>NC_134530.1:18408688-19033688 GCF_050624435.1 Tenrec ecaudatus | reverse complement strand
GAGCAGGATATCTGAATGCAGTTAGGATGCTAGACATGAGAAGAACACGTTGTACAGAGACAGCACCTGTGCTCCCCCCGACCCAGGACTATTCTTCACCCCTCTGACACCACGGTGGATGGTGTCACTGAGGGGCAAGAAAGGAAACTGGACTGAAGTTGTAGTTAAAAGTGATGGGAATATGGGATCAGATTGTTGTGAGGTTGTAGAAGACTCCATGATAAAGAACTTAAATGTCATTTATAATTTTATATGTATTATTATGATACAGCACATTGTATCATATCCTAATGTATTTTACTACGTGGTGCATGTGAACAAGCATTGGACTACTAGTTAAAGTTTGGCATTACACTCAATATGGAGGAATCTAAAGGCAAGCCTGGTGATCTGCTTCCCAAAGGTCACAGCCTTGAAAATTCCAAAACTCAGTTCTACT
Organism: Tenrec ecaudatus; assembly: GCF_050624435.1. Classification (NCBI taxonomy): domain Eukaryota; kingdom Metazoa; phylum Chordata; class Mammalia; order Afrosoricida; family Tenrecidae; genus Tenrec; species Tenrec ecaudatus. The sequence continues at coordinate 19,033,249 of NC_134530.1, read as the reverse complement.
CTGCACATGTGGGTTCATCCAGAGTTGGAGTTGACTTGCTGACAGCTGACAACATCAATATTGTTGTGTGATACAGTGTAGTGTTATTTGTATACACTAATATAATGAACATGAATGGTATATAATTCAGCCTCCCACAAAAGGTGCACTTGCCTCAGTTTCTATGTGGAATAGTATTTCCCTTTTTTTGACTGTAGATGGCAGTTTAAGATAATTTACAGATAACTGTTCCTGCTCTCTCCATATTAATCTATGATGGTGTATAATAGAGGCTGAGTCAATTCAACAACAAAAAAGCACTAAAAATAAGTCAGTCTTACTCTCCTATGAGAACTGAGTTTAGAGTCAGTAATCCAAAACCAGGTCTCTGGGTATTTTAAAGACCAGTAAACACCTGTGCAGAGATTTTATTTGTGGCCATCCTCTGCCATGTGACATAAAGCCAGGCTACTGAGAGGAAGGAAGGAATGAAGAAGGCAACAGGGGAAGAAAGCATATCATTACAAACTCTGTGAGAATCAGAGAAAGGCATCACCTATCTTGCTATGGCTTGATTTTTGGTGCATATTATTATCTCTACAGATCTATCTAGATAAGATAGACTGGATGAATAGTCTAAAGGAGAAAACAATGGGACCAATGGTTCCAGGAGATACAAGAGAAGGGGAGGAGTAGGTAAGGAGGTGGTGCTGACCAACCCAGGGTCAAGGGATCAACAAGTGATCCAAAATCACTGGCAAGGAGGGTGTGAGAGGCCTGGTAGGGATTCAGCAAGGGCAAGGTAGCTGAGAGAAATTACTGAAACCCAAATGAAGACTGAGCATTATAGTGGGACAAGAGGAAAGTAAAAGGAAATAGAGGAAAGAACTAGGTGACAAAAGATATTACAGAGGTCTAAAGACTGGAATGTACATATGTAAATATATTTATATAAGCGTGTGGGGAAACAGATCTATGTTCATATATTCATAGGTTTAGGATTAAGGCAGCAGATGGACATTGGGTCTCCACTGAAGCACTTACTCAATGCGAGAACACGTTGTTCTATTAAATTAGCATTCCAGGATGCACACCTTCCCAACATGATTGCTGAAGAAAAATATTTGTATAAGCAAATGTGATGAAGAAAGCTGATGTTGACCCGCTATCAAAAAATATAGCATCTGGGGTCTTAAAGGCTTGAAGATAAACAAGTGGCTATCTAAGTGAGAAGCAACGAAGCCCACATGGAAGAAGCACTGCAGCCTGTGTGACCACGAGGTATAGAAGGGACAGCTTATCAGACATCAGAGAATGAAAAATCATATCAGCGAGTGCTCACCTTCCTGATACTATCAATGAAGATAAACATGTGCATAGCAAATGTATTGAAAAAAGCTGATGGTTCCAGGCTATCAAAAGATATAGCATCTGGGGTCTTGAAGGCTCGAAGATAAACAAGTGACCATCTAGTTCAGAAGCAACAAAGCCAAATGGAAGAAACGCACCAGCCTGTGTGACCACAAGCTTTCGAAGGGATTAGGTGTCAAGCATCAAGGAACAAAAAATCATATCATTGTAAATGTGGGTGAGTGTAGAGTGGAGACTCAAAGCCCATCGGTAACCAACTGGACACCCCCTTAATGAAGGGTTGTGGGGGGGGAGATGGATGAACCAGTCAGGGTGCAGGGTAACAACGATGAAACATATAACTTTCCTCTAGTTCTTAAATACTTCCTCCCCCCGACACCCACTATCATGATCCCAATTTTACCTTACAAATCCCGCTAGACCAGAGGATGTTCATTGGTACAGATAGCAACTGGAAACACAAGGAACCCAGTACAGATGACTCCTTCAGGACCAGTGGTGACAGCGGTGATACCTGAGGGGCAAAGGGAATGTGGGGTAGAAAGGGGGAACTGATTACAAGAGTCTACATATAACCTCCTCTCTGGGGGATGTATGCAGGGAAGAGGGCAGGGGGAGACGTCGGACAGTGTAACATATGAAAAAATAATAATAATTTATGAATTATGAAGGATTCATGAGATAGGGGGAGTGGGAGGAAGGGGGAAAATGAACAGTTGATATTAAGGGCTCAAGTAGACAGCAAATGTTTTGAGAATGATGATAGCAACAAAGAATTGTATAATCCCCAATAAAATGATATAAAAAAGAGTCAGAGAAAGGAAAGCTATATACTTAGTTCTAAACCCAACAATACCTGGAAACGTAAAAATAGTGCAATTACCATGGCAGATACACATTTTTATATGTGTGATCTAAATGAATTCCTGCACTCACATGATAAATATATTAAAATACTAGCAATTAACTTCAATAATCATATATAGAAAAATGGAAGAGAATTTTTCAAAGGAACATTTAATCCTTTTTCCAAAATTCTGTGCATTTAGGAGGCACTTTGACATTAATCACGGTGACTGTTTAATATACTGGTGGCGTGTTAGTGCTTTCTACAAGCTTTAAGACAACAGTAATCCTATAAATTCTCTATGATCTCGTTCAGAGAGCAAGAACTGAGGGAATATTTCCTAATTCATTCTGTGAAGCCAGCTGTATCCTAATATCAAATCCAGGAGTCCTGGTGGGAAAGTGGATTATCATTAAGCTGCAACAGTGAGATCAGCAGTCTGAAATCACCAGCCACTGCATGGGAGAAAGATGAGGCTTCTACTCCATCGACAGTCAAAGTCTGGGAAACTTATGTGGACAGTTATTCTCTGTCCTATAAGGTCTCTATGAGTCAGAATAGGTTCAGAGTGAGTAATATCAATATCAGGTACAAATATATAACAAAGGAAGACTATCATTCAATATTACACATGACAATAAATGCAACAATATTCAACAAAGTACCAATTGAATCCAATTATGTGTGACAAGTATAACATATTACAACTAAGTGGTATTTATTCCAGAAATAAGAGAGTGTTTAAAAATTTGAAAATCAGTTTATGTAATATCGTTCATCAAATGGTTAAAAAAATTAAATGTAGAGAATCTAAATGTCGACTAAAGAAAAAAGTCATAAATTTAAAATCACTGTAAGCATTTGCTAGCATTAAAAATTATTGCTCACATTTTAATTTCCCCAAAAAAGTTGAAAAAGTTTACTTGATGGAGTACTCTATGAAACTTACCACTAGGGTCATGTTTAATGGTGAAAATTAAACATTTTCCCACTTTGGATTCATAACAGGACAAGGATATCTCCTCTAACACTATTATTTAAATGCACGTCCTAACAAACACAATAACACAAATTTTTAAAATAGAGAACATAAAGATTATGAAGGAATGAATAAAGCTATCTTTTTTCACAGAGGACATGCCTGTCTATGTAAAAATCCCAAGAAACAGCCTTACACAGAAAAATACTTAAACTAATAAGGAGAGCAAAATGATAGCTTGCAAAATAAAGATAAAACCACCAATAAATTTCCACATAACAATGATGAACAGTAACTTATCAAAATGAAATTCTGTGGCCATAGCAATAAGAGATCAAACTTCACACAAAATTAATAGTCTGAAAACTACACAATACTGGTAAGAGAAATGAAAGGACCAAATACATAGATATTCTCTGTTCATGAATTGGAAGTATCAGTAATACCGTGAAATACAAAATCTTCCCAAATAGATCTATACACTGCTAATCAAGATCTAAGCAGCTTATAATTATTGACAAAATTATGAATGAAGTTGATACTTAACCCTTGTGGTCTTCTTCCCCAAACAAAGAAAACAAAATTTTAAATATTTTAAACTTCATAACTCCAATCTCCTCATGAGACAAACATCAGACAAATACAAAGTAAGAGACATTTTACCAAATAGTTAACCAACACACATTAACACTTGCATGGTCCTCAAACAAGGACAAATATCAGGCACCTGTCACAGCCACAGGAGTCCAAGGACGTCTGACAAATAAATGCAGGATTCTGGATAGAGATGAAAATAGGCACCGATGCTTGATTGTATATCCCAAAGAACATAAGAAAATACATAACCAAAAGTAAAGAGAGTTCCAATAATGACAAAATACAGCAGATAATTCCCAATATGAAATAATAGAAAATATTTAAAAAATACTCACACCCAGATTGAGCAAAAAGTAGAGAGCTCAAATGATAAGACTTTAACAATTGAAGTCAAATTCATCATTTTAATCTACTATGGTTATCTCTGCAATACTCTGTTGGATAACCAGGTTACTCCTATATTTCAATTATGGTCAGAGAACATAAGTAGAATAAGATTTCTTGCAGGGTATGGTTGAGGATCCAGATGGGGGCAAGGGAAAAGGATAAGAGGGATCGGACAACAAGAAGTACAAGAAGGAAAAAAATGTTTTGAAACTGATAATATACAACATTTCTTGATATGATTGAACCATGGAATGGTATGATGTCTCGATTGGGTCCTAACACAGTTGTTTAAAAGAAAGAAAAATACATTACAATAAATTAGTATTAGAAAAATTGCTGAAAGAGTAAAATTAAGTCAATTTTGAAAATTAGCCCTATGCAAATACCTTGTAAACAACAAGCTGTGAATTTGACCCAGAGTTCACTCCCTGCCTTGGACTAGAAAAATCACAGATTTAACTCCCATAATCTGCATCTCTTAAACCCAAATTCTGATGCCAATATTATAGAAGAGTTTAAAATATAAATAACTTTTTAAAAATTTAAAATAACTAAGTAATTTAAAATGTCAAGCTTCCCCCTATTACTTGGTCAATTTTTAGATGTATTATAACACAAAACCTCATAGATTCATCTCCCACTTCTACTGTGGTATTTCCAGTCTTCATCTCTCTAAGGGTTTCACAGGAGCAGGAGTCTGCTCTGCACATGGGCAGAGCAATGTCTCCAAAGGCAAGTCTGACTGCAGACAGACTGTGCTGCTAATTCTGCCTTGACTCTCCGCTAATTTCAGAGTTGTCCTTCCTTAGCCAAAATATACAGCTGTGTGTTACATGGCTGCTGCCTACCTGTCCACACCCGTGCTTCACTTTCCAGTCCTTGCTATTCTTGTTCATCAGGTATTAATTATTATGTGCAATTTCCAATGAATAACTTATGGTTTTCATAATCCCAACATTACTCCCCTCCTGTCTCCTCCTTCAAAGCTCAGTGTGACCTTCATCTCCCTGTGAAACCCTCACTAAATGTCCCCAGGAAGGGCAACAACATTGTTATCCATGTCAGTAGGATTGCAGAGCCGGAGTCTGTTACCTTACACAGAATGTAAGATACTTGAAAGAAGGGAAAATGTCTATTCATGTCTATGAGTCCAGACTACAATTTAATGCTAAATTAGAGTTTTGTGAGTGACTATGTGAACAAGTAGTTGAATGAGGTTAGCAGACACGTTAATGCAGTAAAGCAAGGAAGGCTGCTGAGAGAAGGAGGTTGCAGGAATGAGAGCCAGCACCAGGGAAGTCAGATGAGAGAAAGAAGACATTCTCATGTAGATAGAATCAGACTCTAACTTAGCAGGACTTTATCCATTAAACTTGCTTTTATTTGTTATACCTGTTGATTCTCCTACAGATACTGCCAATAAGAGAGGGCCATCACGCATCACCAATCTCCAGGCACCTGCAATGATGTTGCACCTCATCCAGAGCCGAGTTCACCAGTGCTGGTTCTCCCATTTACCACTGCTAAAGATAGAGGTCGTGCCCCCAGGAAGAACATGTAGAGTGACCCACTCATGAGGTTTCTAGAAGGTATAATTGTGTTTTCTCCTCACCTTAGATGAATCCAGTAGATCATGGTCAGTGTAGAGGAAGTATTTACAGTCCTTTGTCTCTAGTGGATGAAATCCCTTGTGCCTCATTAATGAACTATTCTTTTGTCTTACATTCCCTGAGAATTTTATATCTCTTGAGCTGAGAGAAAAAATATCAAATGTGTGCCAGTCTGCCCTTTGGGAGACAACGTGGAGCTTGGTGTACCACTTTTTTCTCATTGGACTGCTTCTTCCCAGAAGGTGGTCATCTCTATTGTGCTGTGCCTCCAGCATGCAAGGAAATGTCTAATGATCACTCTGAGATGTATTTCCTTCTTCAAAGACCTAAAGAACACAGCTGGACATCATTTACCTGGATTCCAGCATTTTGTGAGGCACTTCTGATCACAACAGAGCCCTACCAGCCTCACTACTATATTTTTGCCATCTCTTTTATTTCAATTAACTAACAATATACTCTCAGGAAATGGAATGCCATCCCAGTATGGAGGGTGTTGGGAGTTAACATGATAGGATATTCTCAGTGAGTGTCTACACATCTACAGGTCATAATAGATTAAAAGCCTAAATGTCTCAATATCCCCAAGAAAGTTCATATATTACATTGAAATTTGATTTCATATCATACCATAATAAATAAGATAACATTTCACATATCATAAAAATGTGTACATAGGGTTATATTATTTTTATGAGAATGATTTCCTAATTCAAATTCATGGCACCTGCGATATGCTAAGTGGTATCTGAAAGGGACTCTGTTCATTTGGTAGCTTTCTGTTTTGTGAATGGAAGTACAAAGAGAAAAAGGATATCAGGAGTGTGAGGGAAAGATGGGAACGATCAGGGAACTGATTCACAATGGTTTGCGTATAACCGCTTCCTGGGGGATGGACAATGGGAAAATGGTTGAAGGCAGACACTGCTTGGGATAAGACATGTTTTAAAATAAATTATCAAGGGTTCAGGAGAGAAGGAGGGTGGGAGAGTGGGAAAATGAGGAACTGATAACAAGGGCTGTAGTAGAAAAACAATGTTTTTAAAATTTTGATGGAAACATATATACAAATGCGCTTGACCCAATGTATGGATGGATGGATGAATGGATGGAATGTGATAAGAGCTGCAAAAGAAAATAATAAAACAGTTAAAGTCGAAACAAAGTACAAAGAGTTTGCCTGCATATTGCAGAAGGGCCCACTCTAGTTGAAGATGTGAGGAGAGAAGAGGGGAAACATTTCTGAGGAGGAGCGACTTAAGGCAATAGATGGAGGACGGAGAGTGGAAGAAGTGTCCCAGGGAAGAGGCTCCTCTGGCCAGATCAGTATCTGCTTCAGGGGCCTTTTTGTACTTTTTAGAGCTGAACTTCACCACTCACTGTTCTGGTTTGGTCTATAGGCATCAAGGAAATTCACACCTACCTGATCAGACCACGGGTTGATAAACATGTGCATGGGCCCCACCACAGAGCCTGAATAAAAGGTTTAAGAGTAAACGATCCTCAGGATTTGTAGGGGAATACCCAGTGCATTACATCCTGTGTTGTTTTCTATTCCACAATTCATTTCTTTGTTTTGCATGATTTTATACATTAGAATGTTTTTTGGGGTGCTTTAAAATGTATGTGGGGAGAGAGGGGGAAGATGGCCGACAGGGACACCCGCATACTCTGAGAGCTCCTCCAAACAAAGCGGGATTGGTGACCAGGTAGCGGAATAGTAAGAGTCTGGTGAGTGAAATATCCCCCTGGGACAGCACCCCAGTCCTACCCCACGTATTTGTCCGGAGCAGGGGTCTAGGTCAAAGAGGACCGGACTAGTGGGACATCTCTGGCCACTAAGCTGCCGTGAGCTCACTGGCGACCGGCTTAGGCTCCATCCCCAAACGGACGCCAGCCCAGAGCCACGTGCCTGCCCTGCCTACTCCAGCGGCCCACTCCCCACTCCCCATACGCGGATCTCCACTGGGAGAGAAGCTTTCCTCTCCCGCAGTTCCCCTCTCCCCGCAGGGCAGCGATCTGCCCTCGGGCCCACGTCCCTCCCTCCATTCATCCAAGCTCAGGGGAGCGGTCCCGCGGGTTGTCTGGCGACCCCCACGGGGGACCATCCACCGCACCGCTGCCACGGACCTCTCCACCTGCCCTCCGTGCGCTGGCCTCCCACCCCCGCCCGCCCCCGCCAGCCCCTGGCAGCCTAGCGTCAGCTCCACTCCTGGCGGGGACCCTGCGCTGAGCACTTCCCGCCAACAGGAGCCATAGCCCAACCCGCGCCTGTCCCGGACCCTGAGCTTCCGTGGAGCGCCGCGCCCCGCGCTGCTGAGTCTGCCCACCAAGGGCCCCCCCCTGCGCAAGGCACAAGAGTAGGTGCCCTCCCCAGGGTGCTGAGGGGACCCCGGCAGCCGCGACTCTGAGCCTGAGCAGAAGAAGGGCGCCATTGCCCCCTGCGGTTTCGCGCCAAGCCTCCTTTGCCGGCGCCATTACCCCCCGCGGTTTCGCGCCAAAAGGGCGGAGAGCGAACACCATTGTTCCCTGCAGTGTCCCGCAGCTGCCTGTGCAGCTATCCAAGGGGCCTCTCCGCGCCCACTCACAGCCCGGGCAGATCAAACACTCCACCTGCAGTGGAGCCTGGGTCTCGACTTTGCAGTCCCTGAGGAGCCATCAGTGAGCTCCAGCCAGCTCTCACCACCTGGGGCCCTGTTGGGTCCCCAGTGCCAGCCCTAAGCCTGCCGCAGCCCGCCCCAGCCACCCCAGGAGACGGCACAGTGGCCTGAGCCTCCACACAATAAGGTTACCCCTGTCTCCCAGAAGCATGGGGCCTATTAAAGGATCAAGGAAAAATCAACAGACCACATCACTCCCAACAAAAAAATCAGAAAAACGAGGCACTTTAACAGACCTAACGTCACTCATAGAAGAAACAGATATAGATCAGCCACAAAAGGAAATCTTCAGAACTCTGCTTGCAGTAATACAGGAGCTAAGAGAAGCAAACCAAAATAAGGATGCAACGATAGAAGGGATGAAATGCACAATAGAGGGGATGAAGTCCACAATAGAGGGGATGAATACTATCCACCAAAAGGAACTGCAGAAACTAACAGAGGAGGTAGCAGATGCCACACAAAAGGTCACAGAAGCTATATCTAGGCTTGAGGAGGCTGAGAACCGTATCAGTGAACTCGAGGACGCTCAAACCAAACGAAGCAAGCGAGAAAAACAATCAGATAGGAAAATTAAAGAAACAGAAGACAGCCTGAGATCAATGACAGATGCTATGAAGAGGAATAATATTCGAATAATCGGTCTACCGGAACACAACATAACACACAAATCGACCGCCAAGATAGCAAAGGAATTCCTGGAAGAAAATTTCCCCAACCTAACAAAGGAGAATCCGACTCTCATACAGGAAGCAGAGAGGACGCCGGCTAAGCTAAACACCAAGAAGAACACGCCAAGGCATATAATTGTAAAATTATCCAACTTAGAGGAAAAAGAGAAAATTCTTCGAGCATCAAGAGAAAGGAAGACAGTCACATACAAAGGAGCGCAGGTAAGGGTATGCTCAGACTTATCAGCTGAAACCATGAAGAGGAGGAGAGAATGGAGCAGCATCTTCCAAACTCTGAAAGATAAAAATGCCTCCCCCAGAATCCTATACCCTGCCAAGTTATCCATTAAGATAGAGGGTAAGATAAGGGTCTTCCAGGACAAGGAAGAACTCAAAAAATATACTGCAAGTCACCCGACCCTGCAGAACATACTGGCTGACTCACTATGGCCAGAAGATCAAGCTCCAACTAGAACCTCCAGGAGACCACCATATAGCCCATCTCCATCTAGAAGCCAACATGCCAGCAACACGTACCAGGACAACACGGTCTCAGATGGAAAAGAGGACAGGATAGAAACCCTCCACTCAAATGCAGTACACTGATATGAAGGAAGATAGGCAAAGACCCAAAACACAAAACAGAATATGGCAACCATGAAGCCAGAGATTGTAATAATCACTTTGAATACAAATGGGCTCAATTCATATGTTAAAAGAAAGAGGCTGGAGGATTGGATTAGAAAACATAACCCATCAATCTGCTGCCTGCAAGAGACACACCTTAAGCAAGCAGACAAGCATATGCTGAGAATAAAGGGCTGGAAGAAAGTTTACCAAGCAAATGGTAACTCCAGGAAGGCAGGAGTGGCTATCTTAATCTCCGACAAAATGGATCTCAAGATCCAAAACATAAAAAGAGACAAAGAGGGACATTACATAATGCTCAAAGGCTCAGTAAACCAGGAAGCAATAAGCATACTGAATATTTACGCACCTAATAATGGTGCGGCAAATTTCGTCAAACAAACTATTAAAAAAATGACAGAAGAAATCACGGAAACAACAATAATAGTGGGGGACTTCAACACTCCACTATCAGAGAAAGACAGGTCACAGGGAAAGAAGCTCAGCAAAGAGGCCAGAGAGCTAAACAATGTAATTAGGCAACAGGGCCTGATAGACATCTATAGAGCCTTTCATCCAAAAGCAAAAGGTTTCACATTCTTCTCCAATCCACACGGATCTTTCTCAAGAATAGATCACATGCTGGGGCACAAGGCCAGCCTGAGTAAATTCAAACACATAGATATTATCCAGACGTCTTTCTCAGACCACCATGCCATAAAGCTGGAGATTAATAGGAGGGCACCCAGAAAAGCAAGGGTCACCAATTGGAGAATAAACAACGATCTCCTGCGACATGAATGGGTTAAGGTCCAGATCAGAGAGGATATCAGGAAATTTCTAGAAACTAATGAGAACGAGCATACAACATATCAAAACTTATGGGACACTGCAAAGGCAGTTATCAGAGGTAGCTTGATATCACTGAATGCATACATGAAAAAAGAAGAAAGGCGTATGACAGATATGTTAACACAAAACCTCCAACAACTAGAACAGAGTCAACAGAACTACCCCTCCAATAGCAAGAGAAAAGAAATAATAAAAATCAGGGCGGAGTTAAACCAGTGGGAAGACAAAAGAACAATGCAAAGGATTAACGCAACTAGAAGCTGGTTTTATGAACGAATTAATAAAATTGACACTCCCCTGGCAAAGCTTACCAAAGATAGAAAGGAACAATCATCAATAGCCAGGATAAGAGATGAATCAGGGGCAATAACAACAGACCCCAATGAGATAAAAAGGATAATCACAAAGTACTATGAAGGTTTGTATTCTAATGAATTCAGAAACCTGGAAGACATGGATAAATATTTAGAAAAACAATCTATCCCTAGATTATCTGAGACAGAGATCAAGAACCTCAACAAACCCATAGCGAAGGAAGAAATAGAGAGTGTCATCAAAAACCTACCAAGGAAAAAGGCCCCAGGGCCAGATGGCTACACAGCAGAATTTTACCAAACATTCAGGGAAGAGCTGACACCGATCCTCCACAAAGTATTCCAGAACATAGAAAAGAACGGCAAGCTCCCAAACTCATTTTACGAAGCCAGCATTACTTTGATACCCAAACAGGGAAAAGACCCCACAAGTGTAGAGAATTATAGACCAATATCTCTAATGAACATAGATGCAAAAATCCTTAACAAAATATTGGCCAATAGAATACAAAGGAACATCAAACATATCATTCACCACGACCAAGTAGGATTCATCCCAGCGATGCAGGGATGGTTTAACACCCGAAAATCCATCAATATCATACACCACATCGAGAAGAAAAAGGATAAAAACCATATGATAATATCCATAGATGCAGAAAAAGCATTTGACAACATCCAGCATCCATTCCTAATCAAAACACTCATGAAGATAGGATTGGAAGGCAAGTTCCTCAAGCTCATACAAGCTATCTATGAAAGACCAACAGCCAACATCATAGTCAATGGAGAAAAGACAAGAAAAATCCCACTGAAAAAAGGTACAAGACAAGGATGCCCCCTGTCCCCTCTTCTATTCAATATCGTTTTGGAGGTTCTGGCTAACAACATAAGACAGCGGAAGGACATCAAAGGGATCCAGTTGGGAGAGGAGGAGGTGAAACTATCGTTATTTGCAGATGACATGATCCTATACATTGAAGACCCCCAAAACTCCACAGTTGGAATACTTACAGCAATAGAGGAATACGGAAGGGTAGCAGGATACAAGATCAATAAACAGAAGTCGGTAGGGTTTCTATACACATCGGACAGGGCCATGGAAGAGGCGATTAAGAGGGAAGTACCCTTCACAGTAGCCAAGAACAAACTGAAATACCTAGGAATATACTTAACAAAAAATACTAAAGACCTATATAAGCATAATTATAAAACCCTATTACAGGAAACCAAAAGTGACCTTCACAAATGGATGAAGCTCCCCTGCTCATGGTTAGGTAGGCTGAACATAGTAAAGATGACAGTTCTTCCTAAAGCACTCTACAAGTTCAATGCTATACCAATCCAATTACCATCAACCTTCTTCAAAGAATTGGAAAAACTGACCACCAACTTCATATGGAGAGGGAAGAAACCCAGAATTAGCAGAGAACTCCTCAAGAAGAAGGACACAATTGGAGGACTCGCCCTGCCTGATTTTAATGCCTACTACACAGCTACAGTGGTCAAAACAGCATGGTACTGGCACAATGATAGACACTCAGACCAGTGGAAAAGAATAGAAAGCCCAGGAGTAAAATCATCAGCATATAGACAACTGATCTTCGACAAGGGTCCCAAAAACGTCAAGTGGGAAGCAGGTGCCCTCTTTAATAAGTGGTGCTGGAAACAATGGATATCCACATGTAGAAAGTTGAAACAAGACGTCTACCTCACCCCATGCACAAGAATACACTCAAGGTGGATCACAGATCTAGAAGTCAAACCCCAAACCATCAGGACCATTAAGGAAGGAATCGGGACTAATCTCAGAGCACTGGCCCAGGGAGCACATAGGCTCACTGCAACAGGGAAGGGGACACACACAGGTGATCTGGAAATCGACAAATGGGATCTAATAAGAATAAAACACCTGTGCACCTCGAAAGACTTTGCCAAGAGGGTGACAAGGCAACCCACAGACTGGGAGAAGATTTTTAGTAATGACACGTCAGACAAAGGGCTCATTACTAAAATCTACAACACCATCATGACCTGCAAAAAGAGGAAAACAGTTAACCCCCTAAGGAAGTGGACAAAAGAAATGAGAAGAACTTTCACTAGAGAGGAGATCAATATGGCCAATAAATATATGAGAAAGTGCTCGAAGTCCCTTGCCATAAGAGAAATGCAAATCAAAACAACCATGAGATACCACCTAACACCCCTGAGGCTAGCCCAGATCAGTAAATCAGAGAGCAACAAGTGTTGGAGGGGCTGTGGTGAAATAGGAACCCTCCTCCACTGCTGGTGGTCGTGCAGATTTGTACAGACACTGTGGAAAGCAATCTGGCGATACCTAAAGAAAATGGAAATCGATCTACCTTACGACCCAGCCATCCCTCTACTGGGCATATACCCGGTTGAAGCAGCAAATAAAACACGACCAGTCATATGCGCTCCAATGTTTATTGCGGCACAATTCACAATAGCAAAGACTTGGAAACAGCCTAAGTTTCCATCGATAGACGAGTGGATTAGCAAACTTTGGCACATACACACAATGGAGTATTATGCAGCATTGAAAAGCACCGATGAGCACATGAAACACGTTATTTCATGGGAAGAGCTGGAAGGAATTATGCTAAGCGAGGTAAGCCAGTCCCAAAGGGACAGGTACAACATGAGTCCCCTGAGGTAAGTACAATCAGCATGACAGAAATGGGGCATTAATCCACCCAAGGGGAGGGTATTGTTTATATCTCCACAGGGAAAGTGGGACCAGACTTCAACCCAGTGTCGCAAGGTGTGAATGCATTATCCCGGCGTGGAGGACGGAACCGGTGGAGAGGTCTGGGAGGCAGGCCCCAGCACCATAAATTAAGTGGATTCCTGCCCCTCCCCCGAAAAGAACTTGTTCCAAAGGACGACATTGACCCTGCAGCTATGGGAGATGGTCATATTTGACCAGAGCACACGGGAGCAGATGAAGGGGCAGGAGGAGAGAGTGGAGCACAGCCTGGCCCACCAGGCCGTGATGATGATGTTCCTGAGTAGAGCAGCCAGTCCACAGAGAGAACAACATGGCTGGCCCTACTATGAGACATGATGCCCCTCAGTGACTAAGGGCGATACAGGGGACAGCACCGGAGACACAGTGTGGGAATTGCACCTGACCTGATCCCACCACACCGAGGCAATGCACTGGGGGAGTGCAGCGGAACAGCAAGGGAATGGAGTGGCAAGGTCCCCAGGGAATGCTGAAAGTGGACTTTGGGGCCAGGGCGTGGTGCCCCAACAGACTGGACTGGAAAACGCTCCTAAGGGCCAGCAAAGATCCCTGAACTAACTACAAGCTTTTCTCTTGTGAACTGTTTTGTTCTGTTCTTTTTCAGTGGTTTGTTTTGGTTGTTTTGTTGTCCGGTTATATACTGTTGCTTTGTGTTCCTCTGTCTAGTTTTCGTGCATGTTAGTGACTCCACAGGTCTGTCTGAATAGGACAGGCTGGATGAACTATCTGGAGGAAAAAAAACGGGACCGACAGTTCCGGGGGGACTTGGGGTGGGGGGTAGGGGGGGTAAGGAAGTGGTGTTAACAAACCCAGGGACAAGGGAAAAACATGGGACCCCAAAGGGTAGAGAAGGGGGAGTGGCAGGCCTGGTGGGAAATGATCAAGGGTAAGGTTGCTTAGAGAAGAGGTATACTCTAGCCCAGGTGGCAATGAAGCATGGTAGTAGGGCAGGAGGAAGGTCAAGGGAGATGGAGGAAAGAGCTAGGAGTCAAAGGGCATTCATGGAGGTCTAGACAAAGACATGTACATGCAAATATATATAGGAGGTTGGGGAAATAGATCTTTGTGTCTATATTTATAGGTCAAGTATTAAGGTGGCGGAAGGACCTTGGGCCTCTACTCAAACACTCCCTCTATGCATGAATACCTTCTTTTATTAAATTGGAACTCTATGATGCTCACTCTCCCGACACAACAGCTGGAGCCAACATGGGTGAACAAGTAAATGTGGTGAAGAAAGCTGATGGTGCCCGGCTATCAAAAGAGATAGTGACTGGGGTCTTAAAGGCTTGAAGATAAACAAGCGGCTATCTAGCTCAGAAGCAACAAAGTCCACATGGAAGAACACACCAGCCTGTGTGATCGAGTGGTCCCAAAGGGATCAGTTACCAGGCATCAAAGAACAAAAAATCATATCATTGACTGCACACCTCCATGATAGGATCGCTGAAGACAAATGGGTGCATAAGCAAATGTGGTGAAGAAAGCTGATGGTGCCCGGCTATCAAAAGAGATAGTGTCTGGGGTCTTAAAGGCTTGAAGGTGAACAAGCGGCCATCTCGCTCAGAAACAAATAAGCCCACATGGAAGAAGCACACCGGCCAGTGCGATCACGAGGTGCCCAAGGGACCAGGTATAAGGCATCATGCAAAAAAAAAAAAAAAAAGATATAAGTGTGTGTATGTATGTGTATTTATGTGTATATGTATATATGTATGTGTATATATATATTATATTAAATGAAGGGGGAAGTGCAGAGTGGAGACCCAAGGCCCAAGTGTCAGCCAATGGAGATCCCCTCATAGAGGGGCTTAGGAGAGGAGATGGGTTAATTAGGGTGTGAGGTAGTATCGATGAAGAACACAGCTTTCCCCCAGATCCTGGATGCTTCCTCCCCCCAACTACCATGATCCGAATTCTACCTTGCAGGGCTGGATAGGACAGAGGCTGTACACTGGTACATAGGAGGGTTGGAGATACAGGGAATCCAGGGTGGATGATACCTCCAGGACCAAGGGAGTGAGGGACGATGCTGGGAGAGTGGAGGGTGAGTGGGTTGGAAAGGGGGAACTGATTACAAGGAGCCACATGTGACCTCTTCCCTGGGAGAGGGACAGCAGAGAAGGGGGGAAGGGAGACCCCGAATAGGGCAAGATATGACAAAATAACGAGGTATAAATTACCAAGGGCATATGAGGGAGGGGGGAAAAGGGAGGGAGGGGGGGAAAAAAAGGAGGACCTGATGCAAGGGGCTTAGGTGAAGAGCAAATGCCTTGAGAGTGATTGGGACAGGGAGTGTATGGGTGTGCTTTGTACAATTGATGTATGTATATGTATGGATTGTGGTAAGAGTTGTTGGAGTCCCTAATAAAATGTAAAAGAAGAAAAAAAAAAAAAGAAAATGATTAGGGCAAAATATGTACAGATGTGCTTTATACAATTGATGTATGTCTATGTATGGATTGTGATAAGTGTTGTATGAGCCCCCAATAAAATGTTTTAAAAAAATGTATGTGGAACATTTGAGTTCATAGTTAATAGAACGTTGCCACAAACTTTTCCACTAGTCACATATAATATTCATATATTGCTGGTCGGGGGAAAGTGTTCAGGTATCCTGAAGAGCATATAGTTGGTTTCTCCAAATTCCATCCCTAGATTTAGCAAGTGACCAGCAATTCATCAACTAAGTACTACCCAAAAAGAATTAAAAAGAGGTATTTAAACAAATACTGGTGTATGAATGCTTACAGAAGCAGTAATCACAAGTACTAACTGGTAGAAACAATCCAAATATCCGTCAACAGAGGAACACAATGTGGCCTTGACATGCAATAGATGATTGTTGATCATTGAAAAACCATGAAGCAGGATTACATGATACAGAATTGTTGATTCTTAGAAACCTACTCCTAGTGGGGAAGTAAGTGCATCCAACTCACTGCTGTGGAGTCAGTTTTGATCAGAGTGACCTGTGGGGTAGAGAAAAACTCCACAGAGGTTCCCCAGGCTGGGATCTCTGTAGAACAAAATGCCAAATCTTTCGCTCATAGAGGAACTTGAGACCTCAAAGTGCTGGAATTTGGGTTGGCAACTGTGTTCATTTGTTTTTGTGTCAACGTGGTTGCACCAGGATTCTTAGTAATATAGCAATTAGTGTTTCCCCCTGATGTGACCTAACATCTACAACTCCATGGTGGAATTTACTTTGAGCAGCAAAGCAGATGTAAGAGGGTTAGGTAGGAGACAGGCTATCACCCAGGTCATAGCTCTGCTGTAATTGACAGGAATTTTCTTCAGGGGTGTGGCCTACTCATATCTAAGCAAATTTAGTGGGCAGACATGCCACTTGATCCTTACTGGATCTAGAGCTTATATATGTCTCTGACACTGGTGTTTTGGCCTGGAGCTGACAGCCTGCTGTATTGCCTCACTATCTGAGCCCTATCATTGGCCGGCCATGAATACTCCCAACATTGGATTTTGTTACTCTGCGGCCTGAAGTCTGACCTGTTGAACTTTAAATTTTCTGTCTCTAACTGCATCAGCCTGTGTTCTTCCTGCTGCCTGGCTGGTCTTCTTGTTTCCTGGTTTGTCAACCACAGCAGTTACTGGGTCGTATTAAGACTCCAGTTAAACATCTGACCCACAGATTTGAGGCAAATTGTGCTTACTCACTTCTCCATCCATCTATAAGGCTATAGACATACAGAGATATAAATAGGAAAAATAATATACACCCAGGGAATTTCTCACACTTAGAAAAATGTGATATAGATAAATGGATAGATAGATAAGTAGATAGCTATAGATGTCAGGATATCATGGGTCTCATTTCCACTGAGGATGCATTCTAGCACCCAGATGAGTGCTTGACTTCAGTGTCACCAGGGTTGCATTGGCTGTGTGGGGTGGGGGAGGGGGCACCAGAGACCATATATCATGTACTCCCATTTATATGAAATATCAGAATCACCAAAATTACAGATCATTCTAAATTGCATGTTTATCCATTTCATACTGGAAGCATTGGCAGAATCCTACAATCACTGCATCACTAGCTCTCCTGGTTGGTGTATAATTTGGAATATTAGTTGTATTGTTTGATTTCCTTGAAGAGGGATAAATATAATCCTGTCACAGATAGCACTGCACTTCAAGGTAGATCTTGAAACATCATTTTTGAGGGCGAACTGATCACAATGATGGATATTACACCACCACCACCACACCACCATCACCACCCAAGGGGGATGAACAACGGAAATGTTTGTGAAGGGAGACAGCAGACCGTGTGTTATTAAAATAATAATAATAATAATAATATATAATTATCAAGGGTTCAGGATGGTGTGAGTGTGGTGGAGGGAGGGAAAAAGAGGAGTGTATACCAAGAGCTCAAACAGAAACAAAAAATTTTGAAAAGGATAGTGGTGACATGTGAACAAATGCTCTTGATACAATAGACACATGGATTGTTATAAGAGCTGAAAGAGTCACAAATAAAATGATTTATATTAAAAATAAAGAGAGAGAGATTCTTTCCCACAATGAATTCACACCTTTCCTCTTGATGGTGTCATTCCTGGCAGAGTGAACCATATGATTTTCTGATTTTAAACAGCCCAGTTCAGCTCATTCACGTCCAGAAACTCGATCATTTTATGTTCTGCTTCATTTTTTATGACTTCCAATTTTCCTAAATTCCTACCTCATACATTCAAATTTATGATTATTAGGTGATTTTTGCAGGCATTTTTTTGTCTCATTTTTAAGACTGTCCCATCAGCAAATGAGAATCTGGAAGGCTCTGCTCTGCAGTGTTGACACCGTCCCTGACAATGTAGATGACTCTACTTGGAGAAGGCAGCCCTTCCTCTGTCACGTTCTGAGTGCCCTCTGACCTGAGGGGCTCATCTTCTGACACTCCGTCTGACCAAGTTCTCCTTCTGTTCAGAAGCCCTTCAGTATCTGACAGTGTCCTGATGGTGTGCGTAAGGGGGTTAGTGGTCAGTTACTCTGAAGTGGACAGCTGCTTCCTTCCTTGTGCTGCATTCTCAGTTTGGAAGCTCCGCTGAATGAAACCTGTTCAGTTTGGGTGACCCTGCTGGCTTTTGAAATTTCAGTGGCATGTCTTCCAGCAACACACAAGCCACCACAGTGTGGTAAACAAGTGGTGTAGTACATTTGAGAGACATGATTAGCCTTTTATTAGAAACATTATAAATCACCTCCCCAGAGTATGTGATAAGTATTTGATAATATATTAATATAGCTATGATAGTAAAATTTCAAAGACTCTTTAGCAAGGAAAGTATATGTGTACAGAACAGCTTTTAGACCAAAATACAAATTTTGATAGATTGTTAACCTGTACAGATCAAATATTCAAGTGATTGGACAATATCTTTAAAAAATTATAGTTGGACAAAGGTTAATCAATAATGCTCATTTACCAAAGAAGAACCATGCCTGCTACATTAAGATATGTCATAAAAATAAAGAGAGTGTAAAATAGTATATGATCTTGCTGACCTGCCATCCATCTGCTTCTTCTCATATTAGGGCACTTCAGCCTTAATCCAAGAAAGTCATTCAGTTTCTTAAATGCACTACAGGTGAGTTTAGGACAAAGACCTGTTTGTTTGGTAGGGGTTCCAAATCATAGCCTTGTGACCTGTGAAGGACCCTGGGCTTGTGCACCTTAAAAGAACAGAGCCTAAAGTCCTGGGTTACCAAAGGCTGGATACAAACTGGTTCAAATGTGGCCAATTTGAATGATAATACCTGGCATATTCTCACTTTGGGCGGTGGTGGTTAGAAATCTCTATGAGTAATGGTAACCATTTTTACCAAGGGCAGATTGCCCCATCAAGGTTACTCACCAACAGAGGTAAGATTCTCATTGCTACACAGACCTACCTGATCTCATCTTGAATTTCCATTGAGGTTCACTGAGCACCCGTGTAGAAGTGTCTGTGGATTTGGGGTGACCACAGAACAATGTTATATGGCAGGAGATAACTTGTCTTATCTTCTCTCCTCAACATTAGAGACTGACTGCAAATGAAGGAGGCCTCATCTGTCAAAATATTAAGATGCACAAATTAGTTGATGATATATAGATCATGAGCATTAGGCAGACACACTTCCACATTACCTGACAGAATACATGAGAAGATTACGTGACCTGAGAACAGAAGTCTTCCTGCATCATGGTCTAATCCTTACAGTAGTGGCCCATACAATAGTTCTTTTAAATGATGGACTAACTTCAATCAGCATAATGGTTTTCCGGTTCATCGTCATCAAGATACTTGTGGTTACATCACCATTTTTTTAGGGATAGACAGTAGTGTTTATATACCAGAGTTTCTTTATCAGTTCTTCCACTGATGGACATTTGAGCTATTTCCAGCTTATTATTATAATGAACTCTCTGTGGTAAGCATAGGAAATCATATATCTATTTGGGTTGTTACTTCTTTGGGGTATCTACTCATCAGAAGTATTGCTGGGTTGTCTAATATGTCTATTGCCAGTTATTTTAGTTATTGTCATATCAGTTTTCACAATAGTTGTACACGTTTACAAGCGTACCATCAGTGGATACGGATACCAATTTCTCCACAATCTGCAGCGTTTTGTTTTCTTGAGATTTTTTTAAATTGAACTGTTCTTGTAGGTGTATGGGAGCTGTCTTCCAGTTTACTTGACCCAGGCATCAGTTCTTGATTTTATCTTACCTGTCAAAATAGTAGCATACACATTAATAATTTTTGGTACTATGACTCTGCATTCCTTCAAACTTTGGAAGATTTAGGCATCCTTCAATATTTTGCCAATAGAAAATATTGCAACTTGGGGCCTGAATGTTTTCTTCATTTCTTTTCTGCTTAAGAAATACTAAGCTCACCACTTTTTATTTTTAATACCAGATCTGTGCACATTTCCTTGTATTATTTTGCCTTTGTATGCTGGCCTTTGAAATTTTCTTTTCAGCTCTTTCATTTTATTTCTTTCATTGTGTCAACAACTTCATATACAACAGCAAGTTTAATAATCTTCATTGACACTTATTTTGACCTTGTCTTTATTTCTTGCTGTGATAGGTAGTTTTATTGTGCCAACCTGGCCAATTGGATCATGTGGGATTAAGCAGGTCGCAGTTTGATTGGAGGGGAAAGAGATAAGACTTGGCAAGAACTGCCCCTCTCTTGCTCTCTTGTGATCGCACTACCCTGAAGCCTCTTTCATTAGTTTACTGCACCAACTTGTGAGCTACACTATCAGAGGGAAAAGCCAACCCATGCATCTTTTGCTAGACCTTGGGTATCCTTTGAGATCTGTTTCGCCATGCTGCTTATACATATTTTGCTTGAGCTCAAGGGATCCTGTCATCTTGCATTCCGAGAGGTCTATATCCCATCCAGCCATGCTTTGCTAAGCTTGTGAGATGCTGACTGTTGGTGACCCACCCTACTGTTTGTTGCCTGTGGACGAATTCTGCCAGCATTGCCTGCTTTTTGATCTTGAACCCAACAGCCCTCCTGAGTTGAAGGACTTCCAGTATATTAACTGTTTCATGGAAATTAAGTTAACTGAGGCATCTGTATTGATGTGTACAGTAATTTGGTTATTATATTCTTTCATGCTGTTTAAACCTGTTCTGTATATAAAATCATGTCTCCTGGTTATGTTTCTCTAGGGAACCATGCCTAAGACACTGCTTTTTAATGACCTTTTAATTTCTTCATGTATGATATTGTTGATGTTATCCTATAGTTTACAGGATCTCTGTCATTAGTGTTCATTATGTCAAAACTTTTCCTGAAATGTTCTCTAAATCATGTGGTATATACAAGCTCAAGGGTGTATTTTTGCTTTGTGGGTTTGTTTAGATTTTGTTCAGCTTCATTCTGAACTTACATATGAACAATCGATGAGCTATTCCACGGACAGCCCCAGACTTATTTTTTTTAAGTATTGATCTGAAAATATTCCATAAGTTATTTTTTATTGTTTTAATCAGCTTATTGGGGGCTCATACAATTCTTATCAAAATCCATACATACATCCATTGTGTCAAGAACATATGTACATTTGTTGCCATCATCATTCTCAAAACATTTGCTTTCAACTTGAGCCCTTAATATCTGCTGCTCATTTTCCCCCCACCCTCCCAACTCCCCTCTTCCCCATGAACCCTTATTCATTCATCAATTATTATTATTTTGTCATATATTACACTGTCTAAAGTTTCCTCCCACCTTCTTCTCTGCTGTCCCGCCCCCATGTAAGAAGCTATACGTAGATTCTTGTAATCAGTTTCCCCTTTATACCCTACATTCTCTCCACCCTGGAGAAATTGCCACTATCACCACTGGTCCTGGAGGAATCATCTGTCCTGGATTCCCTGTGTTTCCAGTTCTATCTGTACCAATGTACATCTTCTGGTCTAGTCAGATTTTTAAGGTAGAATTGGGATCATGATAGTGGGGTAAGGGGGAGTATTTAAGAACTAGAAGAAAGTTATATGTTTTATCGTTACTACCTTGCACCCTTCCTGGTTCATCTCCTCCCCACAACCCTTCATTAAGTGGGTGTCCGGTTGGCTACCATAGGGCTTTGAGTCTCTACTCTGCACTCACCCATATTTTCAATGATATGATTTTTTGTTCCTTGATGCTTGATACCTGATCCCTTTGACAATTCGTGGTCACACAGGCTGGTGTGTTTTTTCCATGTGGGCTTTGTTGCTTCTGAACTAGATGGCCACTTGTTTATCTTCGAGCCCTTAAGACCCCAGATGCTATATCTTTTGATAGCTGTGCACCATCAGCTTTCTTCACCACATTTGCTTATGCACACGTTTGTCTTCGTTGAACGTATCAGGGAGGTGAGCACCCACTGATATGGTTTTTAGCTCTTTGATGTATGATAACTGGTCCCTTCAGCACCTTGTGGTCAGACAGGCTGGTTTGCTTCTTCCATGTGGGCTTTGATGCTTCTCAGCTAGATGGCCACTTGTTTATCTTCAAGCCTTTAAGACCCCAGATGCTATATCTTTTGATAGCCGGACACCCCCAGCTTTCTTCACCACATTTGCTTATGCACACATTTTTCTTCAGCAATCGTGTTGGGAAGGTGTGCATCCTGGAATGCCAATTTATTAGAACAAAGTGTTCTTGCATTGAGTAAGTGCTTGTGTGGAGGCCCAATCCACACTTCATTTTGGATGCTAACTTTGAGCTTCTCCATCATCTGGTCTAGAGGATAGAGTCAATTTATTTCCCGTATATTACATTTGGAAAGGTTGATGTGTACAATTGCTGGCTGTTTATCTTGTTGATATAAAGACATTTGCAATGAGGAAATAATCAGTTTAGCAAAACTCTTGAATGCCTTCTAACTTCACTTCGATCACAAAGACCATATCACATAACTACTTTTCCTTCTTTGCTTTCAAATTTTGAATTCTACATACCCAAAATGATCATGCATATTGTTTGCATGATCAATCAATTTCAAACTAAAGAAATTAGTAGAATTCTTAAATTTCTTCATTACTACTTACAGTGGTTGGTGCATACATTTTGATATTATTTGTAATAATTTGAGTTTCTTTCAGGCATATAGATACTTGGACACATGCAACACTGTACTTCAAGATGGTGGAAATGTTCTTCTGCACATTTATTCATACAATGGATGTAACATCATTCCTCTTGAATTGTAATCCTAGCAAACCACTGAAATATGACAGACTGACAGGAATATGGTGGGAATGACTGAGAAAGGTCTGATATAATTGAAAGACAATTTCCTCATGTTGTAAATTAATTTCCATATAAATGGACCCAATGGAGAAGCTGCTTGCTTCTTTCTGGGCCTGCATCAAACATCTGGTTCATCACCCTCTGGTCCTTGGAATTGAGTCAATAGTTTGCCATATTGCATGGTGATCCTGGGTGGCATCAGTGGTCTGCCGTCCGACGTGTCATCTGACTTACTTACTTTGAATTCATTCACCTCTTCAACCACAACCTCATATGTCCACTTTATATTCATCTAATGTACTTTGGACTTGTTATTCGGAAAGACCAGTTCCTGGAAAATGACATCAAATTTGGTACAGTAGGGGAGCAATGGCAAGATGGATTGGCATATTTGCTGCAACAATGGGCTGATTGCAATGGATAAGTTACATAACAATGTGTGCGAAATACAGTAGTTAGACAGGTGAAAACCTTCACCTAATTCACAGTAAGAAATAAGTTATAGAGTAAAACAGAAATGCTACTTTGCATACCCACTTCTAATAAGGGGGCATTTGCAGGGAAATCTAACAGCAGTTAATATGACAGTCATGAGAAGAACATTTTTAGGAAGAGATACAGGCAGTGTAAAACCCCGAGACAGGAATATTCCTCATACAATCTGACACAACAAAGATGAATGGTTTAAGGAAAAAAGAAACCTGGATTGAGGCAGTTTAAAGTGAACCCAGAAGACCATATTATTGTGAGGTTGCAGTAGACTCCATGATATGGGACCTCAGACTTAGTTTAACTCTTTTGTATGTATCACACCACACCACACCACATGAATCATCAGGTTTTATACTGAGCTACAAAGTGGTGTAATGGGTAACGTACACATCTGGAAAGAGATGATAATGAAACGCATTGAAGTGTGGAATTTGTGGGAAGAGTCTTTACTGTATTTGTAATTTTTATAACAACAAAAAGATTTATTCAAACACCAAAGTTCAAAAAAAATATTTTAAATGATATGGGAAACAAAAGCCTGAAAACAACAAGCTGTGAGCATCACCAAGAGCTCACTACCTGCCATGGAGAGGAGAAACCACAGCTTTTACTATCATGTTCTTCATCCCTTAATCCCAAATTCTGATGCCCATTTGAAAGGAGAGTTTTTTAAAAGGGACACTGAGCAGATTCCAGGGATCAAAGTGGAAGGTGAATTTTGAGAATGATGAGTGCAACAAATGTATAAGGGTGCTTTGCTCAATTGATGTATGTATGGATTGTGATAAGAGTTTTATGAGCCCCAATAAAAAGATTTATTAATTTTAAAAAATAAATAAAGGAGAGTTAAAGCCCTAAATAATGAAATTAAAATGTCAAGCTGCCTCATATACTCCATTAATTATTGGATGCATTGTTTCTCAAAACCTTGCAGATTCCTCCCTTATTACTGCTCAGCTTTTCCACTATTCCTCTCTCTAGGATTTTCACAAGATCAATAGACTGTTATTCACGGTCACCAAGGTGATGTCTCCACAGGGCAAATTTGAGTTGAAACATCCTCTGCCATAAACTCTGGACTGATTTTCCACTAATTGAAGAATTACCCTCCTGCAGAAAAACTGCAAGAGTCTCTGTTATCTAGCCGCTGCCTACCTGGCCACACTCAGGCATCACTCTCCATTCCTTGCTTTGATTATTCATCAACTATGAGCGATGATGTACGATCTCCTAAGCAAACCTTATGGTTTGAGTAATCCCACATTAGTCCATGCCTGTGCCCTCCGTAACACTCAGTGTGATCATTAGCTTCTCTGGGAACCTTCACTAAAACTACCGGGAAGGAAATCAATACGATCCATCGCAGAAGGAGTGCAGTATCATCTTATATAGCATTTACTTATCATGTCTTACACTACATAGAATGTCAGATACTTGTGAGAAAGGGAAATGTCTGCTCTTTCTTTGTTTTTAGAATACAGTTGAATGCTAAATAAGTGTTTGGTGAGTTGCTATATGAACCAAGAGTTGAAGCAGGGCAGCAGACACTCCCATCAATGGTGTGGGAAGGAGATGCAGTGAAGCGAGGAGAGAGCTGGGGACAGGAGACTGCTTGCATGTGAGCCAGCACCAGAGAAGATAGATCAGAGGGAGAAGCCATTTTCATGTATTCAGAATCAGTGTCTGGAAAGAAGGACTTGAACAAAGTTTTAGGGAACCAGCCCCTCACACTCCCATGGTTCCAGTATGCTCAATTGTACAGTAAAAATATATAAATATTATAGTAAAGTCACAGAGAATGACCAGAAGGTCATCAACCTAATGAAAGTGTTTCTACTATAAAAATAAGCTGCAGTCTTAGACTCTCACAAAGGGATTCTACCTTACTCTGTAAGGTAGCTATGAGTCGGCAGCGACTCGTGGCAGTGAGTTTTGATTATATTAATTGACTATAGACACTTAATATACGTAAAGCATCCCTGTCAGCAGGAAATAGGATATTCTTAGTGAGTGTCTACACACGTGTAAGTCACCATAAATAAAGAGACTAGAACCTGCCAACTGATAACATGTAACTGATGACTGGTAATCGGGAGCAAGCCAGCGATCAGAAGCAGACTGGAGATCCGGAGCAGACTGGAAATCCAGAACACATCTCTTGTTCCCTTGGTTTTGGATACTGATCTAAATCACTTCTGAGGACAACCTCAGCTGATGGCAGCCGAATGATAAAACTACCTGCCCTCACATCCCTTCCAACCCCAAACATCAGAATTACAGTCATGGGACCCTGCACAACAACAACAAAATAATTATGTACAAATTGAAAAAAAAACATTAAAAATTTGAAAAGTAAAAGAAAGGTAAAGGACACATAGACACTAGATGTCACAATGTGTTTAAAATGGTTCATACATAATATTCAAATTTTATTTAATCTTATCCTCGTATGAAATAATAAATCACATTGGTTATGACATTTTGCAATCCAGAACAACATACTACCTGGCCCTGCCCGAGGCTTACAATTGGTCCTATGTTAGCAAATAAGCGGCTATCTACCGGAGAAGCACCCAGCCACATGAAAGAAGCACACCAGCCTGTGCAATGGGATAAGGTAACAGGCATCAGAAGACGCAAGTCAAACAAACATATAAACATGGTTGAGGATGAGAGGGGTCTGAACAGAGACCAAAAACCTGTCTGTAAACATTGGAGACATCCCCAACAGATGGGTCACAAGGAAGGGATAAGTCAACCGGGGTGAAGCATAATAACAAT
Source organism: Tenrec ecaudatus (assembly GCF_050624435.1). Lineage (NCBI taxonomy): Eukaryota > Metazoa > Chordata > Mammalia > Afrosoricida > Tenrecidae > Tenrec > Tenrec ecaudatus. The sequence goes on along the minus strand of NC_134530.1, from coordinate 19,006,533 downwards.
AGAACATACTCTATTCCTCTGATTCCATGAAGCTTCCTCTCCCCCACATTATCATGACCACAATCCTGCCTTTCACTGTTGGCTAGTCCAGAGCATGTAGACAGGTACAGATGGGAGTTCAGGACACAGAACCCAGGTCAGATAAAACCCTGAGGAACAGAAATGGGAGTAGGGTTCCCAAGAGTGTAGGGTGACTGTGGGGAGAAGGGAGTGGTGACAGTGCAGAGGGAAGGAGACAGTGATGGTGTACATATACACATGATAACAATTTATTATTTATCAAGGGGTCACAAGGATAGGAGGGGGGAAGGTAAAAAGAAGAGCTGATATTGAATGGTGAAGTAGTGAGATAATGAGAATAGAGTTACCAAGAGAGTAAGGGGAATGTGAGGAGAGAAAAAGGGAACCCCTTCACAATCATCTACCTATAACCTCTATCTAGGGGATGGATCAAACAAAAGTGGGTGAAGGGAGGCAGCCGTCAGTGTAAGACATGGGGGTACTTATAAAATATCAAGGGTTCATGAAGGAGAGAGGTAGGAAATGAGGAGCTGATAGGAAGGCTCAAGTAGAAAGAAAATGTTTCAAAAATGATGATGGCAGCATATGTACAGATGTCCTTGACGCAATGTATATATGTTTGGATTATGACACGAACTTTCAGTGACCCCAATAAAATGATACGAAGATTTTACAAAAATCCTTTTAAACAGTAAGTTTTTATGCAGAAATTTAGATTGTGGATAAAACTTTCCTGCCACCATCTCTTCATCAGCTGAGATAGATAGTGGCATAAAGATATGACACTTTTTGAGCAATAACGTGGGACATTAAGAAGAAATGGGTAATGCATTACTAGTAAGCCAACATTTTCCAAGGACGGTTAACTAGAAAATCCATTATACGTGAAATGGTTGAATTGATTTTAATGACAGAGTATTTTTTGAAGTATTAATGAAACCAACATTTGTCAAGTTGGGATGTGATATCAATGAAACATGTTTAGTTCTCTGTAATAATACTAAAATCTATTTCCTTTTCCTTAAAAATACTCTCAAAAGTAGTAGTGAAATATGAGTGCTTGTTGAAAGGTCTAGATGTATTGGAGTGTACCATGAATATTTATAGATTTAACATAGAAATGTATATAAGTGTATACATGCTATTATAAACAATATAACAAAACATGTGGAATATACTTTGTAAATTTCTGTCAGCCAATTCTATTATCTCTCACCTTTTGGCTCTCTCATCTGTAGTCTCTGTGGACCACGTTAACAGGTAACAATGGAACATATCCAAATCAGTCCTTGTTTTCATTACTGCATTTCCCCTACTTCCATTCAGTAAGTAAATCCAGGTGATTATAATGCACACACCAAGCTCAGACTCCATTTAACTTTTGTTCCTAGAAATGGGGTTTCTGTGGTGGACAAAGACTTTCCTTCTTTGATGAAACATACAGGGACATGAGAGGAGTAAGGTTATGAAAAGCTCTTAGACAGAAACAAACACCTTCAGGATGGAGTCCCTGAGCCTTTGGGATCAGAACTATCGTCTTAGAGTCACCAAGGTCAACTGGCAGAGCAGAGTGAGCAAGGACAAGGCTCTGTGGTCAATTTGTACTTAGCAGCTGGAATCCTAAGTGCTCATGAGCAGCATATCATGTGCAAATATTTATCTCTTTCCATCCGGAGAAAATAAAAGTGATGAAAACTGAAACACCCATGGATACAGGCCAGTGGACCAAGAGACAATGAAAAAATTAGTCTACATTATCTTGAGAGTAGGATGGTTTCCTGATACCAACACTATCTCCTCTTAAATTGTCCACTCTAGAAGGTACTCACATAAATTATACATTATGTATTCTACTGTAGAAGTAGGAGAAGAATATGGAACAGAACTCAAAATTATAAGGCTTATTGGTTGGATAGAGATTGGTGACACCACCAAGATTATATCCTTTACTGACCCATAAGGACTGGCATTAAACTCGCCACATATTAGAAAAACTAACAATTTAAGATCCTAAAGTAAGAAGGGCTCACAGAGAAGGAGGAATGGAAATGGGAACACAGGAGGCAATGGTCTAAGTGATGCCAGACACATTAAGAAGAGGTTAGAAATAGATGAGTGGAAATAAACTGCAAATTAAAAAAAATAAACTGACGATCCACTATTCAAGATTTAACATAATCCCAAGGAGTGCTTTTCACGATGTTTAAATCGTTAATTTTATATTATATATTTTACCCCAGCATCATTTGTCCCAAAATGGGAGTATCTAAGAATACATGACAGCGTTGGACAGTGCTCCTGAGGTGAGGTGTTGAAACCACCAGCTGCTGCACAACAGAAAGATTTCTTCTACTCCTACAGCAAATTCCAGGTTTGAGGACTATGGAGGCAATTCGATCCTGTCCTTTAGAGCTGGTATTGACACCATGGCAGTCAGTTTTTTGTTTTGTTTTGTTGGAATCTTTTGGTATTTTCAAAAATCACTTCATATACCACAAAGCATCCATTCTAAAGAAATCATGAACTAACTGTATATATTTGAATGGAAACATGAAAATGAGGTGGATTATATAGACAAGACCCAAAGACAATCTGTAGATAATTGGCCAACACATTACAATAGAGTCACAAGTAAGTGACAATCCAGTCAGGGTGCAGTATCACACAGATGAAACATAAAACATTCCTCTAGTTCTTTAATGCTTACCCACTGCCACTATGATTACCCCAATTCACCTTACAAAACCAGCTAGACCAGCTCATGTACACAAGTACAGATAAGAGCTCAAAACAGAGTGAGTTCAGGACAGATAAACCGCTGAAGACCAATAATGAGTGTAGCGATACCAGGAGGGTAACAGTAAGGTGGGGGGAAATAAGGGGGACAGTTCACAATGATCTACATATAGCCCCCATGCAGGGGAAGAGACAACATAAAAGTGGGTTAATGGAAACAGCAGTTGGTGCAAGGCATTAAAAAAAGAGTATTAAATTATCAAAATCTCAGGAGGTAAGGACGATCAAGGAGGAGGGAAATAAGCTGACACCAAGGGCTCAAGTAGAAAGATATGCTTTGAAAATGATGATGTACAACATGTGTACACATGTGCTAGAGACAGTGGATGCACGTATGGATTGTGATAAAAGCTGTAAGAGCCGCCAATAAAGTGACTTTTCAAAAACATGTGATGAGAGTGGTTGCATGGATTGTGTTAACAGCTGTATGAGCCCCCAGTAAAATGATTTAAAAAATAACATGATGGCTGAGTGTAAGACATGACAAAATACTAATAAATTATAAAGGGTTCATGAGAGAGGGGGCAGGAAGGGAAGGGAAAAAATGAGGAGCTGATATCAGGGGCTCAAGTAAAATGCATATATTTTGAGAATGAAGAAAGCAATAAATGTACAAATTTGTGTAACACAATGGATATATATTTCGATTGTGATAAGAGTTGTACGAGCCTTCAATGAGGTGCTTTTTAAAAATTTTTAAAAATGTGAAAAAATCTTAAGGAAATTGAATACAATCAACTTGTTCACTCACGATATAAAGAAGTTTGACATTCTCCTGATTAGAGTGCTAGGCTGCTAACCAAAAATGGAGATTCAAATCCACCACCTGCCCCCTGGTTGAAAAACGTGACAGTCTCCCTCTCTGTAAAGATTACAGTTGCAGACATCCTGAGGCAGTTATTCATCTCTGTCTGTGTGCTGTGAGGTGGACCCCATGACAGAGGGTTTTGAATTGAATCACATTTTTCATTGAAGAAATAGGAGGGTGGCACTCAGCATTCCTGTATGACCAACTTACTTCCCCTGGTGTCAAGTGAATCTGACTCATTGGACTGAACTCCATGAGATGGGCTTACAAAGCTGTAATTTTTTAATATAAATCATTTTATTGGGGGCCTGTACAGCTCTTACCATAATCAATACATACATCAATTGTGTCAAGCACATCTGTACATTAGTTACCATCCTCATTCTCAAAACATTTTCTTGTTACTTGAACACTTGGTAGCAGCTCCTCATTTTTTCCCCTTGTTCCCCTCACCCTCCCTCCATAGGAGCCAAAGGGCATTTACAGAGGTCTAATTATAGGCATTTTCATATGTAAATATATTTATGTATGACTATCAGGAAATAGATATACATGCATATATTTATAGGTTTACTATTAAGGTAGCAGATGGAAATTGGGCCTCTTCTCAGGTACTCCCTCAATGCAAGAACACTTTGTTCTATTAACCTGGCATTCCATGGTGCTCAACTGCCTGACATGATTGCTGAAGACAAAGCAGGTGCATAAGGAAATATGGTGAAGAAAGCTGATGGTGCCCACCTATGAAATTATAAAGCATCTGGAGCCTTTAGACATGAAGATAAATGGGCGGCCATTCAGCTGTCAAGAAAGAAAGCCCACATGGAAGAAGCACACCAGCCTGTGTGATCACAAGGTGTCAATGGGATCAGGTATCAGGTACCAAAGAATGAAAAAACATATCGTGAATGAGGGGGAGTGGGGAGTGGAGACCCAAAAGCCAATGGTAGGCAAGTGGACATACCTTTAAAAAAGGATCAAGGGAAGGCGACGAGTCACTCAGAGTGCAGCATAACACCGATGAAACATCCATCATTCCTCTAGGTCCTTAATGCTTCCTGCCGCTACTATCATGATCCCAATTCTACCTTACACCCATAAGAGCTGGAAACACAGGGAATCCAGGACAGATAAACCCTTCAGGACCAATAAAGAGAGTAGAGATACCCAGAGGGTAAGGGGAAGATAGGGGAGAAAGGGGGAACCGCTCACAATGATCTACATATAACCCCATGCTTTGGGAATGGACAACAGAAAAGTGGATGAGGGAAGACATCCGACAGTGTAAACATGTAAAAAAAAAACCAAGCTGTAATCTTAATGGGAGCATATTGTCTCATCTTTGTCCCTCTGAGCAGTGAATAGGTATGAAAATCCAACCTTTCATGTAGCCCAAAGCGTAACAGAACTGCTTCCTGTGTACAGGGAAAATATAGGGATCTTGAAAAGCAACAGTTTTACATGTAATTATTTGAGATGTTGATCAGATTGCACGGAAAAATTCAAAGGCACAAATGAGGCAGATGCCTTGGTGAACATAATTTTATGGTCACGCATAATTGCAGAGCATTGGGTTCATTTGAAACAATAAAAACAATTTTCAGCAGTTTCCTTGAAGACAAGTAGGGATTCGCATAACTTTGTTTAAAAAAATAGAGGTCTAGAGAGGTCTTGAAACTAATGGTCATGAACTAAAAACTTAAACAAAAGTGCCTATTATCTGGCACTTTTAATCATGTATTGGGAGACAAGAACGTCGGTCTTCTTGATTCTACCATCTTTATGATGATAGAAGAGGTATCAACATGCTTAGCTGGTCTGGTTTACAGTGTGGTTCTGGAAGCAGTTACCAATGTTTGAACATACCCCCAGCACATTGAATAATTTAATAAGAAGAAGTTTATAACATCATCTTCAAATTATTCAACAGAACTTCAGTGTAAAAAAAAAAAAACCAAGGTGGATTGAAGAAGTTATGCCAGATGGAATCAAAAGAAAAACATTTTCTGAAATAGAAATCATAGAAAGGCTGTCCCAGTTTTAGTGGTTCAGAATATTAATGTACACTGGTCCCTGTGATAATTGTACACTATTCCTCTATGGCGAGTGATGAAAAATCTATTTCCTAATGAAAGCTGAAGCACCATGAAAAAATTGCTCGTTGGAGGGAAGATTTGGTTGAAGTAAATAAATTTTTAACAAAATACACTAGAAATAATTTCATATTATGTCTTCAATTGATCACATTATGTCTTAAAATTAAGGAGATTGAGTTATGTACATAAGCACATTTAGAACTGAGGAAAGTATAATACAGATTTTTATTATTTCGGTTTTTTGTTCAAAAATAGCTCTCTAAAATTAAGTATGAGTTTCTGTTACACAGGATGTTCTTCCGCCGGAAAGTTTTCTTAGGGCTTGCTTTATGTCTTTATTTCTCAGACTGTAGATAAAAGGATTCAGCATGGGTGTGGCTACAGTGTACATCACTGAGGCTACTGCAGTGGCCCTGGAGTTTTCAATAGCAGCAGAACTAAGATAAACCCCTAAAGCTGTACCATAGAACAAGGAGACCACAGAGAGGTGAGAACCACAGGTGGAGAAGGCTTTATATTTGCCCCAGCTGATGAAATTTTCAAAATGGAGGACACAATCTTCATGTAAGAAAAAAGGACCCCACTGAATGGAATAACACCCAGAGACCCACTTACTAAATACATGACTAAGTCATTGAGGAAGGTGTCAGAACAAGCAAGATGGATGACCTGATTAAGTTCACAGAAAAAATGAGAGATTTCCAATTCTGTACAAAAAGACAGTCGCAAAACTAATAAACTATTTAATAGAGAGTGCAGAAATGACAATACACAGCAGGCCAGAAGCAGGAGACCACAGAATCTTGGGTTCATGATGACCGTGTAGTGAAGTGGGTGACAGATGGCCACAAACCGGTCATAGGCCATCACCGTCAATAGGAAATTGTCTAAGGCCCCAAAAAGCAAGAAAAAAAACATCTGAGTGATGCAGTCTTCATATGTAATTACTTTGTTCTGCTGCTGGATGTTCATCAGCATCTTTGGGACAGTGGTGGAGGTGAAACAGATGTCAGCAAAGGACAGGTTGGAGAGGAAGAAGTACATGGGTGTGTGGAGGTGGGAGTCTGTGGTGATGGCCAGGATGATGAGCAGGTTCCCAGTGAAGGTGACCAGGTACAAGGAGAGGAACAGTCCAAAGAGGAGGGGCTGCAGCTCTGCCTCTTCAGAAAGCCCCTGAAGGGTGAATTGTGGAATATCAGTTTGGTTTTCTGGCTCCATGAAGCTAATGAAACTACTGCGAAAGAAAAAAGTACATTACAAACTATTCTATAAACTACCAACAATGGTTTAGGGGATATACTGTCATAATTTAAACAATCAATAAATTAATCCCTATTCACATCTGTATATCTCTTGTTCTTGTGCTCAATACTCTCTTTGTTGCTGAAACTGTCTAGGTGTCTTTTCTTCTAATACCATCATTTCCCTAAAACATATTATTTCTCTAATATTTCTTAAGAATTTGATTGCTCATTCAACAAATGTGTTTGAACAAATATTTTATGCCAAGTGTTCTTGAGAGTTGTGGGAACCTCAATGAAAAAAATTAAAATTCTCATCCATATTTGATGTGTATAGCAGAAGATGCAACTATTGGGCTCTTCTCTTAAAGACGTTGGAAGAGTGGATGAAATACAAAGACAATTGGTCCAATGGACTCATGGAGCATGCAAACACCAGTCATATCTGGAACAGAACTCCCATCCAAGTACCAGTAATCAACTATGTAAATTCAAGAGGGCAGCACTTGCCTTAACAGAATTCAGAGGATTATGAAGGAAGGGATGGATACAGGAAACACAAAGGGCAGCATGATAAGCTAGGGTACATCGGGGAAATGCAATGAATGAGTTAAATCAGAATGTGTGTGATTTCTTGATTGCTGCTCAGGTCTGCAAATGACATAATTCACAGTAAAACACAAGCAAGTTATAGAGTGAAAAGAAGTACTTCTTAGTATAAGCATTTCTGGTAAAGAGGCTCACAGCGGAAATCTGAATTCAGTTAGGGTGCTAGCCATGAGAAGAAGACGTTGTACAGAGATCACGGCCATGTTATCCCCTGACACTGGAGTATTCTTCACACCCTCTGACAACACAGTGGATGGTGTATTTTAGGTGCAAAAAAGGAATATGGACTGAAGATGTAGTTAAAAGTTATGGGAATATGAGATCAGATTGTAAGACTCCATGATAAAGTCTTAAGCGTCATTTATTATTTTATATGTATTATTATAACACACCATGTTATAGCATATCCTATTGTATTATGCTAAGTCGCTAGGTGGTGCGAATGAGCAAGCACTTGACTACTAGCTAAAGGTTTGGCATTTACAATCAACAGGGAGGAATCTAAAGGCAAGCCTGGTGATCCGCTTCCCAAAGGTCACAGTCTTGAAAATCTCAAAGCACAGTTCTACTCTGCACATGTGGGTTCATCCAGAGTTGGAGTTAACTTGGGACAGCTGACAACATCAATATTGTTATGTGATACAGTGTAGTGTGATTTGTATATACTAATATAATGTACATGGACGATATATAATTCAGCCTTCCATAAAATTTACTCTTCCCTCGATTTCTAGGTTGTATAGTATTTCACTCTCTTGATTGTAGATGCAGTTTAAGGTGTCTTCTCAACTTCTACCTCATTAATTGATACCTGCTCCTACTCTCTCCAAATTCATCCATGATGGTAATACATTATAGATGCTGAGCCAATTCAACACCAAACATGTATTTAAAAAGCATCAGTTTCACTTTCCTGTGAGAACTGAGTTTAGACTCAGTAATCCAAAACCAGGTCTTTGGTTATTTCAAAGACCAATAGGCCCTAGGGCAAAGATTTTATTTGTGGCCATCTTCTGCCAGGTGATAGAAAGCCAGTCTACTTAGAGGAAGGAAGAGAGGAAGGAAGTAGACAACAGGGAATTAAAGGATATTATTACAAACTATGTAAGAATCATAGAAAGGAAAGCTATATTATGTAGTTATAAATCCAACAATACCTGGAAAATTAAAAATAGTGGAATAACCCAGGCAGATACATATTTTTATATGTGGGATCTAAATGAATTCCCATACTCACATGATAAATATGTCAAAATACTAGTAAGTAACTTCAATATTCTTATGGAGAAAATTGAAGAGAATTTTAAAAGGAACATTTAATAACTTTTCCAAAATTCAGGGTATTTAGGAGTCATTTTGATTTTAAATGCAGTGATTGTTTAATATACTAGTGACATGCTAGTGGATTCTACAAGCTTTAAAAAACAGTATTGATATAAATTTTCTATAATGTCTTTCAAAAAGCAAGAGCAGAGGGAATATTTCTGAACTCATTCTGTTACACCAACAGTATCCTAATATCAAGTCTAGGAGTCCTGGTGGGATAGTGAATTATCATTAAGCAGCAACAACAAGATCAGCAGTCTGAAATCACCAGCCACTACAAGCGAGAAAGATGAGGCTTCTGCACCATCGACAGTCAAAGTCATGGAAACTCATGGGGACAGTTATTCGCTGTCCTATGAGTCAGAATAGGTTCAAAGACAATGAGTAATATCAAAACCAAGTACAAATATATAACAAAGAAGACTACCATTCAATATTACCCATGACAATAAATGAAAAATTCTTCAACAGAATATTAATAGTTGAATCAAACTATGCATGACCAGTATAATATACTGCAACTAAGTGGTATTTATTCCAGCAATGAGAGTGGTTCAAAATTTGACCATCAGTTTACGTAACAACCTACATCAACTAGTTTAAAAAATTAAATGTAGAAAATCTAAATGTCGGCTCAAGAAAAAAGTCATAAATTTAAAATCACTGTAAACATTTGATAGCATTAGAAATTACTGCTTACATTTTAATTTGCCCCAAAAAAGTTGAAAAATGTTTTAAAAGTTGACTTGATGGAGTAAAACTATGAAACTTACCACTAGGGTCATGTTTAATGGTGAGAAAATAGACATTTTTTCCCTTTGGATTCCTAATAGGACAAGTATATTATCCACTCCTAACACTCCTATATAAATGCAAGTACTAACAAACACAATAATGCAAATTTTAAAAATAAAAACCACACAGACTGGGAAGGAGGAAATGAACTGTCTTTGTTCACAGAAGACATCTCTGTCTATGTAGAAAACCCAAAGAAACAGCCACAAACAGAAAAATACTAAAACTGATAAGGAGAGCTAAATATTTCCATATAATAATAATAATGAACAGTAACATACCAAAATGAAATTTTGCATCCATGGCAATAAGAGATCAAAATGCTAACAAATTAATAGTCTAAAAACTACATAATACTGGTAAGAGAAATAAAAAGACAAAATACATAGATATTCTCTGTTCATGAATTAGATCAGTGACACTGTGAAATATAAAATCTTCCCAACTAGATCTATATACTGCTAATCATGATCTAAAGAGTTTATAGCTATTGACAAAATGATGGATGAAGTATATACTTAACATTTGTGTTCTTCTCCCCAAACAAGGAAAACAAATTTTAAAAAATTATAAACTCCATAACTCCAATCTCCTCATGAGACAATCATCAGACAATTACCAAGTGAGAGACATTTTACAAAACAGTTCACCGACACACGTCAACACTTTCATGGTCATCAAACAAGGAGAAGTATCAGGGAACCTGTCACAACCACAGGATCCAAGGAAGTCTGAAAAATAAATGCAGGATTCTGGAGAGAGATGAAAAGAGGCATCACAGTGAATGGTTTATGGGAAATGTCTTTACTATATTTCTAATTTTTCTATTAAACCAAACAAAGACGCCCGTTATCTCTAGAACTTCACCCATGTTGGGTTGTATATCGCAAAGAACATAAGAAAATGTGTAACCAAGAGTCAAGAGAGTTACCAACAATGACAAAATACAACACAGATAATTAACAATATGAAATAATAGAAAATATTAAAAATACTAACAACAAGATCGAGCACAAAATAGAGAGCTCAAATGACAAGATTTTAACCACTGAAGTCAAATTCATCATTTTAATCTACTCTGGTTATCTCTGCAATACTCTGTTGGATAACCAGGTTATTCCTATATTTCAATTATGGTCAAAGACAATAACTAAAATAAGAGTCCTTACTGGGGAAGACAGGGGATCCAGATGGGGGCAAGGGAAAAGGATAAGAGGGATTTGATATCAAGAAGTACAAGAAGGAAAAAATGTTTTCAAACTGATAATATGCAACATTGCTTGATAGGATTGAACTGTGGAATGATATGATGTGTGGAGTGGTCTTAACGCACTTGTTTAAAAGAAATAAGAATACATTAAAATAAATTACTATTAGAAAAACTATTGAAAGAGTAAAGTTAAGTCAAATTATGTAAATTAGTCCTATGCAAATACCTTGTAAACAACAAGCTGTGAACTAGACCCAGACTTCACTACCATCCTTGGACTAGAAAAATCACAGCTTTAATTCCCATATTCTGCATTTTTTAAACCCATCTCTTGATGCCAATTTTATACAAAAGTTTAAGATATAGATAACTTTTTGAAAATTTAAAATGACTAAATAACTTAAAATGTCAAACAACCTCATATTACTCTGTCGATTTTTGGGTGTATTATAATTCAAAACCTCACAGATTCATCTCCCAATTCTACTGTGCTTTTTTAATCTTCATCTATCTATGGTTTTCACAGGAGCAGGAGTCTGCTCTGCACATGGACCAGAACAAGGTCTCCAAAGGCAAGTCTGACTGCAGACAGACTTGTGCTGCTAATTCTGCCTTGACTCTCCGCTAATTTCAGAGTTGTCCATCCTTAGGCAAAATATACACTTGGGTGTTACATGGCTGCTGCCTACCTGTTCACGCTTATGGCTCACTTTCCATTCGTTGCTTTCATTGTACATAAGTTATTCATTATTATGTGCAATTTCCAATGCACACCTTAAGGTTTTAGTAATCCCTACATTACTGCCCTCCTGTCTCCTCCTTCAAAGCTCAGTGTAACCATCATCTCTCTATGAAACCTTCACTAAATGTCCCCAGGAAGGACAATGACATTATGATTCATTTCAGTAGGATTGCAGTGCCCAAATAAGCACACACTTCCTGTCTGCTACCTTATGTAGAATGCAAGATACTTGCAAGAAGGGAAAATGTCCACGCATTTCTTTGTGTCCAGACTATAATTTAATGCTAAATAAGAGTTTTGTGAGTGACTATGTGAACAAATAGATAAATGAGGTTAACAGACATGTTAATGCAGTGAAGCAAGGAAGGCTGCTGAGAGAATGCGGTTGCAGGAAGGAGAACCAACACAAGGGAAGGCAAATTAGAGAAAGAGGACATTGTCATGTAGCAAGAATCAGTCTCTAGAACCAGGGACCTAAGTTATCAGGACTTTATCCATTAAATTTCTTTTATTTGTTTTACCTGTTGATACGCCTACAGAAACTGCCAATAAGAGAGGATCATGAAGCATCACCAATCTCTGGGCACCAGAAATGATGTTGTACCTCATCCAGAGCAGAGTTCACCAGTGCTGCTTCTCCCATGTACCACTGCTAACGTTAGAGGTTGTGCCCCCAGGAAGAACATGGAGATGGACCCACTCGTGAGGCTTCTGGAAGGTACAGCTGTGTTTTCTCATCCCCTTAGATGAATCCAGTAGATCTGGGTCAGTGCAGAGGAAGTATTTACAGTCCTTTGGCTCTAGTGGATGAAATCCCTTGTGCCTCATTAATGAAGTAGTCTTTTGTCTTACATTCCCTGAGAATTTCATTTCTCTGGAGCTAAGAGAACAATATTCAAACTGGTGCCAGTTTGACCTTTGGGGGCAACATGGCACTTGGTATGCCACTTTATCCCACTGGACTACTTCCCAGAAAGTGGTCATCTCTATTGTGCTGTGTCTCCAGGATGCAGAATAATGTCTATTGATCATTCTGAGATGCATTTCCTTCTCCAAAGACCAAAACATCACAGCTAGACATCATTTACAAACATTCCAGCATTTTGTAAAGCAATTCAGTCTCAGTATTGTATTTTTTACCATGTCTTTTATTTCAATTAATTAACAAGAGACCTCAGTAAGGGGAATGCCATCCCATTAGGGAGGGTGTTGGGAGATAGGATGATAGGATATTCTCAGTGAGTATCTACACATCTACAGGTCATAATAGATAAAAAGCCTAAATGTCACAATGTCCACAAAAAGGATCATACATTACATTGAAATTTTATTTCATATTGTATATTATATAATAACAAATAATATACCATTTCACATACCATATCCCTATATTCACAGGGTTATATTATTATTTAACAGAATGGTTTCCTAATTCAAATCAATGACATCTGTGATATGCTAAGTGGTGTCTGAAAGGGAACTGTTCCTTTGGCTGCTTTCTGTTATGTAAATGGAAAGTACAAAGAGAAAAAGGCATACCAGAAGTGTGAAAGGAAGGTGGGAGCAATCAGGGGGAACCGATCACAATGGTCTGCTTATAACCCCTTCCTAGGGGGATGGACAATGGGAAAGTGGTCGAAGGAAGACAGCGCTTGGCCTAAGACATGGGGAACTGCTTTAAAATAAAATATCAAGGGTTCAGGAGAGAAGTAGGGAGGGCAAGTGGGAAATGAGGAACTGATATCAAGGGCTGAAATAGAAACACAATGTTTTTATAATGTTGATGAAAACATATATACAAATGTGCTTGACACAATGGATGGATGGATTGTGATAAGAGCTGTAACAGTCAACAATAAAACAATTAAAGAGGAAACAGTGTACAAAGAGTTTGCATGCATATTGCAGAAGGTCCCACTCTAGTTGAAGACATGAGGAGAGAAGAGGAGAAATCTTTCTGAGGAGGAGCCACTTCAGGCAATAGATGGAGGACGGGGAGTGGAAGAAGTGTTTCAGGGAAGAGGCTCCTCTGACCTGATTGGTATCTGCTTCATGGGACTTTCTGTATTTTTTACAGCTGAAATCCACAACGCACTGTTTTGGTTTGGCCTATTAACATCAATGAAAGCCATACCTACCTGATCAGACCACGGGATGATAAACATGTGAATCAGCCCTAACATAGAGCCTGAATAAAAGGTCTAATATTAAAGACTACTCAGGATTTGTACATGAACATCCAGTGCATTACATCTTGTGTTGCTTTCAATTCTGTGATTCTTTTTGTTGTTGTTGTTGTTGTTTTGCATGATTTTATACATAAGAAAATTTTAGGGTGCTTCAAAACATATGTGGAACATTTGTATTAATAGTTAATGGAACATTGCCACGCACTTTTCCACCACTCACATAGAGCCCTCACATGTTGCTGGTGGGAGGAAAGGGTGCAAGTATTGTGAAGAACAGATCGTTTGTTCCTCCAAATGCTACCCCTAGGATTAGCCAATCAACAGCAATTCATTTACTAGTTACTACCCAAAAAGAACTAAAAAGAAGAATTTTTAAAAATACTGCTATATGAATGCTTGCAGAAGCAGTATTCACAAGTACTAACTGGTAGAAACAATCCAAAAGTCCATCAACAAGGGAACACAAGGTGACCTTGACATACAATAGATAACTGTTGGTAATTGAAAATCCATGAAGCAATATTACATGATTCTTGGAAACTTACACTTGGTGGGGAAGAAAGCACATCCAACTCACTGTCATGGAGTCAGTTCTTACTCAGAGTGACCGGTGAGGTAGAGCAGAACTCCAAAGAGGTTCCCCAGGCTGGAATCTTTTAAGTCAAACTGCCAAATCTGTCTCTCTTAGAATAGCTTTTGACTTGAGACTTCAAACGACTGAAATTTAGGTTAGCAACTGTGTTAATTTGGTTTTGTGTCAAGGTGGTTACAACAGGATTCTTAGTAATATAGCAATTGGTGGTTGCCCTGATATACCCAAACCTATACTCCATGATGGAATTTTCTGTGACCAGTAAATCAGATGAAAGAGGATTGGGGAGGAGATAGCCTCATCACCCAGGTCAAAGCTCTGCTGCAACTGAAAGTTTCCTTAGGGGTGTGACTTACTAATGCTTAAGCAGACTTATTTGGAAGACTTGCCACTTCTTCCTTGCTGGCTCTGGATCCTACATCTGTGTCTGATCCTGGTGTTTTCGCCTGAGTCAACAGCCTGCTATATTGCCTGTCAATCTGAGTTCTATCATTGGCCGGCCATAATGACTGCAATCATTGGATTTTTTTTCTCTGCGGTCTGAAGCCTGACCTGTGGAATTGAAATATTCTGCCTCTACCTACACCAACCTGTGGTCTTTTTGCTTCGTGAATGGTCTTCTTACTTCCTGGTTGACCAACCACAGCAGTTAATGGGTCATGTTAAGACTCCAGTTTAACATCTGACCCATAGATTTGACTCAGATTGTGCTTACTCACTTCTCTATCTATCCATATGGCTATAGAGATACAGAGATATCAATAGGAAAAATAATACACACCCAGGGAATTTCTCACACTTGTAAAATTGGGATATAGATACATAGATAAATAGATAGATGGGATTTTCCTGCAGAATCCACTTCCTGTGACTGAGAAGGTGCAGTGTGACAGAGAATGTGTAGTGTGAGTGTCCTACAAGGATTGTGGATCCAAAGTTGAAAATGACCATTAAGAAATTAGTGAAATTGTGACTTCCGTGAAGATGGCAATGTTGTGAAACATACCAGAAATATTCTGCAGAACTCAGCCCAGGGGAGTTGCTTAGATGAAAAGTCAACATTGCTGAAATGCAGGAGGAGCATCATAAAGATAAGTAGGCACAGACCCACAGGGTTTTGATGGTCTGTGGACTTTGAACTTACCTCAGTGGAGGCCGGCTGGGGTTTGACCTTGACCCCACAACAGTCTCTCCCGGAGACAGGGTCATTTGGAGCCTGTAAGCAGATTTCTGTTGCCTGCCTCCTGCCAGGGAGTAGACCCTTGCTGCTCTATACGCAGAGATTGGGGTTCAGCTAAATTGATGCTTCTGTATCCATCTCTTCTCTCTATCGCCCCACAGACTTGGAGGGCTGTGCAGGGAATTTTTCTCAACAAAGCCACATAATGCTGCCACCGCCTCTGTGCAGGGACTAAACACTTGCAGCTCCAGGGCTGTGGATCAGGACTCAGCTACATTGTTGGTTTTGTTTCCCTCTTTTCTCTATATCCCAGCATGGTCTCAGCTGGCTTACTTAATAATTTTCTTCTCCTCTCTGTCTCTTTCCCGTTCTCTCACACTCCACTGCTGACCTCCAGACTTCTACCCTTAGCCTAGGGCCTTTAAGCCTGTGCCACACCCAGCTAGCCCAAGGATGGGTAAAATCCTGCCAACCTCAACCAGGGGATACTCTGCCCAACTTCTTACCTGGGAATTCCTGCCTGTGATACCGGGGGCCTAAGGCAGCTTGGCCAGCACTCATCATCATTCCAAGCTGCTGCAGGAACCTCTGCCCACGCTCTGTAACACCAAAGCAGGCAACCCACCAGCCTTCTGGGGCACTCCTCTGAGAGGGAAGCCACAGGATGATAAAGTGGCTGGTTAATTCCATAGTGAAATTCGCTGTAAGCAGTTTGAAGAAGCATTCTACAAGTCTCCCTGAGAGAACCAGTGCTCTCTGACTCTGGAAAATGACACGTGGCTCCTCTAAAATAATGTGATGCAAAAAGCCCTCAGCCCCAATGACCTCAACAACAACAAAAAACAAACAAACAGGAGAAACATAAAGCAATGGCAGAAGATGTCCCAAACAAAACGACATGCATAAGAGAAGCAGACATTGAACTGCCACAGAAAGAAGTTTTCAGAATGCTGCTTGGAGTCATACAAGATATGAGGGGAATAACACAGAAAAAGGATGAAATGCTAGAAGAGGTAAAAGCCATAAATCAAAGAGAAATACAGAAGCTTAGGGAGGAGATAACAAAAACCAGTAGCACATTCTTGGGCGTGAGAAGTGTCTGGACGAATCAGAGAACCACATCAGTGACTTGGAGGGCAGCAAAGCAGACTTTAGCAAACGCGAACAAACATCTAATAAGATCATCAGAGAAGCTGAAGAAAACTTAAGAGCTATGTCTGATGCTATGAAGTAGAACAACATTGGAATTATAGGCTAACCGAGGAAGACACAACAAAGAAGTAATCTGCAACATTAGTCATAGAATTCTTGGAGGAAACTTCCCCAGTGTAGTGAATGAAAATCAGGCAACCATTCAGGAGACTGAAAGAACCCCAGTAAGACAGGACCCCAAGAAGTCACCAAGGCATATAATAGTTAAATTATCCAACTTTGAGGAAAATAGAATATCATGAGAGCAGATAGGGAAAAACAAGCAATCACATATAAAGGTTCCCAAATAAAAATATGCTCAGACCTATCAGCAGAAACTATGAAGAAGAGGAGAGAGTGGAGTAACATATTCAAAAAATTGAAGGGAAGCAATGCAAACCCAAGAATACTCTACCCAGGCAAATATCAATCAAGATAGATGGATAAGTAAGAGTCTTCCCAGAAAAGGAAAAAAACAAAAGAATAAGTTAGAAGAAACCCAGCCCTTTAAAATATCCTTGCCAACTGAGTATGGGCAGAAGAACAACACTCACCAAGCATAAATAACAGACCACCACATAGAACAACCTCACCCAGAGGGCATCAAAGAGAAAACAGACCCCAAAATACCATTGGCTTAAGGATGGAAAGAAGTTAAGAATGATACACACATGCACAACACACAAATGAGAAAGGGAAGTAGGAAAACACCCAACACAAAAGGTATAAGATGACATTACAGAGTTCTCAGATGGAGAAAATAACCCTGAATAGCAATGGCCTCAACTCAGGCGTTAAAAGATTAAGAATAGCAGACAGGCTTAGAAAACACAATCCATCAATCTGCTGCCTACAGGAGACGCATCTCAAGGCTACAGACAAAAATAGGCTGAGAATCAAAAGCTGGAGAAAGTCATACCAAGCAAAAAGAAATTTTTTAAAAAAGCAGGATTTGCTATTCTAATCTCGGATAAAATTGACCTCAAAGTGAAAACCATAAAAAGAGATAAGGAGGGACACTATCTAAAGCTCAAGGGAATAGTAGACAAAGAACCACTAATCATTGTAAACATATATTCCCCAAATGAGAGACCCGCTGAATATGTCAACCAAACACTCCAAAAGGTGAAAAGCAATCACAGCATCAACCATTATACTGGGTAACTTCAATACATCACTCTCTGAGAAAGGTAGATCACAGGAAAAGAAACTCAGCAGGGAGGCTATAGATGTAAACACTAAAATTAGACAATTGACTTGATAGATATTTACAGAGTTTTCCATGCAAATACAAAAAAAATTCACGTGAACATTTGTTGCCCTCATCATTCTCAAAATATATGCATTCTATTTGAGTCCTTGATATCAGCTCCTCAGTTTTTCCTTTCCCTTCCCACCCCCTCGCTCTCATGAACCCTTTATAATTTAGTCTGCCTCTCTGTAAAGATTGCAGCTTCAGACATGCTCTAAGGCAGTTATTCATCACTGTGTGTGGACAACATGGTGGCCTCCATGGCAGTGGATTTTGAATTGAGTCTACATTTATCACTGGAGGAATAGGGGGGTGGCAAAGTCCACAGATGAGAGATGAGAACAGAACTCTGGAAGAAGGATAGCAGGAAGACAAGAAGTCACTGATAGCAAGCTACCAAAAGAAAAGACAAAAAACCTAGCCAGTGAGTATGTGGAACCCCAGAGGGGACCAGGATAGAGAATCACCAGGAACCACCACAGACAGAGGCAAGTTATGCACTACCCCTGCTATCAAGTGAGTCTGACACTTTGGACACAACTTCGTGATAGGGTTTACAAAGCTGCAATATTTTTATATAAACCATTTTATTGAAGGTCCGTACAACTCTTATCACATCCATACATACATCCATTGTGTCAAGCACATCTGTACATTTGTTGCCATCATCATTCTCAAAACTTTTTTCTTGCTACTTGAACTTGGTAGCAGCTCCTCGTTTTTCCCCTCCCTCCCCTTACCTTCTCTTCCAAGGAGGCAAAGGGCATTTATAGGTGTCTAAATACATGCATTTGCATATGTAAATTTATGTATATATTCCGATCAGGAAATAGATCTGTGTGCATATATTTATAGCATTAGTTTTAAGGTAACAGATGGTAATTGGATCTCTACTGAAGTACTCTCTCAATGCAAAAGATTTTGTTTTATTAACCTGGCATTCCATGATGCTCATTCTCCCGACATGATGCTGAAGACAAAGCTGGTGCATAAGGAAATATGGTGAAAAAAGCTGACGGTGCCCACCTATGAAAAGATATAGCATCTGGAGTCTTAAAGACATGAAGATAAACAAGTGGCCATCCAGCTGAGAAGCAAAAAAAAGCCCACATGGAAGAAGCATATCAGCCTGTGTGATCACAAGGTGTCGATAGGATCCGGTATCAGGCACCAAAGAACGAATGATCATATCATTTTGAATGATTGAGAGTGGAAACTGGCGGCCCCAAAGCCAATGGTAGGGAAGTGAACATCCCCTTACTGAAGGGTTAAGGGGAGGAGATGAGCCAGTCAGGGTGCAGCATAACACCAACAATGCCTACAATTTTCCTCTAGTTTCTTAATGCTTCCTCCCCCCGCCCCCCCCCTACTATCATGATCCAAAATATACCTTACACTGGTACACATAAAATCTGGAAACACAGGGAATCCAAAACAGATAAACCCTTCAGGACCAATAAAGAGAGTAGAGATACCAGGATGGCAAGGTGAAAGTGGGGGAGAAAGAGGGAACCGCTCACAATGATCTACATATAATCGCCTCCCTTGGGGACAGACAACAGTGAATGAAAGAGACATCACAGTGTGATCAAATAAAGAAACCAAAAATGTGATATTAATGGGATTGTATTATTTCATCTTTTGCCCTCTGATCAGTGAATAGATTTGAAACTCAAACCTTTCAAGTCGTTAAAAAAAACGTAACAAAACTTCCTGTGTGCAGAGAAACTATAGGGATCATGAAAACCAACAGATCCACATGTAATTATTTGAGATGCTGACTAGATAACAGGGAAAGGGTCCAGGGCACAAGTGAGGCAGATGCTTTGGTGAAGATAATTTTGCGGTCAAGCATGATTGGAGAGCACTGATTCTTGTGAAACAATAAAGACAAATTTCCAGCCCTATCATTGAAGCCAAGAAGGCATACACATACCTTTGTTAAACAAATGGAGGTCTAGAGAAGTCTTGAAACTAATGGTATGAAACCAATAATTATAACAAAAATTCCCATTACCTAGATGGAAGAAGATTAATCATGTATAGGGAGTCAATAACTTCAGTCTTCTTGATTCTACCATCTTTCTGATGATAGAATGGGTATCAACATGCTTAGTTGGTTTGGTTTTCAGTGTGGTTCTAGAAGCCGTTTCCAATGTTTGAACATGCCACCAGTGTTTCAAATAATTTAATAAGAACAAGTTTATAAATATCATGCTCAAGATATTCAACAAGATTTTGGTATAAAGAAAGCAACACAGGTGGGTTGAAGGTTTCATGACAGATATAATCACAAGAAAAATGTTTTCCAAAATAGAAATCCAAGAATGGCTCAAGATGATCATGACCACCGGTCCCTGTGATGACGGTACCTTATTCCTCTGTGCCTAGTCATGCAAAGTCTATTTCCTAGTGAAAGCTGAAGCATGCTGCAGAAAATTGCTCGGAGGCAAGATTTGGTTAAAGTAAATACATTTTCAAGAAAATACACTGGAAGTATTATGTCTTCAATTGATCACATTATATCTTAAATATTAAGGAGATTAAATTATGTACATAAGCATATTTAGAACTGAGGAAAGTATAATACAAATTTTTATTGTTTTGAGTTCTGTTTTGCAAAAGTAGCTCTCTAAATTTAAGGATATGTTTCTGTTATATAGCATGTTCTTCAGCTTAACAGTTTTCGTAGGGCTTGCTTTATGTCTTTATTTCTAAGACTGTAGATAAAAGGATTCAGCATGGGTGTGGCTACAGTGTACATCACTGAGGCTACTGCAGTGGCCCTGGAGTTTTCAATAGCAGCAGAACTAAGATAAACCCCTAAAGCTGTACCATAGAACAAGGAGACCACGGAGAGGTGAGAACCACAGGTGGAGAAGGCTTTATATTTGCCCCCAGCTGATGAAATTTTCAAAATGGAGGACACAATCTTCATGTAAGAGAAAAGGATCCCAGTGAATGGAATAACACCCAGAGACCCACTTACTAAATACATGACTAAGTCATTGAGGAAGGTGTCAGAACAAGCAAGATGGACGACCTGATTAAGTTCACAGAAAAAATGGGAGATTTCCAATTCTGTACAAAAAGACAGTCGCAAAACCAATAAACTATTTAATAGAGACTGCACAAATGACAATACACAGCAGACCAGAAGCAGGAGGCAACAGAATCTTGGATTCATGATGACCGTGTAGTGCAGTGGGTGACAGATGGCTACAAACCTGTCATAGGCCATCACTGTCAATAGGAAGTTGTCTAAGCCCGCAAAAAGCAAGAAAAAGTACATCTGAGTGATGCAGTCTTCATATGTAATTACTTTAGTCTGCATGTAGATGTTCATCAGCATCTTTGGGACAGTGGTGGAGGTGAAACAGATGTCAGTAAAGGAGAGGTTGGAGAGGAAGAAGTACATGGGTGTGTGGAGGTGGGAGTCTGTGGTGATGGCCAGGATGATGAGCAGGTTCCCAGTGAAGGTGACCAGGTACATGGAGAGGAACAGTCCAAAGAGGATGGGCTGCAGCTCTGCCTCTTCAGAAAGCCCCAGAAGGATGAATTCTGGAACGTGAGTGTGGTTTCCTGGTTCCATGGAGCTGAGGAAACTACTGGGAAAGAGAAACGAGCATTGCAAACTGTGCCATGAGCTGTTATCAGTAGTTTTAGGGATATGCTGTCATTTATAATTTAAGCAGTTAATCCCTATTCATATCTGTATATCATGTGTTCTTGAATCTCATGTGCTCAATATTCTCCTTGATGCTGAAACTGTCTAGTTATCTGTTCTTCTAATACCATTTTTTCCCTAAAACATTATATTTCCCTATAAATTCCTTAAGAATTTGATTGTTCGTTCAACAAATGTGTTAGACCAAATATTTTATGCCAAGTCTTCTTGTAAATTGTGGGAACCTCAGGGAAAAAAATTCTTACCCTTATTTGATTTGAACAACAGAAGATGCAACTTTTGGTCTCTTCCCTTACAGAGGTACGAAGAGGGATGGAAATGCAAAGACAATTGAATCAATGGACTCATGGAGCTGGCACACATCAGTCATGTCTGGAACAGAACTCTCCTCCATGTACCAATAATCAACTATGTAAGTTCCAGAGGGCTGCACTTGTCCAGGAACAAAACTCTGTGGGTTAGAATGGAAGAAGGAATAGAACTAGAAAACACAAAAAGGCAATGGAATAAACGATGGTTCTCCAGGAATTGCAATGGACGAGTTAAATCAGAATGTGTGATCTCTTGAATGCTGTCATGTCTGTAAACCACATAATTCACAGTAAAACGCAAGCAAGTTATAGAGTAAAATGAACTGCTTCTTAGTATAATCACTTGTGATAAAGAGGCTTACAGCAGAAACCTGAATGCTGTCAGGATACTAGTCACAAGAACACATTGTGCAGAGACAGCGCCTGTGCTCCCCCGACACAGGACTATTCCTCACCCCTTTGACACCATGGTGGATGGTGTAACTGAGGTGCAAAAAGGGAATCTGGACTGAAGTTGCAGGTAAAAGCGATGGGGATATGGAATCAGATGGTTATAAGGTTGTAGAATACTCCATGGTAAAGCACTTAAATGTCATTTATAATTTTATATGTATTAAAATAACACACCACATTATATCATATCGTATTATATTTTACTGAGCCGCTAGGTGGTGCAAATGAGCAAGCACTTGACTACTAGCTAAAAGTTTGGCTTTTCCAATCAACATGGAGGAATCTAAAGGCAAGCCTGGTGATCTGCTTCCCAAAGGTTGCAGCCTTGAAAATCCCAATACCCAGATCTACTCTGCACATGTGAGTTCATCCAGAGTTGGAATTGACTGGTGACAGCTGACAGTATTAATATTGTTACATGATACAGTGTAATGTTATTTGTATATACTAATATAATGTACATGAATTGTTTATAATTCAGCCTTCCACAAAAGTTACTGTTGCCTCAGTTTCTATGTGGTATACTATTTCCCTTTTTGGACTGTAGATGGCAGCTTAAGGTATCTGCTCAACGTGTGTCTCATTTACTGGTAACTGCTCCTGCTCTCTCCACATTGATCTATGATGGTGTGTTATGGAAGCTGTGCCAATTCAACAATAAAGAAGTACTAAAAACAATAGTCAGCTTCACTCTCCTGTAAGAACTGAATTTAGAGTCTGTAATGCAAAACCAGGTCTTTGGGAATTTGAAAGACCAGCAAACCTTTGGGCAGAGATTTTATTTGCGGCCATCCTCTGCCATGTGATAGAAAGCCAGTCTACTGAGAGGAAGGAAGGAATGACAGACAACAAGGGATGTAAGGATATTATTAAAAACTATGTAAGAATCAGAGAAAGGAAAGCTGTACTTCCTAGTTTTAAACCCAATAATAACCGGAAAAATAAAAATAGTGGAATTACCCAGGTAGATACATATTTTTAAGTGTGATCTAAATGAATGCCTAAACCCACATGATAAATATATTAAAATACTATTAATTAACTTCAATAATCATATATAGAAAAATGGAAGAGGACTTTAAAAAGGAACATTTAATAGCTTATCCTAAATTGTGTGCATTTAGGAGACATTTTGACATTAAACTCAGTGATTGTTTAATACATTAGTGACATGCTAGTGAATTCTACAAGCTTTTAAAAATTGTAATTCTATAAATTCTCTATAATCTCTTTCAGAAAGCAAGCACAGAGGGAATACTTCCTAATTCATTCTGTGAAGCCAGCAGTATCCTAATATCAAATCCAGGAGTCCTGGTGGGAGTGTGGTTTATCATTACGTTGCAACAGGAAGATCAGCAGTCTGAAATCACCAGTCACTGCATGGGAAAAAGATGAGGCTTTCTGCTCCATCAATAGTAAAAGTCTTGGAAACTCATGGGGACAGTTATACTCTGTCCTACGGGGTCTCTATGAGTCAGAATAGGTTCAAAATCAATGAGTAATATCAAAACCAGGTACAAATATATAACAAAGGAAGACTACCATTCAATATTACCCATGAAAATACATTTTAAAAACTTTAACAAAATACTAATTAAATCCATCGATGTATGACAAATATAATATAATACAAGTATGTGGTATTTATTCCAGCAATTAGAGAGTGGTTCAAAATTTGAAAATCAGTTTTCATTATATCCTACATTAACTAGTTAAACAATTAAATGTAGAAAAACTAAACATTGACTAAAGAAAAAAGCCATAAAGTCAAATAACTATAAGCATTTGATAGCATTCAAAATTAGTACTTACATTTTAATTCCCTCCCCCACCCCCAAATGTTGAAAAAGTTTAAAAAGTTGACTTGATGGAGAACATCTATGAAACTTACCACTAGGGTTGTGTTTAATGGTGAAAATTAGATATTTTTCCTTTGGATTCATAACACGGTAAGGATATCCCCTCTAACACTCTTATTTAAATGCAAGTCCTAACAAACACAATAATGAAAATTTTTTAAATAAAAAACATAAAGATTAGGAAGGAAAAAATAAAGCTGTCTTTGTCCACAGAAGACATGTCTGTCTATGTAAAAGTCCCAAAGAAACAGCCATAAAGGGAAAAATACTTAAACTAATAAGAAGAACAAAATGATCGCTTACAAAATAAAGATAAAATGCCAATAAATTTCCACATACCAATAATAAACATTAACGTATCAAAGTGAAATTCTGTGGCCATAGCAATAAGAGATCAAAATACAAACAAAATTAATAGTCTAAAAACTACATAATACTGGTGAGAGAAATGAGAGGACCAAATACGTAAATAATCTCTGTTCATGAACTGAAAGGGTCAGTAACACTGTGAAATATAAAATCTTCCCCACTAGATCTATATACTGCTAATCAAGATCTAAACAGTTATAGCTAATGACAAAATGATGGATGAAGTTGTTACTTAACCCTTGTGGTCTTCTTCCCCAAACAAATAAAGAAAAATTTTAAAAGTTTTTAACTCCCTAACTCCAATCTCCTCATGCGACAAACATCAGACAAATACAAAGCGAGAAACATTTTATAAAATAGATAACCAGCACACATCAAAGCTTGCATGGTCAACAAACAAGGAAAAATATCAAGGTACCTGTCACAGCCACAGGATCCAAGGAAGAATGATAAATAAATGCAGGACTCTGGATAGAGATGATAACAGGCACCTCAGTTAAAGGCTTATGGAAAATGTCTTTAATGTGTTTGTAACTTTTCTATTAAAGCAAACTGGTTATCTCAAGAGCCTCACCCATGCAGGGTTCTATGTCACAAAGAACATAAGAAAATACATAACCAAGAGTCAAGAGAGTTACCAACAAATGACAAAATACAACAGAGATAATTCCCAATATGAATAATAGAAAATATAAAAAATTCTAACAACAAGATCGAACACAAAGCGGAGAGCTCAAATGACAAGATTTTAACCATTGAAGTCAAATTCATCATTTTAATCTACTATGGTTATCTCTGCAATAATCTGTTGGATAACCAGGTTATTCCTATATTTCAATTATGGTCAGAATAACTACAATAAGAGTTCTTGCAGGGAGTGACAGGGGGTCCAGATGGGGGCAAGGAAAAAGGATAAGAGGGATCTGATATCAAGAAGCACAAGAACGAAAAAAATGTTTTGAAACTGATAATATACAACATTTCTTGATATGATTAAACCATGGAATGGTATGATGTCTCAATTGGGTCCTAACACAGTTGTTTAAAAGAAAGAAAAATACATTTAAATAAATTAGCATTAGAGAAACTGTTGAAAGACTAAAGTTAAGTCAAATTTTAAAAATTAGTCCTATGCAAATACCTTGTAAACAACAAGCTGTGAATTTGACCGAGACTTCACTACAAACCTGGACTTGAAAAATCATTGATGTAACTCCCATATTCTGCATCTCTTAAACCCAAATTATGATGCCAATTTTATATGAGTTTAAAATATATATAACTTTTTGAAATTTTGAAATAACTAGATAATTTAAAATATCAAGCTGTCACATATTAATCGGTTGTTTTTTAGATGTATAATAACTCAAAACCTCACAGATTCATCTCCCACTTCTACTGTGCTTTCTCCACTCTTAATCTCTCTGTGGTTTTCACAGCTGCAGGAGTCTGCTCTGCACATGGACAGAACAATGTCTCCAAAGGCAAGTCTGACTGCAGACAGACTGTGCTGCTAATTCTGCCTTGACTCTCTGCTAATTTCAGAGTTGTTCTTCCTGAGACAAAATATACAGCTGTGTGTTACATGGCTGCTGCCTACCTGTCCATGGTCATGTTTTCACATTCAATTCTTTGCTTTCCTTGTTCATCAGGTATTAATTACTATGTGCAATTTCCAATTCACACCTTATGGTTTTACTAATTTCATCTTTACCCCTCTCCTGTCTCCACCTTCAAAGTTCAGTGTGACCATCATCTCTCTGTGAAACCTTCACTAAAAGTCCCCAGGAAGGGCAACAACATTATGATCCACTTCAGTAGGATTGCAGAGCCGGGATAAGCATGCACTTACCATCTGTTACCTTACCGAGAATGTCAGATACTTGCAAGAAGGGAAATGTCTACTCCTTTCTTTGTGTCCAGACTATAATTTAATGCTAAATAATAGTTTTGTGAGTGACTTTGTGAATAAGTAGTTGAATGAAGTTAACAGACACTTTAATGCAGTGAAGCAAGGAAGGCTGTTGAGAGAAGGAGGTTGCAGGAATGAGAGCCAGCACCGGGGAAGACAGATGAGAGAAAGAAGACATTGTCATGTAGCCAGAACCAGTCTCTAGAACCAGGGACTCTAACTTAGTAGGACTTTATCCATTAAACTTGCTTTTAATTGTTATACCTGTTGATAGGCCTACAGATACTGCCAGTAAGAGAGGACCATCATGCACGACCAATCTCTGGGCACCTTCAATGATGTTTTACTGCATCCAGAGAAGACTTCACCAGTGCTCTTTCTCCCATGTACCACTGCTAAAGTAAGATGTTGTGCCCCCAGGAAGAACAGGGAG
This sequence comes from Tenrec ecaudatus, assembly GCF_050624435.1. Classification (NCBI taxonomy): domain Eukaryota; kingdom Metazoa; phylum Chordata; class Mammalia; order Afrosoricida; family Tenrecidae; genus Tenrec; species Tenrec ecaudatus. The sequence goes on along the minus strand of NC_134530.1, from coordinate 18,979,460 downwards.
ATGTACCCACTCATGAGGCTTCTAGAAGGTACAACTGTGTTTTCTCATGCCCTTAGATGAATCCAGTAGATCTGGGTCAGTGTAGAGGAAGTATTTACAGACCTTTGGCTCTAGTGGATGAAATCCCTTGTGCCTCATTAATGAAGTATTCTTTTGTCTTACCTTCCCTGAGAATTTTATTTCTCTGGAGCTAAGAGAACAAAATTTAAATGTGTGCCAGTTTGACCCTTTGGGAGAGAACGTGGACCTCCGTGTACAGCTTTATCCCATTGGACTGTTTCTCCCCAGAATGTGTCATCTCTATTGTACTGTGTCTCCAGCATGCAGGGGAATGTCTAATGATCACTCTGAGATGCACTTCCTTCTCCTGAGTCCTAAAGAACACAACTGGACATCATTTACCAAGATGCCAGGGTTTTATGAAGCACTTCTGATCACATGGAACCCCACCAGCCTCACTAGTGTATTTTTACAATGTCTTTTATTTCAATTAATTGACAATAGATGCTGAGTAAATGGAATGCCAGCTTTGTAGGGAGGATGTCGACAGTTAGTATGATAGGATAATCTCAGTGAGCGTGCCCACATCTACAGGTCATAATAGATTAAAAGCATAAATGTGAAAATGTCTCCAAGAAAGTTCATACATTACATGTAAATTTTATTTCGTATCATATAATATAATAATAAATAATATAACATTTCACATACCATATCCCTATATTCATAGGGTTATATTATTATTTAAGAGAATGGTTTCTTAATTCAAATCAATGGCACCTGTGATATGCTACTTGGTGTCTGAAAGGGAACTGTTCCTTTGGCTGCTTCCTTCCTGAGTCTAAGAGAAAAAGCATACCAGGAGTGTGAGGAGAAGGGGGGAGCAATCAGGGGGAACTGATCACAAGGTCTGCGTGTAACCCCTTCCTAGGGGGATGGACAGTGGGGAAGTGGTTAAAGGCACACAGCACTGTGGCTAAAACTTGGGGGGACTTTTTAAAAATACTGTCTATACTCGTGTAAAGCCGAGTTTTTCAGCACAAACAAAAAATGTGCTGAAAAACTGGGGTTCGGCTTATACATGGGCCAGTGGTACTCCAGCGAGGTTTAACATCTCGCGAGTGATTGCCATTACTCTGCTGTTCATTCAAAGTCCTGCTGACACTGCAGGGCTTTGAATGTTTGTTTACTCACATTTAACCAATCACAGCCATCCTATGACATGGACAGCTCCAATTCTCAGAAGAACCCATAGCGATTCACTTATGCTGGCAGCTGGACTGGTAAGGATGTGTCCATGGCTACCCTCCGTCTCTCCTCTCTGGTCTCTGTATTAATTCACATCCTGCAGTTCCCACCCTAGGCTTATACTCGAGTCAATCAGTTTTTCTGGTTTCCTAGGTAATAATTAATTACCTTGACTTATACTCAGGTCGGCTTATATTAGAGTGTATATGGTAAATTATCAAGGGTTCATGAGAGAAGGAGGGTGGGGGAGTGGGAAATGAACTGATATCAAGGGCTCAAGTAGACACATGTTTTTATAATGTTGATGGAAACATATATACAAATGGGCTTAACACAATGGATGGATGTATGGAATGTGATAAGAGCTTGAAGAGCCAACTATAAAATAGTTAATGAAGAAACAAAGTACAAAGAGGTTTGCATTCATACTGCAGAAGGGTCCACTCTAGTTGAAGACGTGAGGAAAGAAGAAGGAAATCTTTCTGAGGAGGAGCCACTTAAGACAATAGATGGAGGACAGAGAGTGGAAGAAGTGTCCCAGGGAAGAGGCTCCTCTGGCCTGATTGGTATCTTCTTCGGGGGCCTTTCTGTACTTGTTACAGCTGAACTCCACCACTCACTGTCCTGGTTTGTCCTATTGGCACCAATGAAAAGTCATATCTATGTGATCAGACACGGGATGATAAACATGTGCATGGGCCCCACCATAGAGCCAGAATGAAAGGGCTAATATTAAACGATACTCAGGATTTGTACGTGAATAGCTAGTGCATTACATCCTGTGTTGCTTTCTATTCCGAAATTAGTTTTTCGGTTTTGCATGATTTTATACATTAGAATTTTTTAGGGTGCTTTAAAACGTATGTGGGACATTTGAGTTAATAGTTAGCAGAACGTTGTCACAAACTTTTCCACTAGTCACATATAATATTGATATATTGCTGGTGGGGGGAAAGTGTTCAGGTATCCTGGAGAGCAGATAGTTGGTTTCTCCAAATTCCATCCTGAGATTTAGCAAGTGACCAGCAATTCATCAACTAAGTAATACCCCAAAAGTATTAAAAATAGATATTTAAACAAAAACTGGTGTATGAATGCTTATAGAAGCAGTATTCACAAGTACTAACTGGTAGAAACAATCCAAATGTCCGTCAAAAGAAGACCACAGGGTGGCATTGACGATGAGGATTGTTGATCATTGAAACACCATGAAGCAGGATTACATGATACGGAATGGCTGATTTTTGGAAACCTACTCCTAGTGGGAAGAAAGCACATCCAACTCACTGCCGTGCAGTCAGTTCTGACTCAGAGTGACCTGTGAGGTAGAGCAGAACTCCACAGAGGTTCCCCAGGCTGGGATCTATATAGAACAAACTGCCAGATCTTTCTCTCATTCAAGAGCTGGTGACTTGAGACCTCAAACCGCTGAAATTTAGTTAGCAACTGTGTTAATTCGGTTTTGTGTCAACGTGTTTGGGGCAGGATTCTTAGTAGTTAGCAATTGGTGCTTTCCCCTGATGTGACTGAACCTAACCAACTCCATGATGGAATTTACTGTGAGCCTCAAAACAGATGTAAGAGCATTAGGGAGGAGACCGCCTCATCACCCAGGTTATAGCTGTGCTGCAATTGAAAGAAAGTTTCCTTAGGGATGTTGCCTACCCTTATGTAAGCAGACTTTGTAGGCAGAGTTGCCACTTCCTCCTTGCTGGATCTGGATCTGACATACGTCTCTGAGCCAACAGCCTGCTATATTGCCTCAGAATCTTGGAGCTATCAATGACCAACCATATGGCTGCCAACACAGGGCTCTTTTTACTCTGTGACCTGAAGCCTGACCTGTTGAACTTGAAATTCTCTGCCTCTATCTGCACCAGCCTGTGGTCTTCCTGCTTCCTGGGTGGTCCTCTTGCTTCCTGGTTGGCCAACCACACCAGTTACTTGGTTTTGTTAAGACTCCAGTTTAACTTCTGACCCACGGATTTGAGCCAGATTGTGCTTACTCACATCTCTATCTATATGGCTATAGAAATACAGAGGTATAGATGGGAAACATAATATATATCAAGGGAATATCTAAGACTTGTAAAAGTGTGATATATATACATATGTAGAGATGGATAGATAGCTGTAGCTATCAAGATATCATGGATCTTGTTTCCACTGAGAATGCATTCTAGCACCAACATGAGTGCTTAATCTCAGTGTCACCAGGGTTCCATTGGCCTGCGTGGGAGGTTGGGGGCGCTTCCAGAGGCCATATATCATGTACTCCCATTTATATGAAATATCACATTAGCCAATAATGTTGAATCATTCTACATTGCGTGTTATTCCATTTCATACTGGAAGCATTGACATAATACTTCCATTTCTTCACCACTAGTTGCCGTGGTGCGTGTATAATTGGGAATATTAGTTGTATTGTTCGATTTCCTTGAAGAGGGATATAGCACTGCACTTCAAGATAGATCTTGAGACATCTTTTCAGAGGGGGAACTGATCACAATGATCGATATTACCACCACCACCCACAGGGGTACAAACAACAGAAATGTTGGTGAAGGGAGACAGCAGACAGTGTGAGTTATGAAAATAATAATAATTTATAATTATGAAGGGGTCAGGAGGGTGGGAGGTTGGGGGAGGGAGGGAAAAAGAGGAGCTTATACCAAGGGCTCAAGTAGAAACAAAATGTTTTGAAAAGGATAATGGTGACATATGTACAAATGTGTTTGATACAATATAATTGATACATGAATTGTTATAACCAATGTAAAAGCCCACAATAAAATAATGTCAACTAAAAAAACAGAGAGATCCTTTCTGACAATGAAGTCACACCTTTTCTCGTGATGGTGTCATTCCTGTCATAGTGAACTGTACGATTTTCTAATTTTAAACAGCCCATTCCAGCGCACTCATGTCCAGAATCTCAATCATTTTATATTCCGTTACTTATTTTATGACTTCCTATTTCCCTAGATTCCTACTTCATACATCCCAAGTTATGAATATTAGGTGAATTTTTCAATCTTTTTTTTTTTCATTTTGAGTCATGCCCCATCAGCAAATGAAGCACTGGAAGGCTCTACTCTGCAGTGTTGACACCGTCCCTGGCAATGGAGACGACTCTACGTGGAGAAGGCAGCTCTTCCTCTGTCACGTTCTGAGTGCCCTCTGACCTGAGGGGCTCATCTTCTGACACTCTGTCTGACAAAGTTCCCCTTCTGTTCATTAGACCTTCAGTGTCTGACCGTGTCCTGATGCTGTGCACAAGGGGTTTAGTGGTCAGTTCCTCTGAAGTGGACAGCTGCTTCCTTCCTTGTGTTCTATTCTCAGTTTGGAAGCTCCCCTCAGAGAGACCTGTTCAGTTTGCCATTTGAAATTTCAGTGATGTGTCTTACAGCAACACACAAGCCACCACATCATAGTAAACAAGTGAGAGTAGTCCATTTGAGACACATGATTAGCCTTTAAATGGTAACATTATAAATCACCTCCCGGGGGTATGTGATAACTATAATGACAAATTAATACTTAGTGAAGGGAGTAAACTTTCAAATATTCATTAGGAAAAGATAGTATACATGTACAGGACAGCTTTTGGACCAAAATACATAGTTGCATAGATTGTTGACCTGTACAGATCCAATATTCAAGGGATTGGACAATCCTTTCAAAAAAATTTAGGGTTGGACAACAGTAAATTAATAATGCTCATTCACCAAAGAAGAACCATGCCTGCTAGATGATTCAGAGGTGTAATTAAAATAGAGAGCTTGAAATACTATATGGCCTTGCTGACCTGCCATTCTTCTACTTCTTTGCACAGTAGTGCCTTAATCCAAGAGAGTCATTCAGTTTCTTAAATGCACTGCAGCTTCCTGAGTGGGAGTTTCTAATCAGAACCTGTTGTGTCCTGTGAAGGATGTTGTTCTTGTGAACCTTAAAATGATAGAGTCTATACTCCTGGGTTACTAAAATTTGGATACAAATTGGTTCAAAAATGGCCAATTAGAAAAATAATAGTTGGCATGTCCTTACCTTGGGTGGTGGTGGTGGAGAAGGATTTCTATGAGAAATGTTAATCACTTTTCCCAATGGCAGATTGCCCCTCGAGGTTACTCGCCAACAGATGTGTGATTCCCTTCACCAACACAGACCTACCTGCCCTCCTCTACTTGAATTCCCACTGAGGTTCACTGAGCACCCTGTTAGGGGTGTCTGTTGATTTGGGGTGATCACAGAACAATGTCATATGACAGGAAATGACTTGTCTCCTTTTCTCTTCAGCACAGAAACTGACCACATCTAAGGAAGACCTCTGTCAAAGTGGTTACAAAGATGGACAAATAATTGCATGATACATAGACTGTGAGCATTAGGCAGACACAGAATGGATTCAAAGATTACCTGACCTGAGAACAGAAGTCTCCCTTCATCTTATAGTGCTGGCCCATACAATAGCTCTTTTTTAGTGATTGACTAACCACTCAGCATCATGGTTTTCCAGTTCATCCATCATCAGGACTTTCATGGATTGGTCACTGTTTTTATGGATACGCAGTATTCCGTTGTGTTTATGTACCAGTTTCTTTATCAATTCTCCCACTGATGGACATTTGAGCTATTTTCAGTTTATTATGAACTCTCTGTGATAAAAATAGGAAAGCATATATCTGTTTGTGTTGTTACTTCTTTCAGGTATCTACTCAGCAGAGGAATTGCTAGGTTGTCTGGTATTTCTATTTCCAGTTATTTTGAATATTGCCATATCAAATTTGGCAACTTTTGTACACCTTTAAAAGTCCACCACCCAACTAAAAATAAACTAATCTGGAGCATCTCATTTCAGTTTTCTGCTCTGAGATAGTGTAAACAGTTTTACAAGGCAGCAGAAATTAGTCCCTTTGTTTGTCATATGGAGGGAGCCATGGCAGATCTCCATGAGAGTTTTTCCTCTTGAAATAAGAGTTTTTTTTTAATTTCAATTTTTATGTGGCCTTCCAGAAAGAACAAAATGCGAGGATATGGCCAATGAGTCCAAATTAAAGAAAAATATAATTTTTCAGAAATACACAATCATTTTTATATACAGTATTTTTCAAATGTACATTTTATGTCTTCCTGGAATTGTTCAACTGCTACATTCAGAGATGTGTCATAATTTAAAAATCATTTTATTGGGAGATCTTACAGCTCTTATCGTAATCAATACATCCATGTGCCAAGCACATTTGTATATATGTTTCCTTCATCGTTTTCAAAAATTTCTTTTCACTTGAGCCCTTGATATTAGCTCATTTTCCCCCTTCCCCACCTTGCTCTTCCTCATGAACCCTTGATAATTTTTAAATTATTATTTTTTCAGATCGTACACCTTCACTCCCTTTTTTCATCGTCTGTCCCCCTGGACGGAAGTTATATGCTGATCATTGGGATAGATTCCACTTTTCTTCTCCCACTTTCCCCTTAGCTTTCTGATATTGCTACTCTAATTATTGGTCCTGAGGGGTTTACTGTCCTAGATTCCCTGTGCTGTGAGCTCTTACCTCTACCAGTGTACATGCTCTGGTATAGCCAGATTTGTAAGGTAGAATTGGGGTCATGATAGTGGGGGGAAGAAGCATTAGAGAAATAGAGGAGAGTGGTATGTTTCATCCGTGCTATAAAGCACTCTGACTGGTTCCTCTCATCCTTATGACCCTTCTGTAAAGGGATGTCCAATTGTCTACAGATGGGCTATGGGTCTCCATGCTACCCTCCCCCTCATTCACATAGATATAATTTTTTGTTCTCGGTCTTTGATGCCTGATACTTGATCCCATTAATACCTCATTATCACATAGGCTGGTGTGCTTCATCCATGTGGGGTTTGTTGCTTCTCAGCTAGCTGGTTGCTTGTTTATCTTTAAACTTTTAAGACTATAGATGCTGTAGCTTTTGCCAGCCAGACACCATCAACTTTCTTCACCATATTTGCCTATGCACCCATTTTGTCTTCAGTGATTGTGACAGGAAATTGAGTGTGGTAGTTACATAATTTGTTTTCAGTTTGAGACTTAAGAGTGAAGAGGTGGAGTTTAGCCTGTCAATCAGATCACAGCATTATGACCTCATTTGGAGGTGCTAAGGAGATAAATAGCTTGCTGGAGGAGGGACCCATGCTCACTCCAGTGAGACATTACTGACGATGAGCCACTTGGAAATGTGCTAATGGCAGCCAGACCCCTGTAATTCTGATCTAAAAACATTTCAAGTTCATCCTGAACCTCAAAAACACATTTTAAGACTTTTCCTCTTGACAACCATCTCACTTCAGTGTGAAATAGCAAAGCATTATTCGGTGCATCCAACTCATGCACAGTTGCGAGAACAGTTGACTGTTTTAAGGTGTTTCCCTTTAAAAAATTCACGGAGCTTATCACGCTTTTCATTACTTCTTGTAACTCTGGTAGCAGCATCTCCATTGCTGATATTTGCCCATGAACCATACAGTGAGTTCCAATGACATTTGGTGACTCATTCAGGACCAAACGTTGAAATCCAGATCAACTTCCTAGTATAGCTGGAGCACCATCAGTGCAAACACCACAAACCTTTTCCCAAGAGATCTTATGCTCTTTCAGAAATGAACCAACTGTGTCAAATACATCACATGCAGTAGTTGTCGTTACAAAAGGTGTGAGAAAAAAAGAAACCCATCTATAACGGCACCAACATTAATATGCCTCATGTAAACACGTATCCGTGAACAGTGTGCAATGTCATCAATCTGGATGCTAATTATTGGAAGTAAGTGGAGCAGATTTAATTTCCTGGATTATCAGACCAAAAATATCAGCACACATGTCAGCTATTCTTCTGTAGACAGTGCACTCAATTTGGTAACAAATTTGTCTCCAATCATAAATTGAACAATGTCTTTGGCCTCTGGCAACAATAAATTCTCACCAATGGTGTAAGGTTTCATAGCTCTGGCAATTCTGAGTGTCACCAATTATGAAGTTTCAATGGCTCCTACGTTTTGTTTGTGGTACTTGCCACCAGTGTCAAGTCTGGCTTTCTTGAGTCCATCAGCATTGCTTCTAAATAGTTGGTCTCCTTGCCAGCAAAGCTCTGATGCTCGCTATCAAAATGGCATTTAGTTTCTTCAGCTTCATAGAATTGGCTGATAGAACTTCACACAAATAACACATTGTGCTTTCTCAATTCCTGTTGTAATTATTGAGGTAACTCCATACTGTAAAAATCCTCACTATATTTTCTTTTCTTAATATTCTTCTCTACAGGATCCATTGTCATGGTATGGTTTGCTAATGAAAATAATATGTAACAATAGCTTTAGTAATACAAAAGAAGATTCATGGCATAGTTCAGTCAATACAGTTCATTAAAGTTTCCTATGATTTACCATTCTTGTGTAGTTTTTTTTTTACCATACCTGTTACTATTACAAGGGGGCACTATTCACATCAACCAAAGCTGAATATAAAAAGACCAATCAGCATCCAGATTAAGTTCCACTCATATATGTATATACACATACATATCAGTAGTTCATGATTTTACAGTACATGATATTACTTCTACCCAGTAATTAAAATTCATGACGTGTTGTTTTACCTCTAATCCTGCTGCTTTCAACACAGCAGCTGCTTTCTACGCATTAGCTGCTCTCTGCACAGTAGCAGCTCTCTACACCTGTGTGACTGGTCCACATAAGTAAATTATGGCGCCAACCCTGTCACGTACACCTGTATTTGTACAAGATGTATGTGATGGAGCTGGTGCGATGAGGTCATCATATGGTGTATTTAGATGTGGGCGGATATCCATGTGGAGGGACCCGCCTTGAGAAGAATTGAGGAGCAGTGTTTCCGTTGGTCATAGGCGACCCCTGTAAAATGGTCTTTGACCCCCAAAGGGTTCACAACCAACAGGTTGGGATGCACTAATAGAGAATTTCTGAGGTAAGCACAAGGAGTGATTTTCACAATGCTTTGAATGCTTAATTTTATTTTATATATTTTACTATAGTATTATTTGTCTTTAAAAGGGGAGTATCTAAGAATATGTAGCAGAGTTGGACTGTGATCCTCAAGGTGAGGTGTTCAAAACTACCAGCTCCTCTACAAGAGAAACCTGGAACTTTCTATACTCCTGAAGAGAATTCCAGGTTTGAGAACCTACAGAGGCAATTTAACCCTGTCCTGCTGAGCTGGTATTGACTCCATGGCAGTCGGTTTTTGGGGTTTTTTTGTTAGATATTTTTTGTATTATCAAATGCTCACTTCATACTCCACAAAGCATCCATTTTAACGAAATCAAGAATTAACTGTACATATTTGAATGGAAACATGAAAATGACGCTGTTCGCTGGAGCCAAGATCGAAAGCCAATCTGTTGACAAATAGACAACAAATTACAGTAGAGTCACAAGAATGGTACAATCCAGTGAGGGTTTAGTATAGCACAGATGAAACATACAACTTTCCTCTAGTTCTTTAATGCTTCCCCACCACCACTATCATGACCCCACTTCAACTTACAAATCCAGCTAGGCCGGAGCATGTACATTAGTCCAGATAAGAACTCAACACACCGTGAATTCAGGACAGATAAACACCTCAGGACCAATAATGAGTGTAGCGATACCAGGAGGGTAATGTAAGGTTGGGGAAAATAAGCGGAACAGATCACATGATCTACATATAACCCACATGCGGGGAACAGATAACAGAAAGTAGGTGAAGGGAGCCAGCAGTTGGCGTAAAACATTAAAAAAAAAGTTTTATAAATAATCAAGATTTCAAGAGGGAGAGAGGGCCGGGGAGGAGGGACATGGGCTGACACCAAGGCCTCAAGTAGAAATGATGTGTGTCTTGAAAATGATGATGGCAACATGTGCACAAATGTGCTAGGCACAATGGATGCATTTATGGATTGTGATAAAAGCTGTAAGAGCTGCCAATAAAATGATTTTTTTAAAACGTGTGATGAGAGTGGTTGCATGGATTGTGTTAACAGCTGTATGAGCCCCCAGTGAAATTATTTGAAAAATAACATGATGGCTGAGTGTAAGACTTGACCAAAAAAATACAATTTATGAATAATCAAGGGTTCATGAGATAGACGGGGCAGGAAGGGAAGGGAAAAAATGAGGAGCTGATATCAAGGGCTCAAGTAGAAAGCATATATTTTGAGAATGATGAGGGCAACAATTGTGCAAATGTGCTTGACTTAATGGATAAATATGGATTGTGATAAAAGTACGAGCCCTCAATAAGTTGATTTTTAAAAATAAAAAGAACATGCTGTGAAAAAATCTTAAGGAAGTTTGGATATAATCAGCTTGTTCACTCATTTTATAAGACAGTTTGGCAATCTCCTAGTTCAAGTGCTAGGCTGCTAACTAAAATTAGAGATTAAAATCCACTACCTGCTCCCTGGTGGAAAAATGTGATAGTTTACCTCTCTGTAAAGATCACAGCTTCAGACATCCTTTGAGGCAGTTATTCATCACTATCTCTGTGCTGTGAGGTGGACCCCATGACAGTGGGTTTGAATCGAGTCTACATTTTTCATTGAAGGAATAGGGGGTTGGTACTCAGCATTCCTGTATGACCAACTCACTACTCCTGCTATCAAGTGAGTCTGACTCATGAGACTGAATTGTGTGGTATGGTTTACAAAGCTGTAATTTGTTAAAGAAATAATTTTATTGAGGGCCCGTACAACTCTTATCACAATCCATACAAACATCCATTGTGTCAAGCACATCTGTACATTTGCTGCCATCTTCATTCTCAAAACATTTTCTTGTTACTTGAACCCTTGGTACAAGCTCCTCATTTTTCCCCTTGCTCCCCCCAACCTCCTTTCCTAGGTGGCAAAGGGCATTGACAGAGGTTTAAATACAGGCATTTCCATATGTAAATATATTTCTATATGACTATTAGGAAATACATCTATGTGCATATATTTATGGGTCTAGGATTAAGGTAACCAATTGTGATTTTGCCTCTACTCAGGTACTCCCTCAATACAAGAACACTTTGTTCTATTAACCTGGCATTCCATGATGCTTACCTTCCAGACATGATTGCTGAAGACAAAGCAGATACATAAGCAAATATGGTGAAGAAAGCTGATGGTGGCCACCTATGAAATGATTTAGCATCTTAAAGACATGACGATAAATGAGCTGCCTTCCAACTGAGAAGAAACCAAGCCCACATGGAAGAAGCACATGAGCATGTGTAGGCAGTCAATAACTTCAACATTCTTGATTCTACCACTTTCTGATGATAGAAGAGATATGAACATACTAATCGGGTGTGGTTTTCAGTGTGATTCTGGAAGCCATTTTCAATGTTTAAACATTTCACTCATGCTTTGAATAATTTAATAAGAACAGGTTTACAAATTTCATGCTCAAAATATTCAACACGACTGCAGTATAAAGAAAATAGACAGGTGAGTTGAAGGTTTAACACAGATATAATCACAAGAAAATTTTTTTACAAAATAAGAATCAAAGAAATTCTGTGCCTGTTTTTTTTCTTTTTATTTATCTTTTTTTCTTATTATTTTTTTTGTTTTTTTAATTTCTTATCAAACCCTTGTGTTGAGGGCTGACTTTCAATAGATCGCAGCGAGGGAGCTGCTCTGCTACGTACGAAACCCCGACCCAGAAGCAGGTCGTCTACGAACGGTTTAGCACCGGGCTCCCCACGAACGTGCGGTGCCTGACGGGCGAGGAGGCAGCCGCCTTTCCAGCCGCGCCCCGTTTCCCGGGATCTGTGCCTGTTTTTAATGGCTCAGGATAATAATGAGCACTGGTCTCTGGGATAATTGTATGCAATTCCTCTATGGCTAGTAATAAAAAATCTATTTCTTATATGTAGCTGAAGCATCCTAAAAATTGCACATTGAAGTGAAGATTTGGTTAAACACATTTTTAAGAAAATACACTGGAAGTATTTTCATAGTATGTCTTCAATTTTTCATATTATGTCTTAAGTATTTCAGAGATGGAATTATGTACATAAGCACAGTTAGAACTGAGGAAAGTATAATAAAATTTTTTTATTTTGAATTTTGTTTTTCAGAAGTAGCTCTCCAAACTTAAGGATGAATTTCTGTTTTATAGGATGATCTTCCACTGAAAAAGTTTTCTTAGGGCTTGCTTTATGTCTTTATTTCTAAGACTATAGATAAAAGGATTCAGCATGGGTGTGGCTACACTGTACATCACTGAGGCTACTGCAGTGGACCTGGAATTTTCAATAGCAGCAGAACTAAGATTGACCCCTATAGCTGTACCATAGAACAAGGAAACAACAGAGAGGTGAGACCCACAAGTGGAAAAGGCTTTGCATTTGCCCCCAACTGATGACATTTTCAAAATGGAGGACACAATCTTGATGTAAGAGAAAAGGATTCCCGTGAGTGGGATAACACCCAGAGTTGCACTTACTAAATACACGACTAGGTCATTGAGGAATGTGTCAGAACAAGCAAGATGGATGACCTGATTAAATTCACAGAAAAAATGGGAGATTTTCAGTTCTGTACAAAAAGACAGTCGCAAAACCAATAAACTATTTAATAGAGACTGCACAAATGACAATACCCAGGAGGCCAGAAGCAGGAGACCACAAAATCTTGGGTTCATCATGACCATATAGTGCATTGGGTGACAGATGGCCACAAACCGGTCATAGGCCATCACTGTCAATAGGAAGTTGTCTAAGCCTGCAAAAAGCAAGAAAAAAAAGATCTGAGTGATGCAGTCTTCATATGTAATTACTTTTTTCTGCATCTGGATGTTCATCAGCATCTTTGGGACAGTGGTGGAGGTGAAACAGATGTCAGCAAAGGAGAGGTTGGAGAGGAAGAAGTACATGGGTGTGTGGAGGTGGGAGTCGGTGGTGATGGCCAGGATGATGAGCAGGTTCCCAGTGAAGGTGACCAGGTACATGGAGAGGAACAGTCCAAAGAGGAGGGTCTGCAGCTCTGCCTCTTCAGAAAGCCCCAGAAGGATGAATTCTGGAATGTGAGTGTGGTTTCCTGGTTCCATGGAGCTGATGAAACTACTGGGAGAGAGACAAGAGCATTGCAAACTCTGCCATAGGCTCTTAACAACAGTTTAAGGGGTATGCTGTCATGTATAATTTTAGCAATCATTTAATTAATCCCTGTTAATATCTGTATATCTCATGTTCTTGAATTTCATATGCTCAATATTCTCTGATGCTGAAACTGTCAAGTTGTCCTTTGTTCCATTATCATCTTTTCCCTAAAACTTTATATTTCTCTATAAATTCCTTAAGATTTTGATAGTTCATTTGACCAATGTGTTTGACCAAATATTTTATGCCAAGTATTCCTGAAAGTTGTGGGAACCTCAGTGAAAAAAATAAAAATTTTTACTCTTATTTGATGTGGAGAGCATAAGATGCAAGTATTGCGCTCACCCTATACAGAGATTGGAAGGGTATTGGAAATGCAAAGACAATTGGTTCAATGGACTCATGGAGCATGCAAACAGCAGTCATGTCTGGAACAGAACTCTCCTCCATGTACCAGTAATCAACTATGTAAGTTTAAGAGGGCATCATTTGCCCAGGAATGGAATTCAGAGGGTTATGGAGGAAGGAGGAATGGAAACAGGAAACGCAAGGAAGCAGCGGTATAAGCTAAAGTACATCGGGGAATTACAGTGGACGAGTTATATCAGACTGTGTATGATTTCTTGAATATTGGTTCAAGCCTGTAAACCATGTATTTTATGGTAAGATGAAAGCAAATTATCAAGTAAAAAGAAATTCTTCTTAGTGTAATCACTTGTGATAAAGATGCTTACAACAGAAACCTGAATGCAGTTAGGGTGCTAATCATGAGAAGAACACATTGTACAGAGACAGCGCGTGTGCTACCCCCGACACAGGAGTATTCCTCACCCCTCTGACACCACGGTGCATGATGTAACTGAGGTGCAAAAAAGAATCTGGACTGAAGTTGTAGTTAAAAATGATAGGAATATGGGATCAGAGTCTCGTGAGGTTGTAGAAGACTCCATGATAAAGAACTAAAACAATTTATAATTTTATATGTATTATTATAACACACCACATTATATCATATCCTAATGTATTTTACTGAGCCACTAGGAGGTGCAATTAAACAAGCATTGGACCACTAGTTAAAGTTTGGCATTTACAATTAACACGGAGGAATCTAAAGGCAAGTCCTGTGATCTGCTTCCCAAAGGTCACAGCCTTGAAAATCTCAAAGCCCAGTTCAATTCTGCACCTGTGGGTTCAACCAGAGTTGGAGTTGACTTGGTGACAGCTGACAACATCAATATTGTTATGTCATGCAGTGTAGTGTTATTTGTATATGCTAATATAATATACATGAATGGTTTATAATTCAGCATTTCGCAAAAGTTACTCTTCTCTCCATTTCTAGGAGGTATAATGTTTCCCTTTTTTGAAGCTTAAAGTGTCTGCTAAACATGTATCTCATTTACTTATAATTACTCCTGCTTTCTCAATATTGATCTATGAGGGTGTGTTATGTAGGCTGAGCCAATTCAAGGACAAAAGAGCACTAAATTTAAAAGAAGTCAGTTTTGCTCTCCTGTGAGAACTGAATTGAGAGTCAGTAATCCAAAACCAGGTCTTTGGGTATTTCAAAAACCCGTAATCCCTTGGGCACCGATTTTATTTAATGCCATTGTCTGCCATGTAATAGAAAGCCAGACTAATGAGAGAAAAGGAGGAATGAAGTAGACAACAAAGTATGTAAGAATCAGGAAAAGTAAGGTGATATCACCAACTTCTAAACCCCACAATACTGAGAAAAATAAAAATACTTGAATTACCCAAGTAGTATATGTTTTATATGTGTCAAGCTAAATGAATTCCTACACTCACATTATAGAGGTATTAAAATATTAGTAATTAATTAAATACTCATATATTGAAAAATGGAAAAACATTTTTAAGAGGAATATTTCATTCCTTGTTCCAAAATTCAGTTCATTTAGGAGGCATTTTGAAATTAAACACAGTGATTTTTTAATATACCAGTGAAATGATAGTGGATTTTACAAGCTTTACAAAAATTATAATTCTATAAAGTCTCTATAATGTTTTTCAGAAAGCAAGAGTAGAGGGAATATTTCCTAATTCATCCTGTGAAGCCAGCAGTATCCTAATATCAAATCCAGGAGTCCTGGTGGGAGAGTGGATTATCATTAAGCTGCAACAACAAGATCAGCAGTCTGGAATCACCAGCCACTGCATGGGAGAAAAATCAGGCTTTCTGCTCCATCGACAGTGAAAGTCTTGGAAACTCATGGGGACAGTTATACTCAGTCCTATAGGATCTCTATGAGTCAGAATATGTTCAAAGTCAGTGAATAATATCAAAACCAGGTACAAATATATAGCAAAGGAAGACTATCATTCAATATTACCCATGACAATAAATGAAAAATTCTTCAACAGAATACTAAATAGTTGAATCCAGCTATGTATGCCCAGTATAATATACTACAACTAAGTGGTTTTATTCCAGTAATGAGAGAGTGGTTCAAAATTTCAATATCAATTTATGTAACATCCTACATCAACTTGTTAAAAAAATTAAATGTAAAAAAAGTAAACATCGACTAAAGAAAATAATTTATAAAATCAAATCACAATAAACATTTGATGCCATTCAAATTTTTTTGCTTACATTTTAATCCTCCCCAGAAAACTTACCACTAGGGTTATGTTTAATGGTGAAAATTTAGACTTTTTCCCTTAGTATTCATAACAGGGCAAGGATATACCCACTAACACTCTTATTCAACTGCAAGTACTAACAAAAACAATAACACAAACTTGAGAAATACAAACCCCCCACACAGACTTGGAAGGAAGAAATAAAGCTGCCTTTGTTTCACAGAAGACATCTCCGTCGATGTAGAAAACCCACAGAAACAGCCACAAACAGAAAAATAATTAAACTGATAAGGAGAGCAAAATGATAGTTTGAAAAATAAAGATAAACCCTCAAATATATTTCCACATAACAATAATGACAAGTTATCTATCAAAATGAAATTGTGAGGCCATGGCAATAAGAGATCTAAATGCAAACAAAATCAATGGTTCAAAAACTACATAATATCGGTGCGTGAAATGAAAGGACCAAATACACAGATATCCTCTGTTCACGCGTTGGAAGGATCACTAATACTGTGAATTGTAAAATCTTCCCAACTAGATCAATATGTTTAATACTCTTTCAATCAAGATCTAAACCAGTGTATAGCTGTTGAAAAACTGACAGATGAAGTTGATATTTAACCCTTGTGGTCTTCTTCCAAAAAAACAACATTTAAAAAAATTTAAACTCCTTAATTCCAATCTTCCCATGACACAAATCATCAGCCAAATACCAAGTGAGAGACATTTTACAAAATAATTAACCAACACACATCACACTTGTATGGTCATCAAACAAGAAAAAATATCAATGTACCTGTCACAGCCACAGGAGTCCACGGAAGTCTGACAAATAAATGCTGGATTCTGGACAGACATGAATATATGCAACTAAGTGAAAGGTTTATGGGAAATGTCTTTACTGTATTTGTAATTGTCCTATTGAATAAAATAAACAAACCTGTTATCTCTAGAGCTTCAACCATGCTGGTTTGCACGTCAAAAAGAACATAAGAAAATACATAACCAAGAGTCAGGAGACAAAATACAACAAAGTTAAATCCCAATATGAAGAAAAATAGAAAATATTTTAAAATATTAACAACCAGAATGTGCAGCACATAGAAAGCTCTCATGACAAGATTTTAACCCTTGAAGTCAAATTATTATTTTAGTCTACTATGGTTATCTCTACAATCCTCCGTTGGATAACCACGTTATTCCTGTGTGTAATCGTGGTCAGAGACAATAACTAGAATGAGAGTTCCTGCTGGGGATGGCAGAGGATCAAGATGGGACAGGGGAAAAGAATAAGAGGGAGCTGATATCAAGAAGCACAAGAAGGAAAAAGCTGTTTTGAAACTGATAATATACAGCATTGCTTGATTTGATTGAACTAGGGAATGGCATGATGTCTGGATTGGGTCCTAACAAGTTTATTTTTTAAAAAGAAAATTACATTACAGTAAATTAGTATTAGAAAAAGTGTTGAAAGAGTAAGTTGGGTACAAATTTTAAAATGAGTCCTCTGAAAATACCTTGAAAACAACAAGCTATAAACTTGACCCAGAGTTCACTACCTGCCTCGGACTAGAAAAAGCACAGCTTTACATCACATATTCTGCATCTCTTAAACTGAAATTCTAGTGCCAATTTTATAGATAAGTCAAAAGATAAATAACTTTTTAAAATTTAAAATAAAAAAGTAATTTAAAAAATCAAGTTTATTCATACTACTCAGTGGATTTGGGGAATGCATGATACTTTCAAGCGTCACAGATTAATCTCCCACTTCTACTGTGCTTTTTCCACTCTTCATCTCTCTGCGGTCTTCACAGCAGCAGGAGTCTACTCTGCACATGGACCAGAGCAATGTCTCCAAAGGCAAGTCTGACTGCAGACAGACTGTGCTGCTACTTCTGCCTTGAGTCTCCGCTAATTTCAGAGTTGTCCTTCCTTAGGCAAAATATACAGCTGTTTGTTACATGGCTGCTGCCTACCTGTCCACACTCATGCTTCACTTTCCATTCCTTGCTTTCCTTGTTCACCAGGCATTAATTATAATGAGCAATTTCCAATGCACACCATATGGTTTTAATAATGCCAACATTATTGCCCGTCTGTCTCCTCCTTCAAGGCTCAGTGTGACCATCATCTCTCTGTGTAACCTTCACTAAAAGTCCCCAGGAAAGACAACAGCAATATGATTCATGTCAATGGGATTGCAGTGCCGGGATAAGCCTGCACCTACCATTTGTTACCTTACGTAGAGTGTAAGATACTTGGAAAAAAGGGAAAATATCTACTCATTTCTTTTTGTCCAGACTATAATTTAATGCTAAATAAGAGTTTTTTGAAAGATTATGTGAACAAATAGTTGAGTGAGGTTAACAGACACGTTAACGCAGTGAAGCAAAGAAGGCTGCTGAGAGAAGGAGGCTGCAGGAATGAGAACCAGCGCCGGGGAAGACACATCAGAGAAAGAAGACATTGTCATGTAGCCAGAACCAGGTACTTTAACTTAGCATTACTTTATGCCATTAAAATTGATTTTATTTTTTATTACTGCTTACATACCTACAGATACTACCAATAAGAAAGGGTCATCACACATCACCAATCTCCAGGCATCTGCAATGATGTTGTAGGTCATCCACAGAGAACTTCTCCAATGCTGTTTCTCCCATGTCCAACTACTAAAGTTAGAGGTTGTGCCCCCAGGAAGAACATAGAAATAGACCCACTCGTGAGGTTTCTGTAAGGTACAGTTATGTTTTCTCATCACCTAGGTGAATCAAGGAGATCTTGGTCAGTGTAGAGGAAGTATTTACAGTCCTCTGGCTTTAGTGGATGAAATCCCTTGTGCCTCATTATGAAGTATTCTTTTGTCTTACATTCCCTGAGAATTTTATTTCTCTGGAACTAAGAGAACAAAATTCAAACTTGTGCCAGTTTGTCCTTTGGGAGACAACGTGGAGCTCCATGTACAGCTTTTTCCCACTGGACAACTTCTTCCCCAAAGGCGGTCATCTCTATTGTTCTGTGTCTCCAGCATGCAAGATAATATCTAATGATTCCTCTGAGATGCATTTCCGTCTCCCAAAGACCTGAGAACACAGCTGGACATCATTTACCAAGATTCCAGGATTTTATGATCACATAGAGCCCCAACAGCCTCACTACTATATTTTTACCATGTCTTTAATTGACAGTATTCTCTGAGTAAATGGAATGCCATCCCTGTAGGTAGGGATGCACGAAGGGAAGTAAGATTATAGGATATTCTCAGCAAGTGTCTATACATCTGCAGATCATAATAAAGAAAAAGCGTAAATGTTACAATGTTCATAAGATGGTCCATGCATAATATTGACATTTTATTTCATAATATCAATAAGATAATGATATAATATAACATAAATACCATTAAAATACTATATCAATATATTGATATGGTTTTATTAATATTTATGAGACTGATTTGCTAATTCAAATCAATGACACCTGTGATATGCTAAGTGTTATCTGAAAGGGAATCTGTTCATTTGGTAGCTTTCTGTTCTGTGAATGGAAAATACAAAGAAAAATCAGGATAACAGGATTATGAGGGGCAGGTGGGGCTATCTGGTGAAACAGATCACAATGATCCACATGTAATCTCTTCCTGGGGGAGGGGAGGAACAACAGAAAAGAGGATGAATGGAGACACAGTTGGGGCAAGGCATGGGGAATTGTTTTAAAATAAATTATCAAAAGTTCAGGAGAGAAGGAGATTGGGGGAATGAGAAAATGAGGAGTTGATATCAAAGGCTCAAGTAGAAAGATAGTGTTTTGAAAATGTTGATGGCAACATATATACAAATGTGCTTGACACAATGGATGAATGTATGGATTGTGATAAGAGAGGTAAGAGCCAACAATAAAACAGTTAAAAATAAAGAAGAAAGAAAGCACAAGAGGTTTGCATGCATATTGCAGAAGGATCCACTCTAATTGAAGATGTGAGGAGAGAAGAGGGAAATCTTTCTGAGAAGGAGCCACTTAAGGCAATAGATGGAGCACAGGGAGAGGAAGAAGTGTCCCAGGGAAGAGGCTCCTCTGGCCTGATTGGTATCTGCTTCAGGGACCTTTTTGTACCTTTTACAACTGAACTCCACCACTCACTGCTCTGGTTTGGCCTATTAGCATCAATGAAAGTCATACCTAACTGATCAGTCCACGGGATGATAAATGGTGAATGGGAACTACCACAGTGCCTGAATAAAAAGTCTAATATTAAAGGATACTCAGTATTTGTTCAGGAATACCTAGTGCATTACATCCATGACGCTTTCCATTCTGCAATTCGTTTTTTTGTTTGCATGATTGTATACATAAGAAATTTGTATGGTGATTCAAAACGTATGTGGAATATTTGAATAAATAGTTAATTGAACTTTGGCCCCAAAGTTTCCACCACTCACAAATAACTTTCCTATATTGCTGTTGGGGGGAAAGGGTGCAAGTACTGTGAAGAACAGATCTTTGGTTCCTCCAAATGCTACCCCTAGGTGCAGCAAATGATCAGCAATTCAACTGGTATGTACTATAGGTATTTAAACAAACACTGGTATATGAATGCTTACAAAAAACAGTGTTCACAAGCACTAACTGGTAGAAACAATCCAAATGTCCATCAATGGATGAACACAATGTGGCCTTGGCATACACTAGATGATAGTACCATCGTTAAGAATCCATGAAGCAGGATTACATGATACAGAATGGGTGATTCTTGAAAATTTATGCCTAGTGGTTAAGAAATCACACTCGAACTTACTGCTGTGGAGTCAGTTCTTACTCAGAGTGACCCTGGAGCCTAGACCAGAATTCCACAGTGGTTCCCCAGGCTGTAATCTTTATAAAACAAACTGCCAAATCTTTCTCTCATAGAGTACCTGGTGACTTGAGACCTCAAACCCACTGAAATTTAGGTTGGTGATGTGTTAATTAGGTTTTGTGTCAACGTGGTTTCATCAAGATTCTTAATAGTATAGCAATTGGTGTTTGCCCCTGATATGACCTAACATCTACAACTCCATGATGGTATTTCCTATGAACCATAAACAGCTGTAAAAGGATTAGGGAAGAGACAGCCTCATCACCCAGCCATAGCTCTGCTGCAATTGACAAGAAGTTTCCTCAGGGTGTGACCTACTCTTATGTAAGCAGACTTTGTAGGTGGACTTGCCACTTCCTCCTTGCTGGATCTGGATCCTACATCTGTCTCATTGACTCTGGTGTTTTGGCCTTGAGCCAGTTGCCTGCCATATTGCCTTACAACCTGGGAGGTTTAATTGGTCTGCTGTAATTAATGGCAACCTTGGATTTTTTACATTGCAGGCAGAAACCTGACATGTGGAACTTGAAATTTTCTCCCTCTACCTGCACCAGCCTCTGGTCTTCCTGCTTCCTGGGTGGTCTTCTTGGTCCTGGTTGGCCAACCACAGCAGTTACTGGGTCATGTTAAGACACCAGTTTAACATCTGACCCACGGATTTGAGCCAGATTGTGCTTACTCACTTCTCCATCTACCTATATGGCTATAGAGACACAGAGATAGAGATAGGAAAAAAATTTATGCCAAGGGAATTTCTCACATGTAAAAGTGTGGTATACAAACATAGATACATAGATAGATGGATAAATAGATGGCTATAGACATCAAGATATCATGGGTCTTATTTCCACTGAGAACGCATTCTAGCACCCAGATGAGTGCTTAACCTCAGTGTCACCAGGGTTCCATTGGCCTGCGTTGGGGGGTGGGGGGGGGCTCACCAGACGCCATATATCATGTACTCCCATTTATATGAAATATGAAAATCGCCAATAATTGTGAATTCTTCTAAATTGTATGTTTACCTTTTCATGCTGGAAGCATTGGTGGAATCTTTTGATTTCTTCATCACTAGCTCTCATATTAGTTGTATTGTTCAATTTCCTTGAAGAGGGATAAATATAATCCTATCACAGATAACACGACACTTCAAGATAGATCTTGAAATATCCTTTCTGAGGGGGAACTGATCACAATGATCGATATTACACCACCACCAACAACCGAGGGGGATGAACTACAGAAATATTGGTGAAGGGAGAAAGCAGACAGTATGAGTTATGAGAATAACAATAATTTATAACTATCAAGGGGTCAGGAGGGTGTGAGAGTAGAAGAGGGAGAGGAAAAGAGGAGCTTATACGAAGGGCTGCCATAGAAAGAAAATGTTTTGGAAAGGATAATGGTGACATATGTACAAATGTGTTTGATACAATTGACACATGGATTGTTAAAAGCACTGTAAGCGTCCCGAATAAAATGATTACTATTAAAATGAAAGAAAGAGAGATCCTTTCTGACAATGAATTCACACCTTCCCTCTTGATAGTGTCATCCCTGCCATATGAACCATATGATTGTCTGATTTTAAACGGCCCAGTTCAGCTCATTCATGTCCAGAAACTCGATCATTTTATGTTCTGTTTCATTTTTTGACTTACTATTTCCCTAGATTTTTACTTCATACATTCGAAGTTCTGATTATTCGGTGAATTTTGTAGTCATGTTTTCCCCCTCATGTTGAGTCATGCCCCATCAGCAAATGAAGATCTGGAAGGCTCTGCTCTGCAGCTTAGACACCGTCCCTGGCAAAGTAGACGACTCTACTTGGAGAAGGCAGCTCTTCCTCTGTCACGTTCTGAGTGCCCTCTGACCTGAGGGGCTCATCTTCTGACACTCTGTCTGACCAAGCTCTCCTTCTGTTCACTAGGCCTTCAGTGTCTGACTGTGTCCTGATGCTGTGCACAAGGGGTTTACTGGTCAATTCCTCTGAAGTGGACAGCTGCTTCCTTCCTTGTGTTCTATTCTCAGTTTGGAAGCTCCCCTGAGAGAAACCTGTTCAGTTTGGGTGACCCTGCTGGCTTTTGAAATTTCAGTGACATGTCTTCCAGCAACACACAAGCCACTACAATATGGTTAACAAGTGGCAGTGGTCCATTTGAGAGACATAATTACCCTTTAAATGGGAACATTATAAATCACTCCCATAGGATATGTGATAAACATACTGATAATATATGTGGTATTTATATAATTGTCAATTTGAGAGGAATATAAGTGAAGGGGTGGAGTCTAGTCTGTCAATCAGATTATAGCAATGAGGCGTCTGTGTGGGCATGGCCTTCTCCTGAGAATTCTAGGAAATCTGGTGTTTCCTCCTTGGACGTGAGAAACTCTCTGCTCACACCGTGGGAGAGAGCAGCTGACAAGACACATGGACCCACACTGATGCAGAGACCTCTGCCAGCGCAGACAGGTTTCCAATGACACTAGATCCAAGGACTTTCTACCCACTATCCTGTAATCATCTCCATACAGAGTCATTGCATGGGTTTTGTGAGTTTGAAGAGGACTTTATAGATTGGTATCAGACATATGAGTTAATATTGGACTTAGAGACTTGATCTGGACTGGGTTGGGATGTTTTCTCAATGTTCAATTGCTTTTGTATATAAATATCTTCCTTATGCACATGTATGTGTGTCCATGGATTTGTTTCTGTAGTCTATGTAGACTAATACAACATATTAATTTAGCTACCATAGTAGAATTTCAAATACTCCTTACAAAAAGAAACTATACATGTACAGAACAACTTCTGGACCAAAATACATAGTTTGAGAGATTGTTGACCTGTACAGATCAAATATTCAAGTGATTGGACAGTATTTTTGCAGAAATTGGGGTTGAACAAAGGTCAATCAATAATGTGCATTCTCCCAAGAAGAACCATGCCTGTTAGATTAAGAGATGTCATTAAAATAAAGAGAGGTTGAATAGTATATGGCATTCCTGAACTGCCCTCTATCTGCTTCTTCTTAACTAGGCCACTTCAGCCTTAATCCAAGAGAGTCATTTAGTCTCTTAAATGCACTCTAAGTAAGTTTAGGACAAAGTCCAGTTTGCTAAGTGGGGGTTCCAAATCAGAACCTTGTTGTGACCGGTGAAAGACATTGTACTTGTGCATCTTAAAAGGGAAGAGCCTAAAGTCCTTGGTTACAAAGGCCGGATACAAACTGGTTCAAATGTGGCCAATTAGAAACATAACACAAGGCATATCCTCACCTTGGCTGGTGGCGGCGGTGGCGGCGGCGGTGGTGAATCTCTCTGAATGACGTTGACCACTTTTCCCAAGGGCAGATTGCCCCATCTAGGTTACTCACCAACAGATGTATGATTCTCATTGCTACACAGACCTACCTGCCCTTCTGTACTTGAATATTCATTGAGGTTCACTGAGCTCCTTGGTAGGAGTGTCTGTTGATCTGGGTTGTTCACAGAACCATGTCATATGACAAGGAGATGACGTGTCTTCTCCTTCTCTCCTCAACATAGCAACTGACCACAGCTGAGGGAGGCCCTCTCTGTCAAAGTGGTTACTAAGATGGACAAGTTAGTTGATGAGATATAGATCGTGAGCATTAGCAGGCACACTACCTCCTTACCTGAAAGAATACATTAGAAGATTATGTTACTTGAGAACAAAAGGCTTCCTGTGTCTTGGCATTTATCCTTCTAGTGGTGGCCCATACAATAGTTCTATTTTAGTGATTGACTAACGTCACTCAGCACAATGGTTTTCCGGTCCATCCATGTCATCAGGACATTCGTGGTTTTATCACTGTTTTTTAGGGATGTACAGTATTCCATTGTGTTTACATAGCAGAGTTCCTTTATTAATTTTTCCACTGATGGCCATATGAGCTTATTATTATTATGAACTCGCTGTGATAAGCATAGGAAAGTATATGTCTGTTTGTGTTGTTACTTCTTTGGAATATCTACTCAGCAGAGGTGTTGCTGGTTGTCTGTTATTTATATACCCAGTTATTTTAAGTATTACCATACCAGTTTTCACAATTGTTGTACATGTTTACAAGCCCACCATCAGTGTGTAAGGGTACCAATTTCTCCACACTCTACAGCATTTTTAATTGAACTATTATTGTAGGTGTCATTCAATAAATTGTCAATAGAATCTTTCAATATTACAACTGGGGACCTGAATTTTTTTTCTTCAGTCCTTTCTGCTTAAGAACTACTGAGGTCACCATTTAGGGTTTTTAACACGAGGTCTGTGCACATTACCCTGTATTATTTTATCCTTTTAGGCTTGCTTTTGAAATTTTCTTGGCAGCTCTTTTTATTTCATTTCTTTCATTTGTATCAACAACTCTATAAACAAGAGCAAGTTTAATAATCTACACTGACACTTACTTTGACCTTTTCTTTATTTCTTGCTGTGATAGGTAGTCTTATTGTGACAACCTGGCCAATATGATCATGTGGGATTAATCAGTTAGATGAAGCCGTTTGCTTGGACAGGAAAAAGTTAAAGGGCTCGGCAAGCGCCTCCCCGCTCTTTCTTGCTCTCCTGTGATCACACCAGCCTCAAGTTGCTTTAGTTGGTTCACTGCATCAACTTCTGAGCTGCACTACCTATGGGACAAGACAACCCATGGATCATGTTGCTAGGCCTTGAGGTTCCTTTGGGATCTACTTCACCACGCTGCTTATGCATACTTTGCTAGAGCTTGAGGGATCCACTCTTCTTGCATTGCTTGAGTTCTGTATCCCATCCAGCCATGTTTTGCTAAGCTTCTGAGATGCTGACTGTTGGTGACACGCCCTCCTGTTTGCTGCCTGTGGACGGACTCTGCCTGCAGCTGTCTGCTTCCTTGATCTTGGACCCAGCAGCCCTCCTGAGATAAAGGACTTCCAGTATATTAACTGTTCCATGGAAATGAGTTGAACTGAGACCTCTGTACTGCTGTGTACACTAATTTGGCATTATATTCCTTCATGTTGTTTAAACCTATCCTCTTATCAATATATAAAATGATATATCTCCTGGTTTTGTTTCTCTAGGGACCCATGCCTAACACACTTGCATTTTAATGACCTTTTAATTTCTTCAAGCATGATATTTTTGATGTTATTGTACAGCTTACCAGATATCTGTCATTAGTGTTCACTATGTCAAAACTGTTCTTGAGATGTTCTCTAAATCATGTGGTATATACAAGTTCAAGGTTGTATTTTGACTTTTGTGGACTTGTTTAAATTTTCTTCAGCATCACTATGTACTTACATATGATCAATTGATGATCTATTCCAGGGTCAGCCCAGGAATTCATTTTGTATCCTAACATTGAGCTTCTCCATCATCTGGTCTGGAGGATAGAGTCGATTTGATTCCTGTATATTACATTTGCGTAGATTGATGTATACCACTGCTGTTTATCTTTATTAATAGAAAGACATTTGCAATGAAGAAATAATCATTGTAGCAAAACTCTTGCATGTTTTCTAACTTCACCTCTATCACAGAGACCATATTATATAACTACTTTACCTTCCTATTGGTTTTCAACTTTTGCATTCCACATACCCAAAATGATCATGCACCTTGATTTCGTGATTAATCAGTTTTAGACTAAAGAAATTAGTAGAGCTCTTCAATTTTCCATCATTAGTTACATTGGTTGATATGCAAATTTGGATATTATGTGTATTAATTAGAGTTCCTTCCAGGCATATAGATATTAGGACACATGCACCACTTTACTTCAAGATAGTGGAAATGTTCTTCTATACATTTATTCATACAATGGATGTAAAATCATTCCTCTTGAATCTGTCTGTGGTCTCCTAGCAAACCACCAAAATATGACAAGCTGATAGGAATATGGTGAAAGAGACTGAGAGAGGTCTGATGTAATTGAAAGACAATATCTTCATGTTGTAACTTAATTTCTATATAAATGAACCCAATGGAGAACCTTGCTTCCTTCTTTAAGGGCCTGCATCACACATGTGGTTCATCAGCCTCTGGTTCTTTGGACCAGTGTCAATGGTTTGTCATATTGTCTGCTCATCCTGGGTGCTATCAGTGGCCTGCTCTATGGCATGTTATCTGACTCACTGACTGAGTTCATTCACCTCTTCAAGCACAACCTGATATGGCCACTTTATATTCATCTCATGTAATTTGGACATTTTATCAGGAAAGACCAGATCCTGGAAAAAGACATCATACTTGGTACAGTAGGGGGAAATGGCAAGATGGATTGGCTGAGTTTCTGCAACAATGGGCTGATTGCAATGGATAAACTTCATCACAATGTGTGTGAACCATAATATTTAGACAGGTCCATAAACTTCACCTAATTCACAGTAAGAAGTCAGTAAGTTAGAGTAAAACAGAAATGCTTCTTTGCATAATCGCTTCTGATAAGGAGTCTTTTTGCAGGGAATCTGAGGGCAGATAAGAGGATCGTCATGAGAAGAACATTTTAGGAAGAGGTATAGGCAGTGCAGAGTCCCTGAAACAGGAGTATTCCTCATACCATCTGACAGCAACAAAGGTGGACGTTTGAAGTAAAGTGCCAAAGGAAGCTGGATTGAGGTAGTTTAAAGTGAACCATAATATTGTGAGGATGCAGTAGACTCCATGATATGGGATCTTAGACTTGGTTTACTACTTTTGTATGTACTATTATATCACAACACAACACACTACATCACATCAATCTTATGGTTTTATACTGAGCCACAAAGTGGTGCAAATGGGTAATTTGAAAATCTTCATAGAGATGATAATAATATGCATCTAAGGATGGGGTTGGTGGGAAAAGTCTTTACTGTATTTGTAATTTTTCTATAACACAAAGAAGAAAAAGAATTATTCAAACACCAAAGCTCATTAAAATAACATTTTAAATTAGTTATTTGAAAGCACAAGCTGTGTGCTTCATCCAGAATTCACTTGGACAAGAAAAACTACAGTTTTTACTATCATATTCTTCACCTCTGAAACCCAAATTCTGCTGCCCATTTTAAAGGAGAGTTAAAATGTTAAATAATGAAATTAAAATATCAAGTTGCCTCATGTACTCCATGAGTTATTGGATGCATTATAATTCAAACCCTCACACATTCATCATCTACTTCTACTCTGCTTTTTCCACTCTTCATCTTTCTAGGGTTTTCAAAAGAGCATTAGACTGTTCTTCACTTTCAACAGGGCAATGTCTCCACAGGGCAAGTCTGAGTGTACACATCCTCTGCCATAAACTCTTCATTGGCTCTCCACTAATTTCAGAGTTGCCCATCCTGCAGAAACACTATACAAATCTCTGTTACCCGGCTGCTGCCTACCTGGTCACACTGAGGCTTCATTCTTCATTCCTTGCTTTCATTGTTCATCAGCTATGAACTATGGCATGCAACCTCCTAAGCACACCTTATGGTTTTAATAATACCCACATTAGTCCATGCCTGCGTCCTCCTTCAAAGCTCAGTGTGACCATGAGTTTTTCTGTGAATCTTGACAAAATCTCCCCAGGAAGGAAACCAATATGATCCATTTCAGGAGTGCAGTGCCATCTTATACAGCATTTACTTATCATGTCTTATGCTATGTAGAATGTAAGATATTTGTGAAAAGTGGAAATGTCTACTCATTTCTTTGTTTTCTGATTTTAATTTAACCGTGACTCATACCGTTAGCTGGACCCTGAATAATAATTTTCCTTCTGTTGCTGTTGGATCCCTGTCTTTTAAGTTCCTCCAAAACCAGATGAGGGAAATTACCAATCTAACTCTTAACCAGCTTCTTTTGCATCTTTACAGCCCCCTGCCTGCTGACCCTAACCCAGTATGCTCTTGCCTGTAACCCCTAGTCAGCCCCTAACCAATTAGGAAGTAGCTAGATCAGATCACTGCACCCTTTATCACTTAAAGGCCGGAATGTCTGGATGGAGCCAGGCAGGCTATTTGAAAGGCTCTCTTTCAAAGCAGAAAACTGGCCAGGTAAAATGGAACCAAGACACAACAAGGGAACAAGAGGGTTCAGGGAGTGCAACCACATGTCCAGGGACACAGAGCACCACAAGAAGCTGACACACTGTTCTCCTGACAGCCTGAAACACCTACCATCTGGGACGGATTTCTTTTAAAAATCTTCTTTTAAAAACCCTTCACCCTGATCACCGGGAGTGACTTCCCTGGGCTACATGAAAACCCATGAAACCCCGTCTGGGAGCTTCCCTCTGATAAAGCTATTTCTGTTTTCACTCTCCCTTTATCCTTTCAGTTACATTTATCAGCCTCCTTGGGTCTCAGTTTACCTTATGTTGACAGGATAAGGTAACAGGCATCAGAAGATCCAAGTCAAACAAACAAACATTGTTGAGAATGAGGGGGATCGGAGCACAGACACAAAGCCCATCAGTAGACAATGGGACATCCCCTCACAGAAGGGTTGCAAGGAAGAGATGTGTCAACCAGGGTGCAGTATAGCACCAATGAAACACACAAGGTTCCTATGATTCCATGAAGCTTCCTCTCCCCCTTTATCATGACCCCAATCCTGCCTTTCACTGAGGGCTAGTCTGGAGCATGCACACAGGTACAGATAAAACTTCAGGACACACAGAAGCCAGATCAGATAAATCCCTCAGAAGCAGAGATGTCAGTAGGGATACCAAGAGAGTACGGAGAAAGTGGGGAGGTGAGGAGGGATGACACTCTGGAGGGAGGGAGACAGAGATGGTGTAAGACATAAACATACTGATTTATAATTTATCAAGGCATCACAAGAATAGGAGGGGTAAGGAAAGGTAAAAAGAGGAGCTGATATCAAGGGATCAAGTTATTGAGATAACGAGAATAGACATACCAAGAGATTAGGAGAAGGTGGGTTGAGAAAGGAAGGAACCCCTTCACAATGATCTACATTTAACTTCTCCCGAGGGGGATGGATAACAGAAAAGTGAGTGAAGGGAGACAGTGGTCAGTGTAATACAGGGGGCAGGGGCACTTACAAAGTAACAAGGGCTCATGAAGGAGGAGTTGGGGGAAGGAGGAGGTGATGTCAAAGGCTCAAGTAGAAAGAAAATGTTTCAAAAATGATGATGGCCACATATGTACAGATTGAGCTTGACAAAATCAATGGATAGATTCTGATAAGATCTGTAAGCACCCCCAATAAAATGATTTGAAGATTTTAAAAAGCAAGTTATTATGCAGAAATTGAGATTATGGAGAAAAGGCTCCTGTACCATCTTCTCTTTAGTTGAAATGAGTGGTGACATGAACACATGATACTTTGTGAATAATATCATAGCCCAACATTTAGAAGAAATGGGGAATGCACTCCTGGTGAGCCAGCATTTTCCAAGGAAGGTTAACTGAAAATCCAGTATAACTGGATTTTAATGGAATAGTACTTAAAAAGTATTGATGAAACTACCATTTGTCAAGTTTGGCTGTCATATTAAGAGAGCATGTTCAATTACCAGAAATAACAGTAAATTTCTTTTCTCCTTTACATAAAAATATATTCTGAAGTATTAGTGAAGTATGGGTGCTTGTTGAGTGGTCTGAGAGTCCTGGAGTGTACCATGAATACTTATAGATTTGACATAAATATGTATTTAAGTGTATTTATCATTGTTATTAATATATCTATAAGTATGAAATATACTTTTTAATCCGACGAGCCAGTCCTCTCTGATTTCTCACAATTGACCTCTCTCATCTACAGTCTCTGTGGACCACGTCAACAAGTAACACTGGAACATGTCCAAATCAGCCCTTCTTTTCATTGCTGCATTTCCCATACTTTCACTCCTTAAATGAATCCGGGTGATAACTATCATAGACACACCAAGCACGGGCTCCATTTAATTTTCATTTCTAGAAGGGGGGATTCTCTGGTGGACAAAGACTTTCCTTCTTTGGTGAAACATATAGGGACATGAAAAGAGTTAATTTTTTGAAAGGTCTTAGACATAAGCATACACCTTGAGCAAGAGAGTCCCTGAGCCTGGGGGATCATAACCATCGTCTTAGACTCGCCAAGAACAACTGGCATTGTAGAATTAGCAAGGACAATGTTCTGTGTTCCAATTTGGTACTTACCAGGCATATACTGTGCAAATATTTGCCTCTATCCATCCAGAGAAAATAAAAGTGATGAAAACTGAAAAACACATGGAAACAGACCAGTGGACAAAGGGATCATGAAAATATTAGTCTCCACTATCTTGAGAGTAGGATGGTTTCCTGATACCAATGCCAACTACTCTGAAAATGTCCACCCTAGTAATTTACATAATTATACATTATGTAAATTACTATAGAAGTGGGAGAAGAATGTGGAATAGAACTCAAATTATAAGGCTTATTGGTTGGACAGAGACTGGTGATACCACCAAGATTATAGTCCTTAGTGACCCATAAGACCTGGAATTAAGTTCACCCCATATTAGGATGACTAACAATTTAAGATCCTAAAATGAGAAGGGCTCAGAGAAGGAGGAATGTAAATGGGAACACAGGAGGAAATGGCATAAGTGAAGACAGGGACATTAAAAGGTTAGAAATGCATGAGTGGAAATAAACTGTGTAAATTTTTAAAAAAATCAATTGATGATCTACTCTGCAAGACTTGATGTTATCACAAGGAGTGGTTTTCACAATATTTAAAATGATTGATTTTATATTATATATTTCACACAGTGCTACTTGTCCTTAAAAGAAGAGTATCTAAAAAGTATTAAATGTGTGGTGGAGTTGGACTGTACTCCTCAAGGTGAGCCGTTGGAAACCACCTGCTGCTCCACAGGAGCAAGATGGGAATCTCAACTCCTGTAGAGAATTCCAGGTTTGAGAAGATGTGGAGGCAATTTAATTCTGCCCTATAGAGCTGCTGAGCTGGTATTGACTCCATGGCAGCAAGGATTTTTGTTTTAATCAAATACTTCACGCTCCACAAAGCCTCCATTTTAAATAAATCATGAACTAATTGTTTATATGAGAATGGAAACATGAAAATGAGGGGGAACATGAAGTTGAGAATCAAAGTCATTCTGTAGACATTCGGCAATGCCTTACAGAAGAGTCACTATGAATTCATGATTCAGTAATGGTGCAGTATAGCACTGATGAAACATACAACTTTCCTCTAGTTCTTTAATGCTTCCCTCCAACCCACTATCATGAACCCAATTCAACATTACAAATCAGGCTAGACCAGAGCATGTACACTGGTTCTGGAAGACATTTCTAATACTTGAACATAACACCAGTGTTTTAAATAGTTTAATAAGAACAAGTTTATAAATTTCATGATCAAAATACTCAACAGGACTTCATTGTAAATAAAATAACCCAGGAGTGTTGAAGGTTTCATGCCAGATGTAATCACAAGAAAAATATTTTCCCAAATAGAAATCATAGGATTTCTGTGTCGGTTTTTAATGGATCAGGATGATAATGAGCACTGGCCCTTTGAGATAACAGCATGCTATTCCTCCATGACTAGTGATGAAAATCTATTTCCTTATGAAAACTGAAGTCACCCTGAAAGAATTGTCCTTAGAAGGGAAGATTTCATTAAAATAAATACATTTAAAAAATATATACTAGTAGTGATGTCATATTATGTCTTCAAATTGCCATATTATGTCTTAAATATTAAGGGGATGGAATTATGAACATAAGCATATTTAGAACTGAAGAAAATATAGTACAGATTTTTATTATTTTGAATTTGGCTTTCAAACACAGTTCTCTACTCTTAAAGTTGAGTTTCTCTTATATAGAATGTTCCTTAGCTGAAAAGTTTCCTTAGGGCTTGCTTTATGTCTTTATTTCTAAGACTATAGATAAAAGGATTCAGCATGGGCGTCGCTACAGTGTACATCACTGAGGCTATTGCAGTCACCCTGGTGTTTTCAATAGCAGCAGAACTAAGATAAAACCCTAAAGCTGTACCATAGAACAAGGAGACCACAGAGAGGTGAGATCCACACGTGGAGAAGGCTTTATATTTGCCCCCAGCTGATGAAACTTTCAAAATGGAGGACACAATTTTCATGTAAGAGAAAAGGATCCCACTGAGTGGAATAACTCCCAGAAGTCCACTTACTAAATACATGACTAAGACATTGAGGAATGTGTCAGAACAAGCAAGTTGGATTACCTGATTAAGTCCACAGAAAAAAATGGGAGATTTCCAATTCTGTACAAAAAGACAGTCGCAAAACCAATAAACTATTTAATAGAGAGTCCAGGAGCGACAATACCCAGGAGGTCAGAAGCAGGAGGCCACAGAATCTTGGGTTCATGATGACAGAGTAGTGCAGTGGGTGACAGATGGCCACAAAGCGGTCATAGGCCATCACTGTCAATAGGAAGTTGTCTAAAAACAAAAAAAAGCATGATAAAATACATCTGTGTGATACAGTCTTCTTATGTAATTACTGTGCTCTGGATCTGGATGTTCATCAGCATCTTTGGGACAGTGGTGGAGGTGAAACAGATGTCAGCAAAGGAGAGGTTGGAGAGGAAGAAGTACATGGGTGTGTGGAGGTGGGAGTCTGTGGCGATGGCCAGGATGATGAGCAGGTTCCCAGTGAAGGTGACCAGGTACATGGAGAGGAACAGTGCAAAGAGGAGGGGCTGCAGCTCTGCCTCTTCAGAAAGCCCCAGAAGGATGAATTCTGGAACCTGAGTGTGGTTTCCTGGTTCCATGGAGCTGATGAAACTCCTTGGAAAGAGAAAAGAGCATTGCAAACTATGCCATGAGCTGTTAAAAACAGTTTAAGGCATAAACTGTCATTTCTATTTTAAACCCTATTCATATATATATATATATATATATATATATATATATATATATATATTTGTGTTCTTTAATCTCATGTGCTCAATTCTGTCTTTACAGCTGAAACTGTCTAGTTGTCCTGTTTTCTAATGCCATCTTTTCCCTAAAACATTTTATTTCTCTATAACTTTCTTTAGACATTGACTGTTTATTCAACTAATAGGTTTGACCAACTATTTTCTGACAAGTGTTCTTGAAAATTTTAGGAACCTCAGTGAAAAAATAAATAATTCTTACCCTTATTTGATGTGAACAGTTTAACATACTACTATTGTGCTCTTCCCTTACAGAGGTAGGAAGAATGATTGAAGTGCAAAGGCAATTGATTCAATGGACTCATGGAGCATGCAAAACATCACTCATGTCTGGAATAGAATTCTTCTCCATGTAATGAAATATGTAAGTTCAAGAGTACAGCATTTGCACAGGGACAAAATTCAGAGGGTTAAGAGGAAGGAGGAATGGAAGCTGGAAACACAATGTGGCAGCAGGATAAGCTATGGTAACATCGCAGAATGGCAGTGCATGAATTAAATGTGAATGATGTGCGTGATTTCTTGAATGCTGGTCAGGTCTGTAACCAGGTAATTTATAGTAAGACATAAGCAAATTATAGAGTAAAAAATACTTCTTAGAATAATCACTTGTGATACAGAGGCTTACAGCAGAAACCTGAATGCAGTCAGGATGCTAGTCACGAGAAGAACACGTTGTACAGAGACAGCGCCTGTGCTCCCCCCACACAAGACTATTCCTCACCCCTCTGACACCACGGTGGATGGTGTAACTAAGGTGCAAAAAGGAATCTGGACTGAAGTTGCTGTTAAAAGTGATGGGAATATGGGATCAGACTTTTGTGAGATTGTAGAAGACTCCATGATAAATAACTTAAATATCATTTATTATTTTACATGTATTATTATAACACAATACATTATAGCATATCTTACTATATTATGCTAAGCTGATAGGCGGTTCAGATGAGCAAGCACTTGACTACCAGCTAAAAGTTTGTCATTTACAATCAACACGGAGGAATCTAAAGGCAAGCCTGGTGATCTGCTTTCCGAAGGCCACAGCCTTGAAAATTCCAAAGCACAGTTCTACTCTGCACATGTGGAAACTCCAGAGTTGGAGTTGACTTGGTGACAGCTGACATCAATATTGTTAAGTGATCCAATGTAGTGTTATTTGTATATACTAATATAATGTACATGAACAGTATATCATTCAGCATTCTGCAAAAATTACTCTTCCCTCAATTGTTAGGTGGTATAATATATCCCCATGTGGACTGTAGATGGCAGCTTAAGGTGTCCTCTCAACTTATATCCCATTTACTGATAACTACTAATACTTTCCCCACATTTAGCTATGATGGTGTATTTATAGGATAAGCCAATTTACTAACAAAAAAGTTCTTTAAAAAAGTCAATTTCACTCTCCTATGAGAACTGAATTGAGGGTCAGTAATATAAAACCAGGTCTTTGGGTATTTCAAAGACAAGTAATCCCTTGAGCTGAGATTTTATTGTGGCCATCCTCTGCCATGTGATAGAAAGCCAGTCTACTGAGAGGAAGGAAGGAAGGAAGGAAGGAAGGGAGACAAAAAAGGATGAAAGGATATTATTAAAAACTATGTACGACTCAGAGAAAGGAAGGTTATATTAGTTAGTTCTAAACCTCACAATACCAGAAAAGTAAAAATAGTGGAATTACCAAATGAGATAAACAATTTTAATATATGTTATATAAACGAATTTTTGTGCTCACATTATAAATATAATATTAAAATATTAGTAAGTTATTGAAATATGCATATGTAGAACAATGGAAGAGAATTTTAAAACAGAACTTCTTTTCATTCCTCTTCCAAAATTCTGTGCCTTTAGGAGTTATTTTTACATTAAATGCACTGATTAGTTAATATACAAATGACATGCTAATGGTTTCTATAACCTTTTTTAAAATAGTAATGATATAAATTCTCTATAATCTTTTTCAGAGAGCAAGAGCAGAGTAAATATTTCAAAATCATACTGTGAAGCCAGCTGTATCCTAACATCAAGTACAGGAGTCCTGGTAGGAGAGTGGATTACTCACTAAAGTTGCAACAGCAAACTCAGCAGTTTGAAATCACCAGCCACTGCATGGCAGAAAGATGAGGCTTCTACTACACTGACAGTAAAAGTCTTGGAAACTCATGGGGACAGTTGTATGCTGTCCTATAGGGTCTCTATGAGTCAGAATAGATTCGAGGGCAGTGAGTAAAGATCAAAATCAGATTCAAATACATAAAAAAGGAAGATTCTCATTCAATATGACCCAGGACAATAAATGAAAAATTCGTCAACAAAATACTAAATAATTTGAATCCAACTATGTATGACAAGATAAATATATAACTAAGTGGTATTTATTCCACCAATGACAGAGTAGAAAATCAGTTTATGTAATATCCTACATCAACTAGCAAAAGAAAAATCAAAGAAACAATTACCAACAAAAGAAAAGAAATCATAAAATCAAATCACAGTAAGCATTTGATAGAATTCAAAATTATTGCTTACATTTTAATTTCCCCCAAAAAGTTGAAAAAAGTTTTAAAAGTTGGCTTGATAGACAACCTATATGAAATTTACTGCTAGGGTCGTTTTTAATGGTGAAAATTAGATATTTTTCCCTATGGATTCATAACAGGACAAGGATAGCCCCTCTTAACACTCTTATTTAAATGCAGGTACAAACAAAGACAATAACACAAATATTTAAAATACAAACCACACGGACTGGGAAGGAGGAAATGTTCACAGAAGACATCACTGTCGATGTAGAAAACCCAAAGAAGCAGCCACAAACAGAAAAATACTAAAACTGATAAGGAGAGCAAAATGATAGCTTGAAAAATAAAGATATAGCCACCAATAAATTACCATATAACAATAATAAACAGTAACATACCAAAATAAATTCTGCAGCCATGGCAATAATAAATCAAAATGCAAACAAAATCAAAGGTCCAAAAACTGTATAATTCCGGTGAGAGAAATGAAAGGATCAAAAATACATAGACATTCTCTGTTCATTAATAGAAAGGATCAGCAATACTGTGAAATGTAAAACCTCCACAACTAGATCTATATACTTAATGCACTTCTAATCAAAATCTAAACCATTTTATAGCTATTGACAAAAACGATGGATGAAGTTGACTCTTAACCCTTGTGGTTTTCCAAAAAACAATAAATCAAAATTAAAATAATTTGAAACTCCATAACTCCAATCTCCTCATGAGACAAATAACAGAGAGACATTTTACAAAATAGTTAACTGACACACATCAACACTTGCATGGTCACCGAACAAGTAAAAATGTCAGAGTACCTGTCACAGCCACAGGAGCCCAAGGTAGAATGATAATAAATGCAGGATTCTGGATGGAGATGTAATAGGCATCTAAGTGAAAGGTTTATGGGAAATGTCTTTACTGAATTTGTAATTTTCCTATTAAATCAAACAAACAAACCTGTTATCTCTAGTGCTTCGCTCATGCTGGGTGGCATGTCACAAAGAACAAAAGAAAATACATAACCAAGAGGCAAAAGAGTAACCAACAATAACAAAATACAACAGAGATAAATCCAAGCATGAAAAAAGTAGACACTGTTAAAAAATATTAACAACCAGATGGTGCACAAAGTAGAGAGACCAAATACAAGGTTTTAGCTATTGAAGTCAAATGTATCATTTTCATCTGCTATGGTCATCTCTACCATACTCTGTTGCATAACAAGGTGATTCCTACATCTCAATTCTGGTCAGAGTTAATAACTAGGATAAGAGTTTCTGCTGGGGATGGCAGGGGACCAAGACAGGAGCAGGGGAAAAGGATAAGATGGAGTTGATATCAAGAAGTGCAAGAAGGAAAAAAGAATTGAAACTGATAATGTACAACATGGCTTGATCTCATTAACTGTGAAATGGTATGATATCTGGACTGGGTCATAACACAATAATTTAAAAGAAAGAAAAAATGCATTAAAATAAATTAGTCTTAGAAACACTGTTGAAAGAGTAAAGTTAAGTAAAAAATTTAAAATTAGTTATATGTAAATACCTGGAAAACAACAACCTATGAAGTAGACCCAGAGTTCACCACGTGCCTTGGACTAGAAAAACCATAGTTTTCACTCCCATATTCTGCAACTCCTAAACCCAAATTCTGATGCCAATTTTATAGAACAGGATAAAAATAAATTATTTTTAAATTTTAAAATAAATAAATAATTAAAAATGTCAAGCTGCCTCACATTACTCGGTTGAATTTTGGATGTATTAAAACTCAAAACAGATTCATCTCCCACTTCTATGCTTTTTCCACTCTTCATCTCTCTGCGGTTTTCACAGCAGCAGGAGTCTGCTCTGCACGTGGACCAGAGCAATGTCTCCAAAGGCAAGTCTGACTGCAGATAGACAGACAGATTGTGCTGCCAATTCTGCCTTGACTCTCCGCTAATTTCATAGTTGTCCATCCTTAGGAAAATATAAAGTTGTGTGTTACATGACTGCTGCCTACCTCCACCCGCATGCTTCACTTTCCATTATTTGCTTTCTTTGTACAACAGTTATTAATTAATATGTGCAATTTCCAATGCACACCGTATGGTTTTAATAATCCCTACATTACTCCCCTCCTCTGTTCTCCTTCAAAGCTCAGTGGGACCATCGTCTTCTCGGTGAAACCTTCACTAAAAGTCCCCAGGAAGGGCAACAACATCATGATCCATTTCAGTAGGATTGCAGAGCCGGGATAAGCACGCACTTACCGTCTGTTACCTTACGGAGAATGTCAGATACTTGAAAGAAGGGAAAATGTCTACTCATTTCTTTGTGTTCAGACTATAATTTAATGCTAAATGAGAGTTCAGTGAGTGACTAGTTGAACAAATAGTTGAATGAGGTTAACAGACACGTTAATGCAGTGAAACAAGGAAGGCTGTTGAGAGGAGGTGGCAGGAATGAGAGCCAGCACCGGGGAAGACAGATCAGAGAAAGAAGACATTGTCATGTAGCCAGAATCAGTCTCTAGAACCAGGGACTCTAACTTATCAGGACTTTATCCATTAACCTTGCTTTTATTTGTTATACCTGTTGATATGCCTACAGATACTACCAGTAAGAGAGATACCTCATGCATCACCAATCTCCAGGCATCTGCGATGATGTTGTACCTCATCCAGAGAAGAGTTCAACAGTGCTGTTTCTCCCATGTACCACTGCTAAAGTTAGAGGTTGTGTCCCCAGGAAGAAAATGGAGATCAACCCACTCATGAGGCGTCTAGAAGGTACAATTGTACTTTCTCATCACCTTAGATGAATCAAGTAGATCTTGGCCAGTGTAGAGGAAGTATTTACAATCCTTTGGCTCTAGTGGATGAAATCCCTTAAGTCTCATTAATGAAGTATTCTTTTGTCTTATATTGCCTGGGAATTTTATTTCTCTGGAGGTAAGAGAAGAAACATTCTTGTGCCAGTTTGTCCTTTGGGAGACAACATGGTGCTCTGTGTACAGCTTTATCCCACTGGACTACTTCTTTCCAGAAAATGATCATATCTATTTTGAACACCAACTTCATATGGAAATGGAAGAAGCCCAGAATTAGCAGAAAACTTCTAAAGAAGAATGACACAGTGGAAGGGCTTGTTCTACCTCCCTTTAGGACATATTATACAGCTACAGTTGTCAAAACCTCATGGTATTGATATAATGACCGATACTCAGACCAATGGAAAAGAACTGAAAACCCAGAAGTAAACTCATCAGCATAGAGACAACTGATCTTTGATAAGGGCCCCCAAAAATATCCAATGGGAAGCAGATGATCTCTTCAACAAGTGATGATGGTAAAAATGGATATGAGACCTGCAGAAAAATGAAGCAAGACTCTTATCTCACTTCATGCACAAGAATAAACTCAAGGTGGATCACAGACCTTGAAGTAAACCCCCAAACTAAAAGTTTCTGCCCACTGAGGAGGTGGGCAAAGGACCTGAACAGAAGTTTCACAGAGTCTGAAATACAAATAGCCAATAAACATATGAGAACATGTTCCTGATCCTTAGCCATAAAGAAATGCAAATGAAAACAACTATGACATACCACCTAACACCCTCAAAGAGAGCCCAATTCAAAAATCAGAAAACAACCAGTGCTGGAGGGGCTGTGGTGATATAGGAACTCTCGTCTGCTGCTGGTGGACCTGTAGGCATGTAGAGCCACTATGGAAAATGATTTGGCAATTTGTAAAACAGAGGGAAATTGAACTACCATATGACCCAGCAATCCCCCACTGGGTATATACCCAAAAGAGGCAAGAAACAAACCACGGCCAGACATCTGTGCTCCAATATTTACAAGGAGTTGGAAACAACCCAAATTTCTATCAACTGATGAGTGGATTAAAAAAACTGTTGTACATACA
Organism: Tenrec ecaudatus; assembly: GCF_050624435.1. Taxonomy (NCBI): domain Eukaryota; kingdom Metazoa; phylum Chordata; class Mammalia; order Afrosoricida; family Tenrecidae; genus Tenrec; species Tenrec ecaudatus. The sequence goes on along the minus strand of NC_134530.1, from coordinate 18,939,221 downwards.
TACAATGGAGTGCCACGCATTACTAAAAAGCAGTGATGAATGTAGGAAGCACATCACGACATGCAAAGCACTCTTATCACAATTCATATGTACATCCACTGTGTCAAGCACATCTGTACATCTGTTGTCACCATCATTCTCAAAACATTTCCTTGCCACTTGAACCTTGATAGCAGCTCCTAATTATTCCCCTCCCCCCCACGTCACCCCTCCCTAGGTGCCAAAGGGCATTTACAGAAGTCTAAAAACAGATATTTGCATATGTAAATATATTTATATATGACTATCAGGAAATATATCAATGTGCATATATTTATAATGAGAGTATCGATACAAGGAGGGTAACAGTAAGGTGGGAGAAAATAAGGGGAACAGGTCACAATGATCTACGTATAACCACCATGCAGGGGAGCAGACAACATAAAAGTGGGTGAAGAGAGAAAGCAGTTGGTGTAGACATTTTAAAAAGCTTATAAATTATCAAGATTTGAGGAGGGAGGCAAGGTCAGTGAGGGGGGAAATGAGCTGACACCAAGGGCTTAAGTAGAAAGATATGTTTTGAAAATGATAACGGCAACGTGTGTAGAATGTGCTAGAGACAATGGATGCATGTGTGGATTGAGATAAAAGCTGTAAGAGCCAAAAATAAAATGTTTCTTTAGACATGTGATAAGAGTTGTTGCATGGACCGTGTTCAGAGTTGTATGAGACCCCAGTACAATGATTTAAAAAAATAACATGGTGGGTCAGTGTAAGGCATGACAAAATAATAATAATCTATAAATTATAAAGGCTTCATGAGAGAGAGGGGGCAGAAAGGGAAGAGAGAAAATGAGGAGCTGATATCAAGGGCTGAAGTAGAAATATGTATTTTGAAAATGATGAGGGAAGCAAATGTTCAAATGTACAAATGTGCTTGACACAATGGATGCACATATGGATTGTGAACAGAGTTGTACGAGCACCCAATACAATTATTATTTTTAATTTTAAAAAAAGGACGTCAAAAAAATCTTAAGAAGTTTGGATACAATGAAATTGTTCACTCACGATATAAGGAAGTTTGGCATTTTCCTCATTAAAGTGCAAAGCTGATAACCAAGCATGGAGATTCAAATTCACTATTTGCTACCAAGTTGAAAAGTGTGAAAGTCTGCCCCTGTATAAAGATTACAGATTCAGACATCCTATGATGCAGTTATTTCTCACTATCTGTGTGCTGTGAGGTGGACTCCATTGCAGTGGATTTTGAACTGAGTTTACATTTTTCACTGGAGAAATAGGGGGCTGGCCAATCACCATTCCTGTATGATGAACTCACTTCCCTTGTCATCAAGGGAGTCTGACTCATTGGACTGAATTGTGTGATAGGGTTTACAAAGCTGTAGTGTTTTTATATGAATCATTTTATTGAGGGCCCATACAACTCTTATCATAATCCATACATACATCTATTGTGTCAAGCACATCTGTACATTTGTTGCCATCATCGTTCTCAAAACATTTTCTTGCTAATTGAACCTTGGTAGCAGTTCCTAATTTTCCCCCTCTCTCCCCATTTCCCTCCTCCCTAGGAGCCAAAGGGCATTTATAGATGTCTAAATACAGATATTTGCATATATAAATATATTTATATCTGATTATCAGGAAATAGATCTATGTGCATATATTTATAGGTTTACTATTAAGTTAGCATATGGATATTGGGCCTCTACTCAGCGATTCCCTCAATTCAAGAACACTCTGTTCTATTAACCTGGCATTCCATGTTGCTCACCTTCCTGACATGATTGCTGAAGACAAAGCAGGTGCATTAGCAAATATGGTGAAGAAAGCTGATGGTGCCCACCTATTAAAATATATAGCGTCTGGAGTCTTATAGACATGAAGATAAACAAGCGGCCATTAAGCTGAGAAGCAACAAAGGCCATATGGAAGAAGCACACTAGCCAGTGTGATCACAAGGTGTCGATGGGATCAGGTGTCAGGCATCAAATAATGAAAAATCATATCATTGTGAATGACAGGGAGTGGGGCGTGGAGACCCACAGCCAATGGTAGGCAAGTGGACATCCCCTTACAGAAGGGTCACGGAAGAGATGGTCCAGTCAGGGTACTGTATAACACCGATGAAACCTACAACTTTCTTATAGTTCCTTAATGCTTCCTCCCCCCACTATCATGATCCCAATTCCACCTTACACTGGTACACATAAGAGTTGGAAGCACAGGGAATCCAGGACAGATGACCCCTTTCGGGCCAAAAAAGAGAGTAGAGATACCAGGTAGATAAGGTGAAAGTGGGGGAGAAAGAGGGAACTGGTTGCAATGATCTATATACAACCTCCTCCCTGGGCAACGGACAACAGAAAAGTGGATGAAGGGAAACATCGTACAGTGGAAACGTAAAAAAAAAACACTGATGCTGTAATGTTAATGGGAGCCTATTTTCTCATCTTTCTCCCTCTGAGCAGTGAATAGGCTTGAAACTCCAACCTTTCAAGTTGTAAAAAACTTGCTGCTTCCTGTGTGCCCAGAAAATATACAGCGCTGTAATTTCCTGGATCATGAAAACCAACAGTTACACATGTAATTATTTGAGATGCTGACCAGAGGGCAGGGAAAGACTCAAGGGCACAAGTGAGGCAGAAGCTTTGCTGAAGATAATTTTGTGGTCAAGCATAATTGAAGAACACTGGGTTCTTCTGAAACAATAAAGACAAATTTCCTTCAGTGTCATTGAAGTCAAGAAGGGATACACATATGTTTGGTAAACAAATTGAGGTCTAGAGAGGTCTTGAAACTAATTGTCTTGAACTAAAAAATTAAAACAAAAATTCCTATTATCCAGGTAGCAGAAGATTAATCAGGTACAGGTAGTCAAACTTCTGTGTTCTTGATTCTACCATCTTTCTGATGATAGAAGAAATATTAACATGCTTAGGTCATCTGTTTTTTTTAGTGTGGTTCAGGAAGCTGTTTCCAATGTTTCAACATAACACCAGTGCTTTGAATAATTTAATAAGCACAAGTTTGCAAACTCCATGTGAAAATATTCAACAGGACTTCAGTGAAAAAAATAACCAAGGTGGTTTGAATATTTTATGCCAGATGTAATCACAAATTAAGGAGATTGAATTATATATGTAAGCACATTTAGAACTGAGGAAAGTATAATACAAATTTGTATCATTTGGGTTTTTGTTTTCCAAAGTAGCTCTCTAAATTTAAGGATGCATTTCTGTTACATAGGATGTTCCTCAGCTGAACAGTTTCCTTAGGGCTTGCTTTATGTCTTTATTTCTCAGACTGTAGATAAAAGGATTCAGCATGGGTGTGGCTACAGTGTACATCACTGAGGCGATTGCAGTGGCCCTGGCATTTTCAATAGCAGCAGAACTAAGATAAACTCCAAGGCCTGTACCATAGAACAAGGAGACCACGGAGAGGTGAGACCCACAAGTGGAAAAGGCTTTATATTTGCCCCCAGCTGATGAAACTTTCAAAATGGAGGACACAATCTTCATGTAAGAGAAAAGGATCCCACTGAGTGGAATAGTACCCAGAAACCCACTTACTAAGTACATGACTAAGTCATTGACGAATGTATCAGAACAAGCAAGTTGGACGACCTGATTAAGTTCACAGAAAAAATGGGAGATTTCTAATTCTGTACAAAAAGACAGTCGCAAAACTAATAAACTATTTAATAGAGAGTGCAGAAATGACAATACACAGCAGGCCAGAAGCAGGAGGCCACAGAATCTTGGGTTCATCATGACCGTGTAGTGCAGTGGGTGACAGATGGCTACAAAGCGGTCATAGGCCATCACTGTCAATAGGAAGCTATCTAAGGCCCCAAAAAGCAAGAAAAAATACATCTGAGTGATGCAGTCTTCATATGTAATTACTTTGTTCTGCATCTGGATGTTCATCAGCATCTTTGGGATGGTGGTGGAGGTGAAACAGATGTCAGCAAAGGAGAGGTTGGAGAGGAAGAAGTACATGGGTGTGTGGAGGTGGGAGTCTGTGGCGATGGCCAGGATGATGAGCAGGTTCCCAGTGAAGGTGACCAGGTACATGGAGAGGAACAGTCCAAAGAGGAGGGGTTGCAGCTCTGCCTCTTCAGAAAGCCCCAGAAGAATGAATTCTGGAATCTGAGTGTGGTTTCCTGGCTCCATGTAGCTGATGAAACTCCTTGGAAAGAGAGAAGAGCATTGCAAACTCTGCCATAAGCTGTTAACAATGGTTTAAGGGACATACTCTCATTTCTATTTTAAACAATCAATTAATTAATCCCTATTCATATGTATAAATCTTGTGTTCTTGAATTTTATGTGCTCAATATTCTCTTTAATGCTGAAACTGTCTAGTTGTCCTTTCTTCTAATACCATCTTATCCCTAGAACATTATATTTCTCTACAAATTCCTTAAGAATTTGGTTATTCATTCAATAAATGTGTTTTACCACATTCTCTGCCAAGACTTCTTGAAAGTGTGGAAACCTCAATGGAAAATAAATTCTTAACCTTATTTGATGTGAAGAGGAAAAGATGCAACTATTGTGCTCTTCCCTTACAGAGCTTGGAAGAGTGATGGAAATACAAAGACAATTGATCCAACGGACTCCTGGAGAATGCAAACATCAGTCATGTCTGGAACAGAACTCTCCTCCATGTACCAATAATCCAGTATGTAGATTCAAGAGGGCAGCACTTGCCCAGGAACAAAACTCAGGGGGTTAGGAAGGAAGGAGGAATAGAAATAGGAAACACAAAGAGACAGTGGGATAAGCTACAGTACTCTGGGATTTGCAATGGGCGAGTTAAATCAGAATGTGTGATATCTTGAATGCTGGCCATGTCTCTAGACCACATAATTCACAGTAAAACACAAGTAAGTTATAGAGTAAAAGGAAATCCTTCTTATTATAATCACTTGTGATAAAGAGACTTAGAGCAGGGTATCTGAGTATGGTTAGAATACTATTCGTGAGAAAAACACGTTGTACAGAGACAGCGCCTGTGCTACCCCTGACACAGGAGTATTCCTCACCCCTCTGACACCACGGTGGATGGTGTACCTGAGGTGCGAACAAGGAATCTGGACTGAAGTTGTAGTTAAAGTGATGGGAATATGGGATCAGATGATTGTGAGTTGCAAAAGGCTCCATGAAAAAGAACTTAAACGTCATTTATTATTTTTGTGTGTATTATAACGCACCACATTATATCATATCCAATTGTATTTTACTGAGCCACTAGGTGGTGCAAATGAGCAAGTGCTTGACTACTAGCTTGGAGTTTGGCATTTACAATCAACACGGAGGAATATAAAGGCAAGTCTGGTGATCTGCTTCCCAAAGGTCACAGCCTTGAAAATCCCAAAGCCCAGTTCTACTCTGCACATGTGGGTTCATCCAGAGTTGGAGCTGACTTATTGCCAGCTAACAACATCAACATTGTTATGTCATACAGTATAGTGTTATTTGTATATACTAATATAATGTATATGAATGATAAATAATTCAGCCTCCCACAAAAGTTACTCTTGCCTCAGTTTCTGTGTGGTATAGTATTTCCCTTTTGGGACTGTAGATGGCAGCTTAAGGTGTCTGCTCAACGTGTATCTCATTTCCAGATAAATGTTGCTGCTCTATCCATATTAATCTATGATGGTGTATAATAGAGGCTGAGCCAATTCAACAACGAAAAAGCACTAAAAAAAAGTCAGTTTTTCTCTCCTGTGAGAACTGAGTTGAGAGTCAGTAATCCAAAACCAGGTGTTTGGGTATTTCAAAGACCAGTGAACACCTGTGCAGAGATTTTATTTGTGGCCATCCTCTGCCTTGTGACATAAAGTCTGTCTACTGAGAGGAAGGAAGGACTGAAGTAGACAACAGGGGATAAAAGCATATTATTGCAAACTCTGTAAGAATCAGAGAAAGTTATCGCCTATCTTGGTATGGCTTGATTTTTGGTGCATATTATTTTCTCTACAGATCTATCTAGATAAGATAGACTGGATGAATAGTCTGGAGGAGAAAACAATGGGACCAATGGTCCTGTGGGGATATGAGAGATGGGGAGGCGGGTATAAGGAGGTGGTGCTGGCCAACCCAGAGTTAAGGGAGCAAGAAGTGATCTAAATTCAGTGGCAAGTAGGGTGTGATAGATCTGGTAAGGATTCAGCAAGGGCAAGTTAGCTGAGAAAAAATTACTGAAGCCCAAAGGAAGACTGAGCATTATCATGGAACAAGCAGAAAGTAAAAGGAAATAGAGGAAAGAACTAGGTGACAAAGGATTTTTACAGAGGTCTAAAGATTTGAATGTGCATATGTAAATATATTTATATAAGAGTATGGGGAAACATATCTATGTGTATATATTTATAGGTTTAGTATTAAGGCAGTAGATGGACATTGGGCCTCCACTCAAGCACTTACTCAATGCAAGAACATGTTGTTCTATTACATTAGCATTTCAGGATGCACACCTTCTCGACGTGATTGCTAAAGAAAAGTGTGTGTATAAGCAAATGTGGTGAAGAAAGCTGATGTTGCCCTGCTATCAAAAGATATAGCATCTGGGGTCTTAAAGGCTTGAAGATAAAAAAGCAGCCATCTAGCTGAGAAGCATCAAAGCCCACATGGAAGAAGCACACCAGCTTGTGTGACCACAAGATGTAGAAGGGATCACTTATCAGACATCAAAGAACGAAAAATCGTATCAGTGGGCGCCCACCTTCCTGATACTATCAATGAAGATGAATATGTGCATAAGCAAATGTGGTGAAGAAAGCTAATGGTGCCCGACTATCAAACAATATAGCATCTGGGGTCTTGGAGGCTCGAAGATAAACAAGTGGCCATCTACTTCAGAAGCAACAAAGCCCAAATGGAAGGAACACACCAGCCTGTGTGACCACGAGCTGTTGAAGGGATCAGGTATTAAGTATCAAGGAACAAAAAAATCATATCATTGTAAATGTGGGTGAGTGCAGAGTGGAGACTCAAAGCCCATTGGTAGCCAACTGGACACCCCCTTACTGAAGGATTGTGGGGAGGAGATGAATCAGTCAGGGTGCAGAGTAACAAAGATGAAACATATAACTTTCCTCTAGTTCTTAAATACTTCCCCCCTGCCACTATCATGATCCCAATTCTACCTTACAAATCCCGCTAGACCAGAGGATGAATATTGGTACAGATAGCAACTGGAAACACAGGGAATCCAGGACAGATGACTCCTTCAGGATCAGTGGTGAAATTGGCAATGCCTGGAGGGCAGAGAGAATGGGTAGAAAGGGGGAGCTGATTACAAGAATCTATGTATAGCCTCCTGCTTGGGGGATGTACGCAGGGAAGAGGGCAGGGGGAGACATCAAACAATGTAACATATGAAATAATAATTTATGAATTATTAAGGGTTCATGAGATAGGGGGGCATGGGAGGGAGAGGGAAAATGAACAGTTGATATTAAGGGCTCAAGTAGAAGGCAAATGTTTTGCTAATGATGATGGCAACAAATGTACATATGCGCTTGACACAATAGATATATGTATAGATCGTGATAAGAATTGTACAAGCCCCCGATAAAATGATATAAAAAAAGAGCCAGAGAAAGGAAAGCTATACACTTAGTTCTAAACCAAGCAATATCTGGAAAAGTAAAAATAGTGCAACTACCATGGCAGATACACATTTTTATATGTGTGATCTAAATGAATTCCTGCACTCACATGATAAATATATTAAAGTACTAGCAATTAACTTCAATAATCATATATAGAAAAATGGAAGAGAGTTGTTCAAAGGAACATTTAATCCTTTAGCCAAAATTCTACGCATTTAGGAGGCACTTTGACATTAATCACGGTGACTGTTTAATATACTGGTGACGTGTTAGTGCTTTCTACAAGCTTTAAGACAACAGTTATCCTATAACTTCTCTATAATCTCTTTCAGAGAGCAAGAACTGGGGGAATATTTCCTATTTCATTCTGTGAAGCCAGCAGTATCCTAATATCAAATCCAGGAGTCCTGGTGGGAGAGTGGATTATCATTAAGCTGCAACAGCGAGATCAGCAGTCTGAAATCACCAGCCACTGCTTGGGAGAAAGATGAGGCTTTCTGCTCCATCGACAGTCAAAGTCTTGAAAACTCATGGGAACAGTTATACTTTCCTATAGGGTCTCTATGAGTCAGAATAGGTTCAAAGTTAGTGAGTAATATCAAAACCAGGTACAAATATATAACAAGACTACCATTCAATATTTCCCATGACAATAAACATAAAAGTCTTCAACAAAATGCTAATTGAATCCAACTACGTATGACAAGAATAACATATTACAACTACGTGGTATTTATTCCAGCCATGAGAGAGTGGTTCAAAATTTGAAATCAGTTCATGTAACATCCTACATCAATCAACTAGTTAAAAAAATGTAGAAAATGTAAACGTCGACTAAAGAAAAAAGTCATACATTTAAAATCACTGTAAGCATTTGATAGCATTTGAAATTACTGCTTACATTTTAATTTGCCCCAAAAAAGTTGAAAACAGTTTTAAAAGTTTACTTGATGAAGCACACTATGAAATTTACCACTAGGGTCGTGTTTAATGGTGAAAAGTAACCATTTTTCCCCTTTGGATTCATAACAGGGCAAGGATATCCCCTCTAACACTCTTATTTAAATGCAAGCCCTAACAAACACAATGACACATTTTTAACATAAAGATTAGGAAGGAATAAATAAAGCTATCTTTTTTCACAGAAGACATGTGTGTCTATGTAAAATACCCAAAGAAACAGCCATACATGGAAAAATACTTAAAGTAATGAGAAGAGCAAAATGATAGCTTGCAAAATATAGAACCACCAATAAATTTCCACATAACAATGATGAACAGTAACCTATCAAAATGAAATTCTGCAGCCATAGCAATAAGAGATCAAAATACAAACAAAATTCATAGTCTAAAAACTACATAATACTGGTGAGAAAAAGGAAAGGACCAAATACATAGATATTCTCTGTTTATGAATTGGAAGGATCAGTAACACTGTAAAAAATAAGATCTCCCCACGAGATGTATACACTGCTAATTAAGATCTAAACTGTTTATAATTACTGACAAAATGATGGATGAAGTTGACACTTAACCCTTGTGGTCTTCTTCCCCAAACAAAGAAAACAAAATTTAAATACTTTAAGCTCCATAATTTCAAACTCCTCATGAGATCAACATCAGACAAATACCAAGTGAAAGACCTTATACAAAACAGTTCACCGACACACGTCAACATTGCATGGTCATCAAACAAGAACAAATACCAGGGAAGCTGTCACAGCCACAGGAGTCCACGGAAGTCTGACAAATAAATGCAGGATTCTGGATAGAGATGCTAATAGGCATCTAAATTTAAGATTTATGGGAAATGTCTTTACTGAATTTGTAATTTTTCTACTAAATGAAACAAACAAACTTGTTATCTCCAGAGCTTCACCCAGGCTTGGTTGTATATCCCAAAGAACATAAGAAAATACATAACCAAGAGTAAAGAGAGTTCCAACAATGACAAAATACAACACATAATTCCCAATATGAAAAAATAGAAAATATTAGAAAATACTAACAACTAGAATGAGCACAAAGTAGAGTGCTCAAATGACAAGATTTTAACAACTGAAGTCAAATTCATGATTTTAATCTACTATGGTTATATCTGCAACACTCTGTTAGATAACTAGGTTATTCCTATATTCAATTATGGTTAGAGAACATAAGTAGAACAAGAGTTCTTGCAGGGAATGACAAGGGATCCAGATGGGGACAAGGCAAAAGGATAAGAGGGACCTGATATACAAAAGTACAAGAAGGAAAAAAAATGTTTTGAAACTGATAATATACAACATTGCTTGATATGATTGAGCTATGGAATGATATGATGCCTGGATTGGGTCCTAACACAGTTTTGTAAAAGAAAGAAAAATACATTACAATAAATTAGTATTAGAAAAACTGTTGAAAGAGTAAAGTTAAGTCAAATTTTGAAAATTAGTCCTATGTAAATACCTTGTAAGCAACAAGCTGTGAACTTGACCCAGAGTTCACTACCTGCCTTGTACTAGAAAAATCACATATTTAACTCCCATATTCTGCATCTCTTAAACCCAAATTCTGATGCCAATTTTATAGAAGAGTTTAAAATATAAATAACTGTTTTTAAATATTTAAATAATTTGAAATGACAAGCTGCCCCATATTACTCGGTCGATTTTTAGATGTATTATAACTCAAAGCCTCACAGATTCATCTCCCACTTCTATTGTTCGTTTTCCACTCTTCATCTCTCTAAGGGTTTCCCAGGAGCAGGAGTCTGCTCTGCACATGGACCAGAGCAACGTCTCCAAAGGCAAGTCTTACTGCAGACACACTGTGCTGCTAATTCGGCCTTGACTCTCCACTAATTTCACAGTTGGCCATCTTTAGGAAAAATATAAAGCTGTATATTACATGACTTATGCCTACATGGCCACAATCATGTTTTCACTTTCCATTCCTTGGTTTCCTTGTTCATCAGATATTAATTATTATGTGCAATTTCCAATGCACACCGCATGGTTTTAATAATGCAAACATTACACCCCTCCTGTCTCCTCCTTCAAAGCTCAGTGTGACCATAATCTCTCTGTGAAACCTTCCCTAAAAGTCCCCAGGAAGGGCAACAACATCATGATCCATTTCAGTAGGATTGCAGAGCCGGGATAAGCACGCACTTACCGTCTGTTCCCTTACGGAGAACGTCAGATACTGGCAAGAAGGGAAACTACTCATTTCTTCCTTTCCATAGTATAATTTAGTGCTAAATAAAAGTTCTGTGTGTTACTATGTGAACAAGTAGTTGAAAGAGATTAACAGGCACGTTAATGCAGTGAAGCAAGGAAGGCTGTTGGGAGAAGGAGGTGGCAGGAATGAGAGCCAGCACTGGGGAAGACACATCAGAGAAAGAAGACATTGTCATGAAGCCAGAATCAGTCTCTAGAACCAGAGATTCTAACTTATCAGGACTTTATCCATTAAACTTGTTTTTATTTGTTATACCTGCTGATCCTCCTTCAGATACTGCCAATAAGAGAGGACGATCATGCACCACCATTCTCTGGGCAACTGCAATGATGTTTTACCTCATCCAGAGAAGACTTAATCAGTGCTGCTTCTCCAATGTGCCACTGCTAAAGCTAGAGGTTGTGTGCATGGAGATGGACCCACTCGTGAGGCTTCTAGGAGGTACAACTGTGTTTTCTCAACCCCTTAGATGAATCCAGTAGATCTGGGTCAGTGTAGAAGAAGTATTTACAGTCCTTTGGCTCTAGTGGATGAAATCCCTTGTGCCTCATTAATAAAGTATTCTTTTGTCTTATATTCCCTGAGAATTTTATTTATCTTGAGCTGAGAGAAGAAAATTCAAACTTGTACCAGTTTGACCCCCTGGGAGACAAGGTGAAGCTCCGTGTACAGCTTTCTCCCATAGGACTGCTTCTTCCCAGAAGGTGGTCATCTCTATTGTGCTGTGTCTCCAGCATGCAGGGTAATGTCTAATGATCACTCTCAGATGCATTTCCTTCTCCAAAGACCTAAAGAACACAGCTGGACATCATTTACCAAGATGCCGGCATTTTATGAAGCAATTCTGATCACATAGAGTCCCACCAGCCTCACCAGGGTATTTTTACCATGTCTGTTATGTCAATTAATTGATAATAGATGCCAAGTAAATGGAATGCCATCCCTGTAGGGAGGGTGTTGGGAGTTAGCATGATAGGATATTTTCAGTGAGTGTCTACACATCTACAGGCCATAATAGATTAAAAGCCTAAATGTGACAAAGTCCCCAAGAAAGTTCATACACTACATTGAAGTTTTATTTTGTATCATATCATATCATAATAAATAAAATAACATTGCACAAACCATATAAACATACATAGGGTTATGTTATTTTTATGAGAATGATTTCCTAATTCAGTTACACCTGTGATATGCTAAGTGGTATCTGAAAGGGAATCTGTTCATTTGGTTGCCTTCCGTTTGATAAATGGAAAGTACAAAGAGAAAAAGCATACCAGGAGTGTGAGGCGAAGGTGGGAGCAATCAGAGGGAACCCATCACAATGGTCTGCTTGTAATCCCTTCTTAGGGGGATGGACAATGGGAAAGTGGTTGAAGGCAGACAACACTTGGGCTAAGACATGGGGGGAGGACTGTTTTAAAATAAATTATCAATGATTCAGGAAAGAAGGAGGGAGAATGAGTGGGAAAATGAGGAACTGATATCCAGGACTCAACTAGACACAATGTTTTTAAAATGTTGATGGAAACATATATACAAATGTGCTTGACACAATGGATGGACATATGGATTGTGATAAGAGCTGCAACAGCCAACAATAAAACAGTTAAAGAGGAAAAAAAATACAAAGAGTTTGCATGCTTATTGCAGCAGGATCCACTCTAGTTGAAGACGTGAGGAGAGAGGAGGGGAAATCTTCCTGAAGAGGAGCCACTTAAGACAATAGAGGATGGAGAGTGGAAGACATGTGCTCCTGTGCTCTGGAAGAGGTTCCTCAGGCCAGATTAGTATCTGCTTCAGGGGCCTTTCTGTACATTTTAGAGCTGAACTTCACCACTCACTGTTCTGGTTTGGTCTATTGGCATCAAGGAAATTCACACCTACCTGATCAGTCCATGAGATGACGAACAGGTGGATTGGCCCCAACACAGAGCCTGAATAAAAGGTCTAATAGTAAAGGATCCTCAGGATTTGTAGGTGAATACCCAGTGCATTACATCCTGTGTTGCTTTCTATTCCAAAATTCATTTCTTTGTTTTGCATGATTTTATACATTAGAAATTTTATGGTACTTTAAAATGTATGTGGAACATTTGAATTAATAGTTAATGGAACATTGCCACAAACTTTTCCACTAGTCACATATAATATTCATATATTGCTGGTGGGGGGAAAGTGTACAGTTATCCTGAAGAGCAAATAATTGGTTTCTCCAAATTCCATCCCTAGATTTAGCAAGTGACCAGCAATTCATCAATCAAGTCATACCCAAAAAGTATTAAAAATAGGTATTTAAACAAATACTGGTGTACGAATGCTTACAGAAGCAGTCAGTATTCACAAGTACTTACTGATAGAAACAATCCAATTGTTCATCAACAGAGGAGCACAATGTGGCATTTATATATACTAGATGATTGTTAGTCACTGAGAAGCCATGAAGCAGAATTACATGATACAGAATGGGTGATTCTTGGAAACTTACTCCTAGTGAGGAAGAAAGCACATCCAACTCACTGCCGTGCAGTCAGTTCTGACTCAGAGTGACCTGTGGGGTAGAGCAGAACTCCACAGAGGTTCCCCAGGCTGGGATCTTTATAAAACAAACCGACAGATCTTTCTCCCATAGAGTAACGGTGACTTGAGACTTCAAACTACTGAAATTTAGATTAGCAACTCTGTTCCTTTGGTTTTGTGTCAAGGAGGTTGCGCCAGGATTCTAACCTAAACAACTCCATGGTGGAATTTACTGTGAGCAGCAAAGCAGATATAAGAGGATCAGGGAGGAGACAGCCTCATCACCCAGGCCATAGCTCTGCTGCAATTGACAAGAAGTTCTTCAGGGGTGTGGCCTACTCGTATTTAAGCAAATTTAGTGGGCAGACTTGCCACTTCTTCCTTGCTGGATCTGGAGCCTACATCTGTCTCTGACCCTGGTATTTCGGCCTTGAGTCCACAGCCTTCTATATTACCTCACTATCTGAGCCCTATCATTGGCCGGCCATGATGACTGCCAACATTGTATTTCGTTACTCTGCGGCCTGAAGCCTGACCTGTGGAAATTGAAATTGTCTGCCTCTATTTGCACCAGCATCTACATGCACCAGCCTGTTGTCCTTCTGCTTCCTGGGTGGTCTTCTTGCTTCCTGGTTGGCAACAACAGCAATTACTTGGTCGTGTGAAGACCCCAGTTTCACATCTGACCCACAGATTTGAGGCAGATTGTACTTACTCTCTTCTCTATCTATCTATATGGCTATAGAGATACAGAGATAGAGATAGGAAAAAATAATATATACCAAGGGAATTTCTCACACTTGTAAAAATGTGATATAGATACATAGATAGATGGATAAATAGGCAGTTATAGATATCAAGATATCATGGGTCTTGTTTCCACTGAGGATGCATTCTAGCACCCAGATGAGTGCTTGACCTCAGTGCCACCAGGGTTCCATTGCTCTGTGTGGGGTGGGCGATGGGGCACCGGAGGTCATATATCATGTACTCCCATTTATATGAAATATCCCAATCACCAAAATTACAAATCATTCTAAATTGCATGTTTATCCATTTCATACTGGAAGCATTGGCAGAATCCTTCAATCACTGCATCACTAGCTCTCCTGGTTGGTGTATAATTTGGAATATTAGTTGTACTGTTTGATTTCCTTGAAGAGGGATAAATATAATCCTGTCACAGATAGCGCTGCACTTCAAGGTAGATCTTGAAACATCCTTTCTGAGGGGGGGACTGATCACTATGATCGATATTACCACCACCACCACCACCCGACGGGGATGAACAACAGAAATGTTTGTGAAGGGAGACAGCAGACCATGTGTTATTAAAATAATAATTTATAATTATTAAGGGTTCAGGATGTTGTGAGGGTGCTGGAGGGAGGGAAAAAGAGGAGTTTATACCAAGAGCTCAAACGGAAACAAAAAGTTTTTAAAAGGATAATGGTGACATATGAACAAATGCGCTTGATACAATATGCACATGGATTGTTATAAGAGATTAAAGAGTCACAAATAAAATGACTTATATTAAAAATAAAGAGAGAAAGAGATCCTTTCTCACAATGAATTTACACCTTTCCTCGTGATGGTGCCATTCTGGCATAGTGAACCGTATGATTTTCTGATTTTAAAAGGTCCAGTTCAGCTCATTAATGTCTAGAATCTCGATCATTTTATGTTCTGTTTCATTTTTTTATGACTTCCAATTTTCCTAGATTCCTACCTCATACATTCAACTTTCTGATTATTAGGTGATTTTTGCAGGCATTTTTTTCTGTCTCATTTTGAGTCATGCCCTATCAGCCAATGATCTGGAAGGCTTGACACCGTCCCTGACATGTAGACAACTCTATTTGGAGAAGGCAACTCTTCCTCTGTCACATTCTGAATGCTCTCTGAGCTGAGAAGGCACTCTGTCTGACAAAGCTCTCCTTCTGTTCATTAGGCCTTCAGTATAGATGACAGTGTCCTGAAGCTGTGCAAAAGGTTTTTCATGGTTAATTCCTCTGAAGTGGACAGCTACTTCCTTGCTTGTATTCTATTCTCAGTTTGGAAGCTCCCCTGAGAGAAACCTGTTCAGTTTGGGTGACCCTGCTGGCTTTTGAAATTTCAGTGACATGTCTTCCAGCAACACACAAGCCAGCACAGTATGGTAAACAAGTGGTAGTAGTCCATTTGAGAGACATGATTAGCCTTTTATTGGGAATATTATAAATCACTCACCTAGGGTATGTGATAAGTATTTGATA
Organism: Tenrec ecaudatus; assembly: GCF_050624435.1. NCBI lineage: Eukaryota > Metazoa > Chordata > Mammalia > Afrosoricida > Tenrecidae > Tenrec > Tenrec ecaudatus. The sequence continues at coordinate 18,923,585 of NC_134530.1, read as the reverse complement.
ATATATTAATATAGCTATGGTAGTAAAATTTCAAAGACTCTTTAGAAAGGAAAGTATACATGTACAGAACAGCTTTTAGACCAAAATACAAATTTTGAAAGATTGTTAACCTGTACGGATCAAGTATTCAAGTGATTTGTACAATATTTTTAGAAAATTATCATTGGACAAACATTAGTCAACAATGCTCATTTACCAAAGAAGAATCATGCCTGCTACATTAAGATATGTCATAAAAATAAAGAAAGTATAAAATAGTATATGGTCTTGCTGACCTGCCATCCATCTGCTTCTTCTCACATTAGGGCACTTCAGCCTTAATCCAAGAAAGTCATTCAGTTTCTTAAATGCACTACAGGTGAGTTATGACAGGACCTGTTTGCTTGGCACAGATTCCAAATCATAGCCCTGTTGTGACCTGTGAAGGATGCTGGGCTTGTGCACCTTAAAAGAACAGAGCCTAAAGTCCTGGGTTACCAAAGGCTGGATACAAACTGGTTCAAATGTGACCAATTAGAAAGACAATACCTGGCATATTCTCACCTTGGGCGGTGGTGGTGAGAAAGCTCTATGAGTAATGGTAACCATTTTTACCAAGGGCAGATTGGCCCATCAAGGTTACTCACCAACAGAGGTATGATTCTCATTGCTACACACACCTACCTGATCTTCTCATCTTGAATTTCCATTGAGGTTCACTGAGCACCATTGTAGAAGTGTCTGTTGATTTGGGGTGACCACAGAACAATGTTATACGTCAGGAGATAACTTGTCTTATCTTCTCTCCTCAACATAAGAAACTGATTGTCCGGGGCTTTTTTGTTTGTCAGTGTGTCGGTGTTGCTGCTGTCGATGCCATGTTCTTATGTGCCACTTGGGTGCTGTCAAAGCCATCCGCATTTTATGTGCATATTACTATCTCTTCAGGTCCACCTAGATAAAATAGGCTGAACAAAAATTGTGGGAAGAAAATAATGGGACCAACATCCCGGAGGGACATGATAGTGTGGGAGGTAGATGAAGGGAGGAGGTGTTGACCAACCCAGGGACAAGGGAACAGCGAGTGTTTGAAAACCAGTGGAGGGAGGGGAAGAGAGGACTGATAGGAAGTAACCAAGGGCAAGGAAAGTGAGAGGAATTACTGAAACCAGAATGAAGGCTGAACATGGTAGTGGGACAGGAGGAAAGCATAAGGAAATAGAGGAAAGGAGTAGGAGGCAAAGGGCATACATAGAAGCCTAAATGCAGACATGTACATATGTAAATATATTTATGATTTATGGGGGAAATAGACCTATGTGCATATATTTATAGGTTCAGTCGTAGGGTACCAGGTGGACATTGGGCCTCCTCTCGCGCACCCCCTCAATAAAATACCACCTTGCTCAGCTGAGCGATCATTCCATGATACCCACCTTCCCAACATGATCGCTGAAGACAAACGTGTGCACAAGCAAATGTGGTGAAGAAAGCTGATGGTGCCCGGCTATCAAGAAGATATAGCGTCTGGGGTCTTAAAGGCTTGAAGGCAAACAAGCGGCCATCTAACTCAGAAGCAACAAAGCCCACAGAGAAGAAGCACATAAGCCTAAGTGAACACGAGGTGTTCAAAGGATCAGGTAGCATACACCAAAGAACAAAAAACAGCATCGTGTGATCACCTTCCCCACATAAACTCTGAAGACGAATGTGTGCATAAGTAAGTATGGTGAAGAAGGCTGACGGTGCCCGGTTATTGAGAGATATAGCGTCTGGGGACTTAAAGGCTTGAAAGTAAACAAGCGGCCATCTATCCCAGAAGCAACAAAGCCCACATGGAAGCACCACACCAATATGTGTGATCATGAAGGGCTGAAGGGACCAGGTTTCAAGAAACAAATGCAGAGGTGGGGGTGTGGGGGGAAATCATATCATCATGAATGAGAGCAGTGCATGATGGGAACCCAATGCCCATCTGTAGACAACTGGACGTCCCTTGCAGAGGGGTAGTGGGGAAGAGATGAGTCACTCAGTCTTCAGTTAGCAACAATGAAACTCAAAACCTTCCTCTACTTCTTGAACGCTTCCTCCCTCCGAACTATCATGATCCCAGCTCTACCTTGCAAACCTGGTTAGACCAGAGGATGCACAGTGGTACAGTTGGGATCTGGAAATACAGGGAATCTAGGACAGATGAAGCCCTCAGGACCAATGGTGAGAGTGGAAATACTGGGAGGGAAGTGGGGGTAGAAAGGGGGAACCGATCACAAGGATCTACGTGTAACCTCCTCTCTGGGGGATGGGCAACGGGAAAGTGGGTGAAGGGAGCCTCCAGGCAGTGTAAGATAAGATAAAATAATAATTTATAAATTATCAAGTGTCCATGGGGGAGGGGGGAGCGAGGAGGGAGGGAGAGGTAAAAAAGGGAAAATGAGCCGATTCCAGGAACCCAACTGGAAGGCGTATTTTGAGAATGGTGAGGGCAATGAGTGTATAAGGGTGTTTTACTTAATTGATGTATGTATGGATTGTGATAAGAGTTGTATGACACCCAATAAAATGATTTATAATTTTTTTAAAAAGAAACTACAGCTGAAGGAGACCTTATCTGTCAAAGTGTTTATTAAGGTGTACAAATTAGTTGATGATATATAGATTGTGAGCATTAGGCAGACAAACTTCCACATTACCTGACAGAATGCATGAGAAGATTATGTGACTTGAGAACAGAAGTCTTCCTGTGTCTTGGTCTTATCCTTACAGTAGTGGCCCTTACAATAGTTCTTTTTAAATGATTGACTAACCACTCAACATAATGGTTTACCGGTTCATCCACGTCATCAGTATATTTGTGGTTACATCACCGTTTTTTACAGATACACAGTATTCCATTGTGTTTATGTACCAGAGTTTATTTATCAATTCTTTCACTGATGGACACTTGAGCTGTTTCCAGCTTATTGTTATAATTAACTCGCTGTGATAAGCATAGGAAAGCATATGTCTGTTTGGGTTGTTACTTCTTTGGGGCGTCTACTCAGCAGAGGTGTTGCTGGGTTGTCTAGTATATCGTTTCCCAGTTAATTTAGTTATTATCATATCAGTTTTCACAATAGTTGTACATGTTTACAAGCCCACCATCAGTGTTTAAGAATACCAATTTCTCCACACTCTGCAGCATTTGGTTTTCTGGGTTATTTTTTTTTGATAAATCTTTTTATTGGGGCTCATACAACTCTTATCACAATCCATACATACATCAATTGAGCAAAGCACCCTTATACATTTGTTGCACTCATCATTCTCAAAATTCACCTTCCACTTGGGTTCCTGGAATCAGCTCGGTTTCCCTTTTTCCCCCTTCCTCTCCCTCCCCGCTCCCCCCTTGACCCTGGTCCCTTAATAGTTTATAAATAATTATTATATCTTATCTTACACTGCCCGGCGTCTCCCCTCACCAACCTTCCCATTGCCCATCCCCCAGAGAGGAGGTTACACATACATCTCCAAGATCGGTTCTCCCTTTCTACACCCCTTTTCATTCTGGTGTCACCACTCCTACCGCGGGTGTTGAGGGGTTCATCCGTCCTAGATTCCCTGTGTTTCCAGATCCCTACTGCACTGCTGTACATCCTCTACTATAACCAGGTCCACAAGGTAGAATTGGGGTCATGATAATTGGGAGGGGAGGAAGCGTTCAGGAACTAGAGGAAGGTTTTGAGTTTCATTGTTGCTACACTGAACCATGAGTGACTCATCTCCTCCCCGCTGCCCCTCTGGAAGGGATGTCCAGCTGTCTACAGATGGGCATTGGGTCCCCATCACCCACTCCCCCTCATTCACGGTGATGAGATTCCCACCACCACCACCACCACCACCACCCCACCCCCCGGCTTTGTTGTTTGAGACCTGGTCTCCTCTGCCCTTCACGATCACCCATGTTGGTGTGCTGCTTCTGTGTGGGCTTTGTTGCTTCTGGGCTAGATGGCCACTTGTTTGCTTTCAAACCTTTAAGTCCCCAGACGCTATATCTCTCAGTAACCAGGCACCATCAGCCTTCTTCACCACACTTGTTTATGCACACCTTCGTCTTCAGCGATTATGTGAGGAAGGTGATCACACAATGATTGTTTTTGTTCCTTGGTGTCTTCTACATGGTCCACTCAACACCTTGTATTCGCTTAGGCTGTGTGCTTCTTCTCTGTGGGCTTTGCTGCTTCTGAGCTAGATGGCCGCTTGTTTGCCTTCAAGCCTTTAACACCCCAGACGCTATATCTTTTTGATAGCCGGGCACCATCAGCTTTCTTCACCACGTTTGCTTACACACACGTCTGTCTTCAGTGATCATGTCGGGAAGGTGGGTGTCCTGTACTGACCGTTTAGCAGGGCGAGGTGCTATTGTATTGGGGGAGTATGCATGAGGAGGCCCAATGTCCACCATTTTACCCTACGACTGAACCTATAAATATATGCACATAGGTCTATTTCCCCCATAATCATAAATATATTTACATATCTACATGTCTGTATTTAGGCTTCTCTGTATGCACTTTGCCTTCTACTCCTTTCCTCTAGTTCCTTTCGCTTTCCTCCCGTCCCACCACCATGTGCAGCCTTCACTCTGGTGTCAGTTATTCCTCTCAGTTACCTTGCCCTTGGCACTCTCTACCAGTCCTCTCTTCCCCTCCCTCCTCTGGTTTTGAACCACTCGCTGTTCCCTTGTCCCTGTGTTGGGTGACACCTCCTCCCTTCCCCTGCCTCCCCACTCTCATGTCCCTCCAGGAGCGTTGGTCCCATTTTGTTCTTCTCTCATTATTTGTCCAGCCTATCTTGTCTAGGTGGACCTGCTGATATAGTAATATGTGCATACAAATGCAGATGACTTTGACAGTGCATAAGTGGCACATATGAACATGGCTTCGACAGCAGCAACACTGACACGCTGATAATCAGAAAAGCCACTAACATACAAAATTTACAAGGTAAAAAAAAACAAACAAACAAAAGACAAAGCAAAAAAATAGCAAAAATTAAAAGAAAAATTGCTAGTAGTTCAAGGTCAGTTTGTTGGCCTTTAGGAGTGTTTTCCAGATGAAACTTGTGTGGTGCCACGTCCTGGCCCCAAAGTCCATCCTTTATACTCCCTCGGGATCTCTACTATTGTAGGTATCTGGGAGCTGTCTTCCAGTTTACTTGACCATGACATCAATTCTTGATCGTATGTTACGTTTTGAAATGGTAGCATGCCAATCAATACTTTTTGGTATTATGACTCTGTATTCCTTCAAACATCTGAAGCCTTCTGCATCACTCAATATTTTGCTAATAGAAACTTTCAATATTGCAACTGGAGGCCTGCATTTTTTTCTTCAGTTCTTTCTACTTAAGAAATACTGAACTCTAAAAGAAAATATTAAGGAAAAACTGAGCTCATGATTTTTGGTTTTTAACACAAAGTCTGTGCACATTTCTTTGTCTTATTTTGCCTTTGAATGCTTTCCTTTGAAATTTTCAATTCAGCTTTTTTATTTCATTTGTGTCAACAACTCCACAAACAAGAGAAAGTTTAATAATCTACATTGACACTTATTTTGAAGTTCTCTTTAATTCTTGCTGTGATAGATAGGTTTATTGTGTGAACCTGGCCAATAAAATCATGTGGGATTAATCAGGTCGCAGTTTGATTAGAGGGGAAAGAGATAAAAGGCTCGGCAAGTGCCGCCCCCCCTCTCTTGCTCTATGGTGATCGCACCAGCCTGAAACCGCTTTAGTTAGTTCACTGAATTAACTTCTGAGCTACACTACCTGTAGGACAAGCCAACTCATGGATCCTTTGCTAGATCTTGAGGTTCCTTTGAGATCTGCTTTGACGCACTGCTTATGCATACTTCACTTGAGTTTGAGGATTCCTGTCATCTTGCATTGCCAGAGTTCTATATCCCATCCAGCCATACTTTTAGAGATGCTGACTATTGGTGACTCACCCTACTGTTTGCTGCCTGTGGACGGGCTCTGCCTGCATTGACCGAGACAAGATTCAGGTGTCTGCTTCCTTTGTCTTAGACACAGTAGCCCTCCTGAGTTGAAGGACTTCCAGTATATTAACTGTTCCGTGGAAATGAGTTGAACTGAGCCCTCTGTACTGCAGTGTACAGTAATTGAGTATTCCATTCCTTCATGCTGTTTAAACCGATCCTCTTAACTGTATATAAAATCAGGGAACCATGCCTAACACACTGCTTTTTGATGACCTTTTAATTTCTTCATGTATGCTATTGTTAATGTTATCCTACAGTATACCAAATCTCTGTCATTAGTGTTCATTATGTCAAGATTGTGCTTTATTCTTATCAGAAGGGAGTGGGCCCTACTTAGAGTGGAACAGACTATACAGTCTGATTGCTCTAGATGGCTAACCACTCTTAGGGAGAGTAACCTCTGACCTGCTTTCACTGACCTCCGAGTGTATAGTCATTTACCATGTGTACCAAGCAGCTAGGTTTGGCATACTTTTGGGGAAGTGGGAGCAACGTGGGAGAAATCTTTTTGTATCCCACAACAGAGTAGCACCTTTTGTCGTGAAATTTGCTTTTATTTGTTATTCTTGTTAATACATCAACATGTGTTACCAATAACAAAAGGCCCTCACTCTTCACCAATCACCCCTCCACTGTGATGCTGCTATTGTTCCTCCAGAAATTATCAGGTAAGAGGCTGAATTCAGCAACACTATTCCTTCCTTTTACTGCTGCAAAAGTGACATTCTGATTCCACAGGAAGGGTAGGGAGATGGAACCATTCATGACACCTCTGGAAAATCCAATCACATTTTCTCTTCACCTGAAATTAATCAAGTAGATTTGAGTGGATTGGTGGGAATATATACAATTCTATAGCTTTAAAGTATAAATTCCCATATGCCTCCTTAACTCTCTATATTTTTTGTCTTACATCCCCTGAGAAATGTATTTCTCTGGAGCTAAGAGAAAAAGAATATATGTTCCTGTGACCCTTGTGAGACAGCTGGCAGCTTCTCTCCCATTGGGCTCCTTCTTCCAAAGACGTGATGACACTTATTTTGCTGTGTTTCTAGAATAAAGAGCAACTATAGGATGCATTTCCTACTCGAAAGACCTAAAGGATATAGCTAGACATAATTCACCAGGATGCCAGAATTGCATCAAATATTTTTAATCACATATAATCCCATACAGACTCCACACTGTATTTTTACCATGTTTGGAGACCTGGTTGCATTGTAATTACACATTGGGTTGTAATCTGAAAGGTTAGCAGTTAAAAACCACCAGCAGCTCATCAGCCTAAATACAGTGCTTCTACTCCAAGAATAGAAGCTGTCGTCCTGGAATCCCACAAAGAAATTCTACTTTATTCTGTAGGGTAACTATGAGCCAGCAGCAACTCATGGCACTGAGCTTTGAGTTTTTATTTAAATCAATTGACAGTAGGCACTTAATACATGTAATATGCCATTCCTGCAGTAGAAAATAGGATATGATCTGTGAATGTCTACACATGTACAAGTCATCATACATAAAGATATTAGACCCTGCCAAACTGATAAAATGTTACTAATGGCTGGAGATCAGGGACAGCTCAGTGATACAGAGCAGACTGGAAATCCACAGTAGTTCTCTTGTATTCCCTTGGTTTTGGATACCAATCTAAGTCACTTGCTGAGGACATCTTCAGCTGATGGCAGCTGGGTGAGCAAACTGCCAGACCTCACATCCTTTCCAACCCCAAACATAAGAATTATAGTCATGGGATCGTGAACAACAACAACAATAGAATTATGTACAAATTGAAAAAAATGTTTAAAGCTTTGAAAAAAAGAAAGGTAAAAAACACATAGAGACTAGATGTCACAATGTCTATAAGAAGATTCATACATAATATTCCAATTTTATTTCATAATAACGTCATATAAAATAATATATCACATTACTTATGACATTATACAGTCCAGAACAAAATACTGCCAGGTACTTCACCATGCTTTCAATTGGTCCTATGTTTACAAACAAATAGCCATCTACCAGAGAAGCAACAAGCCCACATGAAAGAAGCACACCAGTCTGTGTGATCATGATATGAAGATGGGATAAGGTAACAAGGATCAAAACACCCAAGTCAAACATATAAACATTGTTGTGAACGAGGGGGGTCAGAGCAGAGACCCAAAACCCATCTGTAGACCTTGGGACATCCCCTAACAGAAGTGTTACAAGCAGGGATGAGTCAACCAGGATGAACTATAACACCAACACAACACACAATAGTCCTCTGGTTCCATAAAGCTTTCACACACACCCATTATTTTGACTCCAATCCTGCCTTTCACTGTGGGCTAGTCCGGAGCATGTTCACAAGTATAGATAAGAGTTTGGGACTCACAAAATCCAGGTCAGATAAAGCCCTTAGGAACAGAAAGGGGAGTAGGGATACCAAGAGGGATACCAAGTAGGGATACCAAGGGATACCAAGAGGGAGTAGGGATACCAAGGAGAGTGACAATGCGGAGGGAGAGAGGCAGCTATGGTGTAAGTTATAAATAAAATAATAATTTATAATTAATCCAGGGGTCACAAGGGTCAGAGGGGGAGATAAGATAAAAAGAAGAGCTGATATCAAAGGCTCAAGTAGTGAGATAATGAGAATAGAGATACTAATAGAGTAAGGGGAAGGTGAGAGAGAATGGGGGAATCCCTTCACAATCATCTATTTATCACCTCTACCTAGGGGGATAGATAACAGAAAAGTGGGTGAAGGGAGACAGTTGTTGGTGTAAAACATGGGGGGACTTATAAATTATCAAGGGTTCATGAAGGAGAGAGGTGGGGAATGAGGAGCTGATATCAAAGGCTCAAGTAGAAAAATGTTTCAAAAATGATGATGGCAACATATGCACAGATGTGCTTGACACAATGGATGGATGTATGGAGTGTGATAAGAGCTGTAAGCACCCCAAATAAAATGATTTGAATATTTTTTCATCTTTAAAAAAATAAGTTATTATGCAGAAATTAAGATTATGGAGAAAATTGTCCTGCCACCGTCTTCTCTTCAGTTGAGATAGATGGTGACATGAACACATGATATTTTTTAATAATAAAATAGGACAACATTTAGAAGAAAGAGATAATGCATAACTGGTGAGCCAACATTTTCCATGGATGGTTAATTAAAAATCCATTATACGTGAAAAAATCCAATTCATTTTACTCGATGAGTATTTTTTAAAGTATTGATGAAACTACCATATGCCAACTTTGGCTGTAATATCAATGAAGCATGTTCAGTTACCCGGAGTAATGGTAAAATCTTTTTCTCCTTTACTCAAAAATACCCTCCGAAGTAGTAGTGAAATAAGGGTGCTTGTTGAAAGGTATAGGAGTCTTGGCATGTACTGTGAATACTTACAGATTTGATACAGATATGTATATAAGTGTATTTAACATTATTACAAATATATCAATAAATGTGGAATATACTTTAAAAAATTCTGACCAGCCAGTCCTCTAATCTCTCACATGTAACCACTCTCATCTGTAGTCTCTGTGGAGCACATCAGCAGGAAACAATGGAACCTGCTCACGTCAGCCCTTCTTTTCATTGCTGCTTTCCCTCTACTCCCACTCAGCAAGTGAATCCAGGTGATTACTATCATGAACACATCAAGCTCAGACTAACTTTAACTTTCATTCCTAGAAAGTAGGGGGGAGGGTTCTGGTGGGCAAAGACTTTCGTACTTTAATAAAACATATATGGAAATGAGAGAAGTAAAGCTATGAAAATCTCTTAGATATAAACAAACAAACACCTTGAGTAAGGAGTCCCTGAGCCAGGGAGATCAGAACCATCGTCTTGGACTCACCAAATCAACTGGCCGAGCAGACTGAGCAAGGACCATGCTCTGTGTTCAAATTTGGTACTTAGCAGCTGGGAATCTTAAGTGCTCATAAGCAGCATATCATGTGCAAATATTGTCTCTTTCCCTCCGGAGAAAATAAAAGTGATGGAAACTGAATAACACATGGAAACAGACCAGTGGACCAAGGGACCTTGAAAATATTAGTCTGCATTATCTTGAGAGTAGGATGGTTTCCTGATACCAACCGGAACTCCTCTGAAAATGCCCACTCTAGAAGGTACTGACTTAAATTATCCATTATGTAAATTACTATAGAAGTGGGAGAAGAATGTGGAACAGAACTCAAAATTATAAAACTTACTGGTTGGATGGAGACTGGTGATACCACCAAGATTATAGCCCTTAGTGACCCGTAAGAACTGGAATTAAAGTCGCCCCATATTAGAAAAACTAACAATTTAAAATTCTAACGTAAGAAGGGCTCACAGAGAAGGAGGAATGGAAATGGGAACACAGGAGGAAATGGCATAAGTAACGGCAGGTACATTAAGAAGAGGTTAGAATAAAACAGATGGAAATAGAGTTACCATATGACCCAGCAATCCCCCTACTGGGCATATACCCAGAAGAGGCAAGAAACAAACCAAGACCAGACATCTGTGCTCCAATGTTCATTGTGGCACAGTTCACAATTGCAAGGAGTTGGAAGCAACCCAAATTTCCATCAACTGACGATTGGATTAAAAAACTGTGGTATATACATACAATGGAGTACTACGCATCACTAAAAAGCAGTGATGAACGTATGAGGCACATAGCGGCATGGGAAGAACTGGAGGAAATCATGCTATGCGAAGTAAGTCAGGCACAAAAGGACAAGTACAACATGAGTCCGCTGAGGTAAGAATTAAAAAATTTTTTTTTAAAAGCAAAAGTGGCATAGGGAAAAAACCTACTGTATACAAACATTTTAGGGGTGAAGACTGTGTAGTATGGAAGAGACCAGACCAAAACCAGGGATGTACATGGAAGGGGAGGGTATTGTTTATATCTCCACAGGGAAAGTGGGACCAGACTTCAACCCAGTGTCGCAAGGTGTGAATGCAATATCCCGGCGTGGAGGAGGGAACCAGTGGAGAGGTCTGGGAGGCTGGCCCCAGCACCATAAATTAAGTGGATTCCTGCCCCTCCCCCGAAAAGAATTTGTTCCAAAGGACGACATTGACTCTGCAGCTCCTGGAGATGAACATATCTGATCAGAGCACACGGGAGAAGATGAAGGGGCAGGAGGAGACAGTGGAGCACAGCCTGGCCCACCAGGCCGTGATGATGATGTTCCTGAGTACAGCAGCCAGTCCACAGAGAGAACAACATGGCTGGCCCCACTATGAGAAATGATGCCAATCAGTGACTAAGGGTGATACAAGGGACAGCACCGGAGACACAGTGTGGGAATTGCTCCTGACCTGATCCCACCACACCGAGGCAAATCACTGTGGGGGAGTGCAGCGGAACAGCAAGGGAATGGAGTGGCAAGGTCCCAAGGGAATGCTGAAAGTGGACTTTGGGGCCAGGGCGTGGTGCCCCAACAGACTGGACTGGAAAACGCTCCTAAGGGCCAGCAAACGATCCCTGAACTAATTACAAGCTTTTCTCTTGTGAACTGTTTTGTTCTGTTCTTTGTCAGTGGTTTGTTTTTGTTGTTTTGTTGTCTGGTTGTATACTGTTGCTTTGTTTTCCTCTGTCTTGTTTTCGTGCATGTTAGTGTCTCCACAGGTCTGTCTGAATAGGACAGGCTGGATGAACTATCTGGAGGAAAAACAACAGGACCGACAGTTCCGGGGGGACTTGGGGTGGGGGGGTAGGGGAGGGTAAGGAAGTGGTGTTAACAAACCCAGGGACAAGAGAAAAACATGGGACCCCAAATGGTAGAGAAGGGGGAGTGGCAGGCCTGGCAGGAAACGATCAAGGGTAAGGTTGCTTAGAGAAGAGGTATACTCTAGCCCAGGTGGCGACGAAGCATGGTAGTAGGGCAGGAGGAAAGTCAAGGGATCTGGGGGAAAGAGCTAGGAGTCAAAGGGCATTCATGGAGGTCTAGACAAAGACATGTACATGCAAATATATATAGGAGGATAGGGAAATAGATCTATGTGTCTATATTTATAGGTCAAGTATTAAGGTGGCGGAAGGACCTTGGGCCTCTACTCAAACACTCCCTCAATGCATGAATACCTTCTTTTACTAAATTGGAACTCTATGATGCTCACTCTCCCGACACAACGGCTGGAGTCAAAGTGCGTGAACAAGTAAATGTGGTGAAGAAAGCTGATGGTGCCCGGCTATCAAAAGAGATAGTGACTGGGGTCTTAAAGGCTTGAAGATAAATAAGCGGCCATCTAGCTCAGAAGCAACAAAGTCCACATGGAAGAACACACCAGCCTGTGTGATCGAGTGGTCCCGAAGGGATCAGTTACCAGAAATCAAAGAACAAAAAATCATATCATTGACTGCACACCTCCATGATAGGATCGCTGAAGACAAATGGGTGCATAAGCAAATGTGGTGAAGAAAGCTGATGGTGCCCGGCTATCAAAAGAGATAGTGTCTGGGGTCTTAAAGGCTTGAAGGTGAACAAGCGGCCATCTAGCTCAAAAGCAAAAAAGCCCACATGGAAGAAGCACACTGGCCAGTGCGATCACAAGGTGCCAAGGGACCAGGTATAAGGCATCATCCAAAAAAAACCAAAAACGATATAAGTTTGTGTATGTATGTGTATATATGTGTATATGTATATGTATATATGTACCATATTAAATGAAGGGGGAAGTGCAGAGTGGAGACCCAAGGCCCAAGTGTCGGCCAATGAAGATCCCCTCATAGAGGGTTTTAGGAGAGGAGATGGGTTAATTAGGGTGCGAGGTAGTACCGATGAAGAACACAGCTTTCCCCCAGATCCTGGATGCTTTCTCCCCCGAACTACCATGATCCGAATTCTACCTTGCAGGCCTGGATAGGACAGAGGCTGTACACTGGTACATATGAGGGCTGGAGGTACAGGGAATCCAGGGTGGATGATACCTTCAGGACCAAGGGTGTGAGGGACGATGCTGGGAGAGTGGAGGGTGAGTGGGTTGGAAAGGGGGAACTGATTACAAGGATCCACATGTGACCTCTTCCCTGGGAGAGGGACAGCAGAGAAGGGGGGAAGGGAGACTCCGGATAGGGCAAGATATGACAAAATAACGAGGTATAAATTACCAAGGGCACATGAGGGAGGGGGGAAAGGGGAGGGAGGGGGAAAAAAAAGAGGACCTGATGCAAGGGGCTTAAGTGGAGAGCAAATGCTTTGAGAATGATTGGGGCAGGGAATGTATGGATGTGCTTTATACAATTGATGTATGTATATGTATGGATGGTGATAAGAGTTGTATGAGTCCCTAATAAAATGTAAAAAAAGAAAAGAGGAGAAAAAAATGATTAGGGCAAAGACTGTACAGATGTGCTTTATACAATTGATATATGTATATGTATGAACTGTGATAAGAATTGTATGAGCCCCAATAAATTGTTAAAAAAAAAGAGGTTAGAAATTGATTACTGGAAATAAACTGTGTACATTTAAAAAAATAAACTGAAGATCCACTCTGTAAGAATTGATGTAATCAGAAGGAGTTGTTTTCACAATGTTTTAATGGTTAATTTTATATTATATATTTTACCACAGTATTATTTGTCCTTAAAAAGAGAGTATCTAAGAATGTGTGGCAGTTGGACTGTGCCCCTCAGAGTGAGCCATTCGAAACCACCGGCTGCTCCACAGGAAAAAGATGGGACTTTCTACTCCTGTAGAGAATTCCAGTTTTGAGAACCCACGGAGGCGATTTCATCCTGTCCTATAGAGCTGCTGAGCTGGTATTGACACCATGGCAGTGAGGTTTTTGGGTTTTTATGGTTTTATCAACTGCTCACTTCACACACCACAAAGCATGCATTTTAGAGAAATCATGAGCTAACTATATATTAGAATGCAAACATGGAAATGAGGAGGAACACGGAAGTGAGATTGAAAGCCAATCTGTAGACAATTGGACAACACCTTACAGAAGAATTACAAGGAAGAGATGATCCAGTCAAGGTGCAGTATAGCATGGATGAAGCACACAACTTTCCTCTAGTTCTTTAATGCTTCCCCATCCCACTATCATGACCCCAATTTTAGCTTACAAATTTGGCTAGACCAGAGAATGTACACTGGTAAGTATAAGAGCTTGAAACACAGGGAATCCAGCACAGATAAACCCCTCAAGACCAATAATGAGAGTAGAGATGCCAGAAGGGCTGCCGTGAGCATGCTCCATTGTTTTCTGCTAATGTGCTCCACAGAGACTACAGATGAGAGTGGTTACATGTGAGATATTAGAGGAGGACTGGCTGGTCAGAATTTTTTTAAGTATATTCCACATTTATTGGTGGGGTAAAATAGGATGAGTCGATCTCAATGATTTCCATATAACCACCATGCAGGGGAATGGACAAGAGGAAAGTGGGTGAAGGGAAACAGGTTAGTGTAAGACATAAAAATAAAATTTTAAATGATTAAGATTTCAGGGGGCTGGGAGAATGGGGGAGGTAGGAAATGAGCTGATACCAAGTGCTCAAGTAGAAAGATATGTTTTGAAAATGATGATTGCAATATATGTGCAAATGGGCTAGACACATGCATGAATGTATGGATTGTGATAAAAGCTGTATGAACCCCCAGTAAAATGATTTTTTTAAAGCAGGGTTAAATCTTAAGAAAGTTTGGATACAATCAACTTGTTCACTCATGATTTAAGGAAGTTTGGCATTCTTGTGATTAAAATGCTAGGCTGCTAACCAAAAATGGAGATTCAAATCTACCACCTGCTCCTTGATTTAAAAATGTGACAGTGTTTCTCTGTAAAGATTACAGATCTTCACTTAAAAAATATACAAAAGGGGTATAGGGGAAAAGCTGCAGTATACAAACATTCCTGGGGTGAGGACCAGGTAGTATGGCAGGGGCCAGACCAAATCCAGGAATACATGTGGTACCCAACTAAAAAGGAAGGGGAGGTGGGTAGAAGGAAAAAATAAATGGGTAGGTTCTGGAGGTCTGGCATCTTGGGAATTTACCCCCTTGCTGAATATAACCCTGTGCTTCGAAAAGTCAAAAAGTTCATGCAGAGGATTGGGGGAGGGAGGAGAGGGAATGGCGATTCCATAGACTCACCTGTCCGGAGTTCCTGCTGCCAGACCAGAAAATTGAGAGGTAAGGAGAAGGAAACGGGATGTGGAGTCCTGAATTTAGAACTAGGGCACTAGGATCTCCCCTGAACCCCTTTTTTAGTGTGTGATTTCCACTCACAAAGTGAACCAAGAACTCTATAAAGTACTCTCAGTTTGGCGAGTCTACAGGCACCAGCTGAAAAGCTTCTCGCGCCCTTGCTTGCAGGGAGCAGCGATTTCTCCAGGTGGTTGCCCTTAGGGGATATAATCCCAGACAGGAGGAGAACCCCACGCCAGAGCTCTCCGTGCAGTTCACTGCGCTGAGTTTACAGCCTGGAAGTGGGGGTGGCCAGTAACCATAATTTGGAGTACAAGAAAAAGCAGAATTTTACCTGAGGCAGAGTGTGGGGTGGGAGAAAAGAGGCAGATAGTCAGAATCCAGGAGGCTAATTCATTTCTAAATGGCCAAGAAGGAAACAACCCCCCTAATAAATTGGATCGCCCCCTCTGGGGGTCAGCATGACAGCCCCCAAATCAGAGCATAAAATAAAAAAGAGTAAAATATATATTATTGGTTAAAAGCACAAACCCTGTCTTGTTGCTCAGCTCCAAGGGGCACATAGACTGGGTCCCTTAACATAAATCAGCATGAGAAGAAGCTCAGCTAAGGAATGCCAGAATTTAGCTACAGGGCCTGGAGATAGTTTGCATAGCAAAGACCCTCTGAATCAAATCTCAGTTTCTAACAAAGCACTGAGCTGAAGTCTAGAGAGTGAGGGAGACAATTTAATATGATTTTATACTAGCTGGCCAGGGGGATAAAAAAAAAAAATCCTCTGATCTAGTAGGGCACCAGCAGTCTAGATAGGACAATAAGCCCAACATCCCTCTCAGTGATTCTACACACAGCTAGGGACGTCTTGCCTGTCCTGGGGCCCCACACGGGGCTGTAGGAAACACCCCACCACCGCCATGCTGCAGTGCTACATACAGCACAAAGCAGGTATACAAGAGAACTCCAGTGCTCAGTACCACAGTGGAAACTGACGCCTGTCTGCTGGTGCAATCTTACCTTTGAGAGTAATCCCACTCTGCATCTGTGGATCTCTACATCAAGCGGGTACACCACCCTGCTACCTTGAAGAAGAGTTTGGACTCCTCCAGCCTCACGGACAGGTGATCAAGTCTCAGTCATCTCCTTACTTACCACTCTATTTCTTCCTGCTTTATTCACTCGCCCTTCTGTCTTTCCAACCGCAGTCAGTTTTAATGAGCTCAGGTTTGTGTTAGGGTTCCTCTTTCTCCTTTTTCTTTCTTTTCCCCTCTTTCTCCTCTTCTCTCCCTCTCTTTCCTATCATATGCCACTACTGGCTTCCAGATCAATACCCTCCACCTAGGGAAAATCAACCAAAATAGCAGGGGGAACTCCAGCCTGCCCTTAGTGGGAGGGCTCTACACTACACGAGGCAGCTGTGAAAGCTATCTACAGCACACAGCACTGCTAAGAAAACCTCTGTCGGATCTCTAAGGTGATCTCATCGACTAAGGCAATTCCGCCCAGCACCACTGGGTCCCTGAATTAAAAGGGCACACAAACCTGCCATTGTGCAGCAGGGTCAAAACCCCTCTGGCCCCATATTCAAGCAATCAGGGATCAGCTATCTCTTTATTCTTCATTTCCTCCTCTCTCTCTTCCCTCTTTACCATCACAGACAATCTTAGTGAACACAGTTGAGTTTTTCCCCTTCTTTATCTTTCTTCTCTTTTTCTTTATTTCCTCTCTCTTTTTTGTTCTCTAGCTTCTCTCACTGCTTGTATGATTCTCTCTTTCATTTCACATGCCACAGCTGGTTCCCAAACACTACCCTCTGCCTAAGGCAAATCTGCCACCTAGTGGGCAGCCTGCCCCCTAAGACAGCGGTGTACACAGCACAAGATAGTGCTACACAAAGCACAGAATGGGATCAGCTATCTATTTATCTATTTTATTAAGTCTCAATCATTCGCTTTCTTTTGGTCTTTCTTTCTTTGTGTTCTGCTTTCACGTTTTCTTCTTTTGTCTTCTTCTAGCTCTTCTCTCTTTCCTGCCACAGCCTCAGATGGTACAGTTCTCCTTTTGTGTTGTTTTATTTTCTTTAATTTTTTTTTACTCTTTTCACTTTTGTTGACATTGTGCATTTGGTGTGTGTGTGTGAGTGAGTGAG
The DNA here is from genome assembly GCF_050624435.1 of Tenrec ecaudatus. Classification (NCBI taxonomy): domain Eukaryota; kingdom Metazoa; phylum Chordata; class Mammalia; order Afrosoricida; family Tenrecidae; genus Tenrec; species Tenrec ecaudatus. The sequence goes on along the minus strand of NC_134530.1, from coordinate 18,906,257 downwards.
GGTTAGTTTGCTTGGCATTGTGGCTCCAGTCTTTGTTTTCTTCTTTCTCTCTTTTCCATCTCCTTTCACACTCTTTCCTGTCACAAGCCACTAGCGGCCTCCAGGCCACTCCCTTCTGCCTAGGGAAACTCTGAAGGCCCAACGGGGCAGTTCCCACCCACATTTATTGGCTTTTTAAGCAGCTGGAGAAATCATGCCAGCCCTCTTCCATAGACAAAGCAGCAGGGGGTTCTCCCATGTAAACAGTGGGGGCATCTCCAGTCTAAACCCTGAGGCCCTACAAGTGACTGGGGGAAACACCTGACCACCACTGGTGGGGCTCCACACTAATGCCGGAAAATCCACCCAACCTCCAAGGCAATCTCTCTGTCTACAGTAATTCCCCTACCAACCACAGACCTCTACACCAAGGAGGGTATACCCACACACCCTCCTTGGCACTCCAGTTGCAGAGGAAAACACCACAGGCTATCCAAGGTCCTCCAAGCACCATTAAGCCCACTTAGAGATCAGCCAAGTGAAGCAACGCCATCATGGGCACACAACAACCTACTCGAACAGCATCACATGAGAAGAATATACAACTCACATTCCAAATAATGGAATATTGGGTGGCTAGGATAAGAGTGAAACCACAGGAAGATATAGTGATATCCTGACCATTCAGTTCAGCTACCAGCAGGTAGTTAGTAGCAGCACTCATATGAGTCCCCCAAGAGAGAGCCCAGGGCTCTTCAACTCAGGAATATGACTCTAGGCTCCTCTAAGACAATATGCAAACAGCAACCAGTTCTAAAAGCTTCAAAGTAAAAGCAGGAGAACAGAAGATAATGCCGGAAGAAGTCATGAACCTAACAATTGGCATAAAAGAAGCGGATAATAACCTGCCACAGAAATAAAATTTCAGGATGTTGCTTGGAGTCATAAAGGATATGAGGTAAGCAAAGCAGAAAAAAAGATGAAATGATAGAGGAGATAAAGACAATGCATCAAAAGGAAATACAAGAGTTAAGGGATGAAATAACAAATTCCAGTGGCAAATTGACAGACCTTGCCAACAGACTTGAGGAGGCGGAGACTCACACCAGTGACCTAGAGAATAACCAAGAAGAGATCAGCAAATGGTAAAAAGCTGTCAAATAAGACAATCTGAGAAGCTGAAGAAAACTTGAGAGCCAGGTCTGATGCTATGAAGAGGAACAATATTAGAATAATTGGACTACCAGAACAAGACACAACAAAGAAGTCAACAGAGAAAATAGTGAGGGAATTCTTAAAGGAAAACTCCCCCAGCTTAATAAATGAAAATCAGGCAATCATTCAAGAGGCTGAAAGAACACCAACCAAACTGAATCCCAAGAAGTCACCAAGACACATAATTGTCAAACTATCCAACAAACTATCCAACTATATGGAAAAGGAGATCTTAAAAGTAACTAGGGAAAAGCAAACAGTCACGTATAAAGGTACCCCAATAGGAATATGTTCAGATCTATCAGTGGAAATGATGTAGAAGAGGAAGGAATGGAGTAACATATTCCAAAAATTGAAGGAAAACAAAACAAATTCAAGAATACTTTACCCAGCCAAATTATCTATTAAGATAGATGGAGAAGTAAGAGTCTTCCCAAACAAGGACAAACTTAAAGAAAACATAAAAAGAAACCCAGCCCTACAAAAGATCCTTGCCTATCCAGTATGGACAGAAGATCAACACCCACTGGAGCAAATAAGAAACCATCATTTAGAACAAATCTACCCAAAGGGCAACAAAGAGAAAACAGCCCCAAGGATAGCATTGTCTCAATAGTGGAAAGAAGGCAAACATAAACCACACATACAACACAAGAGGATAAGATAGGTAGTTAAGAAAATATCCAACGCAAAAGGTACAAACAAGATGATATCACAGAATCCACAGATAGATATAATAACACTGAATATCAATGGTCTGTACTCAGGCATTAAAAGGCAGAGGCTAACAGACTGGCTCAGAAAACATAAGCCATTGATCTTCTGTCTCCAGGAGACACATCTCACGCTTGCAGAAAAAACAGGTTGAGAATTAAAGGCTGGAGAAAAATATACCAAGCAAATGGCAATGCAAAAAAAGCAGGGGTAGAGATCTTAATATCTGACCAAATTGACATCAAGGTACAGACCATAACAAGAGCAAGGGGGGAACTACATAATGCTCAAGGGAAGAGTAGACAAAGACACAGTGAGCATAACAAATATATATGTGCCTAACAAGAGACCTGTGAAATTTGTAAATCAAACACACCAAAAGATGAAAAAAGAAATCACAGACTCAACAATTATAGTTCATGACTTTAATACACCACTCTGAAAAAGACAGATAATTGGGAAATATACACAACAAGGAGGCTACAGATCTACTTAGCACAATTCGATGACTTGACTTAATAGATATTTTCAGAACTTTCCACCCCCAGGCAAAAAAGTTCACATTCTTCTCAAGTTCACATGTCACATATTCTAAAACAGATGGAAATTGAGCTACAATGCGACCTAGCAATGCCCCCTACTGGGCATATACCCAGAAGAATAAAGAAACAAACCATGGCCAGACATCTGTGCTCCAATGTTCATTGTGGCACAGTCTGCAACCCCAAGGAGTTGGAAACAACCCAAATTTCCATCATTAGACCAATGGATTAAAAAACTGTGGTACATCATATAATGGCGTACTATGCATTGCTAAAAGTCAGTGATGAATGCATGAAGCATATCACCACATGGGAAGAGCTGGAGGAAATTATGCTAAGTGAAATGTGCCAAGCATAAAAGGGCAAGTATAATATGAGGTCTCTGAGGTTATATATATATATATATATATCAGAAAAGAAAATGCAAAAGGAGTACTAGGAAAAAGCTACTGTATACAAACACTCTAGGGTTCAGGTAGCATGGCAGGGACCAGACCAAACCAGGGGTACATATGGTAGCCAACTAAAAAGTGGAAGGGGAAAAGGAAAAAATGAGATGTGTGGCAGGGAGATAGCACACTGACCTACCCAAGGGGAGGGTATTGTTTGTGTCTCCAAAGGGAAAGAGGGACCGGACTTAAAGCCAGTGTTCCAGGATGCGAATGTAGCATGACAGCAAGGCGTGAGGAGCCAGTGTAGGGGCCTGAGGGCTAGGCCCCATACCAGCTATGTGGACAACTGCCTCTCCCCTTAGAAGAGTTTAGTGGATGGCACTGAAGCTGCAGCTAGGGGAGAGGGGCATGTCTGATCAGAGCACATGGGAGTACATGAATGGAGCACATCTTGGCCCACCAGGCCATTAGACCCCATTAGACCTGACTGGAGGACATGCCTAGAGTACAAAAATCACACCTTGATCTGTTTACAGGTGTTTCATTCTTCTTAAATTTTTTTCTTTTCCTTTTTTTCATTTAATTAATTTATTCTTTTATGGTTCATTGGTTTTCATTTTTATTGTCATCACTGTGTTCTCATTTGTAGCCTGTCTTGCTATGTCTTGACTTTGGGTGCATATTATTATCTCTACAGATCTATCTAGATGTAATAAGATATGCTGGATGAATAGTCTGGAGGAGAAAACAACAGGACCAATGGTTCTGGGGGGACATGTGAGAGGGGGAGGTGGGGAGAAAGAGGTGGTGTTGACTAACCCATAGGCAGGGGAGCAACAAGTGATCAAAAATTAGTTGCAAGGAGGGTGTGAGAGGCCTGCTAGGGATTCATCAAGGGCAATGTAATTGAGAGATATTGCTGAAACCCAAATGAAGGCTGAGCATGATAGTGGGACAAGAGGAAAGCAAAAGGAAATACAGGAAAGAGCTAGGTGAAAAGGTATTTATAGAGATTTAAATACAGGCATGTACATATGTAAATATATTTATGTAGGATGGTGGGGAAATAGATCTACATGCATATATTAATAGGTTTAGTATTAAGGCAGCAGACACACATTTGGCCTCCACTCAAGCAAGTACTTACTCAATGCAGGAACACGTTGTTCTATTAAACTGGCATTCTATGATGCACACCTTCCAGACATAATTGCTGAAGACAGATGTGTGCATAAGCAAATGTGGTGAAGATAGCTGATGGTGCCCAGCTATTAAAATATTTAATGTTTGGGGTCTAAAAGGTTTGCAGATATACAAGTGGCCATCTATTTGAGAAGAATCAAATCCCACATGGGAGAAGCACACCATCCTGTGTGACCCTGAGGTGTAGTAGAAGGGACCAATTATCAGACATCAAAGAACAAAAAATCCTAACAGTTGGTGCCCAACTTCCTGATATGATCACTGAAGACAAAAGTGTGTATAAGTAAATGTGGTGAAGTAAGCTGATGGTGCCAGGCTATAAAAAGATATAGCATCTGAGGTCTTATAGGCTTGAAGATGAACAAGCAGCCATCTAGCCCAGAAGCAACAAAGCCCAAATGGAAGAAGCACACCAGCCTGTGTGACCACGAGTTGTTGAAGGGATCAGGTATCAAGCAACAAAGAACCAAAAATCTTATCATTGTAAATGAGGGTGAGTGCAGAGTGGAGACTCAAAGCCCATCGATGGACAACTGGACACCCCATTACTGAAGGATTGTGGGCAGGAGATGATCCAGTCAGGATGCAGGGTAGCAATGATGAAACAAATAACTTTGCTCTAGTTCTTAAATGCTTCCTCCCCACCACTATCATGATCACAATTCTACCTTAAAAATCTGGCTAGACCAGCGGATGTACATTGATACAGATAGCAACTGGAAACACAGGGATTCCAGGAAAAATGGCCCCTTCACGACCAGTGGTAAGAGTGGTGATGTCAGGAGGGTGGAGGGATTGTGGGGTGTAAAGGGGGAACCGATGATAAGAATCTACAACCACCTCTTTCCTGGGGGATGGAAAACAGAGAAGTGGGCAGGGGGAGATGTCAGACAGTGTAATATATGACAAAATAATAATAACTTATGAATTATGAAGGGCTCATGAGGGAGTGGGGAGTAAGGAGGGTGGGTGTAAAATGAGTAGCCAATATGAAGGGTTCAAGAAGAAGGCAAATGTTTTGAGAATGATGAGAGCAACAAATGTATAAATGTGCTTGACACAATGGATGTATGTATGGATTGTGATAAGAATTATATGAACTCTCAATAAAGCGACTTAATAAATAGATAGATAAATAAATGGGTATTAGGTGAATAAGGCACTAACCCACCCAAGGGGAGGGTATTGTTTATATCTCCACTGGGAGAGAGGGGCCAGACCTCAACCCAGTGCTCCAAGATGTGAATGCAACATGTTGGCATGGAGTAGGGAACCAGTGGAGAGGTCTGAGTGGCTTGTCCCAATCCCAACTACTTGGACACCTGCCCCTCCCCCCAGAAGAATTTATTTCAGAAGACGGGATTGAATCTGAAGCTCTGGGAGAGGGACATGTTTGACCAGAGCATACAGGAACAAATGAAGGGGAAGGAAGACAGAGTGGACTACATCCTGGCCCACCAAGCCTTGAGGATGATATTCCCGCTCAGAGCAGTCAATCCACAGAAAAGATGATATGGCCGGCCCCACTATGAGACACAACATCCCTAACTAACCTATTGCCTTACATGGGACAAAACTGGAGACACAGTGTGGGAATTGAGCCCAATCTGATCCCACCACACCGAAGCAAAACACTAAGGGCATGGAACAGAACAGCAAAGGGGAACAGAGCAACGAAATCCCCAGGAAATACCAAATATAGACTTTGGAGCCAGGGTTTGGCACCCCAACAGAATCAACCAGAAAACACTCCTAAAGGCCAACAAACAGTCCTTGAACTAACCAGCATTTCTTTTTTGTTGTTATGTTTTGTTTTTTGTCATTGGCTTGTTGCTGTTGTTTTGTTTGATTTTGTTGTTTGATTTTGCTTTCTCTTGTTTTTGTGCATGTTATTATCACCGCAGGTCTGGGACTGACAGTTTCAGGGGGACATGAGAGAGGGGGAGGTGAGGGGAAAGGTTAACAATACCAGGAACAAGGGAACAACAAGCGATCCAAATTGGTGGTGAGTAGGGTGTAGGAGGCCTGTTAGGGTGTGACCAAGGGTAATGTAACTGAGAGGAATTACTGGAACCCAAATGAAACCTGAACATGATAGTGGGACAAGAGGAAAGTAAGAGGAAATAGATGAAAGAGCTAGGAGACAAAGAGCATTTATAAAGGTCTAAATAAGGGCATGTATATATCAAATATATAGATCTATGTGCATACATGTATAGGTTTAGTATTAAGGTAGCAGATGAACATTGGGCCTCCACTCAATTAGTCCCTCGATGAAAGGAACACTTTGTTCTATTAAACTGGCATTTCATGATGTTCTCCTTCACGACACAATCGCTGAAGACAAAGTGGGTACATAAGAAAATGTGGTGAAGAAAACTGATGGTGCTTGGTTATCAAAAGATATAACATCTGGGGTCTTAAAATCTTGAAGGTAAACAAGTGGCCACATAGCTCAGAAGCAACAAAGCCCACATGGAAGAAGCACACCAGCTTGTGCGATCATGAGGTGTTGAAGGGATCCGGTATCAGGCATCATCAGAACAAAAAAATCATATCATTGTGAATAAAGGGAAATGCAGAATGGAGACCCAAAGGCCATCTGTAGGCAATTGAACATCCCCTTATGGAAGGGTCTTGGGGAGAAGACGAGCCAGTCAAGGTGCAGTGTAGCAACAAAGAAACATACAACTTTCCACTAGCTTCTAAATGCTTCCTCTCCCACCCCACCCCACCCCACTATCAGGATCTCAATTTTACCTTACAAATCTGGCTAGACCAGAGGATGTACACTGGTACAGATAGGAACTGGAAACACAAGGAATCCAGGATGGATGATCCCTTCAGGACTAGTGGTAAGAGTGAAGATACCGGGAGTGGGTGGGACAGTGTCAGGGAAAGGGGGAACCAATTACAGGGATCTACATATAACCTCCTCCCTGGGGAACGGACAACAGAAAAGTGGGTGAATGGAGATGTTGGGCAGTGTAAGATATGACAAAATAATTTATAAATTATCAAGTGTTCATCAGGGTGAGGGGAGCAGGGAGGGAGGTGGGAAAATGAGGAGCTGATACCAGGGACTTACGTGGAGAACAAAAGTTTTGAGAATGATTGAGGCAATGAATGTACAAATGTGCTTTACACCATTGATGTCTGCATGGATTGTGATAAGAGTTGTATGAACCCCTAATCAAATGAATTTACAAAAAGATTACAGCTTCAGACATCCTATGAGACAGTTATTCATCACTGTCTCTTTACCTTGAGCGGACCTCTATGGCAGCAGGTTTTGCATTGAGTCTACATTTTTGACTGGAGGAATAGGGTAGTGCCACTCACCATTCCTGTATGACCAACTCACTACCCTGCTCTCAAGTGAGTCTGACTCATTGGACTGAACTGTGTGAGAGGGTTTACAAAGCTGTAATTTTCTATAGAAATCATGTTATTGGGGCCCTGTACAACTCTTATCAAAATCCATACATACCTCCATTGTGTCAAGCAAAATTGTACATTTGTTACCACCATCATTCTCAAAACATTTTCTCCCTACTTCAACTCTCGGTATCAGCTTGTCATTTTTCCCTTCCTGTCCTCACCTTCCCTCCCTCGGAGGCAAAGAGTATTTATAGATGTCTAAATACAGGCATGTACATATGTAAATATATTTATATATGACAATCAGGAAATAGATATATGTGCATATATTTATAGGTGTAGTATTAGGGGAATAAATGGACATTGAACCTCTACTCAAGTACTCCCTCAATGCAAGAACACTTTGATCTACTAACCTGGAACCCCATGATGCTCACCTTCCCTACTTGATCACTGAAGACAAAGTGGGTGCCTAAGCAAATGTGGTGAAGAGAGCTGATGGTGGCCAGCTATCAAAAGATATAGCATCTGGAGTCTTAAAGGCATGAAGATAAACAAGAAGTTATATATCTGAGAAGCAACAAAACCCACATGGAAGAAGCACACCAGCCTGTGTGATCACAAGGTATTGACAGGATCAGGTATCAGGCACCAAAGAACAAAAAAGCACATTGTGAATGAGGGGGAGTGCAGGTGGCAACCCAAAGCCCATCTGAAGGCAACTGGACATACTCTTACAGAACGGTCACAGGGAGGAGACAAGCCAGTGAGCGTGCAGTATAGCACTGATGAAACATACAACTTTCCTAGAGTTCTTTAATGCTTCACACACCACCACCCCCACTATCATGATACCAATTCTACCTTACACTGGTATACTTAGGAGTTTGAAACACAGGAAATCCTGGACAGATAAACCCTTCAGGACCAATAATGAAAGTAGAGATACCAGGAAGGTAAGAGGAAGGTGAGGGAGAAAGGGGGAACCGATTACAATTATCTACGTATAACGCCTTCCCTGCAGTACAGACAACAGAAAAGTAGATGAAGGGAGACATTAGATACTATAAGACATGGGAAAAAGACAAACCTGCAATCTTAATTTTTTTAATTAAATCATTTTATTGGGGGCTTGTACCACTCTTTTCACAATCCATCCATCCATCCATTGTTTCTAGCATTTTTGTACAGGTGTTTCCATTTGTTTTCTACTTGACCCCCTGGTATTCGCTCCTCAATTTCCCCCTCTCTCCCTGCTTCCCCCTCCCCCATGAACCCTTGATAATTTATGAATTATTATTATTTTGTCATATCTTACACCGTCCAAAATCTCCCTTCACCCACTTTTCCATTCCCCATCCCCAAGGGAGAAGGTTATATGTAGATCATTGTAGTCTGTTTCCCCTTTCTCCCTCACCTTCTCTCTACCCTCACGGTATCACCATTTCTCACCACTGAGCTTGAGGGTTTCACCTGTCCAGGATTCCCAGTGTTTCCAGTACACAATGTACCAGTGTATATCCTCCAGTCCACCCGATTTGTAAGGTAGAATTGGGATTATGATAGTGGGGGAGAGGAAACAACAACTAGAGGAAAGTTCTTTGTTTCATCATTGCTAAACTGCACCCTGATGGCCTCCTCTCCTCCCCCACGATCCTTCTGCAAGGGGATGCCCAATTTCCTACAGATGGGCCCTGGGTCCCCACTCTGCACTCCCCATCATTCACATTGGTATGATTCTTTTGGTCTTTGATGCCCGATATCTGATCCCTTCGATGCCTCCTGATCTCATGGCTGGTGTACTTTTTCCATGTAGGCTTTGTTGTTTTCCAATTAGATGGCCACTTGTTTACCTTCAAGTCTTTAAGACCCCAGACTCTATATCTTTTGATAGCCGGGCACCATCAGCTTTCTTCCCCACATTTGCTTATGCATCCCTTGTCTTTAGCGATCGTGCCAGGAAGGTGAGCATTTCAGACTGCCGAATTGTTAAAACAAAGTGTTCTTGTATTGAGCGAGTACTTGAGTAGGGTCCCACTGTTCATCTCTTTCCTTAATACTAAACTTATAAATATATATACATAGATCACTTTCCCCCTCGTTGTATATAAATCTATTTGAATTTGTACATGCCTGTATTTAGATCTCGATAAATACCCTTTGTCTCCTAGTTCTTTCCTCCATTTCTTTGTACTTCCTCTTGTCCCACTATCATGTTCAGCCTTCATTTGAGTTTCAGGAATTCCTCTTGGTTATATTGTCCTTAATCCAGCCCTGCCAGACCTCCTACACTCTTTTAGCCACTAATTTTGGATCACTTGTTCTTCCATTGTCCCTGGATTTGTTAACACCCACTTCCTTTCCCCTGCCTCCCCTTCTCCCATGTCCACCTGGAACAGTCATCCCATTGTTCTCTCTTCTGGCTTGTTTATCTCACCTATCCATCTTAATGGTAACATGTTGTCTCATCTTTCGCCCTCTGAGGCAAGCAGTGACTAGGATTGAAAATACCACCTTTCAAGTAGCTAAAAACTTAACTAGACACAACTGCTTCTTGTGTGCAGAGAAAATATAGGGCACTGCATTTTCCAGAATCATGAAAACCAACAGTTTCACATGTAATTATTGGAGATGCTGACCAGATTGCAGGGAGAAACTCAAGGGCAAAAATGAGGCAGATGTTTGGTGAAGATAATTTTGTGGTCAAGCATAATTGGAGAGCACTGGGTCCTTTTGAAAATATAAAGACTAATTTCTAGTAGTATCATTGAAGCCAAGAAGATATGCATACCTTTGGTAAATAGATGGAGGTCTACAGAAATCTTGAAACTAATGGTCTTGAACTAAGAATTACAACAAAATTCCTACTACATGGATGGCAGAAGATTAATCATGTACAGCAAGTCAATATATTCAGTCTTCTTGATTCTACCATCTTTCTCATGATAGAAGAGGTATCAACAAGCTTAGCTGGTCTGGTTTTCAATGTGTTTCTGGAAGCCATTTCCAATATTTGAACATAACACCAGTGCTTTGAATAATTTAATAAGAATAAGTTTACAAGCTTCAAGCTCAAGATAGTCAACAAGACCTTGGTATAAAGAAAATAACCCTGGTGGGTTGAAGGTTTCATTACAGATGTAATCACAAGAAAAACATTTTCCAAAATAGGAATCATAGAATTTCTGCACTTGGTTTTAATGGTTCAGGATAATAATGATCAAGGGTCCTTTGTGATAATTGTATGCTATTCCTCTATGGCTAGTAATTAAAAATCTATTTGCTAATGAAGGCTGAAGAACCCTGAAAGAATTGGTGGTTGAAGGGAAGATTTGGTTAAAGTAAATATATTTTTTAATACACAAGAAGTAATTTCATATTATGTCTTCAATTTTTCACATTATGTCTCAAATATTAAGAAGATTGAATTATGTACATAAGCACATAAAGAACTGAGGAAAGTATAATACAGATTTTTATTATTTTGAATTTTTTTTTCAAAAGTATCTCTCTAAACTTAAGGATGTGTTTCTGTGATATAGGATGTTTCTCAGCTGAAAAGTTTCCTTAGGGCTTGCTTTATGTCTTTGTTTCTAAGACTGTAGATAAAAGGATTCAGCATGGGTGTGGCTACAGTGTACATCACTGAGGCTATTGCAGTAGCGCTGGAATTTTCAATGGCAGCAGAACTAAGATAAACCCCAAGACCTGTACCATAGAACAAGGAGACCACGGAGAGGTGAGACCCACAAGTGGAAAAGGCTTTATATTTTCCCCTAGCTGATGACATTTTCAAAATTGAAGACACAATCTTTATGTAAGAGAAAAGGATTCCAGTGAGTGGAATAACACCCAGAAGTCCAGTTGCTAAATAAATGACTAAGTCATTGAAGAACGTGTCAGAACATGCAAGTTGGACAACCTGATTAAGTTCACAGAAAAAATGGGAGATTTCCAATTCTGTACAAAAAGACAGTCGCAAAACCATCAAACCATTTAATATAGAGTCCACAAATGACAATATCCAGGAGGCCAGAAGCAGGAGGCCACAGAATCTTGGGTTCATGATGACCATGTAGTGCAGAGGGTGACAGATGGCCACAAACCGGTCATAGGCCATCACTGTCAATAGGAAGTTGTCTAAGGCCAAAAAAAGCATGAAAAAATACATCTGGGTGATGCAGTCTTCATATGTAATTACTTTGTTCTGCATGTATATGTTCATCAGCATCTTTGGGACAGTGGTGGAAGTGAAACAGATGTCAGCAAAGGAGAGATTTGAGAGGAAAAAGTACATGGGTGTGTGGAGGTGGGAGTCTGTGGTGATGGCCAGGATGATGAGCAGGTTCCCAGTGAAGGTGACCAGATACATGGAGAGGAACAGTCCAAAGAGGAGGGGCTGTATCTCTGCCTCTTCAGAAAGCCCCAGAAGGATGAATTCTGGAACATGAGTGTGGTTTCCTGGTGCCATGTAGCTGGTGAAACTACTGGGAAAGAGAAAAGAGCGTGGCAAACATGCCATAAGCTGTTAACAACAGTTTATGGGATATACTTTCATTTAAAATTTAAACAATTAATTAATTAATCCCTGTCCATAGCTGTATATCTCTTGTTCTTGACTCTCATGTTCTCAAAATTCTCTTTGATGCTCAAACTGTCTAGCTGTCCTTTCTTCTAATACCAACTTTCCCTAAAAGATTATATTTCTCTACATATTCCTTACGATTTTGATTGTTCATTCAACAAATGTGTCTGACCAAATATTTTATGCCAAGTCTTCTTGGAAGTTGTGGGAACCTCAGTTAAAAAATTTAATAATTTACCCTTATTTGATGTGAACAGCAGAAGATGAAACTATTGGTCTCTTCCTTTACAGAGGTAGGAAGAGTGATGGAAATTGAAAGACACATGGAAACAATTGGTCTAATGGACTCATGAAGCATGATAACAACAGGCATGACTGGAACAGAACTCTCCTCCATGTACCAATAATCAACTATGTAAGTTCAAGAGGGCAGCACTTGCCCAGGAACGAAATTCAGAGGGTTGTGGAGGAAGGAGGAATAGAAACAGGAAACACAAAGAGGCAGCAGGATGAGCTACAGTACATCCGGGAATTGCAAAGGATGAGTTAAATCAGAATGTGTGTGATTTCTTGAATGCTGGTCATGTCTGTAAGCAACGTAATTCGTGGTAAGACGTACACAAGTTATAAAGTAAAAAGAAATGCTTCTTAATATAATCACTTGTGATAAACAAGCTTACAGCAGAAACCTAAATGCAGTCAGGATGCTAGTCACGAGAAGAACACATTGTACAGAGACAGTGCCTGTGCTCCCCCCGACACGGGACTATTCCTCGCCCCTCTGACACCACGATGGATGATGTACCTGAGGGGCAACAAAGGAATCTGGACTGAAGTTGTAGGTAAAGTGATGCGAATATGGGATCAGATGGTTATGAGGTTGTAAAATACTCCATGATAAGGTACTTAAGCGTCATTTATTATTTTTGTGTGTAGTATAACACACCACATTATATCATATCCTATTGTATTTTACTGAGCCGCTAGGTGGTGCAAATGAGCAAGCACTAGACTACTAGCTAAAAGTTTGGATTTTACCATCAACACGGAGAAATCTAAAGGCAAGCCTGGTGATGTGCTTCCCAAAGGTGACAGCCTTGAAAATACCAAAGCCCAGTTCTACTCTGCACATGTGGGTTCATCCAGAGTTGGGGTTGACTTGGTGACAGCATCAATATTGTTAAGTGATCCAATGTAGTATTCTTTGTATATAGTAATATAATGTATATGAATGGTCTCTAATTCAACCTTCCACAAAAGTTACCCTTCCCTCAATTTCTATGTGGTATAGTATTTCCCTTTTTGGACTGTAGATGGCAGCTTAAGGTACCTGCTCAACTTGTATCTCATTTACTGATAACTGTTCCTGCTGTCTCCACATTAATCTATGATTGTGATTATGGAGGCTGAGCCAATTCAAAAACAAAAGCATTTTTTTAAAAAGTCACTTTCACTCTCCTGTGAGAACTGAGTTAAGAATCAAACCAGGTCTTTGGGTATTTCGAAGGCCAGTAATCCCTTGGGCAGAGATTTAATTAGCGGACATCCTCTGCCATGTGATAAAAGCCAGTCTACTGAGAGGAAGGAAGGAAGGAAGAAGATAAATGAGGAGGAAAGGAGATTAGTACAAGCTACGTAAGAATCAGAGAAAGAAGGTATATTACCTAGTTCTAAACTCCACAGTACTCAGAAAAGTGAACATAGTGGAATCATCCAACTAGATAAATATTTTAATATATATGATTTAAATGAATTCCTATGCTCACATTATGAATATAATATTGAAATATTAGTACTTGAAATATTCTTATATAGTAAACGGAAGAGAATTTTAAAAGAGAACTTCTTTTCATTCCTTTTCCAAAATTTTGTGCATTTAGGGGGCATTTGATATTAAACACTGTGATTGTTTAATATACTAATGAAATGCTAGTGGATTCTACAAGTTTAAAAAAATAGTAATCTATAAATTCCCTATAATCTCTTTCAGAGAGTGAGAGCAGAGGGAATATTTCCTAACTCATTCTGTAAATCCAGCTGTATCCTAATATCAAATCCAGGAGTCCTGGTGGGAGAGTGGATTATCATTAAGCTGCAACAGAAAGATCAGCTGTCTGAAATCACCAGCCACTGCGTGGAAGAAAGAAGAGGCTTCTCCTCCATCGACAGTGAAAGTCTTGGAAACTCTTGGGGACAGTTATACTCTGTCCTATAGGGTCTCTATAGAGTCAAAGGAGTGAGTAATATCAAAACCAAGTACAAATATATAACAAAGGAAGACGACCACTCGATATTACCCATGACAATAAATGCAAAAATCTTCAACAAAATACTAATTGAATCCAAAACGTAAGACAAGAATAATATATTAGAACTAAGTGATATTTATTCCAGAAATGAGAGTGGGTCAAAATTTGAAAACCAGTTTATGTAATATCCTACATCCACTGGCTAAAGAAAAAAGTGAAATATGGAAAAACTAAACATCGACTAGAGAAAAAAAATCATAAATTCAAATCACAATAAGCATTTACTAGCATTCAAAATTAATGCTTACATTTTAATTTCCTGCAAAAAAGTTTTAAAAGTTGACTTGATAGAGTACCTCTATGAAATTTACCACTAGGGTTGTGTTTAATGATGAAATTTTAGATAATTTTCCCTTTGGATTCGTAACAGAGCAAGGATATCCCCTCTTAAAACTCTTATTTAATGCAAGTCCTAACAAACACAATAATGCAAAGTTAAAAATAAAAAACATACAGATTAGGAAGGAAGAAATGAAGCTGTCTTTGTTCACAGAAGACATCACTGTCTATGTAGAAAACCCCAAGAAACGGCCACAAACAGAATAATACTGAAACTGATAAAGATAGCAAAATGATACCTTGCGAAATAAAGATAAAACCTTCGATGAAATTCTGCATAATAATCATGAACAGTAACATACCAAAATGAAATTATGCAGCCATGGAAAAAATAGATCAAAATGCAAACGAAATGCGTAGTCTAAAACTACATAATATCAGTGAGAGAAATGAAAGGTCAAATACATAGATATTCTCTGTTCATGAACTGGAAGGATCAGCAATACTGTGAAATGTAAAAATGTTCCAAACTAGATCTATATATTTAACGCACTTCTAGTCAAGATCTAAACCAGTTTATAGCTTTTGAAAACTGCCAAATGAAATTGATACTTAACCCTTGTGGTCTTCTTCCCTAAACCAAGAAATCAAAATAAAATTATTTTTAAACCCCATAACTCCAGTCTCCTATAGACAAACATCAGAAAAAAACAAGTGAGAGACATTTAAAAAATTCAATACTGTCAACACTTGCATGGTCATCGAACAAGGAACAATATCAGGAAACCCATCACAGTCAGGGAAGTTCGAGGAAGTCTGACAAATAAATGCAGGATTCTGGATAGAGATGATAATAGGCAACTAAGTAAAAGGTTTATGGGAAATGTCTTTACTGTATTTATAATTTTTCAATTAAAAAAACACAAACAAACCTGTTATCTCTATAGCTTCACCCATGCTGGGTTGCAAGTCTCAAAGAAAATAAGAAAATACATAATTAAAGGTCAAGAGAATTAACAACAATGACAAAATACAACTGAGATAAATCCCAATACAAAAAAATGAAAATATTTAAAAATAATAACAACCAGATTGAGCACAAAGTAGAAAGACCAAATGACAGGATTTTAACCATTAAAGTCAAATTTATAATTTTAATCTATGGTCATCTCTACAATACTCTGCTGGATAACCAGATTATTCCTATATCTCAATTATGGTCAGAGACAATACCTAGCATGAGAGTTCTTGAAGGGGGCCTAGATAGGGGCAGGGGAAAAAGTATAAGAGGGAGCTGATATCAAGAAGTACAAGAAGGAAAAAATTTTAGATATTGATAATGTACAACATTGCTTGATATGATTGAACTATGGAATGGTATGATGTCTGGACTGGGTCCTAACACAGTTGTTTAAAAGAAAGAAAAATACATTACAATAAATTAGTATTATAAAAAAAACTGTTGAAAGAGTAATGTTAAGTAAAAATTTTAAGATTAGTCCTATGCAAATACCTTGAAAACAACAAACTATGAACGTGATCCAGAATTCACTACCTGGCTTGGATGAGCAAAATCACAGCTTTAACTCCCACATTCTGCATCTCTTAAACCCAGATTCTGATGCCAATTTTATAGAAGAGGTTAAAATATAAATAACTTTTTTAAAGTTTTTAAATAAATAAATACATAATTTGAAATGTCAAGCTGCCTCTTATTCCTCGGTCAATTTTTGGATGTATTACAACTCAAAGCCTCACAGATTCATCTCCTGCTTCTGTGCTTTTTCCACTCTTTATCTCTCTATGGTTTTCCCAGGAGCAGGAGTCTGCTCTGCACATGGACCAGAGCAATGTCTCCAAAGGCAAGTCTGACTGCAGACAGACTGTGCTGCTAATTCTGCCTTGACTCTCCGCTAATTTCAGAGTAGTCCTTTCTTAGGCAAATTATACAGCTGTGTGTTACATGGCTGCTGCCTAACTGTCCACCCACATGCTTCACTTTCCATTCCTTAATTTAATTGTACATCAGCTATTAATTATTATGTGCAATTTCCAATGTATACCTTATGGTTTCCATAATCCCTCTATTACTCCCCTCCTGTCTCCTCCTTCAAAGCCCAGTGAGACCATCATCTCTCTGTGAAACCTTCACTAGAATTCCCCAGAAAAGGCAACAACAATATGATCCATTTCAGCAGGATTGCAGAGCCGGAATAGGCACACACTTACCGTCTGTTCCCTTACGGAGAATGTCAGATACTGGAAAGAAGGGAAACTGTCTAATTGTTTCTTTGTGTCCAGACTATAATTTAATGCGAAATAAGAGTTCTGTGAGAGACTATGTGAACAAATAGTTGAATGAGGTTAACAGACACGTTAATGCAGTGAAGCAAGGAAGGCTGTTGAGAGAAGGAGGTTGCAGGAATGAGAGCCAGCACCGGGGAAGACACATCAGAGAAAGAAGACATTGTCATGTAGCCAGAATCAGTCTCCAGAACCAGAGACTCTAACTTATCAGGACTTTATCCATTAAACTTGCTTTTATTTGTTATACCTGTTGATCCTCCTACAGATACTGCCAATAAGAGAGGGCCATCACACATCACCAATCTCCGGGCACCTGCAATGCTGTTGTACTTCATCCAGAGAAGACTTCACCAGTGCTGGTTCTCCATGAGTTAATGCTAAAGTTAGAGGTTGTGCCCAGGAAGAACATGGAGATGGATCCACTCATGAGGCTTCTAGAAGGTACAGCTGTGTTTTCTCATCACCTTAGATGAATCAAGTAGATCTTGGTCAGTGTAGAGGAAGTATTTATATCTTTTGGCTCTAGAAGATGAAATCCCTTGTGCCTCATTAATGGAGTATTTTTTTTTTGGTCTTATATTCCCTGAGAATTTTATTTCTCTGGAGCTAAGAGAAGAAAAATCAAACTTGTGCCAATTTGTCCTTGGGGAGACAATGTGGAGCTCCGTGTACAGCTTTCTCCCATTGGACTGCTTCCTCCCAGAAGGTGGTCATCTCTATTGTGCTGTGTCTCCAGCTTGCAGGGTAATGGCTAATGATCACTCTGAGATGCATTTCCTTCTCCAAAGACCTAAAGAACACAGCTGGACATAATTTACCAAGATTCCAGTGTTTTATGAAGCACTTCTGATCATATCGAGCCCCACCACATCACTACTGTATTTTTACCATATCTTTAATTTCAATTAATTGACAATATACCCCAATAAATGGAATGCCCCTTTAGGGAGGGTCTTGGGAGTTAGGATGATAGGATATTCTCAGTAAGTGTCTACACATCTACAGGTCATAATAGATAAAGAGCCCAAATGGCACAATGTCCATAAGATGGTTCATAGATAATATTGAAATTTTATTTCATAATATAATGATAAATAACTTTTTACAGACTGCATCAATATATTCATAGGGTGGTGATATTATTTATGAGAATGATATGCTTAATAAAATCAATGACACCTGTGACATGTTAAGTGTTATCTGAAAGGGAATCTGTTCATTTGGTAACTCTCTGTTATGTAAATGGAAAGTACAAAGAAAAATAGGGATGCCAGAAGTGTGAAAGGCAGGTGGGAGAAATCAGGGGGAAGTGATCACAATGGTCTGTGTGGAACCCTTTCCTGGGGGGTGGACAATGGGAAAATGGTTGAAGGGAGACAGCGGTGGGGGTAAGACAAGGGAGAATTTAAAAATATATATACTATCAAGGGTTCATGAGAAAAGGAGGATGGGGGCATGGGAAAATGAACTGACATCAAGGGCTCAGGTATACAGAAAATGTTTTGAAAATGTGCATGTCAACATATATACAAATGTGCTTTACACAACGGGCATATGTATGGATTGCAATAAAAACTAAAAGAGCCCCAAGTGAAACAGTTAAAAATAAAGAAAGAAAGTACAAAGAGTTTCGCATGCATATTGCAGAAGAATCCACTTTATTTGAAGATGTGAGAAGAGAAGATGGAAATCTTTCTGAGGAGGAGTCATTTAAGGCAATAGATGGAAGACAGGGAGTGGAAGAAGTGTCCCAGGGAAGAGGCTCCTCTGGCCTGATTGGTATCTGCTTTTTACAGTTGAACTCCACAACTCACTCTTCTGGATTGGCCTATTGGCATCAAGGAAATTCATACCTATCTGATCAGTCCATGAGATAATAGACCCATGTGGATGGGCCCCACCACAGACTCTGAAAAAGAGGTCTAATATTAAAGGATACTCAGGATTTGTACATGAATACCCAGTGCATTGCATTCTGTACATTGCTTTTAATTCCACAATTCATTTTTTGCACCATTTTATACATCAGTAATTATTAAGGTGTTTCAAAACTATGTGGGACATTGGAATTAGTAGTTAAGGGAAAGTTGTCACAACTTTTCCACCACTCACATATAGCCCTCAGATATGGCTGGTGGAGGGAGGCGAGGGGGAAGAGTGAAAATATTGTGAAGAACAGATCGTTGGTTCCTCCAAATGCTAACCCTAGGTTTAGCAAGTAACCAGCAATTCAACTGCTAGATACTACCCAAAAAGAATTTAAAAGAGGTGTTTAAATAAATACTGGTATATGCATGATTACAGAAGCAGTATTCACAAGTGTTAACTGGTAGAAACAATCCAAATGTCCATCAACAGATGAACACAATGTGGTCTTGACATACACAAGATGATTGTTGATCACTGAGAAACCATGAAGCAGGATTGCATGATACAGAATGGGTGATTCTTGGAAAATTACTCCTAGTGAGGAAGAAAGCACATCCAACTCACTGCCGTGCAGTCAGTTCTGACTCAGGGTGACCTGTGGGGTAGAGCAGAACTCCACAGAGGTCCCCCAGGCTGGGATCTTTATAGAACAAACTGCCAGATCTTTCTCCCATAGAGGAACTGGTGACTTGAGACCTCAAACTGCTGAAATTTAGGTTAGCAACTGTGTTCATTTGGTTTTATGTCAACGTGGTTGGGGTAGGATTCTTAGTAGTATAGCAATTGGTACTTCCCCCTGAGGTGACCTAACATAAGCAACTCCATGATGGTATTTCCTGTGAACAGTAAAGCAGATGTAAGTGAATTAGGGAGGAGAGAGCCTCATCACCCAGGTCATAGCTCTGTTTCAATTGACAAGAAGTTTCCTCAGGGGTGTGGCCTATTCTTATGTAAGCAGACTTTGTAGGTAGACTTGCCACTTATTCCTTGCTGGATCTGGATCCTACATCTGTTTCATTTACCCTGGTGTTTTGACCTTGAACCAACAGCTTGCTATATTGCCTGACAATCTGAGAGCCATCATTGACCTGTCATAATGCCTGCCAACCTTGAATTATTTTACTCTGAGACCAGAAGTCTGATCTGTAGACCTTGATTTTTTTCTGCCTCTTTCTCTATCAGCCTGTGGTCTTCCTGCTTCCTGGGTGGTCTCACTTCCTGGTTTGCCAACCTTAGCAGTTACTGGATCATGCATGTTAAGTCTCCAATTTAAAATCTGACCCATAGACTTGAATCAGATTGTACTTACTCACTCCTACCATAGTGTGAGCCATTCCCTTGATGTATATTTCTCTATCTGTGACAGATACATACTCTGTTATCAATTTGACACCTAAGAGTGAATGGGTGGAGTTTAGCCTGTCAATCTGGTTGAATCTTGATGACCTCATTTAGAGGTGCTAAGGAGATAAATAGCACTCTGGAGGCAGGGCACAGAGACACTTCCTTTGAGACATTCTGGATGACAAGACACATGGAGCTATACTGGAGCCCTGGAGCTAAAGGGGCCAGGTGGAGACTCCTGAAAGCGCTGAGTTGTTTCCACTGCCAATGGATCCACAAGATTTTCCACCCACAGCCTGTGATCTTCCTATATTCAGTGTCACTGCATGTGTTGCAGGAGTCTGAAGAGGGATTTATAGATTGTTTTCAGACATATGGGCTAATATGGGACTTGTGGACTTGATTTGGACTGAAATGGGTTGTTTTATCAATATTCATTGCTCTTGTATATAAACCTCTCTCTTGTACAAATAGGAGTGTCTATGAATTTGTGTCTCTAGTCTACCCAGACGAATCCACTATGTATATGAAGATATAGATAGATAGATATAGATAAATAGAAATAGATAGGAAGCCAAATATGCATCAAGAGAATTATCACAGAGTTGTAAGAGTGATAGATAGATAGATAGATGATAGATAGATGGATAGATAGATAGAAAGATAGATGATAGATGTAAATATCATTGGTCTTGTTTAGACTGAGAATGCATTCTTGTCCACCAGCTGAGTGCTTAACCTCTGTGTCACCAGGGTCCTGTTGGCTGGCGTAGGGTGGGGTAGAGGAACACAAGAACGCATATACTCCCATTTCTATAAATAATCGGTGCTTCTTTGTTTCTACTTTATTGGAGGCTCTTACAGCTCTTATCACTATATAAACTCATTGTGTTAAACACATCTGTACATATCTTGTCATCATCTTCTTCAAAACATTTTCTTTCTACTTGAGCCCTTGTTATCAGCTCCTCATTTTACCCTCCCTTCCACACCCTCCCTTGTCTATGGACCTCGATAATTTATCAGTTATTCATTTTTTCCATATCGTACACTGACCACTGTCTTCTTTCACCCACTTTTCTGCTGTCTGTCCCCCTGAGGGGAGCCATACATGGATTATTGTGATCGGTTCCCCCTTATTCCCCAGCCCCTTCCCTTACCCTCCTAATATCGCTGTTCTCCTTATTGGTCCTGAGGGTTTTATCTGTTCTAGATTCCCTGTGTTGCAAACTCTTATCTGTGCAAGTATACATGTTCCGGTCTAGCCAGCATTGTAAGACAGAATTGGAGTCATGATAGTTTGTGTGTGTGGGAGAGCATTAAAGAACTAGAGGAAGGTTGTGTGTTTAGTCAGTGCTATACTGCACTTTGACTGGCTCATCTCTTCCTTGGTGCCTTTCTAAAAGGAGTGTCCAATTAACTACTGATGGGCTTTGAGTCTCCACTCTGCCCTCCCCCTCATTCCTATTAATATGATTTTTGTTTGTTTTAAGTCTTTGATGCCTAATACCTTATCCCATCAGCACTTCATTATCACACAGACTGTGTGCTTTTTCCATGTGGCTTTGTTGCTTCTCAGCTACATGGCCCCTTGTTTATCTTCAAGCCTTAAAGACCCAGATGCTATATCTTTTAATAGCTGGGCACCATTAGCTTTCTTCACCACATTTTCTTTTGCACCCATTTTGTCTTCAGCGATAGTGTCAGGCAAGGTAAACAGCACACAATGTCATGTTAGTAGAACAAGTTGTTGTTGCATTGAGGGAGTACTTGATTGGAGGTCCAATATCCATCTTCTGTGATAATATTTTTAAAATAAATATATGTACATAGATCTATGCCCCTGTCGTTATATATATATATGTATGTATAGATGACAGATAGATAGATAGATTTATTTACTTATTTATGCCTGCATTTAGACCTCTATAAATGTCCTTCGACTCCAAGTTCTTTCCTCTATTTCCTTTTACTTTCCTCCTGTCCCACTATCATGTTCGGCCTTCATTGGGATTTCGATAATTCCTCTCAGCTACATTGCCCTTGATCAAGCCCCCTCAAAATTCCTATACCCTCCTCACCACCAATTTTAGATCACTTATTATTCCCTTATCCCTGAGTTTGTTGGCATCCCCTCCTTTTATCCCCTCTCTTCCCCCCTCCCACATCCCCCCAGAACCATCCATCCCATTGTTCTCTACTCTGTATTGTTCATCCCGCCTATCTTGTCCAAATAGACATTCATAGACAACAATACGCGCAAAAACAAAGCAAAACATAACAAAAAAAGAAGACAATAAATAAATAAACAACAGCTAGTACAACAAAGGGGAGAGGGGAGCCACAAAAACTGAAAAGCCCTCAAACCGTTCCAGGTTTGTCCATTGACCTTTATGAGTGTTTTTGAGTGGAGTCTGCGGAGACGCCATGCCCTGGCCCCCAAGTCCACCTTTGGTATTCCTCAGGGACTTCATTGCTTTTCCCCCCTTGCTGCTCTGCTGTATAGCCTTAGTGCTTCACCCTGGTGTGATAGGCTTGGATCGGGCACACCTCCCACACTGTGTCCCCAGTGCTGTTCCCCTTAGTGCTATGTGTCAGTGAGGGACATCATCATGTGTCATGATGGGCCGGCCCTGTGATCCTCTCTGTGCATCAGCTGCTCTGAGTCGGAATATTATCCTCAGTGCGTGGGGGCCCTGGGTGTGTTCCACTAACCTTTACTCTTTGTTTGCTCCTGATCAGACATACCCCACGTCCTGAGCTGCAGCTTCAGTGCTGTCCTCTGAAGTGCATTCCTCTGGGGTGGGGGGAGTGGATACCCATGTAGTTGGGATGGGGATTGCCTGCAGACTTCTCTGTTGGTTCCCTGCTTCTTCATTGCATGATCAATCCATTTCAAACTGAAAGCATTGGCAGAAATTTTTCAATTTCTTCATCAGTAGCTATCATGGTTGGTGTATAAATTGGAACATTAGTTGTACTGTTCAATTTCCTTGAAGAGAGATAAATATAATCCTATCACAGATGGCACAGCACTTCAAGATAGATCTTGAAAGACCCTTTCTGAAAATGAGGTCAACACCTTTCCTCATGATTGTGTCATTCCTGGCATAGTGAACCATATGATTTCAGATTTTAAAAGGCCCATTTCTGTTCACTGACATCTAGGATCTCAATCTTTCTGTGTACCATTTCATTTTCTATGACTTCAAATTTCCCTAGATTCCCACTTCATACATTATAAGTTCTGATTATTAGGTCATTTTTGTAATCATTATGTTTCTCGTTTTGAGTTATTCCCCATGAGCAAATGAAGATCTGGAAGGCTCTACTCTGCAGCGTGGACACCATCCCTGGCAATACAGACGACTCTACTTGGAGAAGGCAGCTCTTCCTCTGTCATGTTTTGAGTGCCCTCAGACCTGAAATGCTCATGGTCTGCCACTTTGTCTGACAACATTCTACTTCTCTTCATTAGGCCTTCAGTATCTGAGATACTTAATGTTTATTGTGCCAACAAGGCCGATGAACACTTGTGGGATTAATTGAAGAGCAGAGAGATAAATGGCTCAGAGAGCCTCGCCTTTCTTGTCTATTGTTCTTTGATCATTGGACCAGTGTGCAGCTGCCTTGCTTGTTCTGTGTCTCAATTTGCAAGCTGCACTACCTGTGGGATACCTAACCCATGGACTGTGCCACTATAATTTGAGGTTCCTTCAAGACCTGCTTTGCCACACCATTGGAGTTTACATCTCTTGAATTAGGGACAGTCGGATCCTGTCATCTGGCTGACTGTTGGTGACCTGCCTTGCTGTTTGCTGCCTGTGGCCAGATAGCCTGAATTGCTCTCCAGAGGACTACCAGACCAGCAGCCCTCAACACTTAAAGGACTGCCAGTCTCTCACAAGTGTCCCACGGGGATGAGTTGCACTTAGCCATTTGTCCTTCTTTATAGATAAATTAACAGTTTGTTTCTTATGTTATATATTTATCTATCTATATAAATATATATAAAATCATGAGCATTCTGGTTTTGTTTCTCTAGAGAATCTGTCTAACAGTATCTGACAGTGTCCTGATGCTAAGCATAAGGTTTTTAGTGGTTAATTCCTCTGAAGTGGACAGCGAATTTCTTCCTTGTATTCAATTCTTAGTTTGGAAGCTCACCTGAAAGAAACCTGTTCAGTTTGTGTGACCCTGCTGGCTTTTGAAATTTCAGTGACATGTCTTCCAGCAACACACAAGCCACTACAGTACGGTAAACAATTCTTACTGGTTCATTTTAGAGACATTATTAGTCTTTTATTGGGAACATTAAAAACCATCCCCTTAAGATATGTGATATTGATACTATATTAATTTAGCTAATGTAATAGAATATCATATACTCTATAGGAAAAAAAACAGACATGTACACGAGAGCTTTTGGACCAAAAATACATAGTTTGATATATTGTTGACCTGTACGGATCAAATATTCAAGTGATTGTACAATATTTTTTGCAAAAATCAGGGTTGGACAAAGGTCAATTGATAATACTCATTTACCCTAAAAGAACCATGCCTGCTAGATTAGGATATGTCATTAACAGATAAAGAGAGTCTGAAGTAGTATGTGGCATTCTTGAACTGCCATTCATTCATTTCTCCTCACTCTAGAGCACTTCATCCTTAAATCCAAGAGAGTCGTTCAGTTTCTTAAATCCACTACAGGTGAGTTTAAGACGAAGGCCAGTTTGCTTCGTGGAGGTTCCAAATCAGAGCCTTGTTGTGACCTGTGAAGGACATTGGGCTTGTACACCTTAAAAGGACAGAGCCTAAAGTCCTGGGTTACCAAAAGTTGAATACGAACTGGTTCAAACGTGGCCAATGAGAAACATAATACTGGGCATATTCTCACCTTTGGTGGGTGGGGGGAGGAGGGATCTATATGAGTAATAGTAAACACTTTTCCCAATGGCAGATTGCCCCATCTAGTTTACTCACCAACTGACATATGACAACCTTCTCTAACACAGACCTACCTGCCTTTCTCTACTTGAATTTCCATTGAGGTTCACTGAGCACCCTAGTAGGAGTGTCCGTTGATCTGGGGTGATCTCAGAACAATGTCATATGACAGGCGATGACTTGTCTTCTTTTCTCCTCAACATAAGAAACTGACCACAGCCAAGGAAGACCCCTGTCATAGTGGTTACTAAGATGGACAAATAGGTGGATGATCTATAGATCATAAGCATTAGGCAGACACACTTCCTCATTACTTGACAGAAAGATTTAGATTACATGACTTGAGAACAGAAGTCTTCCTTTATCTTGGCATTCATCCTTATAGTAGTGGCCATACAATACTTCTTTTTTACTGATTGACTAACTTCACTCAGCAGAGTGGTTTCTTGGTTCATCCATGTCATCAGGACTTTCATGGTTTCACCACTGTTTTTTAGGGATGCACTGTATGCATTGTGTCTTAGTTCCAGTTTCTTTATCAATTTTTCCCCTGACGGGCCTTTGAGCTGTTTCCAGCTTATTATTATTATGAACTGTGCTATGATAAACATAGCAAAGCATATGTCTGTTTGTGTTGTTATTCTTTGAGGTTGGTACTCAGCAGAGGTATTGCTGGGTTGTCTGGCATTTCTATTCCCAGTTATTTTAGCTATTACCATATCAGTTTTCACAATGGTTGTTCATGATTACAAGCCCACCCTCAGTGTGTAAGGGTGCTAATTTCTCCACACTCTTTTTTAGCGTTTTTTTTGTTTTGTTTTCTGTATTTTGTTCATTGAACTACTGTAGTAGATGTATGGGAGCTGTCTTCCAGTTTACTTGACCAAGGCATCAGTTCTTGATCATATGTAACCTCTTAAAATGGGGATGTGCGAACCAATGCTTTTTGGTATTGTGACTCTGTATTCCTTCCAACTTCTGATACTTGCTGCATCATTCAATATTTTGCCAATAGAATCTTTCAGTATTTCAACTTGGGGCCTGAATTTTTTCTTCAGTCCTTTCGGGTTAAGGAATACTGAGCTCGCTCCTTTTTGGTTGTTAACACCAGTTGTGTGCAGATTTGCATGTATTATTTTGTCTTCTTGAGCTGGCCTTTGGAAATGTTCTTTACAGCGCTTTGATTTGATTTCTTTCATTTGTATCAACAACTCTATATTCAAGAGTAAGTTTAATAATTTACATAGACACTTTGACCTTTTCTTTATTTCTTGCTGTGATGTGTAGGTTTATTGTGCCAACCTGGCCAATAGGAACATATGAGGTCGCATTCAGGTCACAGTATGATTAAAGGGTAAATAGATAAATGGCTCGGAAAGGTCTGCCCCTATCTCTCTTGCGCTCTGGAGATCACACCAGTGTACGCCTGCTTTAGCTAGTTCTCTGCCTCAAATTGTGAGTTACATTGCCTATGGGACAGCCAACAGATGGATAGAGATTAAGGTTCCCTGGAAACCTGCTGCACCGTGCTGCTGGTGCATAGATTGCTTGAGTTTGAGGCTGGCCGATGCTGATGTTTTGCATAGGTTGAGTTCAATAACCCATCCAGCCGGCTTCACTAAGGTCCTGATTACTGACTTTTGGTGACCTACCCTACTGTTTTCTGTCTGTGGACAGACTCTGTCTGCTTTGCTCGAGGAAAGACTCAGCTTTCTGCTTCCTTGACCTTGGACCAGCAGCCCTCGTGAGTTGAAGGACTTCCAGTATATTAACTGTTCCACGGGAGTTGAACTGAGCCCTCTGTACTCCTGTGTGGACTAATTAGCTGTTATATTCTTTCATGCTGAATAAAATTATCTAGATATAAGATAGATAGATAGATAGATGATAGAATCATAAGTGTTCTGGTTTTGTTTCTCAACAGAACCCTGCCTAACACACTTTCTTTTTTCACACTTGCTTTTAAATGACCTTTTTAATTTCTTCATGTATGATATTGTTGATATCACCCTACAGTTTACCAGATCTCTGCAATTAGTGTTGAATATGTCAAAACTGTTCTTGAGATGTTCTCTAAATTATGTGATATATACTTATGGTTGCATTTTGACTTTTGTTAGCCTGTTTTAGTTTTAGTCACCTTCATTCTGAACTTACATATGAACAATCAGCCCCAGACTTCATTCAGGATGCTAACATTGAACATCTCTATCATCTAGTCTGGAGAACAGAGTCAATTTGATTCCTGTGTATTACATGTGGCCAGGTTGACGTGTACCACTGCTGTTAATGTTGTTGATATAAAGACATTTGAAATGAAGAAATAGTCTCACAAAATCTTTCATGCATTCTAACTTCACTTCTATCACCAAGGCCATATTGCATGACTACTGTTCCTTCCTCTTTCTTTCTAACTTTTGCATCCCAAATGCCCAAAATTATCAGGCATCTTGATTTCATGACTAATCAATTTCAGACTAAAGAAATTAGTAGAGCTCTTCAAAGTCTTCATCACTAGTTTCAGTGATTTGTGTGTAAATGTGGATGCTATTTGTATTAACTGGAGTTCCTTTGGGGCATATAGATATTATCTTATTACATATGGCACTGTACTTCAAGACAGTGGAAATGTTCTTTTGTACATTTATTCGTACAAAGGATGTAACACAATTCCTCTTGAATTTGTGGTCCCTAGCAAACAACTAAAATATGACAAACTAACAGAAAAATGGTGGAAGAGACTGAGAAGGGTCTGATTTAATGAAAAGAAAATTTCTTCGGGTTGTGACTTAATTTCTATATAAATGGACTCAGGGGAAATGCTTGTTTGCTTTTGCTGGGCCTGCGTTATGCATCAGTTTCATCAGTCTCTGGTTCTTTGGACTTGAGTCAATGGTCTTCCAGATTGCCTGCTGATCCTGGGTATCATTGGTGGCCAGCATTCTGACTTGTCCTCTGACTTATTGACTTTGAGGTCATTTGGCTCTTCAACTACAACCTGATTTCCTCATCTTATATTTATCTTGTGTACAGTGGACATGTTATCCGGAAAGATCAGTCCCTAGAAAAAGACACCATCCTTGGTAAAGCAGAGGGGCAATGGCAAGATGGATTGGCACAGTTGCTGCAACAATGGGATTAAACATAATTGTGATGATGATTCAGGATAGAATGACACTTCATTCTGTTGAACATAGTGTGGCTATTAGTCAGCAGTGACTCAATGACCCATAACAACAAAGTGGTTTAACTTTGTCACAATGCACTTCTCTTCCCATTGGCTGTATTATTTTCTCCTCCCATTATCAATAAACAGGAGTTTCTATGCCAGCACATCAGTGACAGCTTTACATGTTGTCAGTGTTTTGGAGGAGGCTTGGTTTTACAGTGGTTACGGTGGGGCTGTGATCTGGATGGCCGGTAGTTCAAACCCAGCAGCAGCCCAGCAGGAGAAAGACTGGGTGTTCTTTTCTGGTAAACAGCTACGGTTTCAGAAGTGCATATGGGTCACTATGAGTCAGCATTGACTAGAAGGCAGTGAGTTTTTTGTTTTTCAAGTGGACATGCAGTGATGAATTCATTGTAGCTTTAATTCCCTAATTCTACATTATTCTGAGCATATTTTAGATCCTTATTTTCTATTTGTAAATCTTTAGTGAGAATTTTTATCCATGTTTTGTGCGGGTTTGTGACCTAAAGTATTTGTCGAGTTTAATGTGCTCTTTGTATATTTCGGATACACATTCTCTATCAAATATTTGCTTTGCAGATATTTTCTCCCACTTAGAGGTTGTCTTTTGATTCCTGAATCAATGTGTGTTGCAGAGCAGATGATTTTTATTTTCATGAAGTTCAACTTACCCAAATTTTATTTCATCTTGCATGCTTCTTGTATTGTATCTAAAAACTCATCTCCCAATTCAAGGTCACATAAATTTTATCATGCCTTTTATCTGGATTATATGATGTTTTGCATTTTGCATTTAGTCCTATGATGCATTTTGAATGATATTTTGGAACATGTGTGAAAGGAATAAGGAATAGTGTCTAGGATATCAATTTTTATATACCCCATTTCATTTTTAATGACTTACCATTGTTCTATAAAGTCAAATGCTTCAGGATGTTGAGAAACATGGTAAGATCAGTGTGTCACACCAGCATGAATCATTGCCCACTTCATTTGTTGTGAAATGAGTACTTGGATATGAGGCAATTTGTGAGTAATAGAATGCTGATGGATAAGCAGTCTGTAAGTAAGGATAAATAAGTGAAAAAATAGATTTGTCAGAAGTATTGTGTGCAGAAGAGGCAAATCCTTATCAAGAGTATGTATCTATTCTAGTAATAAAAAATGATGTCCTTTCCATAAGTGAACTGGTCTTTATACGTGGGTAACCCCCACGAAAAAGGAAAAAAACTCCACTGTGTGGACCTTTCAGTTTGCATTCTTCCTGCCAAGCGAATATTAAGCAACTTGCTCTGAGTTAGTGCACCCAGTGACATCACTCGAGAAGATTCTTTGGCCACAGTGATTGTTTTTTAAAAGCAGTTTTGCTTACCCCCATTTTTCATGATGGCTAATTTAAGAGAACAGCTTGCAGCTGTGAATTTTTGTTTCCTTTCAGGAAAAGAGGCCCAGAAATTGTTGTAATGTTGAACACAGCTTACAAGGACAGCACTTGGGAAAAATTCAAATGTCCAAGTGGTTTTCTTTGATCAAAAATATGAAATGTCAATTGATGGCAAACCTTGTTCCGGACATCCTTCAATACTTCCCTAACACAAGAAAATGTTGACAAAATCCATGCATTTGTGTTCAAAGACCACCCATGTACCCGTAAAGAGATGGGGAAGTTATCTGAGTTATCTTGGAGCTCAGTTCAGTGAATTTTAACAAAAGATTTTGGAATGTGAAGGGTGCGGCAAAATTTTTGCCTCGGGTTCTGACTGACCAGGAAAAAGAGTACCGAGTGGAAACAGGCCATGCTTTGGAAGAACAACTCTGAAGCAACCCAGAATTTTTTCCCAAGGTCATTATTGGTGATGAACCATGATGCTATTCTTATAACTCTGAAATAAAGCATCAATCTATACTTCTCATCCTGATAAAATTGCCAAAAATTATCAAGCATACCATCACCCAGAGCTTTACTTCTCACCAACACTTCATTCGTTCATACTAATATTTTGTGTAGAAAAATTGCTATCTCACACCATGATTTATTAGCACCCTTTTTACTAATAGTGGCAGATGAATGGAGGCGGAGTTATCAGTATGTTGGGTATTAATTTGATTTGAGGAAAATATTGAAAACTCATCTCTACAATTTTGTTTCTCTAGAAGCACTCATGGTATCAATTGTATTAGGTGGACCCTTGAGGGTCGTGTAGCTATGATACATATACAGCACAGAAAGGACTCACACAGCTATGGAAGTGGGTAAGTCCAGTCTAGTTTCAAGTCCAAAAGGTCAGATGTTAAGCTGGAGGGTTCTCCTGACTGGTGTAGTTTCACAGGTTGGTACACAATCACGGCCCAGCAAAAAGCAAACAAACTTCCTCACAGCATCCACTTTTATAGGATTTCAGCCACACCTCTGAGGAAATACTCAACGGCATCAGGCTGCTACCTATATACGGGGAATGATGTCCAGCCTCATCTTCTTATCAGTAATAGGCTACTCCTTGATTACATCATGTTACAGAACATCATGAGAGGTTAATAAATTATAAATGCCAAATCACTGAAAATCCTGATCATCCAAATTGATACAAAGATAGTTGTCACAAACATGCGTGTGAAATTTCTGCTCAAAATACATGAAGTTTCATTATAAAGAAAATAACCCATAAGGTTAAATAGCTCCTGCCAGAGCTAATCACAAAAAACACATATTTCCAAATTATGAATTAAAAAATTTATATCACGTTCTTTGCCGGTTCGAAGACATTAATGATGCGGCTCTTGTGGGATCATTGTGTGTAGGTGCCCTGCACCCAGCAGTTTCATCATCAAATCTTCAGTTACCCTGACAGAGTTGCCTGTTGAAGGCAAGGATTGGATTCAAAGAAAAACATTTTTTGAAAGCACCCCAGAAGAAACCACTTATGATACATCCAAAGGAAAGAAGATTGGATTTTGGATAAAATACACACTTGTGAACTGAAGAAAGTATATTTTAGGCTTCAGTATGTAGAAAGGATGTTGAGCTCAGTTTCTCAGGAGTTGCTCTGTCATCTTGAGACTAAGAATGTTTCTCAGCTGAATAGTTTTCTTAGGGCTAATTTTATGTCCTTGTTTCTAAGAGTGTAGATGAAGGGGTTCAGCATGGGTGTGGCTACAGTGTACATCACTGAGGCGATGGCACTGGACCTGGAATTTTGAGTAGCAGCAGAACTGAGATAAACCCCAAGACCTGTGCCATAGAACAAGGAAACCATGGAGAGGTGGGACCCACAGGTGGAAAAGGCTTTATACTTGCCTCCCGCTGATGCAATTCGCAAAATGGATGACACAATCTTTGTGTACGAAAAAAGGATCCCAGTGAGAGGAATAACACCCAGAAGCCCAGCAGCAAAATAAATTACTAAGTTATTAAGGAACGTGTCAGAGCAAGCAAGTTGGACTACCTGGTTAAGTTCACAGAAAAAATGGGAGATTTCCAACTCTGCACAAAAGGACAAACGCAAAACCATTAATGCATGTAACAGAGAATCCAGTACACTCAATAGCCAGGAGGCCAGAAGCAGGAGACCACAGAACCTTGTGTTCATGATGACCGTGTAGTGCAGTGGGTGACAGATGGCTACAAACCGGTCATAAGCCATCACTGTCAAGAGGTAATTATCTAATCCTCCAAAAACCATGAAAAAATACATCTGGGTGATACAGTGTGCATACAAAATAACTCTGTTTTGCATCTGGATGTCAAGCAGCATCTTTGGGACAGTGGTGGATGTGAAACAGATGTCAGCAAAGGAGAGGTTGGACAGGAAGAAGTACATGGGTGTGTGGAGGTGGTTGTCCTTGATGATGGCCAGGATGATGAGCAGATTCCCAGTGAAGGTGACCAAGTACATAGACAGGAACAGTCCAAAAAGGAGGGGCTGCAGCTCTGCCTCTTCTGAGAGCCCCAGAAGGATGAAGTTTTGAAACTGTGTGTGGTTTCTTGGTTCCATGGAGCTGAAGAAACTACTGGAAAATAAAAGAGCAATGCAAACTTAGATATAAGAAGTTAACAGTGGTTTAACAGATACACCGTATATTCTATCTTAGCATGTAAATTAATTCCTATATAATATCTCAAGATTTAGTACCCTTAAGTTGAGAATGTCACAAGTCCCCATGTTCAGTCTTTTAGATGACACAACTAACTAGCTTTCCTTTCTTCAAATCACACCTTTAAAAAAAGTAATATAAATTTCAAAACTTCCATGAAACTTACTGAATATAAGCTGAGTTTTTCAGCACATTTTTATGCAATTTTTGTGGTAAAATTAGGTGCCTCTGCTGATATTCTGGTCAGCATAGACTCGGGTAGCTACGGTACTTTTGTTCATTCAACAAATGTGTCTGACCAATTATTGCATGCCAAGTATTCTTGAAGGCACTGCAAACAATAGTTTTTTTAAACTATGACCTTTATTTGATGAGTAGTAAGTGCAGTATTTCAAAGTTAATGAGAAGTCAGCTGAGTCATACTTATTGACATCTTCTCATCCAGAAGAAAGAGGAATGATGAAAATTGAGACACATGGAAAGCATGAGGCTAAGAGACTGAAGGAGCCTGCTAACATCAGCCTCTACAACTCTAGATCCAAAGAACTGGATGGTGCTTGTCTACAAATACCACCTGCTCTCAAGAAGTTCACATTCGAAGGTCCTAGATAGAATGGGGATTTGGGATGGAGGTAGAGGGGATTGTGGAATAAAACCTCAAAATCATACAAGACACTAGGCTTGCTGGCCAAGAGAGACTGTTGGAACCCCAAAGGCTATATAGCCCTTACCCTTCCAGTCTAGAACTGAACCTACATCCAGCTATAATAATTAAATATTTAAGATCAGAAGGGCAGAAATTCCTCAAGAACTAAGTTCAGATATATAGGAAAAAAGAAACTGACACAGGAATCACAGGGAAGAAGTGGGATTGTAACGGATGAGTTGAATCAGAAGGTTTATGAATTACTGAATGTTTACCTATGATCTGTTCTGTAAACCTTCATCTAATTCATTAAAATATTTAAATATCTCTGTCATCAAATGTTATTCTAGGACATATGGGTATTGAAGATGGAAGGTGGAACCTTCACTCACAGTCAGTCTCTGCCATCAAGTTGATGCCTACTTGACCCTGTGGGACAACGTAGAATTGCCCCGGTGGATTTCCAAGGCTGTAACTCGTTACATGAGTAGAAAGTCCAGTCTTTCTTCTGAAGAGAGGGTGGTGCTTTTGACCTACTGACCTTGCACTTAGCATCCCAAAGGGTAGCCATGATCCCAACAGGGGGCCAGTAGACTATTAATAATAAGTAAATGAGTTATAATTATTACAAGAGTAACAAAAGTTGAAGACGCTCAATGAGATGGATTGATACAGTGGCTTCAAAACTATGTCCTCAAATATAACAGGAGGAAGGTGCAGGATTGGGCGGACTTTCCTTTGTTGTATTCACATAGCTATGGGTTTCAACAACAACAAAAAGCTATACAGTGAAATAGAAATGCTTCATTACATAACAAAACCCACTGCCTTGAGTCTGACTCACCGTGATCCCCCTGCCAGTTTCTGAACCTAACTATCAGGAATAGAAAGTCCTGTTTTTCTCCTGAGAAGCTGCTGGAGGTTTGGAGCTGCCAACCACAGGTATTGCGGCCCAACACATAACTGCTACACTACGAGGGTTACTACCGAAGACACTGAGACTTTCTACTCCTATTGAGTAACAGTCTCAGAAGCAAGTCAGCCCTGTGGCAGAGATTTTTTGTACTGATATTCTACCATTTGATAGAGAAAGAAAGAAAGCTCATCTACTGAGAGGGAAAAAAATGTGACAAAAGAGAAGAAAGATTATTAAAAGATATCCAAGAGCCGGAGAAAAGGTGACAGCTCTACAATCACTACTTCTAAATACCACAATACCCAGAACAATACTATAACTAAATAAATATTTCAAGCTTTATGACATAAAAGGATTCTTATACTCACATTATAAAGACAATTTTCAAAAATCAGTAAATGATTTAAATATATATAAGAATAAAATAGAAGAAAATTCAAAGGAAGATTTCAGATATTTTTTTCTTAAAATTCAATGTGTTTGGGAGACATTTTTTGGCATAAGAACAGCAATTGTTTAACATATTAGTGAAATGCTAATGGATTCTATCAACTTTTAAGAAAGTAATGAAGTAAATCCATCTCTTCCAGAAAATTAGCATAGGGAACATTTCCTAATTCATTCTTTGAAGTTAGCTTTGGTCTAATATCAAAACCAGATATAGAAAGTGTAGAAAAACTGCAGATCAACATCACTCATGAACACAAATGCAAAACCCCCAGCAAAATATTAGCAAATCAAATCAAACAATGTATGAAAATAATTGTACATGGCAACAGTAGAGTTATTTCAGGAATAAAAGACTGATTCAAAATTTCAATATCAGTTTATATAATAATTTTCATTAACTTCATAAAATAATTACATAATCTTATCAACTGAAGCACAATACAAATTTGATAAAAATTAAAATAATTATTTATGCTTTTTCCCCCTAAACTGTCCTTCCATTCATAAAGAACATCTATTAAAAATTTATAAATACTCAATGTTGAAATTTTAAGCAATTTCCCCTTTTAGCTCAAGAACAAATTAAGGATCACCACTTTTATATTTCTCTGGGTGTCCTAATGAGCACACAGCAAAACTTAAAAATAAGAAGGTGTACAAATTGGGAAGGTAGAAATAAAGCACTCTTTGTTCACAGACGTCATCATTGTCGACAGAGAAATCTCAAAGAAACAACCATGAAAGTATACAACAGTGAATTGTTTAACACATATCAACAATGGACAAAAGCACTAAAAAATCCACACTAGTTAGTCTAACAAAAGTCTAGCAAAGTTGATAGAATCTAACCTAAAATATACTTATGAGATAAATTTTAAAAGAATTAAATAAGTAGATATTCTCTGTTCATGAGTTTGAGGGTCCCATACTATTGTGAAGGTATAAATCCTTCTCACCTTGGCCTATATGTTCAACTCAATCAAAACTCAAGTTAGTTTATAGCTATTGATTAAAAGATAGATGAAAAAGACACATAACGTCTTATCCTTAAAAACAAAATAAAACCTATAACAAATCAAAACATGATACAAGCATTAGGCAAACACCAATGGAAAGACAGTCTATAAAATTATTGGCCACTATCTCAACACTAACATGATTCTCAAAAAACCTGAAAAAACATTGATGTGCTTGGTCACAGCTAGAGGAGTCTAAGGAGATCATGACCAATAAATGCAATGTTGGACTTTACATGGAAGATACTAATAACAGGGAACTCCATATGAGTGTAAACAGAACTGTCTTACTGTATTTGCATGTTTCCTATAATTATAAAGTATTCCCAAAAAGTTCAGTAAAATTAAACATATTAGTCAGATGGAAACCCCTTGGGAACAAGCTTCACCCAGACAAGCAATCACTGCAGTAGCTGTCATCTGCAGCATGTCTTACATTAAAATTGTGACAATAGTTTCAGAGAGGAGTTAAAGAATTAAATAGAATAACTAATTTAAAATGTCAAGCGTGCCTCCCACTACTCAGTGGATTTCAGGGTGAATTATATTGCAACCCGTCACACATGACGCATCCTTCACTTCTCCTGTGCTATTTCCACCTCGTCTCTCTGCATGGATTCGGCAGCAGCAAGACTGGGTTGCGTACATTGACAGGATGATTTCTCCACAGGGCGAGCCTGACTGCACACACCCTCTGCCAAAGTCTCTGTACCGACTCCCCACAACTTTCAGAATGTCAGTCCTGTGGTAAGAATACGGCTTTCTGTTATCTCCCTGCTGCCCACTTGGCCACACTCATCCACCACTTTTCATTCCTTGCCTTAAATCGTCATCACATATGAACTAGTTCATGTAATTTCCTAAGAATAAATGACAGTTTTAATAATAATCCCAATATTGCTCTGCTGTTGCCACCTCCTCTGAGGATCAATGTGATTAAGAGCTTCTCTATGAAGTCTTCACTAAACTCTCAAAAGAGACAGTGATATGATCCACTTCATCAGGATTGTTGAACCATCTTAGGATAGGGTATTTATATACATATATATATTTAACATGTCTGTCAACCTATGAAAACTGTAAGATTCCTGAGATAAGGAACAATGTCTACCCATTCATTTGTTCCAGAGAATAATTTAGTGCTAAGTACATGTTTCATGAACTGCTGTACGAACAAAATAGTTGAGTGAGGTGATGTAGATCCATCTAAAACATGGGAGAAAGAGATGTGGTGAATTAAGGTAAATGCTGTTGAGAGAAAGAAGTTGGCTGTGCAATGTGAAGAGTATAATCAATGACACTGAATTGTACAAGTAGAAGCTGTGGACTTGGAGAATGTTCTGTTGTGTATATTTTTGCCACGATTAGAAAGAAAACAACAGTTATAACAATGACTACAAGGAAGAAGAAAACATTCTAGAATAGAATATGGTGACACTTTGACAGCTCTGCTTGTGTTGATTGAATTACTGCATTATATAGCATGTGAATGAAGTGCTAATAAAACTGTTTTTAAAAGTTTTTAAAAAGAAAGAACTTCGATGAATGAGCCAACACCAAGAAGAAAGAATAGAGAAAGAAGACAATCAGTGTATCGAAAATCATCCTCCAGAACCTGGGGCTTTAATTTGGCGGGAATTTGTATTATTAAAATTGCTTTATACATTAGTCCAGTTGATACCCCCATGGCTAGCCTAGTGAGGTCCCTCACTCACACCCCATCCCAGCACCTGTGAGGCGGCTGCAGGTCATCCAGGTATTTTCGTGGAAGAGTCTGTGTCCAACAGCGCTGCGTCTTCCTCGTGCTGCTGCTAAAGTGAGAAGTTGTGTCTGCAGAAAGGGCATGAGGATGTAAGTACTCGTGAGGGCTCTGGAAGATGAACCTGAGTTTCCTCACCACCTGAAACTGTCAATTCCATGAGTCGGGAGAGGTGAAGTATTTACAGTTCTGTGGCTGTAGCGGAGAAACTCCCGTGAGCCTCATTAAGGAACTAGTCTTTTGTCTTAGGCTCCTGGAGAAATTGACTTCTCTGGATCTCAGAGAAAAACAAAAGGCAAACTTGTGCCAATTTGACCCTGGGGAGACAACCTGCAGCTCCAGGTACAACTTTTATCCCAAGAGCTTGTCCTTTCTATTTTGGTGTCTCTAGCATGCAGGGTAACCCGCAATGACTGTGCTATGGGTACATTTCCTTCTCTAGAGGGCTAAAGAACACAGCTGGAAATTATTCACTGAGGCATCAAAGTTTTGTGAAATATTTCTGACCACATACAACTCCACACAGACTCACCACTGTATTTTTACCATATCTTTCATTGTAATTAATTAATAATCCTTGAATAAAAGAAAATCATCATTGTCAGTCGGGTATTGGTTGAGAGGACTATAGAATCATCTCAAAAAAAGTCTCTGCACATCTACAGGTCACAAAAAAATGAAGAAAAAGATGACACAATTTTAGATGTCTACCTCGATAGAAATAGGTTCTTCTATAAGAATAATTCACACATAGTGCTCAGTGTATATTTCATAGCATCATCATAGAACAGAATATATCACATATGGCAATATGTTAATAATATGATATATTTCACATAACTTGGTACATTAATCGGAGCCCTGGTGGTGCAGTGGTTCTACATTTGATTGGCACCTGAAAGGTCAGCAGTTCAAAACCACCAGTTGCTCTGTGGGAGAAAAAAAAGGCTTTCTACTCTTACAAAGAGTTAAACTCTCAGAAGCTCACAGCGGTAGTTCTGCCCTGTTTTTAGGATCCCTATGAGTCAGCTACGATTCAGTGTCAGTGAATTTGGTTTATAGTTTGTAATACATTAATAAAGACAAAATTATATTATTAGTTACAAAGATATGTTGCTAATTAAAGTCAGATTCATATGCCGAACCCCAGATTTCTTTGTTATGAATGGAAAGTACGGAGAGTTGTGTATGCATGGTGTGAAGGATGCAATCTACATGAAGGTGTTAGGAGAGGTGAGCACAATCCTTCTGGGGAGGATCCATGGAAACCAGTTGCTAAAAGATGGGGAGTGCTTTTGGTGCAAAGACCAGGATGTGAGTAACTGTGAAAGTGGAGCAGAATCTCATTCCTGAATATATATATATTTTCCATTTTACCCCAAAAAAGATCAGAAACTGTCAATGTGTGACACTAGTTTACAAAACTAACTTTAAGCAAATAAGAAAATAAAGAAGTTTGTTTGGAAAAAGATAATTGGATATTATTTGTCTGGGGAATCAAATGCATTGACTAAACAGTCTTTGTCTTTGTAAAAATTACATATAGAAATAGCAATGGTGATGAGAGTATCTCTTTTTAAAATTTTTCATTGTGAATTATGTAGGGGTTTACATTTCAGATCACCAGTTTCGTATTCAACAATGTAACTTATCACACCTCTGAATATCTTGTCTTATCGCATTCTCCCTCCCTCCACCTTTTTGCTCTTCTTCCTCTTGTGGGATACTATCATCCCCTTCACCCACGTGCACACCAATCTGCCTTACAAACTCTTCCTTTCCCTTGCCTGCACTTCCTTCCTGTTCCTGCTGTGATGCGTCTCTTGTGCTAACATGGCGCCTGTAAGAAGATATAATGGAGTAAAGCGTATCAATCAGGTTGCAGTCTGATGACATCCCTTGGGGGGTGTGATGGAGATAAATGGCTCTCTGAAGGACATTCTATCTATCATCTATCTCCCTTTATCTTTTCCCCTTTATCCTTCTATGCTGTGGCCACCCTCAGAGCTTCTGGGGACCTGCCATGTTTCCACCAAACTCAGACCCACACAACTTTGTGGCCAACTTGTGATCTTCCTGCATTCTGCACCATTGCATGTGGCTGCGAGAGTCTGAAAAGGGACTTTTGCCTAGAATCACACTAATGGATGGTGTTGGACTAGGCTGAGATATTTTCATAATATATGATTTTATAATATATGATTACTTCTTGATATAAAACTCTTTCATATATATATGTATATATATGGTTATACATATGATTGCACTGGATTTATTTCTCTAGTTTACCCTGCCTAACACACCTGGTAACCATCAGTGCCATCAATCCATCAATTCTGACTCATAGTGACACTATAAGACAGTGTAGAATTGCTCCACTGGGTTTTAGAGACTGTAACTTTTGTT
This sequence comes from Tenrec ecaudatus, assembly GCF_050624435.1. Taxonomy (NCBI): domain Eukaryota; kingdom Metazoa; phylum Chordata; class Mammalia; order Afrosoricida; family Tenrecidae; genus Tenrec; species Tenrec ecaudatus. The sequence continues at coordinate 18,866,653 of NC_134530.1, read as the reverse complement.
TTGTTACTGTAACTTTTTACAAGAGTAGAAAATCCTTTCTTTCTTTCTTTCTCAGAGTTGGTGAGTGGTTTCGAACTTTTGATCTCAGGATTAGCAGCCCAAAACATAACCATCACACCAAGCCCTTTTTGGTTTGTTTTTGTATAAAACCTTTATCTTGCTCAATTTTAAACAAAGCAACAACAGTGTTTTAAAACAAGTGGCCATCTAGCTGAGAAGCAACAAAGCCCACATGGAAAAAGCACACCAGCCAGTGTGATCACGAGGTGCTGGTGGAATCAAAGAACCAGAACAAAACAAAAAAATATGTCAATGGGAATGAGGGGAGGACAGAGTGGAGACCCAAAGTCCATCAGTAGCCAATTGGACACCCCCTGTCAGGACGGCCACAAGAAAGGGAAGAACAAGTCAGGGTGCAGTATAACACCGATGAAACACGCAAACTTCCTCTAGCTCGTTAATGCTTCCCCCCTCCCCTTACCATGACCCCAATTCTATCTTACAAATCTGACTAGACCAGAACATGTATACTGGTACAGATAAGGGCTCATAACACAGGGAATCCTGAACAGATAAACCCCTCAGGACCAATAAGTGGAGCAGTGAAATAAGGAAGGTAAGTTGTAGGGGTAGTAAGGGGGAACTGATCACAATGATTGACATATGGTGCCCATCTCAGGGGGACAGATAGCAGAAAAGTGGGTGAGATGAGAGAGCAATTGGTGTAAGACATAAAAAAGGAGAGAAGAAATGATAAATTATCAAGGGGGCATGGGGGATGAGAGGGGGTAGGGAGAGGGAAAAATGTGGTGCTGATGCCAGGGGCTCAAGGAGAAAGAAAATGTTTTGAACAAGATGATGACAACATATGTACAGATGTGTTTGACAAAATGGATATATGGATTGTGATAAGAGCTGTAAGAATCTCCAATAAAATAACATTTTAATTTAAAATAATAATAATAATGAAGGGAAAAAGAAGTATAATTGAAATAATTGAACCTTTTCTTGCAGTTGGATATTTTCTTGTTTCTTTTATCAGGAATGAGAGATTACAGAATTAATTTCTTCTTAAAAAGGTGTCCTTATACAGTATTTGTCCTTTATAATTGACTAAATACTCAATATGCTATCTTGAACATTGATACTACTCATGAAGTATTTCAAAATTTCATCATAATTTTTTAGGGGTGAAGAGAATTCCATTGTTTCTCTGCACCAAATTTATTTATACCTCTTCCCACTGATGAGCATTTAGGTTATTGCTCTCCCCTTGCTATGGGGAAGAGTGCTGCAATGAACACAGGTGTGCAGATATCGGTTCGTGTTTTGCTCTTTGTTTCATTAGCATATATGCCAAGTAGTGTGATTGCTGGGTTTTATATCATTTCCATTCCCAGTTAGCTAGGGAAGCGCCATGCCACTTTTCCATATTGCTTGGACAGATTTACAGTCCCCAGAGCAATATGTGAGGGTTCTAATCTCTCCGCCCTCACACCTATACTTATTATTTGAGGGTATATAGTTAAAATTTTGCTATGAATGACTATGTTGTTTGAGATCTCATTGGGTTTTTAAAAAAAATGTTTGTTTGTTGCATCTCTAAAATGGTTAGTGATTGTCAGTATTTCTTCCTATGTTGACCTCCTGTATGTGATCTTTGGTCAACTGTTGGTTCAGGTTCTTGTCCCATTTTAAATCAGATTAGATACCTTTTGGTGGTTGAGCTATTGCATTTTCTTATACATTGTAAAGATTAGTCCCATATGTACTACATTATTGCCAATTTTCCCCCAGTCTGTGGGTTCTCTCTTTGCCCTTTTGAAGAATCTTTTTCATCTTCAGGAGGAGCACCAATGGCATAGTGTGTTACACATGGTGTTGCTAACAACAAGGTCAGCACTTCAAAGCCACTATTTGCTGCAAAGGAGAAGGACATGGCTTTCTGCTCATTAAAGATTTATGGCATCTGAAACCCACAGGGCATTCCCCCTGTGCTGGTAAGGCTGCTATGAGTCAGCATTGACTCTACGGCACTGAAGGAGTTTGATGCACACATGACTTCTTTTAGGAGGTCACAGCCCTCAATTTTGTTTTCTGCTGTGTGTGTGCCTTTGTTGTGCATGATAGTGTGTTTATACAGTTAGTAGGGCTGTTAAATTCGTCTATATATTTTATAGATGATCTTCATAGTTCTAGGGTTCACATTTATGTCTTTAGTCCACCATGAATTTGTTTTTTTCTATGGATTAAATTATGGACCCTGTTTCTTATGTAAATGAATATCCAATTTCACCAGCACCATTTATCAAAGAGGTTTTCAATTTTCCTCTAATGCATTTCAACTTCTTGTCAATGATCTCCTAACTATAGATGAATACATTTACTTCTGCATTCTCGATTCTGCTCCGTTGGTTACGTATCTATCATTGTACCGGTACCAAGCTGCTTTGACTGCCGTGACTCTGTGGAAGGTTTTGAAATCTTTACTATTGATAGTGTGGAAAATAATGTTTGCAATGCTGAAGTCATTGGTCTTGTAAAATTCTTTTAGGCTTTCCGTTTAATTTCTATCACAGAGGTTACATTTTCCAACTACTGTCACTTCCTTTATATTGCCAACTTTAAATTCCAATGGACAAATGTTATCTATCAATGCATCTTGAGTGCATATTTAATGAATTTCAAACTAAAGAAGTTCTTCCATTTCTTTATCACAAGGAGAGACCGGTTCCTGGAGAAGAGTGCCATGCTTGGTATAGAGGCAGAACAAAAAAGGAAGATGCTTGGCAAGATGGATTGACGCAGTGGCTGCAAGTATGGGCTCAAACACCACAATAATTGTGAGGATGGCACAGAACTGCACGGTGTTTCCTACTGTTGTACGCGGGGTTGCTGTGGGTCAGAAATGATTCAAAGGCATCTGATAACAAACACAGCTTTAGTGCCTGGTGCATACATTTGAATATTAGTTGTATTAACTGGAGTTCCACCTGGGTGTGCCTTCTCACAACCAACACTGTAATTCAAGGTAGATCTTGAAACATTCTTCTACACAATGAATGCAGCACCATTCCTTTTGAATTAGCCACCCCCAGCAAGCCATCAAAGTATGACAAACTGTCAAGTGGTGGAAGAGAATGAGAGGGGAAAGAGTGATAGGGGAGGATAAAGTCCAAGTTCACTTTACCCAATTTGGTGACCACTATAAACTTTGTTTCTACTACCTCTCTGTCAGTTTGTCTAAAGAACAATATGATTAACATCACATGCAAATAAAATTTTTCTGAAGATCACCCAACAGTTGCAGGACTACTCATACATGGACAGAGAGCTGCCAGAGGCTCAGGCCAGATTCTAAAGAGGATGTGGAACAAGGAATACCATTGCCGATGGCAGGTGAATCTTGGCTGAAAGCAAAGAGTTTTAGAAAGATCTTTACTTGTGTTTTATTGACTATACAAAGGCATTTGAATGTGTGGATCATAATGGACTATGGATAGCCTTGAGACAACTGGGAATTCCAGAATACTTGTTTGTGTTCGTGTGGAACCTGTATGGATCAAGAGAGAGTTGTGTGAACGGAACGAGGGGATACTGCATAATTTAAATATCAGGAAATGTGTATGTCAGGGTTGAACCCTCTTGCCATACATGTTCAATCTATATGCTAAGCAAATAATCAGAGAATTGGGACAATAAGAAGAAAGAGGCATCAGGATTAAAGGAAGGCTTACTGGAATAGTGTTATATACGCCCATGGCACAAGCATGCTTACTGAAAGTGAGGAGGACCTGAAGCACTTGTTGATTAATATCAAGAATAGCAGCCTTTAATGGATTACAATTTAATGTAAAGAAATTCAAAATACTATCAACTGGACAAATGGATAACATCCTAAGAAAGGTACAAAGTTGAAATTTTCAAGTATTTCACCTTTCTTGAATCCATAATCAGTGTTCATGGAAGCAGCAATCAAGAAATCAAATGGGGCCTTGCATTGGGTAAATATTCAGGCAACGGCCTCTTTCAAGTGTTGAAATGCAAGGATGTTACTTTGAGGCCAAAAGTGCATCTATCTCAAGTACTAGAGGATGTATTTTCAATCCTCTCACGCATGGCCTCATAGGAATGTACTTAGGATCAATTAATTAAGCAAGAGAAAACTTATGCTTAGGTTACAGATAGTTCTTCACTTGAAAGTGGATGGAAGCAGCACTGTATCCCCTTCTGTGATGTCTCTAGAACACTGGCAGCGGAAACCCTCTTAATGAGCAGATTTCAGCAGTACACCTCATTGTTCAAAAAGAAGAAAAATGGCCAAATATGCAAGTGTACACTCGTTCATGGTCAATAGTTTGAGTGGATGATCTGGGACTTGGGAGGACCATAATTGGAAAATTGGTGACAAGGAGGTATGGGAAAGAGGTTCACCTTTCTGAATGGGTGTGGGAGGAGAGCAAAGGAATTAGTGTATAGATGTTTCTTGTTAGTGAATGCTCACCAAAGGGTTCCCTCTGGAGAGGAGGATTTTCATGATCCAGTGTATAAGATGACCCATTCTGTGGAAAATAGCCATCCTCTCTCCCCAGAGACTCCTATCATTACACAATGGGTTCATGAAAAGGTGACGGTAGTGGTAGGTATCAAGCTTATATTTGGATACTGCCACTGCTGAGTGCCACATCTGTCATCGGCAGCGGCCACCACTGAAGCTGAAACGTGAGACAATTCTTCCAGGTTGGTTACATGGAACCATCTCCCTTAGGGAAAGGACACCATTCCATTCTTACTGGAAAAAGCATTATGAGCCCTGCTTATGTAGTGAATTCCAAAATTAGCTGCTAACGTCAAGGTTAGTTAGCCCTTTAAAGCCACAAGTGGATCTGAAAGATGAAACTTTACTCCTGTAAAAAGTAACAAACTCAGAAACCCACAGGAGCAAATATAACCTGTCCTATAGGGTCATTGTGAGTCAGAATTGGTTTAGTGGCAATGAGTTTGGTTTGTTTTTGTTTTTTGTTCTTGATACTGATTTGCCTTCTCTGCACACAGTGCTTCTGACAAAGCTGCCATTCATAGACTTACAGAATGCCTGACACACAGGGCACTGCCTCAAATTAAAACACTCACTTTACAGCAAGTGAAGTAGTATGGTGAGCACATGCTCCTGGAATACACTGCTCTTACCAGGTTCTCCAACATCCTGAAGTAGTTGGCTTTATTGAACAGTGGGCTGGCCTGCTGTAAAATCAGCTAGGTGGAAATGTCTTGCAGCTAGGTAGCATTATCTTGCAGAATTGGAACAATGTTCTCCAGGAGGTTGTATATGCTGTAACCAATGTTCACCATGTAGTTCCAATGCTCCAATAGCTGAGATTCACAGGTGTAGGAACCAAGGGTTGGCATGTGAGTTGCACTACTCACTGCTACTTCCAGTGACCCACCTGTACCACTCCTGGCCATTCTTAATCAGTAGAAAGTAAGGAAGCTCCTGGAATGGTTAGTTCAGAGACAATGGTACCACCATCAACAGTGTGATTGCATCTTTCTGCTGACATTTTGTTCCTTGACCAAAATACTTTTATTCCAAGATTACCTGAAGGTTGTGACTGTCTTTCTGTGCATGTTCTGTATGTCAGCTCTGGTCATTACTTGATTTGATGAGATTCTTTCCTGAGTGGAAGGGCCTCAAAAGAGACAGGTTATAAGGAAGGAAAGTGCAGGTTTATTATAGGGAATATATATTTTTTTTTTCTGGGTATTTGATGCCTGATACCCAATCCCATTCATACCTTATTATCACACAGATGTATATATTATATAAATATATAATATACAAATATATAATATATTATAATATATAAATATATGTGTCAACAACTCATATCCCAAAGGGAGGTTTCTTTGGGAAAGCTGTGGAAATTATTACATTTAACAGGGTAAGAAGGCTGTGGAGTCATCTTCCCCACATGTTGCTATAATGTTGGACACTTTGCCATCTGGAGTTTCAAATACTAGCAATGTCACTAATGGTGGGTAGATATGTTCCAGAGGATCTTCATTGTATGAGAGACTAGTAAGAAAAATGAAATAATCTTTATTTCTGATTTTAAAATGTAAGCCTTGAGTTCTAATATTGGATTCTAAAAATACAATAGTGAGCAATACAGGAAGCAGCAAAGAAGACAGAAAAACAAGCAGGTCACATTACCAAAGGAATTAGTCAATGTTCAGCCATTTCAGGGATAACACGTGATCAAGAAGAGCTGGTAATGAAGGAAGAAGTCCAATCTGCACCACAGAAAGGCATTGGTGAAAATCAAGACTCCAAGAATTGATGGAATATTAATTAAAAAGTTTCAACAACCAATGCAACCCTGCAGACTCTTACTCATCTAAAAAAAATTGTACGACAGGTACCTGGCCAACTGGCTTGCAGATCTTTTTACCAAGTCAAAGGGAAAGTGTGTTAGACAGGGTTCTGTAGAGAACCAGATTGAGACATTTTTTATTTTCTATGTAATTATATAGAAAAATATATATTCAACATAAGAAATAAACAGCTAATTATTCTATAGAGCAGTACAAATGGCTCAGTGCAACTCACTTCCACGAGACAGCTAATACACTGGCAATCCTGCAAGTCACGAGGTCTGCTGCGTGCAAGTCAAGGAAGCAGACAGCTTAGGCTTCTGTAGGGACTTCAGGCAATCCAACCACAGTCAGCAAACAGCAAGGCAGGTCACCAACAGTCAGCCAGATGACAGGGTATGACAGATCCCAACTCAAATGCTGTATCCTCCAGTAGCATGGCAAAACAGGTCTTGAAGGAACCTCAAATTGCAGCGACACAGTCCATGGGTTCTGTGTTACACAGGTAGCATCGTGTAGCTTGCAAGTTGGGGCAGAGAATCAGCTAAGGTCCGATCATGAGAGACCAACAACCAAGAAAGGCAAGGCTTGCCAAGCCATTTATCTCTCTGTCCTTCAATTAATCCCACATGTGTTCATTGGCCAGGTTGGCACAATCAACCTACCTAACACAGAGAGTGAACCCAACACACTCTGGAAGTTATCAAATATTGTCATTAATATCACAAACAAGTAAAATTTTGCTGAAGATAACTGAACACTGGCAATGCAGAGGATGACAGGTGACCACAAACCAATCAGAGACAATGATAGTCAAAGGAATGTCATCCAAATACTCAAAATGCATGAACAAATACGTATTTGGGTAATATATTCTGCATGCATACTTACTTTACTATGAATTTTCAGCAGGGACTTTGGAGAGTAGTGAGGTGCAGCATTCTGCAAAAGAGAGATTGGAGAGGAAGAAGGACATGAGCATGTGATGTTGGGAGTGAGTAATAAAGAACAGGATAATGGAAAGATTCCCTTTGAACGTGAGCAAACATGGCGAAGAACAGTCAAAGAGTTCCTCAAAGGGGTTCCTCGATGTGGTAGTTACATAATTGAGTGTCAACTCGAAACTTTTAAGAGTGAAGGGGTAGAGTTTAGCCTGTCAATCAGGTCTCAGCTTGATGTCCTCATTTGGAGGCACGACAAAGATAAATAACTCACTGGAGGCAGGACACACTCTATTTCTGCTTTGTACTCCTGATAACAAGCCATGTGAAGCTACTCTGATGGAGCCAGAGCCCTGGAGATGAAGAAGGCATGTGGAGACCCACGTCAGTGCTAAGATGCTTCCACCACCAATGGGTCCACAAGACTTTCCATTCATGGGCCTGTGATCTTCCTGCATTGAGCATCATTTCATGGTTGTGTGAGTCTAAAGAGGAATTTATGAACTAGGGTCAACATATGGGGTACTATTGGACTTATGGACCTGATCGGGCCCAGGCCGGAATGTTTTCTTAATGTACAATTGCTCTTTGATATAAGGTTCTCTCTTACACACATATGAGTGTCTATGAATTCGTTTCATTAGTCAACCCAGACTAACACATTCTGGTACCTTGGGAGTGGGGTAGTGAAGAAATAAATCATAAAGATGGAGAGTGCATGCTTCTTTGACCTCTCTCTCATAGTAGTTTTTTCTTCTTTGCCTAGCCTTAGGTCAGAAAAGGCCATACAGTTTACTAGGTTGTTTTCTGGAAAGAATATGGAAGTTTAAAGGTTTGATTTCTACAAATTATCTTTGGTCAATCCTTTCTAAAATGGTGAAAATGATTGACATAAATGTGAATTTTGATCTTGGGCGGCAAAATCACCTCTTGATATTCTCTGAGACCCTGCTACTTAGTGAAAATGGCTGACTGAGGTCAAAATGGCTGGCAGAAGGACCCACCACGACTTGTGGTGATGCAGCCAGAGGTCGAAGGTCATATGGGATAAGTATAGATAAGGATAGAATTTGATTATTTTAAGATTGAGTTTAGGAACTGGCTCTACTAGGTTTCTACTGTTTTCTTCTGTCTATTGTTTTTGATATAATGATAGAAATGATTATTGGGCAGTAAAAATAGTTTGTGAGATTATGTGCCTTTAGCCATTAATTTGGAATTTAAATTGGTTCAAGATAAAACGCAAAGAAGGCTCTTAAAAGATCAGCCTCGCCCAGTGTTCAGGACATTTGATGGTGAAGAGACATGCTTAGGGGGTTGTTGACAATTTGGAAAAGAGGCGGGGAGTACTCTTTGGCTTTTTACATTCTGAACTAATGGTTTGCGCCTCAGTTAGAATAATTTGGCACATGGAAGGAACTCTCTGCTCTAGGATTGAACAGCTAAAGGGAGCCTGTGGGCAGGATGAAATGCTTGCTAGGTGACACCTTGATCCACTTGTTGAATACAAGTGAGATAAATGCAACATTAAAGAGATGGGTTTAGTCTGGCCCTTGTCACCAATGGCCCTGGTTCACAGGGACTAGAGCAGAATATGAGAGCAGGTTGACTGGTTTGAAGTGCATGTCCTAGCACAAGGGATTAGGGTTGTAGAGAACTGGTGATGGGGTCCATGGTCTAAAGACAAGGCAGCCAATGGGCACCCTGACGAAGTTAAGTGAGGCAGTCCACATTGAGTTGACGAGAACCAAAGAAGATGAAGAGAAGATGTTTGAGCCTGTGAACTGGTTCATATTGCAACTGACTTTATGGATAGCCTGTTTGGATTTGACTTTGCTTACGGATGCAGACGTCACAAGGTTACAACATGAATGAAGATTCTTCACATCACAGATTAGGATTGTCTCCTCAGAGCACTAGGTTGATATAAGAGAGCAATACAGAAATTGAATGTCCAAAATGAAGTGTATTGACTGAACTATGCCATACATCATCTTTTGTATTACTAAAGCTATTGTTATATATTATTTTAATTAGCAAACCATCCCATGACAATGAATTGTGTAGAGAAGAAAGCTAAGAAAACAAAATATAATATGGATTGTGATAAGAGTTTATGAGCCCCCAATAAAATGATTTAAAAAGGAAAGAAAATGTAGCGAGCATTTTTTACAATGGGGCTTTACCTCAATAATCACAGCAGGAATTGAGAAACTGCACTGTGTTGTTTGTTGTGAAGTTCTATCAGTTGAATCTATGAAGCCAAACAAACTAAACGCCATTTGATAGTAAGCATCCAAGCTTTGCTGACAGGGAGACCAACTATTTTGGAAGCAAAACTGATGAACTCAAGAAAGCCAGACTTGACATGGGTGGCAAGAACCACAAACAAAACTTAGCCGCTGTGGTGGTACTCAGAATCCCCAGAGTTATGAAACCTCACGCCATTGCTAAGGATTTACTGCTGCCAGTGGGCCAAAGACATTGTTTGAGTTATGATTGGAGACGAATTTGTTATGAAATTGAGTGTAATTTCCTAATCTAACGACACTGCAGAAGAATAGATGACATGTCTGCTGATAGTCTTGATCAGGTAATCCAGGAAATTAAATCTGCTCCATTTCCAATAATCACAATCCAGCTTGCTGAATATACAGACGTAAACTGTTCACAGTTACTGGTCTACGTGAGGTATATTAATGATGGAAACTTTAAAGATGAGTTTCTTTTTTGAAAACCTCTTTAAACAACAACTTGACACAGTTGGTTCATTTCAGAAAGAGCATAAGAACTCTTGGGGAAAGGTTGTGGTGTTTGCACAGATGGTGCTCCAGCTGTACTAGGATATTGATCTGGATTTCAAGCAAATATTAGCAATGAAGATGCTGCCACAAGAGTTACAAGAAGTAATGAAAAGCGTCATAAGTTCCGTCAATTTTGTAAAGGCAAGCACTTTAAATATTCTACTGTTTTCGCAACTGTGCAATGAATTGGATGCACCAAATAATGCTCCGCTATTTCACACTGAAGAGAGATCACTTTGAAGAGGAAAAGGTTTAAAACATGTTTTTGGGTCCTGTAGACAACTGTAATCACTTCCAGAGGGGTAGTAGGGAGGAGATGAGTCACTCAGGGTTCAGTGCAGCAGTAATGAAACTCACAACTTTCCTCTATCTTCCCTCAACTATCATGATCCCAATTCTACCTTGCAAACCTGGTTAGACCGATCTCGGGAACTACATATAACCTCCTCTCTGGGGGATGGGCAGTGGGAAAGTGGGTGAAGGGAGACGTCGGGCACTATAAGATAAGATAAAATAATAATTTATAAATAATTAAGGGTTCATGATGGAGAGGAGAGTGGGGAGGAAGGGGGAGGGGAAAAAGGAAAATGAGCTGATTCCAGGAATCCAAGAGGAAGACAAATTTTGAGAATGATGAGGTCAACAAATGTATAAGGGTCCTTTACACAATTGATGTATGTATGGTTTGTGATATGAGTTGTATGAGCTCAAATAAAATGATTTTTTTAAAGAATGACATAGTATATTTTTACATTCAGTAGTTAAAATAAACATTGGTTCAAATTTTTTTTAAAGTTTTAAAAAAACCTGTGATTTTGAGCTTCAAAATGAACTCAAAATGTTTTTTAATCAAAAGGCAAAACCGTCGTTCTCTACAATGCTAGTTACAAAATTCTGGATCAAGTGTTTGCAGTCATATCCTGTTCTGTCTGAGATTGTTGTGCCTTCTTCTTCCATTTCCAACAACATATCTTTATGAAACAGGATTTTCCAGATTTTTGGTTATCAAGTCTAAATATGGAAGTAGACTTATTGTGGAATATGATCTTCATTGTGCTCTTGCAAAGACTTCCCTGAGAATTTCTGATATGGTGAGAAAGAAGCCATCCCAACCTTCCTACTGATGTTGACTTTTTAGGCATACTGTTGCAAAATGGAGCTATGTAGTTTACTGTTGCTATATTCAGACTGTTACCCATGCTATACCATGCTTCAAGACAAAATTTCATTTATTTATAATTGGAAATAAATATTTCACAATATATGATTGCATATTATTTTGTGATTCATCCCTGTACTTTAATTATGCTCAATTTGTAACAATGAAAATACATCCTGCATAGTGGATATTTACATGATGATTCATAATAGTAGCAAAATCAGAGTTATGAAGTAGCAAGGAAATTAAGATTATGTTTAGAGCCACCACACATGAGGGACTGTATTAAAGGGTCACAGCTTTAGAGTTTTGTGAAAGTGTCAAGGTGACAAGGGATGGCCTGTGGTAGCAACATAATCCTGTGTCAACTTGATACCATTATAAGTGAATGGGGTAGAGTTTAGCCTGTCAATCAGCTTGATTAGCTCCTTTGGAGGTGCGATAAGGATAAAAGGTCACTGGAGGCAGGACACACCCTCTCTCTGCTTTGTATTCCTGATGACAAACCTCATGGAACCACTCTGATAGAGCCAGAACCCTGGAGCTGGAGGAGCCTGATGGAGACACACACCAGCACTGAGATGCTTCCACCGGGACTGTAGCCACAAGATTTTCCACCAATGGTCTTGTGATCTTCTTGCATTCAGCATCATTGCATGGCTGCATGAGTCTAAAGAGGAACTGATGGACTAGAAGCAACATATAGTACAATATCAGACTTAAGGACCTGATCAGGACTGGGCTAGGATGTTTTCTTCAAGTAGAATTGCTCTTTGATATAAACTTCTCTCTTACACACACACATGTGAGTGCCTATGAATTCATTTCTCCAGTCCACCCGGATTAACAACCCCTGGGAGCCCCACGGGGATAAATTCTGACGTGTGGATATTTTCTTCTTCCTGTTTCTATGTGTTTGGTTAAAGTACTGGAAAAGGGAGACTAAATCTACTGTCATAGGTTGAATGCTGTAGGTTGCTGAGATGGTAAATCTTTTTTCTTTTTTAATATTTTATTAGGGACTCATAAAACTCTTATCACAATCCATACATGTACATACATCAGTTGTATAAAGCACATCTGTATATTCTTTGCCCTTATCATTTTCAAAGCATTTGCTCTCCACTTAAGCCCTTTGCATCAAGTCCTCTTTTTTCCCTCCCTCCCCACTCCCCTCTCCCTTATGAGGCCTTGATAATTTATAAATTATTATTTTGTCATATCTTGCCCAATCTGGCGTCTCCCTTCACCGCCTTTTCTGTTGTCTGTCCCCCAGGGAGGAGGTCACATGTAGATCCTTGTAATCAGTTTCCCCTTGCCAACCCACTCTCCCTCTGCCCTTCCAATATCACCCCTCACACTCGTGTCCTGAAGGTACCATCCACCCTGATTCCCTGTGCCTCCAGCTCCTATCTGAACCAGTGTACAACCTCTGCTCTATTCAGACTTGCAAGGTAGAATTTGGATCATGCTAGTTGGGGGAAAGGGGAGGGAGCATTTAGGAACTGGAGGAAAGCTGTATTCTTCATCGGTGCTACATTGCACCCTGACTGACTCATCTCCTTCTGTAGACCCCTCTGGGAGGAGATCTCCATTGACCAACAAATGGGCTTTGGGTCTCCACTCTGCACTTCCCACTTCATTCACTATGGTAAGATTTTTTTTTTTATGATGCCTTATACCTTATCCCTTCGCCATCTCATGATTGCACAGGCTGATGTGCTTCTTCCATGTGGGCTTTGTTGCTTCTGAGCTAGATGGCCACTTGTTCAACTTCAAGCCTTTAAGACCCCAGACACTATCTCTTTTGATAGCTGGGCACCATCAGCTTTCTTCGCCACGTTTGCTTATGCACCCGTTTGTCCTCAAAGATCATATCATGGAGGTGTGCACCCAATGATATGATTTTTAGTTCTTTGTACCTGATAACTGATCCATTCAGAACCACGTGATCACACAGGCTGGTGTGTTCTTCCATGTGGACTTTGTTGCTTCTGAGCTAGATGGCCGCTTGTTTATCTTCAAGCATTTAAGACCCCAGATGCTGTCTCTTTTGATAGCCGGTCACCATCAGCTTTCTTCACCACATTTGTTTGTTCACCCGCTTTGGCTTCAGCAGTTGTGTCGGGAGGGTGAGCATCATAGAATGCCAATTTAATAGAAGGAAGTATTCATGCATTGAGGGAGTGCTTGAGTAGAGGCTCAAGGTCCTTCCGCCACCTTAATACTAAACCTATAAATATAGACACATAGATCTATTTCCCCATCCTCATTTATATTTGCTTCTACATGTCTTTGTCTAGACCTCTATAAATGCCCTTTGTCTCCTAGCTCTTTCCTCTATTTCCCTTGACCTTCCTCCTGCCCCACTAGCATTCTCCATCCCCAGCTGGGTTACAGCTATACTTCTTCTTTACGTAACCTTACCCTTGATCATTCCCTACCAGGCCCGCCACTCCCCCCTCACCACCAATTTGGATCCCATGCTGGTCACTTGTCCCTGGTTTTGTTAACACCACTTCCTTACCCCCAAGTACCCCCTTGCCCAAGACTCCCCCGGAACTGTTGGTCCCGTAGTTTTTCCTCCAGATAGTTCATCCAGCATATCTTATTTAGACAGACCTGTGGAGATAATAACATTCACAAAAACAAAACAGAGGAAAACAAAGCAACAGTATACAATAAAACAACAACAAACCACTGACAAAGAACAAAACACATCAAGAAAGAAAAGCTTGTATTCAGTTCAAGGATCATTTGTTGGCCCTTAGGAGTGTTCTCCAGTCCAGTCTGTAGGGGCACTATGCCCTGGCCCTAAAGTCCACACCCAGTACTCCCTGGGGAGCCCTCTGCCCCATTCCCCTGCTTTTTGCTACACTCCCCCAGTGCTTTGCCTTGGTGTGGTGGGATCAGGTCAGGTGCAATTCCCACACTGTCTCAGGTGCTGTCCCCTGTAGCGCCATTGGTCAGTGAGGGGCATCATGTCCCATAGTGGGGCCAGCCATGTTGTCCTCTCTGTGGACTGGCTGCTCCAATCAGGAAAAGATAGTAAATCTTTACATGAACAGACAGCCTTATGTTTCTCTTGACAAGTTTGAACTATTTACCTTGGGACTAATTTCCTAATAATTAATACACTACACACCAGGGATCTTTTTTTAATCATTTTATTGGGGACTCATACACCTCTTATCACAATCCATATATCCATCCATTGTGTCCAGCACATTTGTACATTTGTTGCCATCATCATTCTCAAACATTTGTTTTCTACTTGAGCCCTTGGTATCAGCTCCTCAGTTTCCCCTCCCTCCTGATGCCTCCTCCCTCATAAACCCTTGATATTTTTTTAATTATTACTATTTTGTCATGTCTTACACAGTCCGGTGTCTCCCTTCCCCCAATTTTCTCTTGTCTGTCCCTCAGGGAGGGGCTTATATGTAAATCTTTGTAATCTGTTCCTCCTTTCTACCCTATATTCCCTCCACCCTCCTGGTATCACCACTCTTACCACTGGACCTGAAGGGATCATTTGTCCTGGATTCCTTATGTTTATATTTCCTATCTGTACCAGTGTACACCCGGATTTATAAGGTAGAATTGGGATCATGATAATATGGAGAGGGAACATTTAAGAAGTGGAGGAAAATTGTGTGTTTCATCACTGCTACACTGCACTCCTCCCCATGGCCCTCCTGCACGAGATTGTCCAGTTGTCTACAGATGGGCTTTGGGTCCTCACTCTGCATTGCCTCTCACTCACAATGATGGTTTTTTTGTCCTTTGATGCCTGATAACTGATCTCCTCAAGATCTCATGATCACACAAGGATGTGTGCTTCTTGCATGTGGTCTTTGTTGCTTCTGAGGTAGATGGCTACTTGTTTATCTTCAACTCTTTAAGATCTCAGATGTGATATCTTTAGATAGCTGGGCTCCATCAGCTTTCTTCACCACATTTGCTTATGCATGTGCTTTGCCTTCAGTGATTGTGTTGGGAAGATGAGCATCATGTTATGCCTGGTTAATAGAACTAACTGTTCTTGCATTGAGGGAGTACTTGAACGGTGGCCAAATGTCCCTCTACAAACTTAATACTAAGCCTATCAATATATGCACTTATAACTATTTCCCCATTCTCATATATAAATATGTTTACATATGTACATGTCTGTATTTAGACCTCTATAAATGCCTTCTGCCTCCTAGTTCTTTTCTCTATTTCCTTTTACTCTCCTCTTGTCCCACTAGAATGCTCAGCCTTCATTTGGGTTTCAGTAATTCCTGTGGGTTGCATTGCCCTTGACTAAGCCCTACCAGGCCTCTTATACCGACTTCATCACTGATTTTAGATTACTAGTTCTCTATACTTCTCCTCATAACAAAATTGTTGAAAATGATCAAACACATGATCACCCAGCACTTTAGTCCTCACCAAAAGTTAATATGTTGGTGGGTATATTGTACATATTAAGATTGTAACTTCACTTGAGTTAACAGAACCCTCATTATTAATAATAGTGGCAGATTAATGAAGACAGAGTTAGTAACACTTGTAGAACTACTCAGACTTTATAACAAATTTGGAAATGTCATCCATAATATTTGTTTCTCTACAACCTTGTTCAGACCAAAGGTGTTAGACTTCATTCTCTAGAGAAGCAAAATCATGAAATAAATATAGCAAATATAATAAACAGAAAAATTTATATCAAGAAAATAACTCACACAGCTAGAGAAATAAATAAGTCAAGTCGGGTTTCAAACACAGAGTGTCCGATGTTAAACAATAGGCTTCTAACTGGTGTAGCTTTTGGGGTTCAGCAGTAACACCATGGATTCAAAGGTCAATGAATTCAATGACATTTGATCTGGCTTCTCACTGGAGAGGAGGGCAAATCCAAGGCTAGCGGGTCAGATGACAGGCTGCAAATAGCTCTCAGTATTGGCAGGCAATATGGCAGGCCATTGGTTGAAGACCAAAGAATAAAAAACTCAACAAGACAGACTCAATAACAAGGCACATCAATAAGCAAACACATTTTCTCACAACATCCACTTGTACAAGAATTGGACTACGCACCTGAAGACATGTCCTTGCAACTACATCAGGCCTGTAACCTGAGTGAACAATTTGCAATACACCCTGGTCTTCGTACAGCTAATTGACTGTGAATAGGAGATCCTATGCTGGCATTGATTATATTGTTACAGAACATCATGGGGGATGACCAGGCCGTACCTGCCAACTCACTGAATATAATAACCATTGAATTGTCACAAACCAAATATCAAAAACATGATTATAAAGTTACAAATCAAACTTCTCAACAAGACTTCTTTTAAAGAAAATAATCTAGAATGTCAAATATTTCATACCAGAATTAATCAGAAAAAAAACATGCTATGCAAATAGGAATTTCAAAATTAATATCTAAATATTTTCAGGTTAGAAAACAAAAATAATGCTGATGCCATGGGATAATTGTATATTCTAGGAGAATAGGTTGAGGATGTTTCATGTTTCAATCTGCAGTCGTCCTAAAAGAATTGCCTGTAGAGGAGAGGATTTTGATACAAATGAACATTTTTTAAAAATATACAGGAAGGATTGGTGCATTATGTATAAAAAGAAAGCAGATAAAATTTGCATTATAAAGCAGATGTGCACACTGAGGAAAGTATGATGTAGATCTTCATAATTTTCAGCTCTTACACTTGAGTAACTTTCTAATCTAGAGATTGTTTCTGCTATATAGACAATACTTTTCAGCCACAAAGTTTCCCTATGGCCTGCTTTATATCCTTGTTTCTAAGACTGTAAATAAAGGGGTTCAGCATGGGTGTGGCTACAGTGTACATTACTGAGGCGATTGCACTGGAACTAGAGTTTTGAGAAGCAGCAAAACTGAGATTAACCCCAAGAGCAGTACCATAAAACAAGGAAACCACAGAGAGGTGAGACCCACAAGTGGAAAAGGCTTTATATTTGCCCCCAGCTGATGAAATTTTCAAAATGGAGGACACAATTTTTGTATAAGAAAAAAGGATTCCAGTGAGTGGAATAACACCCAGAATCCCAGCAGCAAAATAAATCACTAAGGTATTGAGGAATGTGTCAGAGCAAGCAAGTTGAACTAGCTGGTGAAGTTCACAGAAAAAATGGGAGATTTCTAACTCTGTACAAAAGGACAAACGCAAAACCATTAACCCATGTAATAAACCCTGCAGTACACTCAATAACCAGCAGGCCAGTAGCAGGAGACCACATAACCTTGGGTTCATGATTACCGTGTAGTGCAGTGGGTGACAGATGGCTACAAACCGGTCATAAGCCATCACTGTCAAGAGGAAATGATCCAATCCTGTAAAAAGCAGGAAAAAATACATCTGGGTCATACAGTGTTCATAAGAAATAACTCTGTTCTGCATCTGGATGTTCAACAGCATCTTTGGGACAGTGGTGGAGGTGGAACAGATGTCTACAAAGGAGAGGTTGGAGAGGAAGAAGTACATGGGTGTGTGGAGGTGGTTGTCCTTGATGATGGCCAGGATGATGAGCAGGTTCCCAGTGAAGGTGACCAAGTACATAGACAGGAAGACTCCGAAGAGGAGGGGCTGCAGCTCTGCCTCTTCTGAGAGCCCCAACAGGATGAAATGTTGAAAATGTGTGTGATTTCTTGGTTCCATGTAGCTGAAGAAACTACTGGATAGGAAAAGAGCAATGCAAACTTAGATATAAGAATTTAATACTGGTTTAACAGATATGCTGTATATTCTATTTTGGAATGTAGATTAATTCCTATGTAATATCTCAAGACCTAGTACTCTTAAGTTTAGAATTGCACAAGTACTGAATGCTCAATCTTTTGATAATACAGCTGAATAGCCTTCTTTCTGTGAATCACATTTTTTTAAAATAGCAATATAAATTCTACAACTTCCATGAAACAGTTTTGTTCATCCAAAAATGTGTTTGACAAATTACTCTATGCTAAGTATGCTTCAAGTCATTGCAAGCAGCAATAAAAATGTCCAACTCTTGCCTTTCTTTGATGAGTAGTAAGTGCAGTATTTCAAAGCCAATGAGAAGCAATCTGAGTTGTACGTAGTGACATCTCCTCATCAAGAAGAAAGAGGAAAGGTGAACATTGAAAGAAACAGGTAAAGAATGAGGCTAAGAGACCGGTGGAGCCTGCTAACATCAATCTCCACAACTCTGGATCTGAAGAACTGGATGGTGCTTGTCTACAAATACCACCTGCTCTGAAAAAGTTCACATTAGTAAGTCCTAGATAGAATGGGGTAGGAGGAGGGAGGAGGGGACGAAATCGCGGAACAAACCTCACAATCATACAAGACACCAGGCTTACTGGCCAAGAGAGACTGTTGGAACCTCAAAGAATATATAGCCCTTACACTTAGAATCTAGAACTGAACCCATATCCAGTTATGCTAACTAACATTTAATATCAGAAGGGAAACGCAGCATTTATCAAGTTCAGGGATATAGGATAGAAGAAATAGATGCAAGAAATATAAGAAGTGGAATTGTGAGAGATGAATTAGAATGTTTATGAATTACTGAATTCATAACTATGATCTGTTTTGTAAATCTTCACCTAATTCATTAAAACAACATTATATATCTCTGTCCTCAAATATTCTTCTAGGACATATATGTATTGAAAGTGGAGGGTCAATCTCTCACTCTCACTCTCACATAAAGTTGATGGGAACTCATATTGACCCTATGGGACAAGGTAGAATGCCCCTGTGGATTTCCAACACAATAACTCTTTACATGAGTAGAAAGCCCAGTCTTTCTCCTGAAGAGAGGCTGGTGTTTTGACCTGCTGACCTCGCACTTAGAAACCCAAAGGGTATCCACGATGCCATGAGGGGACCAGTAGGCTAGTAATAATAAGTAAATGGTTTATAATTATTGCCTTTTTTAATGTAAAGTAGAGCAGTAGCAAAAAAAAAAAAGGTGAAGACCCTCAATGACATGGATGGATACAGTGGCTGCAAAAGTATGTCCTCGAACATAAGAATTGTGACAATTGTGCAGGATTGGGAGAACTTTCCTATTGTTTATTAATGTAGCTAGGAATCACAACAACAAAAGGCTATACCGAGGAATGGAAATGCTTTGTTATAGAACAAAACCCACAGCCTAGAATCAATGCTGACTCACAGTGACCCTCCTTCTGGTTTCTGAGGCAGAAACTGTTTAAGGGACTAGGAAGCCCTGTCTTACTCCCATGGAGCTGCTGGCAGTTTCCAGCTGCCAACCCTGAAGATCTCAGGCCAACACATGGCCCCTACTGCACCAGGGCTCCACTTTGTTGTACAGTCATCTTTAATAAAGAGGCTTTGAGTAGAAAATCGGAAGATATTTAGGATGCTAGTCAAACAAACAATGTGGAAACATTTTAGACAAAAATAGAAGTAGTGCAAAGTCCTTGGTACAAGAATATTGCTCACATGCTGTGGCAGTAGCAAGGAGGATGGCATGAATGAATGAAACAGGAAACAGGATTGAGTTTCCAGTTAGGGGTAAAGAAAAAAAAAAAGTCTGCAGATCGTGATGCCACGGAAGACACCATGAAATGGAGTCTCAGAGTTCAATGTAGATATTATATGTAATGTTAGATGTAATATTGTATGACAACACATCACAGTGGATGCTACTGCATTAAGATTACTTGGTATTTCATTATTATATATTATTCTGAGTCCTGGTGGGACAAATGGTGAAGCACTTGACTGGTACCAGAAAGGTTGCCAGTTGCAGCCACATCAGAGGAGCCTCAGAGAAAAGCCTACTGACAGCATCCTAAAAGTCCCCGCCCTTAAACCTTAGAAGCGGTTCTGCTCTGCAAGCATGTGTCTGCTATGGGTTGGGACTGACTTGATGCCAACTAACTACATTATGTTATTTGATGTTATTTGTATATACTAATAAAAGATACATAAATGATACATAATTCAGCTTTCCATAAAATGAACTCTCTCTCCTGTTTGGCATAACATTTGCATGTTCTGATTATAGAAGACAACTTAAGATATTTGCTTAAGATATTTGATCAACAGTTGTCTCATTCAGTCATATCTTCTCCTACCCCCTCCACTTTCAACCATAATGTTGACTTATACACCTCAAGCTGAGATGATGCAGCAGGAAAAACACTCTACAAATGAGCCTATCTATTTTGCCCTCCTGTGAGAATTGAATTGCATGGTCGTGGGAATATCAAGGACCAGTCAGCCCTATTGCAGAGATCCTTTGTATTGATATTCTACCATGGAATACAGAGAGAAAGCAAGCTAGTCTACCGAGAGGAAAAATGGTGTAGACAAAAAGAGAAGACAGGAGATTATTAAAAGATATGGAAGAATCACAGTAAAGTAGAGAGCAGCCTCACAATCCCTATTTCTAAATCCCATGACACCCAGAACAGTAATATAACTAGATAAATATTCCAAACTTTAAGACATAAAAGGGTTCCTATACTCACATTATAAAGATATTCTTCAAAAATCAGTAAATGATTGAAATATTTATAGGAAAAATAGAAGAGAAACAAAGGATGATTTCAACTATTTTTTCTCAAAATTCAATGTATTTGGGAGACATTTTTGATACAAGAACAATAATTGTTTAACATAATAGAGAAATGCTAATGGTGTCTATCAACTTTTAAGAAAGTAATGAAATTATTCCTGTACAATCTCTTCCAGAAAATGAGCACAGGGAACATTTCCCAATTTATGGTGTGAAATTAGCATTAGTGTCATAGCAAAACCAGAAACAGAAATTGTAGCGAAACTGTAGATCAACATCACGCATGAACATAAATGCAAATATCCTCAGCAAAATATTAGTGAAGCAAATCAAATACCACATGAAATAATTGTACAGTGCAACTAGTAGGAGTTGTTTCAGGAATTAAAGAATGATACAAGATTTGAAAATCAGATTATGTAATATCATACATCAGCTACATACAAAATAATCATACATCAAGTGAAACACAATAAGTTTGGGGTGGAAATAAAATAATTATTTGTGCTTTTATTTTTTCCACAAACTTCCTTACATTCGTTAAGAACATTTGTTAACATTTGCAAATGGGGTTCATGCCCAATGTTAAAATATTAAACAACTTCCTCTTTGTCTCAAGAATCAGTTAAGGATGACCACTTTTATAGTGTTTTGCATGTGCTAACAAGCAGAAGAGCAAAAAATTAAAAATAAGAAGGTATACAGATTGGGAAGGTAGAAATAAAGCACTCTTTGTTCACAGAAGTCATCATTGTGTACAGAAAAGTCCTAAAGAATCAATCATAAAAGTATACAACATTTAATTGTTGTACACATATCAACAAAGACAGCACTTCAAAAAAATTAATAATACGTAGGAGTTAGTCTAACAAAAGTTTAGCAAAGTTGATAGAATCTAAGCTACAAAATACTTCTAAAAGAAGAATTCAAGATATTCTTTGTTCATGAATTGGAAAGACCATAACTATTGTGAAGATAAAAATCCTTCTCAACTTGATCTGTATGTTTAACACAGTCACAATCAAAACCCAAGTTAATTTACAGCTATTTTTAAAAGGATAGGTGAATAAGACACATAACTCCTGGTTCATGAAAACAAAAACCGTAATAAATTGAAGCATGTGACAAGCATTAGGCAACAGCAACTGAAAAAAGTCTCTAAAATGCTTGACCAGTTTGCCTCAACACTAACATGATCCTCAAAATCAAGAAGTGCTTGTCAGCCAGAGGAGTCTAAGCAGATCATGAACAATAAATGCAACGCTGGACTTAATATGGAAGATATTAATAAAGGGAACTACAGATGAGGCTAAAGAGAACTGTCTTACTGTATTGCCTCTGTTCTGTAATTATAAACATGTTCAAACAATAAAATTCATTCATATAAGAAACATGAGTTAAATGAAAACTCTTGAAAACAAGCTTCACGCAGACGCCATGACACGCATTGGACAAGCAAAGTCACTGTGGCAACTCTCATCTTCATCATCCCTTAAATTACACTCGTGACGACAGTTTCAGAGAAGAGGTAAGGAATTAAATAAAATAACTAATTTAACATGTCAAACGTGCCTCCCATTACTCAGTGGTTTTAAGGGTGAACTATATTGCAGCCCATCACACATGACACATCCCTCACTTCTCCTGTGCTATTTCCACCTTTTCTCTCTGCATGGATTTGACAGCAGCAAGACTGGGTTGCATACATTGACCAGGACGATTTCTCCACAGGGCGAGCTTGACTGCACACACCCTCTGCCACAGTCTCTGTACCAACTCCCCACAACTTTCAGAGTGTCAGTCCTGTGGTAAGAATACGGCTTTCTGTTATCTCACTGCTGCTCACTTGGCCACACTCATCCACCACTTCTCATTCCTTGCCTTCAATCTTCATCAGATATGAACTATTTCATGTAATTTCCTAAGCATAAATGAGTTTTATAATAATCCCAATAGTGCTCCCCTGTTGTCACCTCCTTCAAGAATCAATATGATTAAGAGCTTCTCTGTGAATCTTCACTTAACCCCCAGTAGAATCAGTGATATGATCCACTTCACCAGGATTGTTGAAACATCTTAGGATATGACATTTATTTATTTATTCTTTTTTTTACATGTCTATCACCCTATGAAAACTGTGAGATTCCCGAGAGAAGGAGCAATGCCTACCCATTTCTTTGTTCCCAGAGTATAATTTAGTAGTAAATAAACATTTCATGAGTTGCTGGATGAGAAAAATATTTGAGTGAAGTGTACTTAGGTCCTTGTAACAAAGTGGGAGAAAGAGATGTGGTGAATTAAGGATAAGTGCTGTTGAGGGAAAGAAGTTGCCTGTACAATGAGAAGAGTATATTCAATGACAATAATTTTACAAGTAGAAGTTTTGGAATTGGAGAATTTTCTGTTGTGCATATTTTTGCCACAATAGAGAAAAACAACATTAATATTACTGACTACAGGAAAGAAGAAAATTTCTAGAATTGAATATGATGACATTTTGACAGCTCTTCTTCATATAATTGAATTATTGATTTGTATAACATGTGGATAAATGCTACTAAAAAGTTTTCAAAAGTTTTAAAAAAGAAAGAAGCTGTATGAATGAGTCAACACCAAGAAGAAAAAATAGAGAAAGAAGATATTTAGTGTACCAGAATCATCCTCCAGAACCAGGACCTTAACTTAGCAGGACATTATATCATTAAAATTACTTTTTATATGTTAGTGCAGTTGATATCCCCATGGCTAGCATAGTGAGGTCCCGCACTCACACCCCATCCCAGCACCTGTGAGGCGGCTGCAGGTCATCCAGGTATTTTCGTGGAAGAGTCTCTGTCCAACAGCGCTGCGTCTTCCTCGTGCTGCTGCTAAAGTGAGAAGTTGTGTCTGCAGAAAGGGCATGAGGATGTAAGTACTCGTGAGGCCTCTGGAAGATGAAACTGAGTTTCCTCACCACCTGAAATTGTCAATTACATGAACTGGGATAGGTGAAGTATTTACAATCCTGTGGCTTTAGCAGATAAATTCCCATGTGCCTCATTAAGGAAGTACTATTTTGTCTTATACAACTTCAGAAATTTACTCCTCCAGATCTAAGAGAAAAACAAAATACAAACTTGTGCCAGTTTGACCCTGGGGAGACAAGTTGCAGCTCCAGGTACAACTTTTATCCCGTGGAGGTCCTTCTTCCCAAGAGGTTGTCCTTTCTATTTTGGTGTCTCTAGCACACAGGGTAACCCGCAATGACTGTGCTATGGGGGCATTTCCTTCTCTGGAGGCTAAAGAACACAGCTGGAGATAATTCTCCAGGCATTAGAGTTCTATGAAATATTTCTGACCATATACATCTACACAGAGACTCAACACTGTATTTTTACTACATCTTTCAATGTGATTAATTGATAATAATCCTTGAATACAAAAAAAGTCATCCTTGTCAGTTGGGTATTGGTAGTGAAGACTATCGAATCTTGTCACAAAAGTCTCTACACATCTACAGGTCACCAACCATAAAGAGAAAAGATGACACAACTTTAGATTTCTACCTAGACAGGACTAGGTTCTTCTATAATACTATTTCCTACTGTGGGATGCATGTCCCATCCGACACCACTGCACCAGGATGATCACTTAGGGTGTACAGCGGAGTACCAAAGGAAGCAAAACAACTAAGTTCATGGTGAATACCAAAGGTGTAGTGTGAGGCCTGGACCCTGTCAGAGTAGCCAGCCCCCTAACAAGTCATCATGACTATGGTAGGCACAATGTACGGTTGATATGTATAAAGATTATAATAAAATCATAGGGAATGAGAGAGAAAAGAGACTGAAATAATGGAGTCAGACACATTTCATAGTAGCATGCAGACCTCAGCACGGCACCGTGGTCCCGTGAGGATGTGGAAGGTGGGAATGCAGGAACAGTCACCAAGGTTTATCACTAACCAAGGGGTGGTGGGCAAGCCTAATTACAGGTAAGGACATATGTCACATGAAAAGGTTGGGCTATAGGAAATACATTGATGAGAGGGGGACGATCTAGGGGCATACGTACAATAGGAAGGGGAAGGATTGGGGGTCCACATGTGACAAGATGGGTGGATCCTAGATTCAAGATGGCAGCCTAACTTTGGGTGTTACTGAGCATGTTTTACCTGTTCTCTGGCTCTCCATGGAAACAATTATACTTATCAGTAGAGTTTGAGCCCTACCTACAGTGAATCAGATTGGTGTCTGAAAGCCTTCAGAGGGAAATAATCCATTGTCCTTAACAGCGGAGAATGGGCCCCACCTGTGGTGGTACCAGACAGTTGTCTGAAGGCTGAGTGCATCTGACATCCCACCATGTGCTGGCAGATAGCCTCTAATGTTTGGCATATCTTGGCAGGGGTGTTTTAGACCGGGTTCGCTAGAGAAACACAACCAGAATGCTAATAATTTTATGTATATTTATACAGACAGATAGATGTATAACATAAGAAATAAACAGCTAATTAAATCATAATACAATACAAATGGCTCAGTGCCTTTCACTGCCATGAGACAGTTGGGAAACACTGGCAGTCTGTCAAATTTTGAGGGCTGACGGGTAGTCCTCTGTAGAGTAATTCAGGCTAACTGGGAACAGGCAGCAAACAGCCAGGCAGGTCACCAACAGTCAGCCAGATGACAGGATCCAACAGTCCCCAGCTCAAGAAATGTGAATTCCAGTGGTGTGGCGAAGCAGGTCTTGAAGAAACCTCAAATTACAGTGACACCGTGCACGGGTTAGGTGTCCCATAGGTAGTGTAGCTTACAAATTGAGGCAAAGAACAAGCAGGGCAGCCACACACTGGTCAGATCATCAAAGAGCAACAGACCAAAAAGACAAGGCTCGCTGAGCCATTTATCTCTCTGCCCTTCAATTAAGCCCACATGTGTTTATCAGCCAGGTTGGCACAATAAACTAACTACCTCAGAGGGAGACAAAGTTGGGGAAAAGTCTTTTTGTATCCCACAATCCCCCTTTTGTTTTATATATACATTTCAAAAAGGCCATTGGGGATAAAGTGGTCATTTTCTATACATTTAAAGTTGTCAAAGCAAATTGAATGACCAAATTAATATACCTCAGGTGTATGGCAAACATTTTGGATCCAGGCATGTGGGATAAATTCCCTCTATGCCCATATGCTATTGGAGGAAATAGTGAGAGGGATTGGATGCTGTGGTGGAAAGAAATAGTGCAAATCGGAATGTCTGCTTGTTTAGGGAGATAGAATCAACCATTTGCTTTCTTTAAGTCAGTACAGCTTTAATGGGATAAGCTGTGGAAATGATTGATTCCTACAGGAAAATGTTCTTGGACTATATCTCCAACAACCAGAGTGGTGGTCTTCCTACCATGGAATACTAGTCTTTCAGATTCCCTTCGTACCACTCAGGGAATAAGTCCCAGTCATATTTCCCTCAGTGTTAGTTTCCCACATTTCCTCATTCTGTATTACATTTAACATTCAATAGTGTCACAGAGGCAACAAGGTCTCTCTTCATATCTCTTTAGCTTCCTACAGAAATGACACGAAACTGTGAGCATCAAAATTATGATGATAAACAACACAGTCAGACTGGAACTTAAACTATGTGAAATCCTTTGAAGCCAAACGCGTGGGATCCAGGCTCTTTCTATGCCATCCAGCATTTGTTTAATTGCCTCAGTTACTGAGATGCTTTAAATCCGTCCTTGAATATATAGGAAATATCCTTTTAGCTGAATCACATCTATTGAAATGCTTCCCTTAAGCCCTTGCAAATGTTTTCAAATCACATCCCAATCATGCAATGTCTTATATGCATAAGGAGTTATAAAAATTGATACCATTCCAATCACATTTTAACACTAATCGATAAGTCATAAATCTTCATCTTTCAGCAAAAGAATGGCCTGTTGTTATAGTCCTGCTATTATTGTATAAAATGTTCAATTATGAAACAGTCTCAGAGTGTCCCTGCTAAACAGTCATTGCAGGATACCCATCTTCCCGACATGATCACTGAAGACAGACGTGTGTGTAAGAAAATGTGATGAAGAAAGCTGATGGTGCCGGGCTATGAAAAAGATATTGCGTCTGGGGTCTTAAAGGCTTGAAGGCAAATAAGCGGCCATCTAGCTCAGAAGCAACAAAGCCCACAGAGAAGAAGCACACGGCCTAAGCGAATACAAGGTGTTGAATGGATCATGTAGCAGATACAAAGGAACAAAAACAATCATTGTGTGATCACCTTCCTCACATAATCGCTGAAGACGAAAGTGTGCATAAGCAAGTGTGGTGAAGAAGGCTGATGGTGCCCGGCTACTGAGAGATATAGCGTCTGGGGACTTAAAGGCTTGAAAGCAAACAAGCGGCCATCTAGCCCAGAAGCAACCGAGCCCACACGGAAGCAGCACACCAACATAGGTGACCGTGAAGGACAGAGGAGACCAGGTCTCCAACAACAAAGATGGGGTGGTGGTGAGAATCACATCACCGTTGAAGAGGGGGAGTGCATGATGGGGACCCAATGCCCATCTGTAGACAGCTGGACACCCCTTCCAGAGGGGTAGTGAGGAGGAGAAGGGCCACACAGGGTTCAGTGTAGCAACAGTGAAACTCAAAACCTTCCTCTAGTTCCTGAACGCTTCCTCCCCTCCCAATCATCATGACCCCAATTCTACCTTGCCTTGCGGACCTGGTTATACCAGAGGATGTACAGCGGTGCAGTGGGGATCTGGAGGCACAGGGAATCTAGGACAGACGAACCCCTCAACACCAGCAGTGGGAGTGGCGACACCAGGAGGGAAGGGGGTGTAGAAAGGGAGAACCGATCTCGGAGATCTATGTGTAACCTCCACTCTGGGAGATGGGCAATGGGGAGGCGGGTGAGGGGAGATGCCAGGGAGTGTAAGATAAGATATAATAATTATTTATAAACTATCAAGGGACCAGGGGTGGGATCGGGGAGGGAGGGGGATGGGGGGGAAAGGGAAACCGAGCTGATTCCAGGAACCCAAGTGGAAGGTGAATTATGAGAATGACGAGTGCAACGAATGTATAAGGGTACATTGCATAATTGATGTATGTACAGATTGTGATAAGAGTCTTATGAGCCCCAATAAAAAGATTTTTAAAAGAGAAAAAAAGAAACCATCATTGTTCATTTTATAGTCTGTGTACAATTATTTATGTGTTCGTCCAATAACTTTTGATTGGCCAGTTTGATTTCTAATCCAAAAAGACTCTTTCAGAAAAATAACTTTTCCTGCCTGGTGATTTTTTTTGTTTTGTTTTATGTTGTGCTACATGCAATACACAGTTTTCAAATTTTTATTGTGAATGGGTCATTTATGTGGCATTTGAGGGATGATTCTTAAGTCCTGAGCTCAATATTTTCAATTATCACTTTGTCTATTTTAAGTAGTAGCAACCAATCAGCTTCTCTATACTTCTAATCATAACAAAATTGTTGAAAATGATCAAACACATGATCACCCAGCACTTCGGTCCTCACCAAAAGTTAATCTGTTGGTGCGAATATTTTACATAATAAGATTGTAACGTCGCTTGAGTTAACAGAACCCTCGTTATTAATAATAGTGGCAGCTTAATGAAGACAGAGTTAGTAACACTTGGAGAACTACGCAGACGTTATAACAAATTTGGAAATTTCATCCATATGATTTGTTTCTCTACAACCTCGTTCAGACAAAAGGTGTTAGTCTTCATTCTCTGGAGAAGCAAAATCATGATATAAATATAACAAATATAATAAACAGAAACATTTATATCAAGAAAATAGCTCACACAGCTAGAGAAGTAAATAAGTCCAGTCAGGTTTCAAACACAGATCACCCAATGTTAAACAATAGGCTTCTAACTGGTGTAGCTTTTGGGGTTCAGCTGTAACACCATGGATTCAAAGGTCGATGAATTCAATGACATTAGGTCTGGTTTCTCACTGGAGAGGAGGGCAAATCCAAGGCTAGCGGGTCAGATGACAGGCTGCAAATAGCTCTCAGTATTTACAGGCAATATGGCAGGCCATTGGTTGAAGTCCAAAGAATAAAAAACTCAACAAGACAGACTCAATAACAAGGCACATCAATAAGCAAACACATTCTCTCACAACATCCACTTGTACAAGAATTGGGCTACGCACCTGAAGAAATGTCCTTGCAACTGCATCAGGTCTGTGACCTGAGTGAACAATTTGCAATACACCCTGGTCTTCGTACAGCTAATTGACTGTGAATAGGAGATCCCATACTGGCATTGATTATATTGTTACAGAACATCATGAGGGATGACCAGGCCATAATTGCCTACTCACTTAGTATAATGACCACTCAATTGCCACAAACCAACTATCAAAAACATGATTATAAAGTTACAAATCAAGTTTCTCAACAAGACTTCTCTTTAAAGAAAATAAACTAGAAGGTTAAATATTTCAAACAAGAATTAATCACAAGAAACATGCTATCCAAATAGAAATTTCAAAATTTATAGCTCAATATTTTCAGGTTAGAGAACAAAAATAATGCTGATGCCATGAGGTAATTGTTCGCTGCTATATTCTAGGAGTAGTAGTTGAGGATGTTTCATGTTTCAATCTGCAGTCATTCTAAAAGAATTGCCTTTAGAGGAGAGGATTTTGATACAAATGAACATCTTTGAAAGAAATATACAGGAAACATTGGTGCATTATGTATAAAAAGGAAGCAGATTAAATTTGCATTATAAAGCAGATGTACACACTGAGGAAAGTATGATTTAGATTGTCACAATTTTCAGCTCTTTCTCTTGAGTAGCTCTCTGATCTAGAGATTGTTTCTGCTATATAGAGAATATGTTTCAACTGCAAAGTTTCCCTAGGGCCAGCTTTATGTCCTTGTTTCTAAGACTGTAGATGAAGGGGTTCAGCATGGGTGTAGCTACAGTGTACATCACTGAGGCAATTGCACTGGACCTGGAATTTTGAGTAGTAGCTGAACTGAGATTAACCCCAAGAGCAGTACCATAAAACAAGGAAACCACAGAGAGGTGAGACCCACAAGTGGAAAAGGCTTTATATTTGCCCTCAGCTGATGAAATTTTCAAAATGGAAGACACAATTTTTGTATAAGAAAAAAGGATTCCACTGAGTGGAATAACACCTAGAAGCCCAGCTGCAAAATAAATTACTAAGGTATTGAGGAATGTGTCAGAGCAAGCAAGTTGAACTAGCTGGTGAAGTTCACAGAAAAAATGGGAGATTTCTAACTCTGTACAAAAGGACAAACGCAAAACCATTAACCCATGTAATAGAGCATCCAGTACACTCAATAACCAGGAGGCCAGAAGCAGGAGACCACAGAACCTTGGGTTCATGATGACCGTGTAGTGCAGTGGGTGACAGATGGCTACAAACCGGTCATAGGCCATCACTGTCAACAGGAAATGATCTAATCCTCCAAAAACCATGAAAAAATACATCTGGGTGATACAGTGTGCATAAGAAATAACTCTGTTCTGCATCTGGATGTTCAGCAGCATCTTTGGGACAGTGGTGGAGGTGGAACAGATGTCTACAAAGGAGAGGTTGGACAGGAAGAAGTACATGGGTGTGTGGAGGTGGCTGTCCTTGATGATGGCCAGGATGATGAGCAGGTTCCCAGTGAAGGTGACCAAGTACATAGACAGGAACAGTCCAAAAAGGAGGGGCTGCAGCTCTGCCTCTTCAGAGAGCCCCAACAGGATGAAATGTTGAAACTGTGTGTGGTTTCTTGGTTCCATGTAGCTGAAGAAACTACTGGAAAATAAAAGAGCAATGCAACTTAGTTATAAGAAGTTAACACCGGTCTAACAGATCTGCTGTATATTCTATTTTAGAATGTAGTTTAATTCCTATGTAATATCTCAATACATAGTACTCTTTAAGTTGAGAATGGCACAAGTACTGAATGCTCAATCTTTTGATAATACAACTGAATAGTCTTCCTTTCTGTGAATCACATTTTTAAAAATAGCAATATAAATTCTACAACTTCCTTGAAACTGTTTTGTTCATTCAACAAATAATTTGGCAAATTACTCTATGCTAAGTATGCTTCAAGTCACTGCAAGCAGCAATAAAAATGTTCAACTGTTGCCTTTCTTTGATGAGTAGTAAGCGCAGTATTTCAAAGCCAATGAGAAGCCATCTGAGTTGTACCTAGTGACATCAAGAAGAAAGAGGAAAGAATGAACATTGAAAGACACAGGAAAAGAATAAGGCTAAGAAACTGGTGGCGCCTGCTAACATCAGTCTCCACAACACTAGATCTTAAGTAGATGGTGCTGGTCTATAAATACCACCTGCTTTGAAAAAGTTCACATTAGAGGGTCCTAGATAGAATGGGGTGGGAGGAGGGAGGAGAGGAGGAAATTGCGGAACAAACCTCACAATCATACAAGACACCAGGCTTACTGGCCAAGAGAGACTGTTGGAACCCCAAAGACTATATAGCCCTTACACTTACAATCTAGAACTGAACCCATATCCAGTGATAGTAATTAAACATTGAAGATCAGAAGGGAAAGGCAGGATTTATCAAGTTCAGAGATATAGGATAGAAGAAATGGATGCAAGAAATATAAGAAGTGGAATTGTAAGGGATAAATTAGAATGTTTATGAATTACTGAATTCATAACTATGATCTGTTTTGTAAACCTTCATCTAATTCATTAAAACAATATTATATATCTCTGTCCTCAAATATTATTCTAGGACATATATGTATTTAAAGGGGAGGGTCAATCCCTCACTCTCACTCTCATATGAAGTTGATGTGAACTCATATTGACCCTATGGGACAAGGTAGAACTGCCCCTGTGGGTTTCCAACACAATAACTCTTTACACGAGTAGAAAGCCCAGTCTTTCTCTTGAAGAAAGGCTGGTGTTTTGACCTGCTGACCTTGCACTTAGCAACCCAAAGGGTAAACATTGTGCCACGAGGGGACCAGGAGGCTATTAATATTAAGTAAATGATTTATAATTATTGCCTTTTTGAAATAAAGTAAAGTACAGCAGTAGCAACCAAAGTTGAAGACCCTCAATGAGATGGATGGATACAGTGCCTGCAAAACTATGTCCTCGAACATAACAATTGTGACCATGGAGCAGGATTGGACGGACTTTCCTAGTGTTGTATTCATGTAGCTAGGAGTCACAGCAACAACAAAAGGCTGTACCGTGGAATGGAAATGCTTCGTTATAGAACAAAACCCACTGCCTTGAATCAATGCTGACTCATAGCGACCCTCCTGCCGCTTCCTGAAACTGAAACTGTTTAAGGGATTGGGAAGCCCTGTCTTTCTCCCACGGAGCTGCTGGCAGTTTCCAGCTGCCGACCCTCTAATAAAGAGGCTTTGAATAGAAAATTGGGAGATATTTAGGATGCTAGTGAAACAAAAAAATGTGAAAACATTTTAGACAAAGATAGAAGTAGTGCAAAGTCGTTGGTACAATAATATTGTTCACATGTTCTGGCAGTAGCAAGGAGGATGGTATGAATGAGTGAAACATGAAGCTGGATTGAGTTTCCAGTTAGGGGTAGAGATAAAACAAGGATCTGCTGATCATGATGCCACAGAAGACACCATGACATGGAGTTTCAGAGTTCAATGTAGATGTTATATGTAATGTTAGATGTAATATTGTATCACAACACATCACAGTGGATGCTACTGCATTCAGATTACTTGGTATTACATTATTATATATTATTCTCAGTCCTGGTGGGACAAATGGTGAAGCACTTGATTGGTATCAGAAAGGTTGCCAGTTGCAGCCACATCAGAGGAGCCTCAGAGAAAAGCCTACTGACAGCATCCTAAAATCCCCGCCCTGAAACCTTAGAGAGCAGTTCTGATCTGCAAGCATGTGTCTGCTTTGGGCTAAGACGGACTTGATGCCAACTAACTACACTATGTTATTTGATGTTATTTGTATATACTAATAAAATATACCTACATGATACATAATTCAGCTTTCCATAAAATGAAATCTCTCTCCTGTTTGGCATAATATTTGCGTGTTCTTTATATAGAAGACAACTTAAGATGTTTGCTTAAGATATTTGATCAACAGATGTCTATTCAGTCATATATTCTCCTACCCCCTCGACTTTCAACCATAATGTTGAATTATACACCTCAGGCTGAGTTGATCCACCAGAGAAAACACTCTACAAATTAGCCCATCCATTTTGCCCTCCTCTGAGAACTGAATTGCATAATTCATTGATTCTGAGGGGAAAGTCATGGTAGTGGGAATATCAAGGACCAGTCAGCCCTGTTGCAAAGATCCTTTGTATTGATATTCTTCCATGGAATAGAGAAAGCTAGTCTACTGAGAGGAAAATGGCGTAGACAAAAAGAGGAGACAGGAGATTATTAAAGGATATGAAAGAATCACAGTAAAGAAGACAGCAGCCTCACAATCCCTATTTCTAAATCCCACACCACCCAAAACAGTAATATAACTAGATAAATATTCCAAACTTTAAGACATAAAAGGATTCCTATACTCACATTATAAATATATTCTTCAAAAATCAGTAAATGGTTGAAATATTTATAGGAAAAATAGAAGAGAAAACAAAGGAAGATTTCAACTATTTTTTTGTCAAAATTCAGTGTATTTGGGAGACATTTTTGGTACAAGGACAATAATTATTTAACATATTAGAGAAATGCTAATGGTGTCTATCAACTTTTAAGAAAATAATGAAATTAGTCCTGTACAATCTCTTCCAGAAAATGAGCACAGGGAATATTTCCCAACTTATGGTGTGAAATTAGCATTAGTGTCATAGCAAAACCAGATACAGAAATTGTAGCAAAACTGTAGATCAACATCATGCATGAACATAAATGCAAGCATTCTCCGCAAAATATTAGCGAAGCAAATCAAATACCACATGAAATAATTGTACACTGCAACTGGTAGGAGTTGTTTCAGGAATTAAAGACTGATTCGAGATTTCAAAATCAGATTATGTAATATCATACATCAGCTACATACAAAATAATCATATATCAACTGAAACACAATAAATATTGGGTGGAAAATAAAATAAATATTTGTGCTTTTATTTTCCGCAAATTTCCTTACATTCATTAAGAACATTTATTAAAATTTGCAAATAGGGATCATGCCCAATGTTAAAATATTAAACAATTTCCACTTTGGCTCAAGAATCGGTTAAGGATGACCACTTTTATAGTGTTTTGCATGTGCTAACAAGCAGAAGAGCAAAAAATTTAACATATGAAGGTATACAGATTGGGAAGGTAGACAAAAACACCCTTTGTTCACAGAAGTCATCATTCTCTACAGAGAAACCCCAAAGAAATAGCCATAATAGTATACAACAGTGAATTGTTTTCCACATATCAACAATCAAAGAAAGCAGTTCAAAAAATAATTATAATACGTTGGAGTTACTCTAACAAAACTTTAGCAATGTTGATAGAATCTAAGTTACAAAATACTTCTAAAAGAAGAATTAAAGATATTCTTTGTTCATGAATTGGAAAGACCATAACTATTGTGAAGATATAAATCCTTCTCAACTTTATCTGTATGCTTAACACAATCACAATCAAAACCCAAGGTAATTTACAGCTATTGCTTAAAGGATAGGTGAATAAGACACATAATTCCTGGTTCATAAAAAGAAAAACCATAATAAATTGAAGCAGGTGACAAGCATTAGGCAAAAGCCACCTGAAAGACAGCCTGTAAAATGCTTGACCAGTTTGCCTCAACACTAACATGATCCTCAAAATCAAGAAGTGCTTATCAGCCAGAGGACTCTAAGCAGATCATGACCAATAAATGCAACATTGGACTTTGTATGGAAGATATTAATAATAGGGAATTATGTATGTGGCTAAAGAGGACTATCTTACGGTAGTTGCCTGTGTTCTGTAATTATAAACGTGTTCAAACAATAAAATTCAGTAAAATAAGAGACATGAGTTAAGGGAAAACCCCTTGGAAACAAGCTTCACCCAGACACCATTACATGCGTAGGACAAGCAGAGTTACTGTGGCAACTCTCATCTTCATCATCCCTTAAATGACACTTGTGACGACAGTTTCAGAGAGGAGATAAGAAATTAAATCAAATAACTAATTTAAAATGTCGAGTGTGCCTCCCATTACTCAGTGGTTTTAAGGGTGAATTATATTGCAACCCGTCACACATGATGCATCCCTCACTTCGCCTGTGCTATTTCCACCTCGTCTCTCTGCATGGATTTGGCAGCAGCAAGACGGGGTTGCTTGCATTGACCAGGACGATTTCCCCACAGGGCGAGCCTGACTGCACACACCCTCTGCCACAGTCTCTGTACTGACTCCCCACAACTTTCACAGTGTCAGTCCTGTGGTAAGAATACGGCTTTCTGTTATCTCACTGCTGCCCATGTGGCCACACTCATCCACCACTTTTCATTCCTGGCCTTCAATCGTCATCAGGTATGAACTGCTTCATGTCATTTCCTAAGCATAAATGACAGTTCTAATAATGATCCCAATATTGCTCCCCTGTTGCCACCTCCTTCAAGGATCAATATGATGAAGAGCTTCTCTGTGAAGTCTTCACTAACCCCCCAGAAGAGGCAGTGATATGATCCACTTCACCAGGATGGTTGAGCCATCTTAGGATATGGCATTTATCTTTTTATTTATTCTCCTTTTTTTACATTCTGTTACCCTAAGAAAACTGTGAGATTCCTGAGAGAAGGAGCAATGCCTTCCCATGTATTGGTTTCCAGGGTATAATTTAGTGCTAAATAAATGTTTCATGAGTTGCTGAATGAGAAAAATAGTTGAGTGAGGTTACGTAGATCCTTCTAACAACGTGGGAGAAAGAGATGTGGTAAATTAAGGATAAGTGCTGCTGAGCAAAAGAAGTTGCCCCTAAAACATGAAGAGAATATTCAATGACAATAAATTTTACAAGTAGAAGTTATGGAATTGGAGAATTTTCTGTTGTGCATATTTTTGCCACAATTAGAGAAACACAACATTATTAATAGTGACTACAAGGAAGAAGAAATTTTCTAGAAATGAATATGGTGACACTTTGACAGCTCTTCTTGATATGATTTAATTATTGAATTGTATAATATGTGGATAAAATAATAAAACATTTTTTAAAGTTTTAAGAAAGAAAGAAGCTGTATAGATGAGCCAACACCAAGAAGAAAGAATAGAGAAAGAAGATATTTAGTGTGTCCAGAATCATCCTCCGGAACCAGGACCTTAACTTAGCAGGACATTATATCATTAAAATTACTTTATATATGTTAGTCCAGTTGATATCCCCATGGCTAGCCTAGTGAGGTCCCTCACTCACACCCCGTCCCAGCACCTGTGAGGCGGCTGCAGGTCATCCAGGTGTTTTCGTGGAAGAGTCTGTGTCCAATAGAGCTGCGTCTTCCTCGTGCTGCTTCTAAAGTGAGAAGTTGTGTCTGCAGAAAGGGCATGAGGATGTAAGTACTTGTGAGGCCTCTGGAGGATAAAATTGAGTTATCTCACCACCTGAAATTGTCAATTGGAAGGGAGAGGTGAATATTTACAATCCTGTGGCTTTAGCAGGTAAATTCCCAAGTGCCTCATTAAGGAAGTAGTCTTTTGTCTTACGCACTTTCAGAAATTTACTCCTCCAGATCTCAGAGAAAAACAAAATACAAACTTGTGCCAACTTGGCCCTGGGGAGACAACTTGCAGCTCCAGATACAACTTTTATCCCATGGAGGTCCTTCTTCTCAAGAGGCTGTCCTTTCTATTTTGGTGTCCCTAGCATCCAGGGTAACACACAATGACTGTGCTATGGGTGCATTTCCTTCTCTGGAGGGCTAAAGAACACAGCTGGACTTAATTCTCCAGGCATCAGAGCTTTATGAAATATTTCAGACCACATATATCTCCACAACACTGTATTTTTACTACATCTTTCAATGTGATTAATTGACAATAATCCTTGTATACAAAGAAAATCATCCTTGTCAGTTGGGTATTGGTAGAGAAGACTATCGAATCTTCTCACAAAAGTCTCTACACATCTATAGGACACAAAACATAAAGAAAAAGGATGACACAGCTTTGGATTTCTACCTAGACAGGAATAGGTTCTTTTATAACCTTATTTCATACTGTGGGAGGCATGTCCCATCCGATACCACTGTACCAGGATGAACACTGAGGGTGTATAGCAGAGTACCAAGGGGAGCAAAGCAAATAAGTTCATGATGAATATCAATGATGTAGTTTGAGGCCTGGGCCCTGTCAAGGTAGCCAGTCCCCTAACAAATCATCATGAGTATGGTAGGCACAATGTACAGTTCAGATATATAAATATTATAATGAAGTGATAGAGAATGAGAGATAGAAAAAAGACTGAATAATGGAGTCAGACAAATTTCATAGTGGCATGCAGACCTCAGTCCCGCTCAGTGGTCCCCATGAGGATGTGGAAGGGGTAATTGCAGGAGCGAGTCACCAAGGTTTATCACTAACCAAGGGGTATGTATCTTTTGGGTGATAAGCAAGCCCCCTAATTACAGGTAAGGGCATATGTCACATGAAAAGATTGGGCTATAGGAAATACATTGATGAGAGGGGGACGATCTAGGGGCATACGTACAATAGGAAGGGGAAGGATTGGGGGTCCACATGTGACAAGATGGGTGGATCCTAGATTCAAGATGGCAGCCTAACTTTGGGTGTTACTGAGCATGTTTTACCTGTTCTCTGGCTCTCCATGGAAACAATTATACTTATCAGTAGAGTTTGAGCCCTACCTACAGTGAATCAGATTGGTGTCTGAAAGCCTTCAGAGGGAAATAATCCATTGTCCTTAACAGCGGAGAATGGGCCCCACCTGTGGTGGTACCAGACAGTTGTCTGAAGGCTGAGTGCATCTGACATCCCACCATGTGCTGGCAGATAGCCTCTAATGTTTGGCATATCTTGGCAGGGGTGTTTTAGACCGGGTTCGCTAGAGAAACACAACCAGAATGCTAATAATTTTATGTATATTTATACAGACAGATAGATGTATAACATAAGAAATAAACAGCTAATTAAATCATAATACAATACAAATGGCTCAGTGCCTTTCACTGCCATGAGACAGTTGGGAAACACTGGCAGTCTGTCAAATTTTGAGGGCTGACGGGTAGTCCTCTGTAGAGTAATTCAGGCTAACTGCGAACAGGCAGCAAACAGCAAGGCAGGTCACCAACAGTCAGCCAGATGACAGGATCCAACAGTCCCCAGCTCAAGAAATGTGAATTCCAGTGGTGTGGCGAAGCAGGTCTTGAAGAAACCTCAAATTACAGTGACACCGTGCACGGGTTAGGTGTCCCATAGGTAGTGTAGCTTACAAACTGAGGCAAAGAACAAGCAAGCAGGGCAGCCACACACTGGTCAGATCATCAAAGAGCAACAGACCAAAAAGACAAGGCTCGCTGAACCATTTATCTCTCTGCCCTTCAATTAAGCCCACATGTGTTTATCAGCCAGGTTGGCACAATAAACTAACTACCTCAGGGGGAGACAAAGTTGGGGAAAAGTCTTTTTGTATCCCACAATCCCCCCTTTCTTTCTTTCTTTTTTATATACATTATTTATATACATGTATTGTATGTTTAATACAATTTAATGATAAAATGTTTTTTAATCTTTTTAAAAATCTTTTTATTGGGGCTCATAAGGCTCTTATCACAATCTGTACATACATCAGTTGAGCAAAGCACCCTTATACATTCGTTGCACTCGTCATTCTCATAATTCACCTTCCACTTGGGTTCCTGAAATCAGCTCGGTTTCCCTTTTTTTCCTCCGTCCCCCTCCCTCCCCAATCCAACCCCTGGTCCCTTGATAGTTTATAAATAATTATTATATCTTATCTTACACTGCCCAGCGTCTCCCCTCACCCGCCTCCCCATTGCCCATCTCCCAGAGAGGAGGTTACACATAGATCTCCGAGATCGGTTCTCCCTCTCTACACCCCCTTCCCTCCTGGTGTCGCCACTCCCACCACTGGTGTTGAGGGGTTCGTCTGTCCTAGATTCCCTGTGCCTCCAGATCCCCACTGCACCGCTGTACATCCTCTGGTATAACCAGGTCCGGAAGGCATGGTAGAATTGTGGTCATGATGATTGGGAGAGGAGGAAGCGTTCAGAACCAGGCATTCCCCCCTTTTGTTTTATATATAAATTTCAAAAAGGCCATTGGGGATGAAGTGGTTATTTTCTATACATTTAAAGTTGTCAAAGCAAATTTAATTACCAAATTAATATACCCCAA
Organism: Tenrec ecaudatus; assembly: GCF_050624435.1. NCBI lineage: Eukaryota > Metazoa > Chordata > Mammalia > Afrosoricida > Tenrecidae > Tenrec > Tenrec ecaudatus. The sequence goes on along the minus strand of NC_134530.1, from coordinate 18,827,442 downwards.
AATTCAGGTGTATGGCAAACATTTTGAATCCAGGCATGTGGGATAAAGTCCCTCTATGCCCATATGCTATTGGAGGAAATAGTGAGAGGGATTGGATGCTGCGTGGAAAGAAATAGAGCAAATAGGAATGTCTGCTTGTTTAGGGAGATAGAATCAATCATTTGCTTACTTTAAGGCAGTACAGCTTTAATGGGATAAGCTGTGGAAATGATTGATTCCTACAGGAAAATGTTCTTGGACTATATCTCCAACAACCAGAGTGGTGGTCTTCCTACCATGGAATACTACTCTTTCAGATTCCCTCCGTACCAGTCAGGGAATAAGTCCCAGTCATATTTCCCTCAGTGTGAGTTTCCCACGTTTTCTCATTCTGTATTACATTACGATTCAATAGGGTCACAGAGGCAACAAGGTCTCTCTTCATATCTCTTTAGCTTCCTATAGAAGCGACATGAGACTGTGAGCATCAAAATTATGATGATAAACAACACTGTCAGACTGGACCTTAAACTATGTGAAATCCTTTGAAGCCAAGCGCGTGGGATCCAGGCTCTTTCTATGCCATCCAGCATTTGTTTAATTGCCTCAGCTACTGAGATGCTTTATATCCGTCCTTGAATATATAGGAAATATCCTTTTAGCTGAATCACATCTAATGAAATGCTTCCCTTAAGCCCTTGCAAAAGTTTTCAAATCACATCCCAATCATGCAATGTCTTATATGCATAGGGAGTTATAAAAAATGGGTACCATTCCAATCACATTTTAACATTAATCGATAAGTCATAAACCTTGATCTTTCAGCAAAAGAACGGCCTGTTGATATAGTCTGGCCACTATTGCATAAAATGTTCAATTATGAAACAGTCCCAGAGTTTCCCTTAGACAGCATCAACAATGGAAGACATATCTCAGCAGGCAGCTATTGCCATTCTCTGGAATCTACGAGGTCTTCCTGACGCTTTGAACAACTGTAGTAGCAATTGGCTCTAGAGAAATCCACCGATCTCCTTTGCTTGTGAAAATATGAGCAAATTATCCCTCCCTTCAGGGGTCAGCCACCTGGAAACAGAATCATGGTGAAGATTGGGGGATTTCTTCATCTTCTCCATGTCCTTTATCTTTCTCCAAATGTGATTGCATCCTTCTATGCAGAGTACATCAGCTTAATTCTGCAAAAACATAAACGTAAAGCCCTGTCTCCAGGTGACAAATGGCCCTGGATCCCAAATGTGATTTCCATCTTCTTAGGCCTCCTTGGGATGAAATTTTTCTGTAGAGGTGAGAACGTGCTTATCTGCCTGAAATCTCTTACGAGCTTTTAGTAAGGACAAAAAAAAGATGGTTAAAATGACTAAACAAAGTTTCTCACACATAAGATTACTCTTCTCCCCCTTCTGTTTTAACAATGGAGATTTTAGAGCACCACTAGAAATCTCAATTAACTTGCTAGATTTTGGAACAATAAAACTAGCTAGATAGACTTCATGGTTATGTAAATGCCAACTCCTAGCTCAGAGAATCCAGAGATCTGACTAATTGTGAGAGCTTCTTACCACACTCAGGATGATTTGGAAGGCTGAAAAAATTCTTAACAAATGTGTCCAGCAGTTCTTGAAGTAATTTATGAAACATAGATTTTTTTCTTCAATTTTCCAATAAGGTTACAATTTCAATTAAACTGTATTGCTGTTCAGGCTTTTTGCATGGTAGGATGTTACAATGTGGAAATATTCTGTCTTGGTTAATTTCTCTCATTCCTTCCAAACTGGATTTAGAGAAAGTTAGTGGGCGGGTCTTGGGCCATCCTGAATGCCCTAAGGAAATAACCCAATATCCAGATTTGAAAAACTTTTTTCCTCCAATTTCTAATTCCACATGGGTACGCTGTTGTTTCCATAGAACAACACTCCAAAGACCCCTTGATTTAATACAGGGTGGTCCCACTTCTCAAGTACTCTTTTCTGAGAGGTATAAATTTTAACTCTAGAATGGCAAGGAAACTAAAATTGGCTTAAGCGATCTTCCTTTTTTATAAACCATGGAACATCAGATTTTATTACTGCCTTAATTACTTCATAATTCTGATCGATAATTCCAGTGACCATCAGAATACTTTGAGAATTTAAGTTAGACTTTCCTAATAAAAGTCCCATAATTCTTTGAGGTAGGAGACTCAAACTACGGTTCTTAATAATTTCTGATTTAATTACAACTTTTGGCTTTTCTACACATCTCTGAGTAACTCCAGTATCTGTGTGAATTCATTAAGTACTTAGGTGAAATCTTCCTGATAAAAACTGTGTTACTCAGGGAGGAAGAGAAAGTGGAGCTCATCCAGGCCCACCAAGCCTTGAGGACAATATTCCCGCTCAGAGTAACAAATCCAGAGAGAAGACCATATGTCTGGCCCCACTATGAGACACAACACCCCTCACTGACCCGTAGCCCTACAGGGGACAACACTGGAGAGACAGTGTGAGAATTGTGCCCAATTTGATCTCACCACACCAAGAAAAAGCACTAAGGGCGTGCAACAGAACAGAAGGGGAACAGAACAACGAAGTCCCTGGGGAATACCAAAAATAGATTTTGGGTCCAGGGCTTGGCACTCCATCAGATCCGACTGGAAAACATCCCTAAGGCCAACAAACAGCCCTTGAACTAAGTTCAAGGTTTTCTTTTTTGTTGTTGTTGTGTTGCGTTGTGTGTTTTTTCTTTTTTTTTGTCATTGGATTTTTGTGGTTGTTATAGTTTGTTTTGTTGCTTGGTTTTGCTGTGTCTTGTTGTTGTACATGTTATTATCTCCGCAGATCTGTCTAAATAAGATAGGCTGGATGAACAATCTGGAGGAGAAAACAGCGAGACCAACATTTCTGGGGGCCGTGGGAGATGGGGAGATGGGGCGAAAGGAAGTGGTGTTAACAAACCTAGGGACAAGAGAAAAATAGTGAGCCAAATCAGTGGTGAGGAGGGTGTAGTAGGCCTGGTAGGGCATGATCAAGGGTCATGTAACCAAAAGGAATTACTGAAATCCAAATAAAGGCTGAACATGATAGTGGGATAAGAAGAAAGTAAATGGAAAAAGAAGAAAGAGTTAGAAGGCAAGGGTCATATATACAGGTCTAAATATAGGGCATACATATATAAATATATATATGAGGATGGGAAATAGGTTTATGTGTATATATTTATAGGTTTTGTATTAAGGTAGCAGATGGACATCGGGCCTTCATTCAAGTACTCCCTCAATGCAAGAATACTTTTTTTGATTAAACTGGCATTCCATGATGCTCACCTTCCTGACACAATTACTGAAGACAAAGCAGGTGCATAGTCAAATGTGGTGAAGAAAGCTGATGTTTCCCGGCTGTCCAAAGATTTGAAGATAAACAAGTGGCCATCTAGCTCAGAAGCAACAAAGCCCAAATGGAGGAAGCACAACAGTTTGTATAATCATGAGGTGCCAAAGGTATCAGTTATCAGGCATGAAAGAAGAAACAATTCATATCATTGTGTGCTCACCTCCCCGATATGATCTCTGAAGGCAAATGGGTGCATAAGCAAATGTGGTAAAGAAAGCTGATAGTTCCGGCTATCAAAAGATATAGCGGCTGGGGTCTTAAAAGCTTGAAGGTAAACAAGCAGCCATCTAGCTCAGAAGCAACAAAGCCACATGGAAGAAGCACAACAGCTTGTGTGATCACAAGGTGTTGAAGGGCTCATGTATCAGGCATCAAAGAACAAAAAATCATATTATTGTGAATGAGGGGGAATGCAGTGGGGGAACCCAAAGCCCATCTCTGGGCAACTGGACATCCCCTTATGGAAGAGTCATGGGGCAGAGATGCGTAACTCAGGGTACAGTGTAGCAATGATGAAACATACAACTTTCCTGTAGTTCCTACATGCTTCCTTCCCCACCCCACCCCCCCGGTCCCCTATCATGATCCTAATTATACCTGACAAATCCAGCTAGACCAGAGGATGTACACTGGTACAGAGAAGAACTGGAAACACAGGGAATCCAGGATGGATGATCCCTTCAGGACCAGGGGTGAGAGTGGCTATACTGGGATGGTAGATAATGGGTGGCATAGAAAGGGGGAACTGACTACAAGGATCTATATATAACCTCCTTCCTCGGGGACGGACAACAGAAAAGTGGGTGAAGGGAGATTTTGGACAGTGTTAGATATGACAAAAATAATAATTTATAAATTATCAGTGGCTCATGAGTGAGGGTGGAGCAGGGAGGGAGGGCGAAAATGAGGACCTGAAGCCAAGGGCTTATGTGGAGTGCAAATGTTTTGAGAATGATGAGAGTAATGAATGTACAAATGTGTTTTACACAATTGATATATGTATGGATAGTGGTAAGAGTTGTATGAGCACCCCCCAAAAAATGATTTTAAAAAACTGTATTACTTTTCCAAGCTGAGACTTCCAAACTTCAATTGTCACAAGCTGTTGGGGGCACTCTTTAACCTTTTCCAGGCTAGTTAGCTTTGCATCAATATAGACTGGGCTCTTGCAAGTTTGGCCAGGACTTTTCTCCTGCTGTGAGGTTGGGGATAGCTGGGATTGCTGCCCTTCAAAGATTCTTTTGCTGGGTTAAGCAAAGGCCTTGTCTTCTCCCCTTTGTTGGGCAAGTCCTGGATCAAGCTTCTATCTCTATTTCCTTGCCATTAAGTTTTCCTAATGGCAATCCTTTACTGTTGAATCTTGAGCGACATCTGCTAGCCCAATGAGTTCCTTTCTTGCAGCAGGGGCAAAGTCTGGGTTCTTTTAAACCTGAACTCAGTGGTCCTGGCCCATGATCTGGCACAGACCGCATCTTTCTCTTTGTTGCCAGGCTGACTGGTCTGAGTGGTCTACACTCTTTGAAGATGACCTATCTTCCCACAACTAAAGCATTTTCTTCTAGGTCTGAAGTAATTTTCCAAGGAAGCTGCTATGAGGTTGGCTTTGTATTCATCTGTCTCTATATTCCTGCATACTCTGACATAATCTAACAGCATGCCTTGTTCCTTGTAGGATGCAAGGCATATCTACAGTGTTTATTAAAGAAATCAAGCGATAGCTTATGAACTAACTGTTTTACTGCCTGCACATTTTTATACATTTTGAAACAGAGCTTTCCAATTGGGATGCAAAGTCTACAAAGGAGTCATCATTCCACTGTCTTATAGCTGTGTAACTCGACCTTCTCTCTCCTCATGGAATTATCTCTTCCCATGTCATTAGGCAAACTTTATGTACCTGTGATATTGCCTGTTCAATAAACTTTAGTTGTGACTCAGTTGTTTTAAAATTCTTATGTCCTAGCAGTTGTTGAATTCCTATCCCTATCCCCTTCTCAACATTCTTCTGAGCTTGTGAATGGGCTTTAATATCCCACAACATATGATGTTGTAAAACTTCTGAAGGATAAGGACATATTTTCACTAAGGCTTGCCAGTCAGAAGGTAACTAGCACTCAACTCTGCTAAAGTCCTTAAGCTAATTAAAAATGTGAGTCTGGCCATAGTCCTTTACAGTGTACTAGAAGTCTTTTAGCAATTCAAAGGGGAAGGCACTGTGAATTCCTTGTCGTTGCTCATCAGGCTGCCTGTCTATAACTCTAACAGTATAAGCCATTCTAAATTCTAAATCTCCTTCCTGTGCTATACTTTTGTCCAACTGTGAAATCCAGTGTGCCTACCTACCCCTGCCTGTTTGCATCTCAATTCCCAAAACCTCATCTTCTATGTTAAATCTCTCAATTTGCATTTCTTTGCATCTAATCTTATCTCTCCCTCCAGCACTGAGTTGCTTGATTTTATTTTGATTTCCTGTCAGGGGTGGGGGAGGCCTATGTTTCTAGTCTGATATCTCCTTCTGATTCAAACATCCTTTTCTTAGCTGTTTAAAATCTTCTCATCTGCTGGATACTCATTCTGCCTGCTTCTCACCTGATTTAAATCTGCATAGCTTAGAAGCTTCTCACTATTTTGCTGGGTTTTCTTCCATGCTCCCTCTCCTTGCAGACACTCCAACAATGTTTTAATCTGCACCCACATTGCCCAGATCCCCATGGGTATGCTTTGTGCATACATGTGGGCCTTTTTAAAATGAATGGCTACCTTATCCCAGATCTCCATATCAAAGATTCCTGAGTCTGGAAAAGAAGGATTAACTTTCTTTACCACTTTAGGAAATGCTTTAATTTTCTTATTCATTATCACTAAATTTGTTTCTTCAAGAGGTGGCCAAGAGTGATACTGACCTCTGTATCCTTGTTCTTTGCTTGACTCATATCTGATTCAGACTGAAAAAGAAAAGAAACACTCAAAGAAAATAAACATACTCAAAAAATATTTTCCCGATTCACCATTTCTGTCCAATGAGGCTGTATAGGTGTTACATGGGATATAACTTAAAAGAGTTCTTTTCCTACTGGGCCCCATGTAATGGGTGTCATATTCCAGGGCAATCAACCCCCTGAAAAATCATGAGTCTGGTAGGTGCAATTGTATGGTTGAGATATATAAAGAATATAATAAAGTCATAGAGAATGAGAGATAGAAAAGAGATTGAAATAATGGAGTCAGACACATGTCATGGTAGCTCACCTCAGCCCCGCTCAGTGGTCCACGTGAGGATGTAGAAGGTGTGAATTGCAGGACTGAGTGAGCAGGTTTATTATCAATCAAGGCTTATGTGTCTTTTGTGGGCTGTGCAAAGCCCCTGTAATTACAGGTAAGGACATATGTATGTCACAGGAAGGGGATGTGCTATAGGCAATCCAGTGATGAAAAGAAGACAATCTAGTGGCATATACACAATAGGAAGAGGAGGGATTGGGGGCACATATGTGACAAGATGAACGGATCCTAGATTTAGGATGGCAGCCTAACTTTGGATGTCACTGAGCAGGTTTGACCTGTTCTCTGGCTTGCCATGGAAATAATTACAATATTTATCAGTAGGGTGTGAGCCCCACCTACAGTAGACCAGACTGATGTCTGAAAGCCCTCAGGGAGAAGTAATCCATTGTCCTTAACAGCAGGGAGTGGGGCCCACCTGTGGTGGGACCAGAAAGTAGTATGAAGGCTGAATGCATCTGATGTGCCACCATGTGCTAGCAGATAGCCTTTAATGCTTGTCATATCTATGACGAGAAACAAAGCTAGGGAAAAGTCTTTTTATGTCACACAGGGCCTACCACCCCAGGGGAGTCAACTGGAAACACACATAATGTCAACCGACACACCTGAAATGGTTTGCCATCTTTTTAGTTTGGGCTATCAGTTTTCTATTTTGTTTTTCTTATTTTGTTCTATTGTGTTAGCTGTTGTTGATTTATTTTTGTCTTCTTTTTTAAAAATGTTTTTCTCTGCTTTGTTTTTATGCATATTATTGTCCATCTCTACACACTAGGCTGGATGAACAATCCAAAGGAGAGAAAAATGGGACCATTGGTTCCTGGAGGACATGGGAGTGGGAGGGATGGGGGTAAATGGGGGGTTAGGGGGGTTGTGTTTAAGAAACCTGGGGACAAGGAAAGACTCCGTCATCTAAAATTGATGGCAAGGAGAGTGTAGGATGATGGGGGCATGGGAGGATCGATCAAGGGCAATATATTCAAGAGAAATTACCAAAACCTGACTGACAGCCAAACATGATAGTGATATAGGAGGAAAGTAAAAGGAAATAGAGGAAAGAACTGGGAGGCAAAGGACATTTATAGAGGTCTAAGTATAGGTATGTATATATATAAATACATTTATATACAATCACAGGGGATTTGATCTATGTACATATATTTATTTATAAAATATTATGGTAATTGGACATTGGGTCTCCATTCAAGTACTCCCTCAATCCAAGAACAATTTGTTCTACTTCCATGGTACTCTGTGATGTTCATCTTCCCTGACATGATTGCTGAAGACAAAATGGGTACATAAGCACATGTGGTGAAGAAAGCTGATGGTGCAGCTATTTAAAGAAATAACATCTGTGGTCTTAAAGTATAGAAGATAAACTAGCGGCCAACTAACTGAGAAGTAACAAAGCCCATATGGAAGAAGCACACCAGCCTCTGTGATCATGAGGTGTTGATGGGATCAGGTATCTGGTATCAAAGATCCAAGACAAAACAAACAAAAATCATATCAATGGGAATGATAGAGAGGGCAGTGTGGAGACCCAAAGCCTATCAGTAGTCAATTGGACATCCCCTGTCAGAGCGGCCACAAGGAAGGGAAGAACGAATCCAGGTGCAGTAGAGCACCTACAAAACACACAACTTTCCTCTAGTTCTTTAATGCTTCCTCCACTCCAACTATCATGACCCCAATTCTGTCTTAAAATCTGACTAGACTCAAGTACGTATACTAGTACAGATTAGAGCTCACAACAAAGGGAATCCAGAACAGATATATCCCCCAAGACCAACAAGGGGAGCAGTGAAATTAGGAGGATAAGGGGGGACGAGTAATTGGGAACTGATCGCAATGGTGGACATATGGTCCCCCCTCCGAGGGGGTTGGACACCAGAAAAGTGGGTAAAATGATACAGAAGTCAGTGCAAGACAGGAAAAAGGGAAGAATTCATAAATTATTAGGGGTACAAGAAAAAGAGGTGGGGGAATGAGAAGCTGATGCCAGGGGTTGAAGTAGAAAGGAAAGGTTTTGAAAAAGATGATGACAACATGCGTACAGATGTGTTTGACAAAATGAATATATGTGTGGAATATGATAAGAGCTGTAAGAGCCCCCAATAAAATAAAAACTTTAAAAAGAATATGGCATACATAGTGCTAAACATATATTTCATCATATCATCATAGAACAGAATATATCATATATGGCAATATGTTAAGGATATGATACATTTCACATAACTGAATACATCCTGGTGGCATAGTGATAATACACTGGACTTGGCTCTGAAATGTCAGCAGTTCAAAACCACCCACACTCACTCTGTGGGAGAAAAAGTAGGCTTGCTACTCTGGCAAAGAGTTAAACTCTCAGAAGCTCATTGGTGTAGTTCTACTCCATTTTTTAGGGTCCCTCTGAGCCCCCTTCAACTCAATGTCAGTGAATGTGGGTTTTGGTTTCTAGTAAATTAATATAAACAAATAATTATATTATTAGTTGCAAAGATATGTTGCTAGTTAAAGTCAAATTGATATGGTGATCCCCAGATTTCTGTCTTATGAACGGAAAGTACAGAGAGTTTTGTAGGCATCTTGTGAGAGATCCAATCTACATGAAGGTATTAGGAGAGGTGAGCACAATCCTTCTGGGAGGATCCATTGAAGCCAATTGCTAAAAGATGGGGAGTGCTTTTGTTCCAAAGACCAGGATGTGAGAAAGTGTGAAAGATGGGCAAAATCTTCATTCCTGAATATATATATTCATTTTACAAAAAAATAAACAAAACAATAGAAAATTGTCAATGTGTACTCTAGATTACAAAACTAACTAACTAAATAAGGAGAAATAGGCTTTTGTTTTGACCAAGATGATTGTTTATTATTTGTCTGGGGATTCACATACATTGACTAACCAGTCTAGCCAGAAAATGACACTTTTTTCCCCAAAAAATTACATGTAGAATAATAACAATGATGAAATGATCCCTTTTCAATTTTTCATGTTGAATTATGTAAGGGTTTATGTTTCGGATCATGTTTTGTATTCAACAACTTAACTTATCAAACCTCTGCATCGCTGGTCTTGTCACTTTCCCTCCCCCAGTTTTTGCTCTTCTTCCTCCTGTAGGATATTACCTTCTCCTTGACCCAAGTGAGCATCAGCCTCCCTTACAGCAGCTTGCTTTCCCTTCCCTAGGTCTCCTTCCTACCCCTGCTGTGATAGGTTTCTTGTGCCAACACGGCACCTGTAAGAAGACATGATGGAGTACAGCCTGTCAATCAGGTCAGTCTGGTGACCTACTTAGAGGCAATATGGAGATAAATAGCTCTCTGAAGGCCTGCCTCCTCTCTCTCTCTCTCTCTCTCTCTCTCTCTCTCTCTCTCTCTCTCTCTCTCTCTCTCTCTCTCTCTCTCTCTCATCTCTCTCTTTCCTTCTCTCTCAATCACCCCCCCCCTTGGTCTTCCTGCTTGCTGGCCACCCCCAGAGCAGCTGGGGACCTGCCATGTTTCAACCGACCTCAGATCCATGCAACTTTGCACCCAGCCTGTGATCTTCCTGTGTTCTGCATCATTGAATGTGGCCGCATGAGTCTGAAGAGGGGCATATGGACAAGTATGAGATTAATGGATTGAGTTGGACAGGGCTGAGAGGTCCCTTTTTCTCTTATTAAATCATTTTATTGGGGGTTCTTACAGCTCTTATCCAAATCCATGCATACATCCATGTGTCAAAAACATTTGTACATACATTACCATGATCATTTTCAAAGTATTTGCTTTCTACTTTGAGCCCTTGATATCAGCTCCTCATTGTCCCACTCCCAGACACTCCCTACTCCATGGACCATTTATCATTTATAAATTGTTATCCTCCCCACCCCCTTCTTACACCAACTGCTGTCTCCCTTCACCCACTTTTCTGTTCCCATTCCCCTAGGAATGAGTCATATGTAGATCATTGAGATCAATTCCCCCTCTCCTCCCCACCTTCCCCTTCCCCTCCTGGTATCTCTGTTCTCCTTATTGGTTCTGAGGGGGTTACCTGTCCTGGATTCCCTGTGTTGTGAACTATAATCTGTAGCACTGTACATCCTCTGGTCTAGTCAGATTTGTAAAGTAAAATGGAGGTCATGGGGTAGGGAGGAGGCAGCACTAAAGAACTAGAGGAAAGTTATATGTTTCATAAGTGCTGTACTGCACATGGAATTGTTTGTCTCTTCTTTTTGACCCTTCTTAAAGGAATGTCCAATTGTCTATAGATGGTCTTTGGGTTTCCACTCTACGTGCCCCTGCATTTACATTGATATGATATTTTTTTTGCTCTGGGTGTTCGATGCCTGATTCCTGATCCCATCGAAACCACAAGATCACACAGGCTGGTGTACTTCTTTCATGTGGACTTTGTTGCGTCTCAGTTACATAGCCGCTTGTTTAATCTTCAAGCCTTTAAGACCCCAGATGCTATATCTCTTGATGGCTGGCACCATCTGCTTTTTTCATCACATTTGCTTTTGCACCCATTTTGTCTTCAGCAATCGTGTAGAGAAGCTGAGCATCACAGAATGCCAGATTATCAGAACAAAGTGTTCTTGGGTTTAGGGTGTACTTGAGTTGAAGTCCAATGTCCATCTGCTACTAATAGATCTAGTTCCCTATCGGTATCTATAAAAATATTTACGTATGCACATGACTTCATTTAGACCTCTATAAATGGCCTATGGCCTTTGCCTTCTCTTTCTTTCCTGTATTTCCTTTGATTTTCTTCTTCTTGTCCCACAATCATATGCAGCCTTCATTCAGTTAACAGTTATTCCTCGATTACATTGCACTTGATTACGCCCCACTACGAATCCTACACCTTTCTCTCCATCAATTTTAGTTACCTTGTTATTATTTTGTCTTTGGGTTGGTTGACAACCCCCTTCCTATCTCCCACCTCCCCTCTTCTGTGTCCACCCAGAACCGTCGCTATATGGAAACACTTTTCTGAATGGGGGTGGGGTAGTTAGGTATAGGTAGTCTATTCATGTTTCTCGCCAATGCTCCTGAAGTGATTCCCTCTGGAGAGGAGGGTTTTCATAAAACAGTGTATAATATGACCCATTGTGGGAAGATAGCCATCTGCTCTTCCCAATGACTCTTATGTCATTACCATATGGGCTCATGAAAAGGGAGGCAGGTATGAAGGTTCTGTTTGGATATTGCCACTGATGACTGCACATCTCACAGCAGCAGAGACCAATACTGAGGCTGAAATGTGAGACCACTCTTCCAGGTTGATTACATAGAACACATAGAACCATCTCTTTTATAGAAAGGACGCAATTTTGTTCTTACTGGAATATTCATTTATGAGCCCTGGCTATGTAGTGAAATAAAAGATGGGCTGCTAACTAAAAGGTTAAACCTTTGAAGCCACAAGTGGCTCTGAAAGATGAAACTTTACTCGTGTAACATGGAACAGTCTCAGAAACCCACAGAAGAAGAAAAAATAACAACCTTAGTGTTCACCCCATTGCAGTTGGGTCAGAACAGGCACGTCTCCCACACTAGGATATAGTGTTATAGAAGAACCTATTCCTGTCCAGGTAGAAATCTAAAGTTGTGTCATCTTTTCTCTTCATGTTTTCTGACCTGTAGATGTGTAGAGACTTTTTTGAGATGATTCAATTGTCCTCTCTACCAATACGCAACAGCCCAGGATGCCTTTCTTTTATTCAAGAATTATTGTCAAATAATCACAATGAAAGATATGGTAAAAATACAGTGCTGAGTCTTTGTGGAGTTATATGTGGTCAGAAATATTTCATAAGAATTTGATGCCTAGAGAAATATGTCTAGGTGTGTTCTTTAGCCCTCCAGAGAAGGAAATGCACCCATAGCACAGTCATTGCGGGTGACCCTGTGTGCTAGAGACACCAAAATAGAAAGGACAAGCTCTTGGGAAGGAGTTCAATGGGATGAAAGCTGTACCTGGAGCTGCAGGATTGTCTCCCCAGGTCAAAGTGGCACACGTTTGCCTTTTGTTTTTCCCTGAGGTCCAAGGATATGAATTTCTCAAGGAGCGTAAGACAAAAGACTACTTCATTACAGAAGCACCTGAGAAGTTGTCCACTAAAGCCACAGGATTGTAAATACTTCACCTATCCCATCTCATGGAATTGACAATTTCAGGTGGTGAGAAAACGCAATTTTATCCTCCACAGCCCTCACGAGTTCTTATATCCTCATCCCTTTCTGCAGGCACAACTTCTAATTTTAGCAGCAGCACGAGGAAGAAACAGCATTGTTGAGTAGAGACTCTTGCATGAAAATTTCTGGAAGACCTGCAGGAGTTTCACAGGTGCTGGTGACGGGGTATGAGTGAGGGATATCAACTTGACTAACATATAAAGCAATTTTAATGATATAATAACCTACTATGTTAAAGTCCCTTGTTTCGGAGAATAATTCTGGGTACACTAAATGTGTTCTTTCTCGATTCTTTCTTCTTGGTGTTAGCTCATTTATACAACTTCATTTTTATTGGCATTATATGCACATTTTAATCAAGTCAATAATTCAATCACATCAAGAAGAGCCATCAGAGTGTCACCGTATTCAATTCTAGAATGTTTCCTTCTTCCCTGTAGTCCTTGCTATTAATCTAATTATTTCTAGTTGTGGCCAAAATATGCACAGCGGAACATTACTCAACACGAAAACTTCTATGTGTACAATTCAGTGTCATTGAAAATACTTTTCATGTTGCACAGCCAACTTCTTTCTCTCAGCAGCACTTATCCTAATTTCACATCTCTTTGCCCACGGTATTAGAAATATCTATGCAAGCTCCCTATGCAACCCATTTGCGCATCCAGAAACTCATGAAACATTTATTTATCACAAAGTTATACTCTGGAAACAGATAAATGGGTAGACGTTGCTCCTTCTCTCAGGAATCATACAGTTTTCATAGGCTAGTAGACATTGTTTTTTTAAAAAAAGATGGAGAGAATAAATACATAAATAAATAAATAAATTGCAGATTCTGAGATGGTTTAACAATCCTGGAGAAGTGGGTCATATCACTGGGCTCTTCTGTGGGTTTAGTGAGGACTTCACAGAGAAGCTCTTAATCATATTGATCCTTGAAGGAGGTGGCAACAGGGAACAATATTGGGATTATTATTAGAGCTGTCATTTTTGCTTAGGAAATGACATGAGCTAGTTCATATAAGATGACGACTGAAGACCAGGAATGAAAAGTGATGGATGAGTGTGGCCAAGTGGGCAGCAGTGAGACAACAGAAAGTCGCCTTCTTACTACAGGACTGACATTCTGAAAGTTGTGGGGAGTCAGTACAGAGACTGTGGCAGAGGGTGTGTGCAGTCAGGTTCGCCCTGCAGAGAAATTGTCCTGGTCAATGTAAGCAACCCAGTCTTGCAAATCCATGCAGAGGGAAAAGGTGGAAATCGCACAGGAGAAGTGAGGGATGCGTCATGTGTGACGGGTTGTAATAGAATTCACCCTGAAACCCACTGAGTAACGGGAGACACACTCAACATTTAAAATTAGTTATTTTATTAATTCCTTAACTCCCCTCTGAAACTGTCCTCACAAGTTTAAGTCACGAGGAAGATGAGAGTTGCCACACTGACTTTGTTTTACCATTGCATGTAATGGCGTCTGTGTGAAGCTTGTTTCCAAGGGGTTTTCATTTAGCTAATGTCTCTTATTTTACTGAATTTTATTTTTGAACACGTTTATAATTACAGACAACATGCAACTACAGTAAGGTAGTTCTCTTTAGCCTCATATAATGTTCCCTCTTATTAATAACCTTCATGAAAAGTCCTATGTTGCATTTACTGGTCATGATCTGCTTAGACTCCTCTGGCTGATAAGCACTTCTTGATTTTGATGATCATGTCAGTGATGAGACAAACTGGTCAACCATTTTAGAGACTATGTTTCAGTTGGCTTTTGCCTAATGTTTGTCACATGCTTCAATTTAGTACAGTTTTCTTTTTGTTTTTATGGACAAGGATTTATATCTCTTATTCACCTATCCTTTTAGCAATAGCTGTAAATGAATTTGGGTTTTGATTGTGATTGTGTTAAACCTACAGATCAAATTGAGAAGGATTTATATCTTCACAATAGTTAGAGTCCTTCCAATTCATGAACAGTGATTATCTTTATTCTTCTATTATAAGTATTTTGTAGCTTAGATTCTGTCAACTTTGCTAGACTTTTATTAGACTAACTTCTATATATTATTATTGTTTATGAAGTGCTGTCTTTGATTGTTGATACGTGGAGAACAATTCATGGTTATATACTTTTATAGTTGTCTCTTTGGGATTTCTCTGTAGACAATGATAACTTCTGTGAACAGAGAGTGCTTTAGTTCTACCTTCCCAGTTTGTACACCTTCTTATTTTTAATTTTTTTGCTGTTGTGCTCATTAGGACACACAGAGCAATATAAACCTGGTCATCCTTCACAGCTTGTTGAGCTAAATGAAAAATTGTTTAATTTTTCAACATTGAGCATGATCACTATTTTCAAGGCTTAATAGATGCTCATTATGACTTTAAGGGAGTTTGCGTAAAAAATAAAAGCATAAATCATTATTTTAAATTTTACCAATTGCTTATTGTGTTTCAGTTGATATTATATAATTTATTTTTATGTGAGCTAATTTAATGCATTGCATAATCTGATTCTCAAATCTTGAAGGAGACTTTAATTCCTGAAAAAACTTCTACTAGTTGCATTGTACAATTATTTTCATATGGGATTTGATTTGCTAGAATTTTGCTAAGGATATTTGCATTTCTGTTCATGAGTGATGTTGCTCTGAAATCTTGCTACAATTGCTATATCTAGTTTTGATATGACACTAATGCTAATTTCACCGAATGAGATAGGAAATGTTCCCTATGCTTATTTTCTGTAAGATATTGTACAGAATTAATTTCATCAATTTCTTAAAAGGATTTTGATACAAATAAAACACCTTTGAAAGAAATATACAGTCAACACTGGAGTATTATATATAAAAGGAAAGCAGATTGAATTTGGGATTTTATTTTTATTTATGTTTTTAATAAATCTTTTTATTGGGGCTCATACAGCTCTTATCACAATCCGTACATACATGAATTGAGCAAAGCACCCTTATACATTCGTTGCACTCATCATTTACATAATTCACCTTCCACTTGGGGTCCGGGAATCAGCTCGGTTTCCCTTTTTCCCCCTCCCCCTCCCTCCCCGCTCCCCCTTTCCCCCTGTTCCCTTGATAGTTTATAAATAATTACTATATCTTATCTTACACTCCCTGGCATCTCCCCTCACCCGCCTTTCCATTGCCCATCTCCCAGAGAGAAGGTTACACATAGATCTCCAAGATCGGTTCTCCCTTTCTACACCCCCTTCCATCCTGGTGTCGCCACTCCTACTTCGGGTGTTGAGGGGTTGTCTGTCCTAGATTCCCCGTGTTTCCAGATCCCTACTGCACTGCTGTACATCCTCTGGTATAACCAGGTCCGCAAGGTAGAATTGGGGTCATGATAGTTGGGAGGGGAGGAAGCGTTCAGGAATTAGAGGAAGGTTTTGAGTTTCATTGTTGCTACACTGAACCCTGAGTTACTCATCTCCTCCCCACTACCCCTCTGGAAGGGATGTCCAGCTGTCTACAGATGGGCATTGGGTCCCCATCACGCACTGCCCCTCATTCACGGTGATGTGATTCTCACCACCACCCCGCCTTTGTTGTTTGAGACCTGGTCTCCTCTCCCTTCATGATCACCTATATTGGTGTGCTGTTTCTGTGTGGGCTTTGTTGCTTCTGGGCTAGATGACCACTTGTTTGCTTTCAAGCCTTTAAGTCCCCAGACACTATATCTCTCAGTAGCCGGGAACCATCAGCCTTCTTCACCACACTTGCTTATGCACACTTTCGTCTTCAGCGATTATGTGAGGAAGGTGATCACACAATGATTGGTTTTGTTCCTTGGTGTCTGCTACATGGTCCGTTCAACACCTTGTATTCGTTTAGGCCGTGTGCTTCTCTGTGGGCTTTCTTGCTTCTGAGCTAGATGGCCACTTGTTTGCCTTCAAGCCTTTAAGACCCCAGACGCTATATCTTTTGATAGCCAGGCATCATCAGCTTTCTTCACCACGTTTGCTTACACACACATCTGTCTTCAGTGATCATGTCTGGAAGGTGGGTTCCTGCACTGACTGTTTAGCAGGGCGAGGTGCTATTGTATTAGGGGAGAATTTGGGATTTTAAAGCAGATGTGCGAACTGAGGAAAGTGTGATTTTGATCTTCATGATTATCAGCTCTTTCCCTTGAGCAGCTCTCTAATCTAGAGACTCTAATGATTTAGTGAGAATAATTTTCTACTGCAAAGTTTCCGTAGGGCCTGCTTTATGTCCTTGTTTCTAAGAGTGTAGATAAAGGGGTTCAGCATGGGTGTGGCTACAGTGTACATCACTGAGGCGATTGCACTGGACCTGGAATTTTGGGTAGCAGCAGAACTGAGATAAACCCCAAGAATGGTACCATAAAACAAGGAAACCATGGAGAGGTGGGACCCACAAGTGGAAAAGGCTTTGTATTTGCCCCCAGCTGATGAAATTTTCAAAATGGAGGACACAATCTTCGTATAAGAGAAAAGGATCCCAGTGAGTGGAATGACACCCAGAAGTCCAGCTGAAAAATAAATTACTAAGTTATTTAGGAATGTGTCAGAGCAAGCAAGTTGAACTACCTGATGAAGTTCACAGAAAAAATGGGAGATTTCTAACTCTGTACAAAAGGACAAACGCAAAGCCATTAATGCGTGTAATAGAGCATCCAGTACACTAAATAACCAGGAGGCCAGAAGCAGGAGGCCACAGGATCTTGTGTTCATGATGACTGTGTAGTGCAGTGGGTGACAGATGGCCACAAACCGGTCATAGGCCATCACTGTCAAGAGGAAATGATCTACTTCTATAAAAACCGTGAAAAAATACATCTGGGTGATGCAGTGTTCATATGTAATGAATCTCTTCTGCATCTGGATGTTCAGCAGCATCTTTGGGACAGTGGTGGAAGTGAAACAGATGTCAGCAAAGGAGAGGTTGGAGAGGAAGAAGTACATGGGTGTGTGGAGGTGGTTGTCCTTGATTATGGCCAGGATGATGAGCAGGTTCCCAGTGAAGGTGACCAAGTACATTGACAGGAAGAGTCCGAAGAGGAAGGGCTGCAGCTCTACCTCTTCTGAGAGCCCCAAAAGGATGAAATGTTGAAAATGTGTGTGGTTTCTTGGGTCCATGTAGCTGAAGAAGCTACTGAAAAAGAAAGAGCAATGAAACTTAGATATAAGAATTTAACACTGGTCTAACAGATCTGCTGTATATTCTATTTTAGCATGTAAATTAAATCCATTATAATCTCTCTAGATGTATCCCCTTAAATTGAGAACATCATAAGTCTCGAATGTTCCATCTTTTTATAGATACCTGACTGGCCTCCCTTTCTTTGAATCACATCTCTTTAGAAAAAGCAACATAAATTCTACAAGTCCTTGAAACATTGTTTTGTTCATTCAACAAATGTGTTAAACCAATTTTTACACCAAATATTCTTGTAGTCACTGCAAATAGCAATGAAATTTTTTAACATTGCCCTTGTTTCATGAGTAGTAACTGTAGTATTTCAAAGTTAATGAGAAGCCAACTAAGTTGTACCTAATGACGTCTCCTCATCCGTAAGGAAGAAGAAAGATGAAAATTGAAAGACACATGCAATGAATGAGGCTAAGAGACCAGTGGATCCTGCCAACATCAGTCTGCACTCTCTCAATGCGAAGAGCTAGATGGTGTTGGTCTACAAATACCACCTGCTCTGCAAAAGCTCACATTAGAAGTCCTAGATAGAATGGATGGGTGAGGAGGGGAGATTGTGGAATCAAAATCACACAAGACACCAAGCTTACCAGCCAGGAGAAACTGTTGAAACCCCAAAGACTTACCCTTTTAGTCTAGAATTGAACCCATATCCAACTATAATAATTAAATATTTATGATCAACAAGGCAGCATTTCCTCAAGAATAAAAGTCAGAAGTATAGGAAAGAAGAATTAGACACAGGAAATATAGGGAAGAAGTGGGATTGTAAGAGATGGGTTGAATCAGAATATTTATGAATTACTGAATGACTAACTATGATCTGTTGTATAAATATTTATCTAATTCATTAAAAAGTATATATGTCAGCCATCAACTGTTATTCCTTCACTCTCACTCTCACATCAAGTTGATGTTTACTCATATTGACCCTATAAGATAAGGGACAGCATCCCTGGTGGGTTTCCAAGACTATACCTCTCTACATGAATAGAAACCAGAGTCGTTCTCCTGAGCTGAGGCTGTCAGTAGTGCAAAGGGTAACCACTTTGCCACAAGGGGACCAGTAGATCATTAATCATAAATAAATGATTTATAATTTTTGCCTCTATGAAATAAAGTAAAGTAGAGCAGTAGCAACAAAAGTTGATGACTGTCAAGGAGATGGATTGATACAGTGCCTGCAAAAATATGTCCTCAAACAAAACAATTGTGACATTGGTGCAGGATTGGGCGGACTTTCCTATTGTCGTATTTATGTAGCTAGGAGTCACACAACAAAAAACTATACCGTGGAATGGAAATACTTTGTTACAGAACAAAATCCACTGCCTTGAATCAATTCTCACTCATAGCGACCCTCCTGCTTGTTCCTGAAACTGAAACTGTTTAAGGGAATGGGAAGCCCTGTCTTACTCCCATGGAGCTGCTGGCAGTTTCCAGCTGCCGACCCTGCAGATCTCAGGCCAACACATGAGCACTACTCCACCAGGGCTCCGCTTTGCTGTACAGTCATCTTTAATAAGGAGGCTTTGAACAGAAAATCAGAAGGCATTTCGCATGCTAGACAAAGAGAAAATGTGAAAACATTTTAGACAAAGACAGAAGTAGTGCAAAGTCCTTGGTACAAGCATGTCGCTCGCATGGTGTGGCAATAACAAGGAGGACAGTATGAATAAGTGTAAAAAGGAAGCTGGATTGAGTTTCCAGTTAGGGGTAGAGAAAAACAAGGGTCTGATTATCATGACGCCACGGAAGACTCCATGATATGGGGGTTCAGAGTTCAATGAGTATTCTTAGACACCACATCACAGTGGATGTTACTGTATTAAGATTGCATTGCATTGCATTTTCATATTATTCTTAGTCCTGGTGGGACAAACGGTGAAGCACTTGATTGGTACCAGAAAGGTTGCAGTTGCAGCCACATCAGAGGAGCCTCAGAGAAAAGTCTACTCGCTGGCTTCCTAAACGCCCCTGCCCTGAAACCTTAGAGAGCGCTTCTGCTCTGCATGCACGCGTCTGCCATGAGTTTGACTCGATGCCAACTAACCACATTGTTATTTCTATATACTAATAATAGGTACCTAAATTATAATCCAGATTTCCATGAAATGGACTCTTTCACCTCTTTGGCATAACATTGCATGTTCTGATTCTAAAAGACAGCTCAACATATTTGCTTCAGGTATTTGCTCAATAGGTGTCTCTTTCAGTAATGTCTTCTATAACCCCCTCCACTTTCAACCATAATGTTGTATTATGCACCAAAGGCTGAGCTGATCCAGCAGGGAAACACACTCTAAAAAGAAACCAATCCATTTTGCCCTTCTCTGAGAACTGAATTGCATAATGTAGGAATTCTGAAGGGACAGTCATGGTCATGGGAATATCAAGGACCAGTGAGCTCTGTTGCAGAGATCTTTATTGATGTTCTACCATATAATATATAGAGAAAGAAAGCTAGTCTACTGAGAGGAAAAATATATCAAGAAAGAGAGAAGACAGGAGATTATTAAAAGATGTGAAAGAATCACAGTAAAGAAAACAGCAGCTTCAAAATCCCTAATTCTAAATCCCACAACACCCAGAACAGTAATATAACTAGATAAATATTCCAAACATTAAGACATAAAAGAATTCCTATACTCACATTATGAAGATACTACTAAAAACAGTAACGACTGAAATATCTTTAGGAAAAAAAGAAGACAATTCAAAGAATGATTTCAACAATCTTTTTGTCAAAATTCAGTGTGTTAGGGAGATATTTTTGGTAAAAAGACAATAATTTTTTAACATATTAGAGAAATGCTAATGTGATTCTATCAACTTTTAAGAAAGTTATGAAATTAAATCTGTACAATCTCTTCCAGAAAAAAAGCATAGGGTACATTTCTGAAGTCATTCTGTGAAGTTAGCATTAGCCTCATATCAAAACCAGATATAGAAATTGTAGCAAAAGTGCAGATCAATATCACTGATGAACATATCCTCAGAAAAACAGTAGCATATGAAATCAAATTCCATTTGAAAATAATTGTAAACTGCAACTAATAGAAGCTGTTTCAGGAATTAAAGACCGGTTCAAGATTTGAAATTCAGATTATGTAATATCATACATCAGCTACATAAAAAATAATCGTGTCATATCAGCAGAAGTACAAGAAGCATTTGTTAAAACTTAAAATACTTATTGTGCTTTTATTTTTTCCACAAACTTCCTTACATTCATAAAGAACATTAATTAAAACTTGCAAATAGGGATCATGTTCAATGTTGAAAAATTAAACAATTTCTCCTTTAGCTCAACAAGCTGTGAAGGATGACCACGTTTATATTGCTCTGCGTGTCCTAATGAGCACAACAGCAAAAACTTAAAAATGAGAAGGTCTACAGATTGGGAAGCTAGAATTAAAGCACTCTCTGTTCACAGAAGTCTTCATTGTCTACAGAGAAATCCCAAAGAAACAACTATAAAAGTATACAAGCGTGAATTGTTCTCCACATATCAACAATCAAAGACAGCACTTCACAAACAATAATAATACATAGAAGTTAGTCTAATAAAAGTCTAGCAATGTTGACAGAATCTAAGCTACAAAATACTTATGAAAGAAGAATAAAGATAATCACTGTTCATGAATTGGAAGGCCTCTAACTATTGTGAAGATATAAATCCTTCTCAATTTGATCTGTAGGTTTAACACAATCACAATCAAAACCCAAATTAATTTACAGCTATTGCTAAATGGATAGGTGAATAAGAGGCATAACTCCTGATTCATAAAAACAAAAAGAAAGCCCTAAAAATTGAAGCATGATGAGGGTGAATGTTATTGCAACCCATCACACATGATGCATCCCTCACTTCTCCTGTGCTATTTCCACCTTTTCTCTCTGCATGGATTTGGCAGCAGCAAGACTGGGTTGCTTACATTGACCAGGACGATTTCTCCACAGGGTGAGCTTGACTGCACACACCCTCTGCCACAGTCTCTATACCGACTCTCCACAACTTTCACAGTGTCAATCGTGTGGTAAGAATACGGCTTTTTGTTATCTCACTGCTGCCCACTTGGGCACACTCATCCACTACAGTTATAACAGTGATTACAGGGCAGAAGAAAACATTCTAGAATTGAATATGGTAACACTATAACAGCTCTTCTTGTTGTGATTGAATTACTGCATTGCATAGCATGTGGATGAAGTGCTAATAAAACTGTTTTTAAAAGTTTTTTAAAAGGAACAAGTCAGATGAATAAACCAACACCAAGAAGAAAGAATAGAGAAAGAAGATACACTTAGTGTATCCAGAATCATCCTCCTGAACCTGGGACTTTAACTTAGAAGGACATTATATAATTAAAATGGCTGTATATGTTAGTCCAGTTGATATCCCCATGGCTAGCCTAGTGAGGTCCCTCACTCACACCCCGTCCCAGCACCTGTGAGGCGGCTGCAGGTCATCCAGGTATTTTCGTGGAAGAGTCTGTGTCCAACAGTGCTGCGTCTTCCTCGTGCTGCTGCTAAAGTGAGAAGTTGTACCTGCAGAAAGGGCATGAGGATGTAAGTACTTGTGAGGCCTCTGGAAGATAAAACTTAGTTTCCTCACTACCTTAAATTGTCAATTCCATGAGTTGGGAGAGGTGAAGTATTTATAATCATGTGGCTGTAGCGGATAAACTCCCATGTGCTTCATTAATGAAGTTTTCTTTTGTCTTATGCTCTTTGAGAAATTTACTTCTCTGGATCTCAGGGAAAAAAAGAAAAGGTAAACTTGTGCCACTATAACCCTGGGGAGACAACTTGCAGCTCCAGGTTCAACTTTTATCCCATCAAACTCCTTCTTCCCAAGAGGTTGTCCTTTCTATTTTGCTGCCTCTAACACACAGGGTAACCCACAATGACTGTGCTATGGGTGCATTTCCTTCTCTGGAGGGCTAAAGAACACAGCTGGACCCAATTCACTGAGGCCTCAGAGTTTTATGAAATATTTCTAACCCCATACAACTCCACACAGTCTAACCACTGTATTTTTACCATATTTTTCATTATGATTAATTGACAATAACGGTCAAATAAAAAGAATGTCAGGCTTGACAGTCATGTATTGGCAGAGGGGCTATCGAATCATCTCAAAAAAGTGTCTACAAATCTACAGGTCATAAGAAATGAAGAGAAAAGATGGCACAATTTTAGATTTCTACCTAGACAGGAATAGGTTCTTCGGTCAGAAAATTTCATACTGTGGGAGGCATGCCCGATCCCACCCCACTGCACTGGGGTGAACCCTAAGGGTATGAAGTGGAGCAGCAAGGGGAACAAAGCAACTAAGTCACTGATTAATACCAAAAGTGGAGTTGGGGTTCAGGGCCTGGAACCCCAGTACTCAACTGGTAACACTCATAAAGGTCATCATCCAGATCTGAAACAGTTTCAGGACTTTTCAGTTTCGGTTGCTGATTTTCTTTTTGTTTTATTCTTATTTTGTTTTATTGTATTAGATGTTGTGGATTTATTTTCTGTCTTTTCTTTTTAATGTTTTGCTCTGCTTTGTGTTTGTATGTATTTCTCTCTATCTGTACAAGACAGGCGGGATGCAAAATCCTGAAGAGAGAACAATGAAATCAACGGTTCTTGGAAGACAGGGGAGAGGGAGGGATGGGGGGAAAGTCAGGGGGTGCTAACAAACCCAGGGACGAAGGAAGAATAAGTTGTCAAAAATTGATGCTAAGGAGGGTGTAGGATATTTGGGATGCTTGATCAAAGGCAACGTAGCTGAGAGGAATTACCATAACTGAACATGATAATGGGACAGGAGGAAAGTAAAATTAGAGGATAGAACTAGAAGGGAAAGGACATTTATAGAAGTCTAAGTACAGGCGTGTATATATGTAAGTATATTTATATACAATGACAGGGGAATAGATCAATATACATATATTTATTTATAAAGTGTTAGGTAGTGGATGGACACTGGGCCTCCATTCAAGTGCTCCCTCAATGCAAAAACAATTTCTTTTATGAACATGGCACTCTTTTATGTTTACCTTCTCAGAAATGATCACTGAAGACAAAATGGGTGCATAAGCAAATGTGGTAAAGAAAGCTGATGGTGTCCAGATATCCAAAGATATTGGGTCTGGGGTCTTAAAGGCTTGAAGATAAACAAGGGGCTATCTAGCTGAGAGGCAACAAAGTCCACATGGTAAATGAATACTAGCCTGTGTGATCACAAGGTGTCAATGGGATCAGGTATCAGGCATCAAAGATTCAAAACAAAGCAAACGAACAAAAATCATATCAATGGGAACGAGAGGAGGGCAGAGTGGAGATCGAAAGCCAATCAGTACTCAATTGCACACCCCTGTCAGTATGGCCAAAGGAAGGGAAGAGCAAGTTAGGTGCAGTATAGAACCCACTGAACACACCACGTTCCTCTGGTTTTTTAAAGCTTCCTTCACCGCCACTACGATGACCCCAATTCTATCTTACAAATCTGGATAGACCAGAACATTTATACTAGTACAGATAAGAGCTCACAACACAGGGAGACCAGAACAGATAAAATCCCCAGGACCAAAAAAGGGAAGCAGTGAAATTAGGAGGGTAAGAAGGACTAGTGTGAGTAATGGGGAACCGATCACAATGATAGACATATGGCCCCCCAGGGAGACGGACAGCAGAAAAGTGGGTAAAATTAGACAGCAGTCGGTGCAAGACAGGAAAATAAAAAGAATAATTTATAAATTATCAAGGAGACATGAAGGTAGGTGGGGTGCGGGGAATTAGGAGCTGATGCCAGTGGCTCAAGTAGAAAGAAAACGTTTTGAAAAAGATGAGGACAACATATGTACAGGTGTGTTTGAAAAAATAGATATATGTACGGAATGTGATAAGAGATGTAAGAGCCCCTAATAAAATAAAAGCTTAAAGTTTATTTCATACATACTACTCAATGTTATTTCATAATATCCTCATAAAATAGAATATATCATATATGACAATATGTTAAGAATATGATATATTTCACATAGCTGACTACAGTAATAGAGCCCTGGTGGCATAGCGATTATGCATTGGACTGGAATCTGAAAGTCCAGTAGTTAACAACCACCCCCAGCCACTCCGTGGGAGAAGAAGAGGCTTGCTAATCTTACAAAGTGTTAAACTCTCAGAAGTTCACAGGGGCAGTTCTACCCTGTTTTTA
This sequence comes from Tenrec ecaudatus, assembly GCF_050624435.1. Classification (NCBI taxonomy): domain Eukaryota; kingdom Metazoa; phylum Chordata; class Mammalia; order Afrosoricida; family Tenrecidae; genus Tenrec; species Tenrec ecaudatus. Next base: position 18,802,186 of record NC_134530.1, on the reverse strand, counting down.
GGGTCCCTATGAGTTGGCTTCAACTCAATGTCAATGAATTTGGTTTTTTTGGTAAAACATAAATATAAACAAATAATTATACTATTGGTTACAAAGATAAAATGTTAATGTAAATCAGATTCATATGCTGAGCCCCAGAATTCTATATTATGAATGGAAAGTACCGAGAATTCTGTATAATCATGTGAAAAATCCAATCTACATGAAGGTATTAGAGAGGTGAGCACAATCCTTCTGGGAGGATCCATTGAAGCCAATTGCTAAAAGATGGGGAGTGCTTTGGGCCCAAAGACCAGGATGTGAGAAAGTGTGAATGTTGGACAAAAATCTTCATTCCTGAATAAATATATTTTTTCACATTACACAAAAAGAAACAGCAAAAAGATTGAAAACTGTCATTGTATGACTCTAGATTACAAACTGATGTTGAGCAAATAAGAAGAAATAGATGTTTGTTTTGACTGAGATAATTGGTTATTATCTTCTGGGGGTTCACATGCTTTGACTAAAAATTCTTACCAGAAAATAACCTTTTAAAATTACATATTCAAAGAGTAACAATCATGAGATAATCCCTTTTTAATTTTTCATTTTGAATTATATAGGGTTTACACTTCAGATCATCAGTTTTGTATTCAACAACTTCATTTATAAAATCTCTGCATAGCTTGTCTTGTCATTTTCCCTCCCCCAGTTTTTTGTTCTTCTTCCTGCTGTAGGATATTGTCTTCCCCTTCACCCAAGTAAGCATCAATCTCCCTTACAGCATCTTGCTTTCCCTTTTCCTATATTTCCTTCCTACTGCTGGTGTGATAGGTTTCTTGTGCCAACACTGCACCTGTAAGAAGACATGATGGGGTATAGTCTGTCAATCAGGTCAGTCTGATGACCTACCTTTGAGGCATTATGAAGATAAAAATCTGTCTGAGGACTAGTCTCTCTTTCTGGCTATCTGTTCCTCCTCCCCCCTTGGTCTTCCTGCTTGCTGGCCACCCTCAGAGCAGCTGGGGACCTGTCATGTTTCAACCGACCTCAGATCCATGTAACTTTGCACCCAGTTTGTGACCATCCTGTGATCTGCATCATTGAATGTAGCTGCATGAGTCTAAAGAGGGACTTATGGACTAGTATGGGATTAATGGATTGAGTTGGACTGGGCTGGGATGTCTGCTTTTTTATTCTTAAATAATTTTATTGGAGGTTCTTACACCTCTTATCACAATACATGCATACATCCATTGTGTCAAGCACATTTGTACCTATATAACCATGATCATATTCTTTTTTAAAATCTTTTTCTTGTGAGCTAGTACAATTCTTATCACAATTCATATCTCCATCCATTGTGTCCAGAACATATGTACATTTGTTGCCATCATCATTCTCAAAACACTTGATTTCTACTTGAGCCCTCAATATCTGCTTCTCATTTCCCCCCTACCCAGTCACCCACACCTCATGAAGCCTTCATCATTCATAAATTATTATTATTGTGTCATATGTTACACTGTCCGACATCTCCCCCCGCCTCATTTTGAAAGCACTTCCTTTCTACTTGAGCCCTTGATATAAGCTCCTCATTTCCCCCTCCCAAACCCTCCCTCATCATGGACCCTTGATAATTTTAAAATTTATAATACCCATCCTGACCTGTCTTACACCAACTGCTGTCTCCCTTCTTTTCTGTTCCCATCCCCTTTGGAAAGAGTCATATGTAGATCATTGAGATCAATTTCCCATTTCTCCCTCCACCTTCCCCTTACCCTCTGAGTATCTCTATTCTCCTTATTAGTTCTGAGGCGTATATCTGTCCTGAATTCCCTGTGTTGCGAGCTCAAATCTGTAGCAATGTGCATCCTCTGGTCTAGTCAGATTTGTAAGGTAGAGTTGAGGTCATGATAGTGGCGAGGAGGAAGCATTAAAGAAGTAGAGGGAAGTTGTAGGTTTCATAGGTGATATACTGCACAGTGAATGGTTCATCTCTTCTTTAGGACCCTTCTGTAAGGGAATGTCCAATTGTATGTAGAGGGGCTTTGGGTCTCCACTCAGCACCTCATCCCACCCCTCTTTCACATTAATATTTTTTCTTCTGGATCTTTGATGCCTGATACCTGTTACCATTTTAACCTCTTGATCACACAGGCTGATGTAATTTGTCCATGTGGACTTGATTGCTTCTCAGCTAGATGACCTCTTGTTTTTGTTCAAGCCTTTAAGATTCCAAATGCTATGTCTTTTGATAGTCGGGCACCATCAGTTTTCTTCATTGCATTTCGTTTTTGCACCCATTTATCTTCAGCGATCATGTAGGGAAGGTGAGCATCAGAGAATGCCAGATTATCAGAACAAAGTGTTCTTGCGTTGAGGGCCCAAAGGTCATCTGATACCTTAATAGATCTAATTAGCTTTGTTTCATATAAAAATACTTACATATTCACATGCCTGTATTTAGACCTCTATAAATGTCCTTTGCCCCTTAGGTCTATCCTCTATATCCTTTTACTTTCCTCTTGTTCCACAATCATGTTCACCCTTCATTCAGGTTTAAGTTATTCCTCGCCATTACATTGCTATTGATTAAGCCCCACTGAGCATCCTATGCCCTTGTCTCCATTGATTTTAGTTCACTTGTTGTTCCCTTGTCCTTCAATTGGTTGACACCCCACTTCATTTTTCCCAGCTCACCTTCTCCTGTGTCCACCCAGAACCATCAGCACCCAAACCAGCTGAATGGGGGTTGGGTAGTTAGTTACAGTTAGGATATTGGCACGAATGAGTACCAAATCTCTCAGCGGCAGAGACCAACACTTAAGCTGAAATGTGAGACCAATCTTCAAGGTTGATTACATGGAACAATATCCCTTATGTAAAGGACACTATTTTGTTCTTATCATAATAAGCATTTATGAGCCCTGGTTAGGTAGTGATTTCCAAGATGGGCTGCTAAGTGCAAGGATAGTCCTTTGAACCCACAAGTGGCTCTGAAAGATGAAACTTTCCTCCTGTAAAAAGTAACAGTCTCAGAAACCAACAGAAACAAATTAACCTGTACAATAGGGTCATTATGTGTCAGATTTCATTTAATGACAATGAGTTTGGTTTTGTTCTTGATACTGATTTGCCTTCTCTGTGCACAGTGCTTCTGCCAAAACTATCATTCATAGACTTACAGAATGCCTTACACACAGAGCATTGCCTCAAATAAAAATATTCACTTTCCAGGAAATGAAGTAGTATGATGAGATCATGTTCATGGAATATACTGGTCTTACCAGTTTCTCCCACATCCTGAAGTAGTTGGCTTTATGGACCAGTGGGCTGGCCTGCTGAAAACTCAATCACAATGCCAGCTAAGTGGCAATACTGGTAGGATTGGAACAGTGTTCTCCAGGAGGCTGTATATGCTATAACCAATGTTCAATATGTGGTTCCAATGCTCCAATAGCCAAGACTCACAGGTCTAGGAACGGGGTGGAAACGGGAGTGGCACCACTCGCTGCTACTTCTCGTGACCTACCTGTACCTCTTCTGGCCATTCTTGATCAGCAGAAAGTAAGAACTGTCCTGGAATTGCTACTTCAGAGACACCTACAACCATCAACAATGTGAATACATCTGTCTGGTGATGTTTGTTCTTTGACCAAAATACTTTTATTCCAAGATGACTTGAAAGTTGTGACTGTCCTTTCTGTGCATGTTCAGTCTGGTCATTACTTGATTTGATGAGATATATTTCTGAGAGGAAAGGCATCAAAAGAGACAGGTTATAAGTAAGGAAAAGGCATATTTATAATATATATACAATTTTTTGTTCTGGGTCTTTGATGTTTGATATCTGTTCCAATCTACACCTTGTGATCACACAGATGTATATTTCAACATACAATATATTAATTCTGTGTAATATATCTTGTAAATATATTTATATATATTACAACAACTCGAGACAACTCATCTGCTAAAGAGAGTTTGGGAAAGCTGTGGAAATCACACAGGATAAGCATCTCACAGGATAAGCAGATTGTGGAGTGATCTTCCCCACATGTTACTATAATGCTGGACACGTTGCCATCTGAAATTTCAAATACTAGCAATGTCACACATGGTGAAAAATAGGATTCAGAGGGCTTTCATAGTAAGACAGAAGAGGTAGAAGAAGGAAATGATCTTTATTTCTGACTGAAAAACATAAGCCTTAAGTGGCAATATTTAAGAATTCTAAGAATAAAATATTGAACAACACAGGAAGTAGCAAAGAAGACATAAAAACAAACAGGGTCACATTACCAAATGAATTAGTCAATGTTCAGCCATTTCAGGGAGTACACGTGATCAAGAAGAGCTGGGATAGAAGGAAGAATGTGAATCTGCTCCAAAGAAAGGCATTGGTGAAAAATTAGACTCCAAGAATTGATGGAATATTAATGAAAATGTTTCAACAAACCAGTGCATTCCTGTAGACTCTCACTCATCTAAAATAAAATTTGAAGACAGATACCACACCAACTGACTTACAGATCCATGTACCAAGTCAAAAGGAAATTGAACACAATACAATCTGGAAGTGATCAAATATTGTCATTCATATCACAAACAAGTAAAATTTTGCTGAAGATAATTAACACTGGTAATGCAGAGGATGACAGGTGACCACAAGCCAATAAGAGGCCACAGCAGTCAGAGAAAAGTAGGTCAAATCCTCAAAAAACATTAACAAATACATATCTGAGTAATACAGTCTACTTAGATAATTACTTTACTATGAATGTTCAGCAGAAACTTTGGAGAGTAGTGAGGTGCCACATTCTGCAAAAGGGAGATTGGAGAAGATGAAGGACATGCAAATGTGAAGGTGGGAGTCAGTAATAAAGAAGAGGATAATGAGAAGTTTCCCTTTGAAAGTGACCAGACATGGAAATGAGCAAAGTGTTCCTCTGCACGTGGCAGTAACATAATGTAGTGTCAACATGAGACTATTAAGAATGAAGGGGTGGCGTTTAGCCTGTCAATCAGGCTGCAGCTTGATGACTGCATTTGGAGGCATGATGAAGATAAATAGTTCACTGGAGGCGGGACACTCTCACTGCTTTGTACTCTTGATGACAAGCCACTTGGAGCTACTCTGATGGAGCCAGAGCCCTAGAGCTGGAGGAACCACATCGAGACCCACACCAGCACTGAGATACTACCACTGCTAGAGGATGGACAAGACTTTCCATCCATGGACCTCCTGTGATCTTCCTACATTGAGTATCATTGCATGACTGCATTAGTCTAAAGAGGAATTTATAGACTAGCATCAACATGTAGGGTAATATCACACTTAAGGGCTTGATCGGGATGGGGCAGAGATGTTTTCTTAATGTAAATTGTTCTCTGATATAAAGTTCTCCATTGCACACATATGAATGTCTATGAATTTGTTTTCCTAGTCAACCTGGATTAACACATTATAGTACCTTGGGACTGGGGTACTGGAGAACAAATCATAAAGATGGAGAGTGGTTGCTTCCTTGACCTCTGCCTCATAGTAATTTTTCTTTGACTAGCCAGAGGTCAGATATGGCCATGCAGTTTACTGGGTGGATTTCTGGAAAGAAAATGGAAATTTAAAGTTTTCAGTTCTAGAAATTACCTTTGGTTAATCTTGTCTGAGAATGATTATGATAAATGTAAGTTTTGAGCTCAAGTGGCAAAATCGCCTCTTGATTTTCTCTGAGACCCGGCTGCTTAGTGAAATGGTTAACTGAGTTCAAAATCGCTGGCAGAAGGTCCTGCCCTGACTTGAGGCAATGCATACAGAGGCCTAAGGCCATATGGGATAAGTTAAGATAAGTATAGAATTTGATTGTTTTAAGATTGAGTTTAGGATCCGGATCTACTAGTGAGGTAGTTAGTTTATTGTGCCAACCTGGCCTATAAACTCAAGTGAGGTTAATTGAAGGACAGAGGGATAAATGGCTCAGTGATCCTTGACTTTCTAGTTCTAGAATCCCTAGCTTTGTGATGGCTGGACCAGGGTGAAGCTGCCTTAGCCAGGGTGAAGCTGCCTTAGCACCCATGTGGAGACCCCTTCCAGCACTGAGATGCTCACACATTCACTGACTCAGCTTTCCTTCTGCAGTTGGAATCATTGAGTCTGTTTTGTGAGATGGAGGAGGTTTTTGTGTATTCGTGTTGGACATATGGGTTAATGGATTAATATTGGACTTTTGGGCTTGGGCAGCGCGGTATTAGGATGTTTTCTTGATGAGCACTTAAACTTTATATCAAACTCTTTCTTATACATAAATTTCTGTGGTTTTGCTTCTCTTAGGTACCCAGACTAATACATTATGGTACCTTGGGAGTGGGGAACTGGAGAAACAAATCATAAGATGGAGAGTAGATGCTTGTTTGACTTCCCTCATGGTAGTTTTTCTTTGTCTAGCCAAAGGTCAGATAAAGCCACACTATTCACTCGGTTGTTTTTTGGGGGAAATATGGGAAGTAGGAAGAAATAAAGTTTGTAAGCCTACTTGCTTTCACCCATTAAAATGAACCTTTGGCCACATCTACAAAAAAAAAGATATGCCCCACCCAACTAGTGGTGCTTGGCAGAGGCTGAAAAAAATACAGAAACATGAGAACTCCTCTCTAGGACTGAATGTTAAAGGGAGCCTGTGAGAAGGTTAAAATGCTTGCTAGGTGACCATCTGGATCTGCTTGTTGAGTCAAAGTGGGAGAAATGCAGCAATAAAGAGATGGCTTGAGTTTGACCACTGACACCTGTGGATTTGTTTTACAGGGAAAAAGGAGAAGACAAGAGCATTTGACTGGTCTATAGTTCATAACCTAGCACGAGGGAGCTATGCTTGTCGAGTATTGGTGAGAGCCCATGGTCTGAAGGCAAGGCGGCCAATGGACACCCTGAGGAGGCTGAGTGAGACAGCCTACATTGAGTTGATCAGAACCCAACCAGATGGAGATTTTTGAGCCTGTGAACTGATGCATATTGTTGCTGACTTTATGGATGGCCTGTCTGGATTTGACTTTGCTTATGGATGCAGACTTCACAAGGTTCCAACTGGAATGAAGATTCTTCATGTCAAAAAATATGATTGTCTCCTCAGAGCACTGGGATGATGTAAGTGGGCAGTATATAAATTGGATACTCAAAATTGGGAGGCTAAAGGTATGAAGTAGTTGGCTTACAATCTTTCGTAGGAGGGGGAACATATTCACAGGATTATAGGATTAAGGTATAGGTGTTACTTAATTGCAATCATGAAGCTAAAGAACTATATAGAGGTGGCAGGTTTGCAAGGAGTGGAATGAGGTAGTTAGTGGTGCCAACCTGACTGAAAAACACATGTGAGGTTAATTGAAGGGCAGAGGGATAAATGGCTCAGTGAGTCTTGCCTTTGTAGTTCTCGGTTCTCTTGCTCTCTGATGGTCGGACCATGGTGCAGCTACCTTAGCCAGCTCCTTACTTTAGCTGGAAAGGCATTCCTGAGGAGAAGCCTCATGGACTTACCCTGATGCAGCTCTGGGTGCTGGAGCACCTGTGTGGAGAGGCCTGCCAGTGCTGTGATGCTTACACATTCACTGACTCGGCTTTCCTCCTGCAGTCAGCATCATTGCATCTGTTTCGTGAGGTGGGAGAGGTCTTTGTGGATTGGTGTGGGACATATGGGTTAAGGGATGAATGTTGGACTTGTGGCCTTGGGCAGCACTGGTTTGGGACATTTTCTTGATGTGCACTTAAACTTTATAGCAAACTCTCTCATATACATCAGTTTATGTGAATTTGTTTCTCTGAAGCACCCAGACTAATACAACTAGGGTTATACTCTTTTCTTCTGTCAATAGTTATAATGATTGATAGAAATTATTTGGGGAAGGAAGAATAGAGGCTTTGGAAGAATACTTGCCTTCAGCCATTAAATTGAAATTCAAATGGGTTCAAGACAAGGCTGCAAAGAAGATTCTAACAGGATAAGCTCCACCCAGTGTCTTGAGTGTTCAGGATATTCAAGGAAGAAGAGTTATGCCCAGGAGGCTGTTGATAAAATGGGGGAGGTGTGGAGGAGCTCTGCCTTTCTTTATTTCAAACTAGTGGTTTGTGCGTAAGGCTGGAATAATGTGGAACATGGAAGGAACTCTCCACTATAAGACTGAACTGCTAAAGGGAGCCTGTGGGCAGGAAGACATGCTTGCTAGTTGAACAGCTGGATCCACATGCTGAGTGAAAGTGAAATAAATGCAGCAATCAAGAGATGGGTTGAGTCTTACCACTGACACCCGTGAGCCTGGTTCATAGGGACCAGAGGAGAAAATGAGAGCCAGTTGACTGGTCTAAAGTTCATGTCCTAGCACAAGAGGGCTAGGGTTGTTCAAAATTTGAGATGAGTCCCATGGTCTAAAGGCAAGGCAGCTAATGCAGCACAGGCCACAGCTTCCTCTTTGCCACCAGACTGATTGGACTGTGTGGTTTACACTCTCTGAAGATGACCTATCTTCCCACAACTAAAGCATTTTCTTTTAGATCTGATGTAATTTTCCAAGGAAGCTGCAATGAGGTTGGCTTTGTATTCATCTGTCTCTATATTCCTGCATATTCTAACATAATCTAACAGCATGCCTTGTTCCTTGTAGGATGCAAGGCATATCTACAGTGTTTATTAAAGAAATCAAGAGATAGCTTATGAACTAAATGTTTTACTGCCTGCACATTTTTTATACATTTTGAAACAGAGCTTTCCAATTGGGATCCAAAGTCTACAAAGAATTCATCATTCCACTGTCTTATAGCTGTGTAACTTGGCCTTCTCTCTCCTGGTGAAATTATCTTTTCCCAGGCCCTTAGGCAAACTTCATGTACCTGTGCTATTGCCTGTTCAGTAAACTTTAGTTGTGACTCAGTTGTTTTAAAATTCTTATGTCCTAGCAGTTGTTGAATTCCAATGCCTATCCCATTCTCAACATTCTTCTGAGCTTGTGAATGGGCTTTAATATCCCACAACATATGATGTTATAAAACTTCTGAAGAATAAGGACATATTTTCACTAAGGCTCTACAGCCAGCAGGTATCTAGCACTAAGAGTCTGCTAAAATCCTTATGCTAATTAAAAAATATTAGTCTGGGCCATAGACCTTTACTCCATGCTTGAGGTCTTTTAGCAACTCAAAGGGGAAGCCACTGTGAATTCCTTGTGGGTATTGCTCATAAGGCTGCCTGTCTAGAACTCTAAAAGGATAAGCCATTCTAAATTCTGAATCTCCTTCCTGAGCTATACTTTTCTCCATCTATGAAATCAAAGGTGCTTCCTACCGCCTGCCTCTCTGCTTTTCATTTCCCAAACCTCACCTTCTGTGGTAAATCTCTCCATTTGTGCTGCTTTGGATCTAATCTCATCTCTCCCCTCTGGCACTGACTTGCTTGATTTTAATATGTTTCCCTGTCAGCAGAGGGGGGTGGGCGAGGTCAGATGCCTCTAGTCTGATATGGCCTTCTGATTCAAACTTTGTTTTCTCAGTTGTTTAAAATCTTCTCATCTGTCGGATACTCATTCTGCCTGCTTCTCACCTGGTTTAAGTCTGCATAGCTTAGAGGCTTCTCACTATTTTGCTGGGTTTTCTTCCAAGCTTTCTCTCCTTGCAGAGGCTCGAACACTGTTTTAATCTGCACACGCAGTACCCAGATCACATGGATATGCTTTGCCCATCCATGTGGGCCTTTTTTAAGTTAATGGCTACCTTATTCCGAATCTCCATATCTAGGGTTCCTGAGTCTGGAAAAGCAGGATTAACTTTCTTTACCACTTGAGGAAACGTTTTAATTTTCTTATTCATTACCACTCAATTTTGTTTCTTTGATAGGTGGCCAAGAGTGATACCGTGCTCTGTATCCTTGCTCTTCACCTGATTCATATCTCATGCAGCCTAAAAAAAAAAAGCACTCAAAGAAAATAAGCAAACTCAAAAAATTGTTTTCCCGATTCACCCTTTTGGTCCAATGAGGCTGTACAATTGTTACATGGGATATAACTCAAGAGAGTTCTTTTCCTACTGGGCCCCACGTGATGGGTGTTATATGTCAGGGTAACCAACCCCCTAACAAATCATCATGGGTCCGGTAGGTGAAATTATATGGTTGAGATATATAAAGATTATAATAAAGTCATAGAGAATGTGAGATGAAAAGAAATTGAAACAATGGAGTCAGGCACATTGCATAGTAGCTCACCTCAGCCCCACTTGGTGGTCCACGTGAGGATGTGGATGGTGGGAATTGCAGGACTGAGCGAGCAAGGTTTATTACTAACCAAGACTTATGTATCTTTTGTTGGGTGTGTAAGCCCCTCTAATTACAAATAAGGACATATGTCACAGGAAGGGCTTGTTCTATAGGCAATACAGTGATGAAAGGAAGACGATCTAGTGGTATATACACAATAGGTAGAGGAGGGATTGGGGGCACACATGTGACAAGATGGGTGGCCCCTAGATTCAGGATGGCAGACTAACTTTGGATGTCACTGAGCATGTTTGACCTGTTCTCTGGCTCTCCATGGAAACAATTACTGTACTTATCAGTAGGGTGTGAGCCCCACCTACAGTGGACCAGACTGGTGTTTGAAAGCCTTCAGGGAGAAGTCATCCATTGTCCTTAAAAGCAGGGAGTGGGCCCCACCTGTGGTGGGACCAGAAAGTAGTCTGAAGGCTGAATGCATCTGATGTCCCACCTTCTGCTGCCAAATAGCCTCTAATGTTTGGTATATCTTTGGGGGAGAAACAAAGCTAGGGAAAAGTCTTTTTATATCACACAGGGCCTACCACCCCAGGGCACTCAACTGGAAACACACATAAAGGTCAGCTGACACAACTGAAATGGTTGACTTCTTTTTAGGTTTGGCTATCAGTTTTCTTTTTGTTTTTCTTAATTTGTTTTATTGTGTTAGCTGTTGTTGACTTATTTTCTGTCTTCTTTTTTGTAATGTTTTGCTCTGCTTTGTTTTTGTGCATATTATTGGCTATCTTTATAAACTAGGCGGGATTAACTACCCAGAGGAGAAAAAAATTGGACCAATGGTTCCTGGAGGACACGGGATAGAGAGGGATGGGGAAAAAAGAGTGGGGGGGAAACAAATGTAGGGACAAGTAAAGAATCAGTCATCTAAAATTTATGGCAAGGAGAGTGTAGGATGCTTGCGGGGCTCGATCAAGGGCAATATAGCCAAGAGGAATTACCAAACCCTGACTGACGGCCGAACATGATAGTGATAGAGGAGGAAAGTAAAAGGAAATAGAGCTAAGAACTGGGAAGCAAAGGACATTTATAGAGGTCTAAGGACAGGCATGTATATATGTATATACATTTATACACAATCACAGGGGCATTGATCTATGTACATATATTTATTTGTAAATTATTATGGTAATGGATGGACATTGGGTCTCCATTCAAGTACTCCTTCAATCCAAGAATAATTTGTTCTACTAACATGGTACTCTATGATGTTCATGTTCCCTGACACGATTGCTGAAGACAAAATGGGTGAATAAGCACATGTGATAAAGCTGATAGTGAAGCTATTTAAAGAGACAACGTCTGTGGTCTTAAAGTCTAGAAGAAAAACTAGACTAGCAGCCAACTAGCTGAGAAGTAACAAAGCCCACATAGAAGAAGCACACCAGCCTGTGTGATCATGAGGTCTTGAGGGGATCAGGTATCTGGTATCAAAGATCCAAAACAAAATAAACAAACAAAAATCATATCAATGGGAATGAGGGGAGGGCAGAGTGGAGACCAAAAGCCAATCAGTAGTCAATGGGTCACCCCCTGACAAAGTGGCCACAAGGAAAGAAAGAACAAATCCGGGTACAGTAGAGCACCTATGAAACATACAACTTTCCTCTAGTTCTTTATTGCTTCCTCCACTCCCACTAGCTTGACCCCAATTCTGTCTTAAAAGCCTGACTAGACCCGAGTACGTATACTAGTACAGATTAGAGCTCACAGCACAGGGAATCCAGAACAGATATAACCTCCTAGGACTAATAATGGGAGCAGTGAAATTAGGAGGGCAAGGGGGGGACAAGTAATGGGGAACTGATCACAATGATAGACAAATGGTCCCCCTCCAAGGGGGTCGGGCAGCAGAAAAGTACATAAAATGATACAGAAGTCAGTGCAAGACAGGAAAAATGGAAGAATTTATAAATTATTAGGGGTACTAGAAGGAGGGGTGGGGGGATGAGAAGCTGATGCCAGGGGCTGAAGTAGAAAGGAAATGTTTTGAAAGAGATGATGACAATATACGTACAGATGTGTCTGACAAAATGAATACATGTATGGAGTGTGATAAGAGCTGTAAGAGCCCCCAATAAAATAAAAATTTTAAAAAGAGTATGGCATACATAGTGCTAAACATATATTTCATCATATCATCCTAGAACAGAATATTTCATATATGGCGATATGTTAAGAATATGATACATTTCACATAACTGACTACACCAGTCGGAGCCCTGGTGGCATAGCAATGATGCACTGGACTGGGATCTGAAGGTCAGCAGTTCAAAACCACCCACACTCACTCTGTGGGAGAAAAATATGCTTGCTACTCTGGCAAAGAGTTAAACTCTCAGAAGCTCATCGGGGTAGTTCTACTCTGTTTTTAGGGTCCTTCTGAGTCACCTTCAACTCAATGTCAGTGAATGTGTGTTTTGGTTTCTAATACATTAATACAAACAAATAATTATATGATTAGTTACAAAGATATGTTGCTAATTAAAGACAGCTTGATATGGTGATCCCCTGATTTCTATATTATGAATGGAAAGTACAGAGAATTATGTGTACACCTTGTCAAGCATCCAATCTACAAGAAGGTATTAGGAGAGGTGAGCACAATCCTTCTGGGCAGGATCCATTGAAGCCAATTGCTAAAAGATGGGGAGTGCTTTTGGTCCAAAGAACAGGATGTGAGAAAGTGTGGAAGTTGGGCAAAATCTTCTTTCCTGAATATATATATATATATATATATATTTCAATGAAAAAATAAACAAAAAGCTTGAAAATTTTCAATGTGTGACTCTAGATTACAAAATTAACTTTATGCAAATAAGGAGAAATAGACTTTGTTTTGACCAAAATAATTGATTATTATTTGTCTGGGGATTCACATATATTGGCTAACCAATCTAGCCAGAAACTGGCTCTTCCACCCCCGCCCCCCCACTAAATTACATGGATAAATAGTAGCGATGATGAGATAATCCCTTTTTAATTTTTCATTTTGAATTATGGAAGGGTTTACATTTCGAATCATGAGTTTTGTATGAACACTTTTACTTACCAAAACTCTGAATAGCTTGTCCCTCTCTGCCTCTCTTTTTCTCTCACTCTCTCTCTCTCTTTCTCTCCCCCTTTTTCCCCCTTGGTCTTCCTGCTTGTTGGCCACCCCCAGAGCGGCTGAGGACCTGCCATGTTTCAACCAACCTCACGTTTATGCAACTTTGCGCACAGCCTGTGATCTTCCTGCGTTCTGCTTCATTGAATGTGGCCGCATGAGTCTGAAGAGGGACTTATGGACAAGTATGAGACTAATGGATTGAGTTGGACAGGGCTGAGACATCCTTTTTTATCTTCCTAAATCATTTATTTGGAGTTCTTACAGCTCTTATCATGATCCATGCATACATACATGTGTCAAATACATTTGTACATGTATTACCATGATCATTTTCAAAGCATTTGCTTTCTACTTGAGTCCTTGACATCAGCTCCTCATTGCCCCACTCCCTGACACTCCCTACCCCATGGACCATTTATAATATATTAATTTATATCCTCCTCACCCCCATCTTACACCAACTGCTGTCTCCCTTCACCCACTTTTCTGTTTCCATCCCCCTAGCAAGGGGTCATACGTAGATCTTTGAGATCGATTCCCCATTTCTCCCCCACCTTCCTCTTACCCTCCTGGTAACTCTATTCTCCTTATTGGCTCCCAGGAGCTTATCTATCCTGGATTCCCTGTCTTGTGAGCTCTAATCTGTAGCAGTGTATTATCTCTGGTCTAGTCAGATTTGTAAGGTAAAGTTGAGGTCGTGGTGTGGGAAGGAGGTAGCACTAAGGAACTAGAGGAAAGCTGTATGTTTCATAGGTGCTATACTGCACACGGAATGGTTCGTCTCTTTTGACCCTTCTGTAAAAGAATGTCCAATTGTCTATACTTGGACTTTGGGTCTCCACTCTCCGTGTCCCCAAATTTACATTGATACAATGTTGGTTATTTTTGTTCTGGGTGTTTGATGCCTGAATCCTGATCCCATCGAAACCACAAAATCACACAGGCTGGTGTACTTCTTCCAAGTGGACTTTGTTGCTTCTCAGCTACATGGCTGCTTGTTTATCTTCAAATCTTTAAGACCCAGATGCTATATCTTTTGATGGCAGCCACCATCAGCTTTCTTCATCACATTTGCTTTTGCACCCATTTTGTCTTCAGCAATCATGTAGAGAAGATGAGCATCACAGAATGCCAGATCAGAACAAAATGTTCTTGCATTTAGGGTGCACTTTAGTTGAGGTCCAATGTCCATCTGCTACTTTAATAGATCAATTTCCCTATGGTTAAATATAAATATATTTACATATGCACATGACTTCATTTAGACCTCTATAAATGGCCTTTTCCACCTAGTTCTTTCCTATATTTCCTTTGATTTTCCTCTTCTTGTCCCACAATCATATGCAGCTTTCATTCAGGTTTCACTTATTCCTCATGATTACATTGCACTTGATTAAGCCCCCCTAGACATCCTACACCCTTCTCCCCATCGATTTTACTTACATTGTTAGCTTTTTGTCCTTGGGTTGGTTGACAACCCCCTTCCTATCTCCCACCTCCCCTCTCCTTTGTCCACCCAGAACCATCACTATATGGAAACACATTTTATCTTCCAGAGGCCTCACGAGTACTTACATCCTCATGCCCTTTCTGCACACACAACTTCCCACTTTAGCAGCAGCACGAGGAAGACGCAGTGCTGTTGGACAGAGACTCTTCCACGAAAACACCTGGATGACCTGCAGCAGCCTCAAAGGTGCTGGGACGGGGTGTTAGTGAGGGACCTCACTATGCTAGCCATGGGGATTTCAACTGGACTAACCTATAAAGCAATTTTAATAATACAAAGTCCCGCTAAGTTAAAGCCCCAGGTTCTGGAGGATAATTCTGGATACACTAAATGTGTTCTTTCTCTGTTCTTTCTTCTCGGTGTTAGCTCATTTATACAACTTCTTTCTTTTTTAAAAAAACATTTAAAAACAGTTTTATTAGCACTTTATCAACATTTTAATCAAATGAATAATTCAAGCATATCAAGACATGCTGTCAAATTGTCATTGTTTTCCTTTCTAGAATGTTTTCTTTTTCACTGTAGTCTTTGTTGTTAACGTAATTTTTTTCTAATTGTGGCAAATATATGCATAACAGAATATTCTCCAATTGCAAAACTTCTACTTGTACAATTCAGTGTCATTGATTATAGTCTTCATGTTGTACAACCAACTTCTTTCTCTCAACAGCACTTATCCTAATTTCACCACATTTCTTTCTCCCACTTTGTTAGAAATATCTATATGCAAGTTCACCATGCAACCTATTTTGCTCATCCAGAAACTCATGAAATATTTTTTTTATCAAAAAGTTATACTGTGGGAAAAAGTAACTTGGTAGACATTGCTCCTTCTCTCAAGAATCATACAGTTTTCACATGGTAGCAGACACGTAAAAAAAAGAGAGAGAGAGAGAGAGAATAAACAATTAAATAAATGCGCGATGCTAAGATGGTTCAGAAACCCTGGTTAAGTGGATCATATCATTGCCTCCTTTGGGGGGTTAGTGAGGACGTCACAGAGAAGCTCTTAATCATATTAATCCTTGAAGGAGGTGGCAACATGGGAGCAATATTGAGTTTATTATTAAAACTTCAGTTATGTTTAGGAAATTACATGAACTAGTTCATATCTGTTGACGTTCGAAGACAAGGAATGAAAAGTGGTGGATGAGTGTGGCCAAATGGACAGTAGTGACATAACAGAAAGCCATATTTTTACCACAGGATTGGCATTCTGAAAATTGTGGGGAGTCGGTACAGAGACTGTGGCAGAGGGTGTGTGCAGTCAGGCTCGCCCTGTGGAGAAATCATCCTGGTCAATGTACACAACCCAGTCTTGCTGCTGTCAAATTCACCCAGAGAGAAAAGGTGGAAATAGCACAGGAGAAGTGAGGGATGCATCATGTGTTACGGGTTGCAGTATAATTCACCCTGGAACCCACTGCGTAATGGGAGGGATGCTCGACATTTTAAATTCGTTATTTTATTTAATTCCTTACCTCCTCTCTGAAACTGTTGTCACAAGTTTAATTTAAGGGATGGTGAAGATGAGAGTTGCCACAGTGACTTTGCTTGTCCAACGAGTGTAATGGCGTCTGGGTGAAGCTTGTTTCCAAGGGGTTTTTATTTAACTCATGTAGCATAATTTACTGAACTTTATTGTTTGAACACATTTATAATTACAGAACACACGCAACTACTATAAGATAGCTATCTTCAGCCTCATATGTAGTTCCCTATTATTAATATCTTCCATGAAAAGTCCAACATTGCATTTATTGTTCATGATCTGCTTAGACTCCTCTGGTTGATAAGCACTTCTTGATTTTGAGGATCATGTTAGTGTTGAGGCAAACTGCTCAAACATTTTAGAGATTATCAGTTGGCTTTTGCCTAATGCTTGTCACATGCTTCAATTTATTATGGTTTTTCTTTTTGTCTTTTTGTTTTTATGAACTAGGCGTTGCGTGTCTTATTCACCTATCCTTTTAGCAATAGCTGTAAATTAATTTGGGTTCTGATTGTGATTGTGCTAAACATACAGATCAAATTGAGAAGGATTTTTATTTTCACAATAGTTATGGTCCTTCCAATTCATGATAAAATAAAATCTTTAATTCTTCTTTTATAAGTGTTTTGTAGCATGGATTCTGTCAAATTTGCTTGATTTTTGTTAGACTAATACTGTGTGTTATCATTAGTTGTTGAAGTGCTTTCTTTGATTGTTGATATGTGGGAAACAATTCACTGTTGTATACTTTTAAGGTTGTTTCTTTTGGATTTCTCTGTAGAAAATGATGACTTTGGTGAACAGAGAGTGCTCTATTTCTAACTTTCCAATATGTATACCTTCTTGTTTTTAATTTTATGCTATTGTGCTTGTAAGGACACGCAGAACATTATAAAAGATGTCATCCTTAACTGTGTCTTGAACCAAAGTGGAAATTGTTTAACTTTTCAATATTGAGCGTAATCCCCATTTACAAGATTTAGTAAATTTTCTTATGAATGTAAGGAAGTGAGTGGAAAAATAAAAGCACAAGTAATTATTTTAATTGCTTCCAAATGCTGATTGTGCTTCAGTTGATATGATTATTTTATGTAGCTAATGTAAGGCATTACATAATCTGATTTTCAAATCTTGAATGAGTCTTTAATTCCTGAAGCAACTCCTACTAGTAGCAGTGTATAATTATTTTCATACGGGATTTGATTTGATTTGGTAGAATTTTGCTGAGGATATTTGCATTTCTGTTCATGAGTGATGTTGATCACCAGTTTTGCTACAATTTCTATATCTGGTTTTGATGTGACACTAATTCTAACTCCACAGAATGAGTTAGTAAATGTTCCCACTGCTTATATTCTGGAAGAGATTGTACAGGATTAATTTCATAACTTTCTTAAAATTAATTAATTAATTTCACTGCTTTCTTATTTTGATACAAATAAAACACTTTTGAAAGAAATATATTATGTATTTGTATTATGGTGTATTGTGTATTAAAAGAAAGCAGATGAATTGGGAGTATACAGCAGATGTGCACACTAAGGAAAGTATGATTTAGATCTTCACGATTTTCAGCTCTTTCCCTTGCATAGCTCTCTAATCTAGAGACTCTTCTGATATATAGAGAATAAGTTTCAACCGCAAAGTTTCCCTAGGGCCTGCTTTATGTCCTTATTTCTAAGAGTGTAGATAAAAGGGTTCAGCATGGGTGTGACTACAGTGTACATTACTGAAGCGATTGCACTGGACCTGGAATTTTGGGTAGCAGCAGGACTGAGATAAACCCCAAGAACAGTACCATAAAACAAGGAAACCATGGAGAAGTGTGACCCACAAGTAGAAAAGGCTTTGTATTTGTCCCCAGCTGATGAAATTTTCAAAATGGAGGACACAATCTTCATATAAGAGAAAAGGATCCCACTGAGTGAAATATCACCCAGAAGCCCAGCTGCAAAATAAATTACTAAGGTGTTGAGGAATGTGTCAGAGCAAGCAAGTTGCACTACCTGATTAAGTTCACAGAAAAAATGGGAGATTTCCAAATCTGTACAAAAGGACAAACGCAAAGCCATTAACCCATGTAATAAAGCATCCAGTACACTCAATAACCAGGAAGCCAGAAGCAGGAGGCCACAGAATCTTGGATTCATGATGACCGTGTAGTGCAGTGGGTGACAGATGGCTACAAACCGGTCATAGGCCATCACTGTCAAGAGGAAATTATCTACTTCTACAAAAATAGAAAAAATACATCAGGGTGATGCAGTGTTTATATGTAATGAATCTGTTCCGCATCTGGATGTTCAGCAGCATCTTTGGGACAGTGGTGGAGGTGAAACAGATGTAAGCAAAGGAGAGGTTGGAGAGGAAGAAGTACATGGGTGTGTGGAGGTGGTTGTCCTTGATTATGGCCAGGATGATGAGCAGGTTCCCAGTGAAAGTGACCAAGTACATTGACAGGAAGAGTCCGAAGAGGAAGGGCTGCAGCTCTGCCTCTTCTGAGAGCCCCAAAAGGATGAAATGTTGAAAATGTGTGTGATTTCTTGGTTCCATGTAGCTGAAGAAACTACTGGATAGGAAAAGAGCAATGCAAACTTAGACATAAGAAGTTAATACCAATTTAACGAATATGCTGTATATTCTAACATGTAAATTAATTCCAATATAATATCTCTAGATGTATACCCTTAAGTTGAGCATGTCATGAGTCCTGAATGCTCAATCTTTTGATATCACACCTGACTAGCCTCCCTTTCTTTGAATCATATCTTCTTTAAAAAGCAATAGAAATTCTACAACTTCCATGAGAAATTGTTTAGTTCATTCAAAAAATCTGTTTGAATAATTTTGTACAGCAAATATTCTTGTAGTCACTGCAAATAGCAATAAAATTTTTAAACCATTGCCTTTACATCATGAGTTCTGACTGTAGTATTTCAAAGCTAATGAGATGCCAACTAAGTTGTACCTATTAATGTCTCCTCAGCTGGAAGGAAGAGGAAAGAGGAAAATTGAAAAACACGGGGAAAGAATGAGGCTAAGAGACTGATGGAGCCTGCCAACGTCAGTCCCCACCCTCTGGATGTGAAGAACCAGATGGTGTTGGTCTACAAATACCACCTGCTCTGACAAAGTTCACATTAGAAGTCCTAGATAGAATGGGTTGGTGAGGAGGGGAGATTGTGGAATCAAACTCAAAATCACACAAAACACCTCTCTTGCTGGCCAAGAGAGTCTGTTGGAACCCCAAAGACTATAGCCCTTATCCTTCCAATCTAGAACTGAATGCACATCGAGCTATAATAATTAAATATTTAATATCAACAGGGCAGAATTTCCTCAAGAACTAAATTCAGAGGTATAGGATAGAAGATTTTGACACAGGAAATATAGGGAAGAAGTGGGATTGTAACAGATGAGTTGAATCAGAAAGTTTATGGATTACTGAATATCTAACTATGACCTATTGTGTAAACTTTTATCTAATTTATAAAAAGATATATATCTCTGCCATCAAATGTTATTCTAGGATATATATATATATATATATATATTGAAGGTGGAGTGTGAATCCCTCACTCTCACTCTCACATCAAGTTGATACAGACTCATGTTGACCATATGAGATAAGGTACAACTGCCCCTGTGGGTTTCCAAGACTGTACCTCTTTACATGAATGGAAGCAGTCTTTCTCCTGAACAGAGGCTGGTGGTTTTGACCTTGCTGTCAGCACCGCAAAGAGTAACCACTGTGCCACCAGGGGACCAGTAGATCATTAATACTAAATACATGATTTATAATTTTTGCCTATATGAAATAAAGTAAAGTAGAGCAGTAGCAACAAAAGTTGAAGACGCTCAAAGAGATGGATGGATACAGTGCCTGCAAAATTATGTCCTGGAACAAAACAATTGTGACATTTGTGCAGGATTGGGTGGACTTTCCTATTGTATTCCTGTAGACAGGAGTCACAACAAGAACAAAAAGCTATACCGTGGAATGCTTCGTTATAGAACAAAACCCTCTGCCTTGAATCCATGCTGTCTCATAGCGACCCTCCTACCTGTTCCTGAAACTGAAAATGTTTAAGGGATTGGGAAGCCCTGTCTTACTCCCACGGAGCTGCTGGCGGTTTCCACCTGCCGACCGCGCAGATCTCAGACCAACCCATGAGCACTACTGCACCAGGGCTCCACTTCGTTGTACAGTAATCTTCAATAAGGAAGCTTTGAACAGAAAATCAGAAGGCATTTCGCATGCTAGACAAAGAGAAAATGTGAAAACAGTTTAGACAAAGATAGAAGTAGTGCAACGTCCTTGGTACAAGCATATTGGTCATATGTTCTGGTAATAACAAGGAGGACGGAATGAATGAGTGAAAAAAGGAAGTTGGATTGAGGTTCCAGTTATGGGTAGAGAAAAAATAAGGGGACTGATGATCATGATGCCATGGAAGACACCATGACATGAGACCTTAAAGTTCAATGAGTATTCATAGATGTATTATTGCATCAAACCACATGACAA
The DNA here is from genome assembly GCF_050624435.1 of Tenrec ecaudatus. Lineage (NCBI taxonomy): Eukaryota > Metazoa > Chordata > Mammalia > Afrosoricida > Tenrecidae > Tenrec > Tenrec ecaudatus. The sequence continues at coordinate 18,781,255 of NC_134530.1, read as the reverse complement.
TACAGTGCATTTTACTGTATTAAGATTACATTGCATTACATTTTCATATTATTTTGAGTCCTTGTGGTACAAATGGTGAAGCACTTGACTGGTACCAGAAAGGCTGCCAGTTGCAGCCACATCAGAGGAGCCTCAGAGAAAAGCCTACTGACAGCATCCTAAAAGTCCCCGCCCTGAAACCTTAGAGAGCGGTTCTGCTCTGCACATACATGTCTGCCATGTGCTGGAACTAACTTGGTGCAAACTAACTACGTTATGTTATTTGTATATTCTAATAAAAGATACCTAAATTATACATAATCCAGCTTTCCATTAAAAGAACTCTTTCTCCTGTTTGGAATAACATTTGCATGTTCTGATTATAAAAGAGAGCTCAACATATTTGCTTAAGATACTAAGATATTTGCTCAATAGTTGTCTCTTTCAATAATGTCTTCACCAAACCCCCCTCCCCCACTATCAACAATAATGTTGTATTATGCACCCAAGGCTGAGCTGATCCAGCAGGGAAACACACTCTAAAAAGAAACCAATTCATTTTACCCTCCTCTGAGAACTGAATAACATAACTCAGAGATTCCAATGGGATAGTTATGGTGGTGGGTATGTCAAGGACCAGTCAGCCCTGTTGCAGAGATCCTTTGTTGATATTCTACCATGTAATACAGACAGAAAGAAAGCTAGTCTACTGAGAAGAAAAATGGCCTAGACAAAAAGAGAAGACAGGAGATTATTAAAAGATATGAAAGAATCACAGTAAAGAAGACAGCAGCCTCACAATCCCTACTTCTAAATCCCACAGCACCCAGAACAGTAATATAACTAGACAAATATTCCAAACATGAAGACATAAAAGGATTCCTATACTCACATTATGATGATACTACTAAAAATCAGTAACGATTGAAATAACTGTAGGTAAAAATAGAAGACAATTCAAAGAATGATTTCAACAATCTTTTTGTCAAAATTAGTGTGTTTGGGAGATATTTTTTGTATACAGACAATAAGTGTTTAACATGTTAGAGAAATACTAGTGGATTCTGTCAACTTTTAAGAAAGTAATGTAATTAAATCTGTACAATCTCTTCCAGAAAAAAGCACAGGGAACATTTCTGAAGTCATTCTGTGAAGTTAGCATTAGCCTCATATCAAAACCAGATAGAGAAATTATAGCAAAAGTGCAGATCAACATCACTCATGAACAGAAATGCACATATTCTCAGCAAAACAGTAGCATATCAAATCAAATACCATATGAAAATAATTGTACACTGCAACCAGTAAGAGCTGTTTCAGGAATTAAGGACCAGTTCAAGATTTGAAAGTCAGATTATGTAATATCTTACATCAGCTACATAAAAAATAATCATGTCATATCAACTGAAGCACAAGAAGCATTTGGTAAAATTTAAAATAATTATTGTGCGTTTATTTTTTCCACAAACTTCCTTACATTCATAAAGAACATCTATTAAAACTTCCAAATAGGGATCTTGCTCAATGTTGAAAAATTAAACAATTTATCCTTTAGCTCAACAAACTGTTAAGGATGACCACTTTTATACTGCGCTGCATGTCCTAAAGAGCAGAACAGCAAAAAATATAAAAATAAGAACGTCTGTAGATTAGGAAGGTAGAATTAATGTCCTCTCTGTTCACAGAAGTCTTCATGTCTACAGAGAAATTGCAGAGAAATAGCCATGAAAGTATACAACCGTGAATTGTTCTCCACATATAAACAATCAAAGAAAGCACCTCAAAAATTAATAATAATACAAAGGAGTTAGTCTCACAAAAGTGTAGCAAAGTTGATAGAATCTAAGCTACAAAATACTTCTAAAAGAAGAATGAAAGATATTCATTGTTCATGAACTGGAAGAATCATGACTATTGTGAAGATATAAATCCTTCTCAATTTGTTCTGTAGGTTTAACCCAATCACAGTCAAAAACCAAGTTAATTTACATCTATTGCTAAAATGATAGGTGAATAAGACACATAACTCCTGGTTTATAAAAACAAAAAGAAAACCCGGAATAAATTGAAGCATGTGACAAGCATTAGGCAAAAGCCAATTGAAAGACATTCTCAAAAAGGTTTGACCAGTTTGCCTCGACACTAACATGATCCTCATAGTCAAGAAGTGCTTATCAGCCAAATGAGTCTAAGCAGATCGTGACCAATAAATGCAACATTGGACTTTGCATGGAAGATATTAATAACAGGGAACTACAGATGAGGCTAAAGAGAACTATGTTTCTGTAGTTTATGTTTTCTGTAATTATAAACGTGTTCAAACAATAAAATTCAGTAAAATAAGAGACATGAGTTAAATGAAAACCCCTTGGAAACAAGCTTCACTCAGACACCATTACATGCGTTGGACAAGCAAAGTTACTGTGGCAACTCTCATCTTCATCATTCCTTAAATTAAACTTGTGACGACAGTATCAGAGAGAGGATAAGGATTTAAATAAAATAATGAATTTAAAATGTCAAGCGTGCCTCCCACTACTCAGTGGGTTCCGGGGTGAATTATATTGCAACCCGTCACACATGATGCATCCCTCACTTCTCCTGCGCTATTTCCACCTCTTCTCTCTGCATGGATTTGACAGCAGCAAGACTGGGTTGCGTACATTGACCAGAACAATTTCTCCACAGGGCGAGCCTGACTGCACACACCCTCTGCCAAAGTCTCTGTATCGACTCCCCACAACTTTCAGAATGTCAATCCAGTGGTAAGTATACAGCTTTCTGTTATCTCACTGCTGCCCACTTGGCCACACTCATCTGCCACTTCTCATTCCTGGTCTTCAATCGTCATTAGATATGATGTATTTCATGTCATTTCCTAAGCATAAATGACAGCTTTAAAAATAATCCCAAAATTGCTGCTCTGTTGCCACCTTCTCAAGGATCAATATGATTAATAGCTTCACTGTGAAGTTTACAGTAACCCCCCCAGAAGAGACAGTGAAATCTACACTATACTCCCCAGACTTCTCCAAGATTGTTGAACCATCTCAGAATAGGGCATTTCTTTATTGTTTTTTTTTTTTTACATGTCTGTTACCCTATGAAACTGTATCATTCCTCAGAGAAGGAGCAATGTCAACCCATTTCTTGGTTTCCAGAGAATAATTTACTGCTAAATAAATCTTTCATGAATTGCTGGTTGAGCAAAATAGTTGAGTGAGGTTAAGTAGGTCCTTCTAACAATGTGGGAGAAAGAGATGTGGTGAAATTAGGATAAGTGCTGCTGAGAGAAAGAAGTTGGCTCTGCAACATGAAGAGTATAATCAACAACACTGAATTGTACAAGTAGAAGTTTTGGAAATGGAGAATGTTCTGTTGTGCATATCTTTGCCACAATTAGAAAGGAAACTACAGTTATAACAATGACTACAGAGAAGGAGAAATCATTCTAGAATTGCATATGGTGACATTATCAGCTCTTCTTGTTTTGATTGAGTTACTGTATTGTATAGCATGTGGATGAAGTGCTAATAAAACTATTTTTAAAAGTTTTTAAAAAGAAAGAAGTCAGATGAGTGAGCCAACACCAAGAAGAAAGAACAGAGAAAGAACACATTTAGTGTATCCAGAATCATCCTCCAATAACCAGGGACTTTAACTTAGCAGGACATTATATCATTAAAATTACTTTATAGGTTAGTCCAGTTGCTATCCCCATGGCTAGCATAGTGAGGTGCCTCACTCACACCCCGTCCCAGCACCTGTGAGGCTGCCGCAGGTCATCCAGGTGTTTTCGTGGAAGAGTCTCTGTCCAACAGCGCTGCGTCTTCCTCGTGCAGCTGCTAAAGTTAGAAGTTCTGCCTGCAGAAAGGGCATGAGGGTGTAAGTACAGATGAGGCCATTAGAATATAAAATTGAGTTTTCTCACCAGCTGAAAGAGTCAATTACATGAGTCAGGAGAGGTGAAGTATTTACGATCCTTTGGTTTAGCAGATAAATTCCCATGTGCCTCATTAATGAAGTATTCTTTTGTCTTACGCACCTTCAGAAATCTATTTTTACAGATCTCAGAGAAAACCAAAAGGTAAACTTGTGCCACTTTGACCCTGGAGGAGACAACTTGCAGCTCCAGGTTCAACTGTTATCCCATCGAACTCCTTCTTCCCAAGAGGTTGTCCTTTCTATGTTGGTGACTCTAGCACACAGGGTAACCCACAATGACTGTGTTGTGGGTGCATTTCCTACTCTGGAGGGCTAAGGAACACAGTTGGACACAATTCACTGAGGCCTCAGAGTTTTATTCTGACCACGTACAACTCCACACAGTCTAACCACTGTACTTTCACCATATTTTTCATTGTGATTAATTGACAATAACACTTGAATGAAAAGAAAGTCATCCTTGTCTGTCATGTATTGACAGAGAGAACTACAGAATCATCTCAAAAAAATCTACATAACTATAGTTCATAAAAAATGACACAATATTAGATTCCTACCTAGACATGTATAGGTTCTTCTACAAGACTATTTCATACTGTGAGAGACATTTCTGATCCACCTCCACTGCAATGGGGTGAACACTAAGGGTGTTATTTTTTCTTTACACGGTAAAGTTTCATGTTTACTCATGTCTTGGCAGAGAGTACATTCGAATCATATCCAAAAATGTCTAAATATCTACAGGCCACAATAAATGAAGAGAAAAGATGACATAACTTTAGATTTCTACCTACACAGGAATAGGTTCTTCTATAAGACTATTTCATACTGTGGGAGGCCTTCCCGATCCCACCCCACTGCACCGGGGTGAACACTAAGGGTGTACAGCAGAGCAGCAAGGGGAGCAAAGCAACTAAGTCCAAGATAAAGACCAAAAGTGGAGTTGTTGGCCAGAGCCTGGCACCCCAGAACTGAACTGGAAACACTCATAAAAATGAACATCCACATCTGAACCAGTTTCAGGGCTTTTCAGTTTGGGCTGATGGTTTTCCTTTTGTTTTCTCTTATTTTGTTTTATTGGGTTAGCTATTATGGATTTATTTTCTGTCTTCTTATTTTGTTATGTTTTGTTCTGCTTTGTGTTTGTGTGTATCACTGTAGATCTCTAAAAATTAGGCGGGATGCACAATCTGGAGGAGAGAACAATGGGGCCAACAGTTCCTGGAAAATATGGGAGAGGGAGGGATGGTAGAAAAGCAGGCGGGTGCCAACAAACCCAGGGACAAGGGAAGAATATGTTGTTGAAAATTGATGCTGAGGAAGGTCTAGGATGCTTGGGGGCACAATCAAGGGCAACGTAGGTGAGAGGAATTACCAAAACCAAGCATGATAGTGGGACAGGAGGAAAGTAAAATGAAATAGAGGATAGAACGGGGAGGCAAAGGACATTTATAGAGGTCTAAGTACAGGCATGTATATATGTAAGTATATTTATATACAATGACAGGGGAATAGATTTTTGTACATATATTTATTTAAAAAATATTAGGCAGTGGATGGACACTGGGCCTCCACTCAAGTACTCCATCCATGCAAGAACAATTGATTTTATAAACAGGGCACTCTACAATGTTCCCCTTCCCTGACATGATGGCTGAAGACAAAACGGGTGCATAAGCAAATGTGGTGAAGAAAGCTGATGGTGTCCTGCTATCAAACGATCTAGTGTCTGGGGTCTTAAAGGCTTGAAGATAAACAAGAGGTCATCTAGCTCAGAGGCAACAAAGTACATGTAGAAAATGCATACCAGCCTGTGTGACCATGAGGTGTCCATGGGATCAGGTATCAGGCGTCAAAGATCCAAAACAAATAAACAAAAATCATATCAATGGGAATGAGGGCAGGGCAGAGTGGAGACCCAAAGCCCATCAGTAGTCAATTACACACCCCAGTCAGAATGGCCACAAGAAAGGGAAGAGCAAGTCAGATGCAGTATAGCACCACTGAACACACCACGTTCCTCTAGTTACTTGATGCTTTCTCCACCCCCATGACCCCAAATCATGATTACAAATCTGGCTAGACCAGAACATATATACCAGTACAGATAAGAGCTCACAACACAGGGAATCCAGAACAGATAAACACCCCAGGACCAATAAGGGGAGCAGTGAAATTAGGACCAATAAGGGGAGCGGTAAAATTAGGGGGGTAAAGGTGGTGGGGCAAGTAACGGGGATCTGATCAAAATGATAGACATATGGCTCCCATCAGGGAGATGAACAGCAGAAAAGTGGGTAAAATGAGACAGCAGTCTATGCAAGACAGGAAAATAAAAATAATAATTTATAAATTATCAAGGAAACATGAAGGCAGGTGGTGTGTGGAGAATGAAGAGCTGACGCCAGGGGCTCAAATAGAAAGAAAATATTTTGAAAATGATGAGGACAACATATGTACAGGTGTGTATGAAAAAATGGATATATGCATGGAATATGATAAGAGGTGTAAGAGCCCCAATACCATAAATTAAAATTTAAAGATTATTTCATACATAGTGCTCAATGTATATTTCATAATATCCTCATAGAACAGAATATATCATGTATGGCAATATGTTAAGAATATTATGTATTTCACATAAACTGAATTCACTAATAGGACCCCAGGTGGCATAGCGATTATGCATTGGACTGGGATCTGAAAGATCAGTAGTTCAAAACCACCCACACTCGCTCTGTGGGAGAAGATGAGGCTTGCTAATCTTGTAAACAGTTAAACTCTCAGAAGTTCACAGGGGTAGTTACACCCTGTTTTTAGGGAGCCTATGAGTCAGCTTCAACTCAGTGTCAGTGAATTGGGGTTTTGGTTTGTAATACATTAATATAAACAAATAATTATATTATTGCTTACAAAGATATGTTGCTAGTTTAAATAAAGTTCATATGCTGAGCCCCAGATTTCTACATTATGAATGAAAGGTACCGAGAAGTCTGAATGCATCATTTGAAAAATCCAATCTGGGAGGATCCATTGAAGTCAATTGCTAAAAGATGGGGAGTGCTTTTGGTCCAAAGAACAGGATGGAGAAAATGTGAATGTTGGGCAAAATCTTCATTCCTGAATATATATATATTTTCACTTTACAAAAAAACAAACAGCAAAAAGATTGAAAACTGTGAACATATGACTTTAGATTACAAACCGATGTTAAGCAAATAAGAAGAAACAGACGTTTGTTTTGACCGAGATAATTGGTTATTATTTGTCTGGGGATTCACATGCATGGGCTAACCAGTCTCGCCAGAAAATGGCCTGTCTTTTAAATTTTACATATAGAAATACTAACAATCATGAAATGATCCCTTTTTAATTTTTCATTTGAATTATATAAGGGTTTACATTTCAGATAATCAGTTTTGTATTCAACACCTTAACTTATCAAACCTCTGCATCGCTGGTCTTGTCATCTTTTCCCTCCCCCAGTTTTTGCTCTTCTTCCTCCTGTAGGATATTGTCTTCTCCTTCACCCAAGTGAGCATCAGCCTCCCTTACAGCAGCTTGCTTTCCCTTCCCTACGTCTCCTTCCTACCCCTGCTGTGATAGGTTTCTTGTGCCAACACGACACCTGTAAGAAGACATGGTGGAGTACAGCCTGTCAATCGGGTCAGTCTGGTGACCTAACTTTGAGGCGTTAGGAAAATAAATAGCTCTCTAAAGACCTCTCTCTCTCTCTCATTCTCTCTCACTCTTTCTCTCTGTCTCTCTCTCTTTCTGTCCCTCCTTTCCCCCCCACCTCAGGTCTTCCAGCTTGCTGACCACTCTCAGAGCACCTGGGGACCTGCCATGTTTCAACCGACCTCAGATCCATGCAACTTTGCTCCCAGCTTGTGATCTCCCTGCGTTCTGCAGCATTGAATGAGAATCTAAAGAGGGAGTAATGGACTAGTATGGGACTAATGGATTGAGTTGGACTGGGCTGAGATGTCTCTTTTTTTCTTCTTAAATCATTTTATTGGGGGTTCTTATAGCTCTTATCACAATGCATGCATAAACCCGTTGTGTCAAGCACATTTGTACATATATATAACCATGATCGTTTTTAAAGCATTTCCTTTCTACATGAGCCCTTGATGTCAGCTCCTTATTTCCCCCCTCCCCAACCATCCATCCTTCATGGACCCTTGATAATTTATAAATTGATAACACCCCCACCTGTCTTACACCAACCACTGTCTCCCGTTTTGCACTTTTCTGTTTCTATCCCCCTAGGAAGGAGGTCATATGTACATCATTGAGATCAATTCCCCATTTCTTCCCTCACCTTCCCCTTACCCCCCTGGTATCTCTAGTCTCCTTATTGGTTCTGAGGATTTCATCTGTCCTAGATTCTCTGTGTTGTGAGCTCTAATGTGTAGCAGTGTACATCCTCTGGTCGAGTCAGATTTGTAAAGGAGAATTGAGATCATGAAAGTGGCGAGGAGGAAGCATTAATGAATGAGAAGAAAGTTGTATATTTCTTAAGTGCTATACTGTACACTGAAAGGTTCATCTCTTCCTTGTGGCCCTTCTATAAGGGAATGAGCAATTTTCTATAGATCTAGTATAATCTTCCATGTGGACTTTGTTGCTTCTCAGGTACATGGCCACTTGTTTTTCCTCAAGCCATTAAGACCCCAGACTCTATATCCTTTGATAGCAGCACCATCAAGTTTCTCCATCACATTTGCTTTTGCACCCATTTTATCTTTGGTGATCATGTTGGGAAGGTGAGCATCACAGAATGCCAGATTATCAGAACAAAATGTTCTTGAATTGAGGGTGTACTTGAGGCCCATTGTCCATCTGCTACCTTAATAGATCTATTTCCCTCTTGTTATATATAAAGATATTTACATACGTGCATGCCTGTATTAAGACCTCTATAAATGTTCTTTGCCTCCTAGTTCTTTCCTCTATTTCCTCTTACTGTCTTCTTGACCCACAATCATGTTCAGCCTTCATTCGGGTATCAGTTATTCCTCACCATTATATTGCTCTTGATTAACCCCCACTAGGCATCTTATGCCCTTTTCCCCATCGATTTTAGTTTACTTGTTGCTCCCTTGTCCTTGTATTGGTTGACACCCCCCCTTGTTTTTTCCAACAGTTATTTCTCCTGTGTCCACCTAGAACTATCGACACCCAGAACCACCTAAATGAGGGTTGGGTAGTTAGTTATAATAAGTATATTCAATTTCTTGTCAATTCCCACCAAATGGTTCCCTCTGGAGAGGAAAATTTTCATAAAACAGTGTATCAGATGACCCATTCTAGGAAGATAGTCACCTGCTCTCCCCACTGACTCTTATCATTACACAATGGGTTCGTCAAAATGGTGGCTACGGTGATAGGTATGATGGTTACATTTGGACACTGCCACTGATGCGTGCCAAATCTCTCAGCGGCAGAGACCAACACTTACGCGGAAATGTGAGACCACTATTCTAGGTTGGTTACATTGAACCATGGAAAGGACACAATTTTGTTCTTACTGGAATAACCATTTATGAGCCCTGGTTATGTAGTGAATTCCAAGATGGGCTGCTAGCTGCAAGGTTAGCCCATTGAAACCACAAATGGCTCTGAAAGATGAAACATTTGTCCTGTAAAAGGTAGCAGTCTCAGAAACCCACAGAAGCAAATATAACCCATCCGATAGAGTCATTATGAGTAAGATATCATTTAATGACAATGAGTTCGGTTTTGTTCTTGACACTGATTTGCCTTCTCTGTGCACAGTGCTTCTGCCACAGCTGACATTCATAGACTTACAGAATGCCTTACACACAGAGCACTGCTCCAAATCAAAATATTCTCTTTCCGGGAGATGAACTGGAATGATGAGCGCATTTTACTGGAATACACTGGTCTTACCAGGTTCACCAACATCGTGAAGTAGTTGGCTTTATGGAGCAGTGGGCTGGCCTGCTGAAAACTCAATCACAATGCCAGCTAGGTGGCAATACCTTGCAGGATTCAGACCGTGTTCTCCAGGAGGCTGTATATGCTATAACCAATGTTCAATATGTGGTTCCAATGTTCCAATAGCCAAGACTCACAGTTCGAGGAACCAAGGGGTGGAAATGGGAATTGCACCACTCACTGCTATTTCTAGTAACCCGCCTGTACCTCTCCTGGCCATTCTTGATCTGCAGAAAGTAAGAATTCTCCTGGAATGGTTAGGTCAGAAACAATGGTACCACCATCCACACAGTGTGATTACATCTTCCTGCTGACTTTTTGTTCCTTGACTAATATACTTTTAATCCAAGGTGACCTGAAGGTTGTGACTGTCATTTCTGTGAATGTTTGATCTGGTCATTACTTGATTTGATGAGATATTTTTCTAACAGGAAAGAATTGAAAAGAGAGAGTTTAAAGAACAAGAAGTGGTCCAAAATAGGCAGTGAGGAGGGTGTAGGAGGCCTGGTAGGGCTTGAGCAAGGGTAATGTAACCGACAGGAAATGCTGAAATCCAAATGAAGGCTAAACATGATAGTGGGACAAGAGGAAAGCAAAAGGAAATAGAGGAAAGAACTAGCGGGTAAAGGGCATTTGTAGAGTTCTAAATACAGGCATGTACATATGTAAATTTATTTATTTATGAGGATGAGGAAACAAATCTATGTGTATATATTCATAGGTTTAGTACTAATGTATCAGATAGACATTGGGCCTGCACTCAAGTACTCCCTCAATGCAAGAACACTTTGTTCTGTTAAACTGGCATTTTGTGATGCTCACCTTCCCAATAGGATCGCGAAGACAAATGGGTTCATAAGCAAATGTGCTGAAGAAAGCTGATGGCACCCAGCTATCAAAAAATATAGCATATGGGGTTTTAAAGACTTGAAGATAAATAAGTGGCAATCTTGCTGAGAAGCAACGAAGCCCTCACAGAGGAAGCACACCACCCTGTGTAATCATGGGTTTTGAAGGTGTCAGGTTTTAGGCATCAGAGAAGGAAAAATCATATCATTGTGTGGTCGCCTTCCAGATAATATCGCTGAGGACAAATGATGGCATAAGCAAGTTTGGTGAAGAAAGCTGATGTTGCCTGGTTATCAAGAGATATAGCATCTGATGTCTTAAAAACTTGAGGGTAAACAAGCGGCCATCTAGTAGAGAAGCAATCAAGGCCATATGGAAGAAGTGCACCAGCCTGTGTGATCACAAGGTGTCAAAGGGATCAGGTATCAAGCACCAAGCAACAAAAATCACATCATAGTGAATGAGGCAGAGTTCAAAGTGGGGACACAAAGGCTATTTGTGGGCAACTGGACATCTCCTTACAGAAGGGTCTCAGGGAGGATGCAAGACTGTCAGGGGACAGTGTAGAAACGATGAAGCATACAACTTTCTTCTAGTTCTTAAATGCTTCCTCCCCCCAACTACCATGATGCCAATTCTACCTTACAAGGTCAGCTGGACAGGAAGATGTACACTGGTACAGATGGGATCTGGAAACAGGGAATACAGGATAGATGAAACTTTCAGGTTTAGTGGTGAGAGGGGTGCTACCTAGAGGGTGGAGGGAAAGATGAGGTAGAAAGGGGAACCGATTACAAGGATCTTCATGTGACCTCCTCTCTGGAAGTCAGTCGACAGAAAAGTGGGTGGAGGGAGACGATGGACAGTGTAAGATATGACAAAATAATATCGACTTGTAAATTATCAAGGGTTCATGAGGGAGGGGGAACAGGAAGGGAGAGGAAAAATGAGGAGATGATGCTAGGGGTTCAAGTGGAAAACAGAGGTTTTGAGAATGATGATGGCAACAAATGTGCAAGTGTTCTTGGCACAATGGATGTATGTAGGGATTGTGATAAGCGTTGTATGAGCCCCCATAAAATGATTTTTTTTAAAAGAGAGACAGGTTATAAATAAGGAAAGTATGGGTTAATTATGGGCACTATATGACTTTATACATATATCTATAACATATATATATGCATGTATACATAAATTTCTGTTCTGGGTCTTTGATGCCTGATACCTGATTCTAAATACATCTATGACCACACAGATGTATATTATAATATACAATAAATCTATTATGCTGTAATGTGTTATATATGTGTATGTATGTATTATAACAACACATGACAACTGACAACTCATCTCCTAAAATGAGTTTGGGAAAGCTGTGGCAATCACTATATTTCAAAGGGTAAGTAGGTTGTGGAGTGATTTGCCCACGTGTTTCTATAATGCTGAGCAGTTTGCCAGCTGGAATTTAAAATACTAGCAATGTCATCCATGGTGAATAGATAAGATTCAGAGGATTTTCATAGTAAGACAGACGAGGAAGAAGAATGAAATTATCTTTATTTCTGACTAAAAAACATAAGACTTAAGTGGAAGTACAGAAAGATTCTAACAATAAAATATTGAACAATACAAGAATCAACAAAAGAAGACATAAAAAGCAAATGGGTCACATTACCAAATGAATTAGTCAATGTTCCACCATTTAAGGTATAACACATGATCAATAACATCTGGGATTGAAGGAAGAGGTTGAATCTGCTCTAAAGAAAGGCATTGGTGAAAAATAAGACTCCAATAATTGATGGAATATTAATGAAAATGTTTCAACAAATAAATGCAGCCCTGCAGACTCTCACTCATCTAAAAAAATTGGAAGACAGGTACCAGACCAATGGGCTTGCAAATACTGGTACCAAGTCAAAAGGAAAGTGAGCCCAACAGAATCTGGAAGTGATCAAATACTTTCATTCATATCACAAACAAGTAAAATTTTGCTGAAGATAATTAACACTGGTAATGCAGAGGATCACAGGTGACCACAAATCAATAAGAGACCACAGCAGTCAGAGGAAAGTAGTTCAAATCCTCAAAAAGCTTGAACAAATACATATCTGGACAGCATAGTCTGCATGGATAATTACTATGAATATTCTGCAGAAACTTTAGAGAATAGTGAGGGGCAGCATTCTGCAAAAGAGAGATTGGAGAAGATGAAGGACGTGCAAATGTGAAGGTGGGCGTCAGTAATAAAGAAGAGGACAATGAATAGATTCCCTGTGAACGCGACCAAACATTGACAAGAACAGCCAAAGTGTACGCGAAAGAGTTCCTCCATGTGGCCGTTACATAATCTGATGTCAACTTGACACTATTAAGAATGAAGTGGTAGACTTTAGCCTGTCAATCAGGCTGCAGATTGATGACCGCATTTGGAGGCATGACAAAGATAAATAGCTCAGTGGAGGCGGGACACTCTCACTGCTTTGTACTCCTGATGATAAGCCACATGGAGCTACTGTGATGGAGCGAGAGCCCTGGAGCTAGAGGAATCATATGGAAACCCAGACCATCACTGAGATGCTTCTACTGCCTTGGGATGCATGGGAAACGTGGGACAGAGCAAAATATGACAAAATAATAATTTATAAATAATCAAGGGTTCATGAGGAAGGGGACGGGAGGAGGGAGAGGAAAAACTGAGGACCTGATACCAGGGGATTAAGTGGAGAGCAAACGTTTTGAGAATGATGAGGGCAATGAATATACAAATGTGCTTTACACAATTGATATATGTATGGATTGTGATAAGAGTTATATAAGCCCCTAATAAAATTATTTATATATATATATATATATATATGACTTGTGGTCTTGGGCAGTACTGGGTTGAGACGTTTTCTTTTCTTTTTAAAAAAAATCACTTTATTAGGTGCTCATACAATTCTTTTCACAATCCGTACATACATCATTTTTGTCCCTCACATTCATACATATGTTGCCATCATCATTCTCAAAACACCTGATTTCTACTTGAGCCCTTGGTATCAGCTCCTCACTTTCCCCTCCCTCTTCACTCCTGCTCCCCATGAACCCTTGATAATTTATAAATTATTATTATTTTATCATATCTTACGCCATCGAATGTCTCCCTCACCCACTTCTCTACTGTCCATCCCCCAGGGAGGAGGTTATATGTATACCTTGTCATCTGTTCCCCCTTTCTTCTTCGTCTTCCCCCCACCCTCCCAATACGGCCACTCTCAGAACTGGTCCTGAGGGGTTCATCTGTCGTGGATTCCCTGTATTCCCAGTTCCTGTCTGTGCCAGTGTACATCCTCTGGTCCAGCCAGATATGTAAGGTAGAATTGGGATCATGATAGTGGGGGGGAGGAAGCATTTAAGAACTAGAGGAAAATTGTATATTTCATCGTTGCTACACTGCACTCTGACTGGCTTGTCTCCTCCCCGCAGTCCTTCTGCAAGGGGATGTCCAATTTCCCCCAGATGGGCCCTGGGTCCCCACTCTGCACTTCCCCTCATTCACAATGATACTATATATATATATATATATATATATATATATATATATATATATATATATATATATATATATATATATATATATATATATATTTTTCGGTCTTTGATACCTGATACCTGATCCCGTCAACACCTTGTCATCTCACAGGTTTCTGTGCATCTTCCATGTGGGCTTTGTTGTTTCTCAGTTAGATGGCCCCTTGTTTATCTTCCAGTCTAAGGGACCCCAGCTTCTAAATATTTTTACAGCTGGGCACCATCAGCCTATGCACCTGCTTTGTCTTCAGCGTTCGTGTCAGGTTTGGCTGGTGTGCTTCTTCCGTGTGGGCTCTGTTGTTTCTTAGCTAGATGACCACCTGATTGTCTTTAAGTCTTTAAGTGCACAGATGCTATGTAATTTGATAGCCATCACCATCAGTTTTCTTCCACACTTTTGCTTATGCACACACGTTGTCCTCAGTGATCAAGTCAGGACAGGCTAGTGTGCTAATTCCATGTGCGATTTGTTGTCTCTCAGCTAGATGGCTGCCTGTTTTTCTTCAGGTCTTTACAATTATAGGTGCTATATCTTTTGGTAGCTGGACACCATCAGCTTTCTTCACCACATTTGCTTGTGCACCCATTGTCTTCAGCGATCTTGTCAGGCAGCTGAGCATCTCAGACTGCCGAATTGTTAGAACAAAGTGTTCTTGCGTTGAGGGAGTACTTCTCCAGGGGACCACTGTCCATTTTTTTCTTAATACTCAATGTATAAATATATGTACATAGATCTATTTCCTCCTCATCATATATAAATATATTTACATCTTTTTATACCTGTATTTAAATCTCTATGACTACCCTTTGCCTCCTAGTTCTTTCCTTTATTTCTTCATACTTTCCTCTTGTCCCACTATCATACTCTGCCTTCATCTGAGTTTAGGAATTCCTCTCAGTTACATTGCCTTTGATCCAGCCCAGCCAGACCTCCACACCCTCGTTGACACTGATCTTGGATCACTTGTTGTTCCCTTGTCCCTGGGCTTGTTAATATCCTCTTCCTTTCCCCCCTGCATTCCCTACCCCCATGTCCTGCTCAGAACTGTCATCCAGTTGTTCTCGCTTCTGGGGACTTCATTGCTCTGCTCTCGCTACTGCTCTGCTCCATGCCCCCAGAGGGTGGGTTCAGTGTGGTGAGCTCATGGAGGGCACAATTCCCGCTGTGTGTCTCTAGTGTTACTCCCAATGGTGCTATGGGTCAATGAGGAATGCTGTGTCCCGTGGTGGGGCGGTCCTGCGGTCATCTCTGTTCATTGCTGTTCTGAGCAGGAACATTGTCCTCTGGGCTTGGTGAGCCAGGATGTGCTTCACTTTTTTTTCCCCCCTATCCCCTCTTGTTGGCTACTGTGTGCTCTGACCTACCAGTCCCTCTTCTTGAGCTGTAGATTCAGTGCTGTCTTCTGAAGGGAATTCTTCTTGCGGGGAGGGTGGTGCTGTCCACTTAGTTGGTAATGGGGCCAGCCACCCAGGCCTCTCTAAGTGTTCCCTGCTTCATGTCAGTGTGTTGCGTTCTTGTCTTGGAGCTCCGGTTTGAAGCATGATCCCTCTTTCCCTGTGGAAACAAAATGAACACACTCCTCCTGTGTGGGTTAGTGCCCTGTTCCTCCAGCTACCCATACCTTTATTTCCTCATACCTTATAATGGTATGAGTTTAGTCTGACCCCTACCATATTACCTGGGCCTCACCCCAGGGACGTATGTATACAGCATCTTCTTCCCTATGCCCCTTCTGATTTTTTTTTAACTTACCTCAGCAGACTCATGTAGTACTTGTCCTTTTGTGCTTGGCTTAATTCACTTAGCATGATTTCCTCCAGTGCTTCCCATGTGGCGATATGCTTCCTGCGTTCATCACTGCTTTTTAGGGATGCATAATACTCCATTGTATGTATGTACCAGAGTTTTTTAATCCCTTTGTCTGTTGATGGAAATTTAGGAAGTTTCCAACTCCTTGCAATTGTGAATTTTGCCATGACGAACATTGAGGCACAGATGTCTGGCCATGGTTTGTCTTTTGTCTTTTCTGGGTATATGCCCAGTAGAGGGATTGCTGGATGATAAGGTAGCTCAATTTCCAATTGTTTTAGATTTTGCCAAATCGATTTCCATAATGGCTGTACATACCTACAGGTCCACCAGCAGTGGACAAGAGTTCCTATCTCTCCGCATCCATTCCAACACGTGTTACTTTCTGATTTCTTGAATTGGGCTATCTTTGAGGGTGTTACATGGTATCTCATAGTTGTTTTAATATGCACTTCTCTTATAGCTAGAGATCTGAAGAATTTTCTCATATATTTATTGGCCATTTGGATTTCTGCCCTTGAGAAACTCCTGCTCAGGTCCTTTGCCCACCTCCTGAGTGGACAATTGCTTTTTTTTTTCTTGTTGTAGTTTAACAGTGTTTTGTAGATTTTAGTAATAAGGCCTTTGTCTGATGTGTCATTGCTAAAGATGTTTTCCCATTCTGTAGTCTCTCTTATTAGTGTCTTGGTGAATTCTTTCGATGTACATAAATGTTTTATTTTTAGTATGTCCCATTGGTCAATTTGTGCCTCCTCTGTGTTGGTGTCCTTCCCAATTTCTGATAGCCTATGTAATCCCTATGCCAAGGTTTTCAGGTTTGTCCCAATTCCCTCATTGATGGCCCTAATAGTCTATAGGACTGAATTGTTAAAGGGAGCCCATGTACAGGATGAAATGCTTGCTAGGTGACCAGCTGGATCCACTTGTTGAATGCAAGTGAGAGAAATGCAGCAATCAAGAGATAGGTTGAGTCTTTCCACTGACACCCGTGTACCTGGTTCATAGGGACTAGAGGAGAAAACTAGAGCAGGTTGACTGGTCTAAAGTTCATGTCCTAGCACAAGAGCGCTAGGGTTGATGAAAATTTGTGATGGGGCCCATGGCCTAAAGGCAAGGCAGACAATGGGGCACCTAGATGAGGCTAAATAAAGCAGCCCATATTGAGTTGACCAGAACACAACAATATGAAGAGAAGATGTTAGAGCCTGTGAACTGGTGCATATTGCAGCTGAATTTATGGATAGCCTGTTCGGATTTGATTTGCTTATGAATGCTGAGGTCACAAGGTTCCAACATGAATGCAGTCTTCATATAAAAGATTAGGATTGTCTCCTCAGAGCACTAGGTTGATAGAAGACAGCAGTACAGAAATCGGATAACCAAAACAGGGGGATAAATGCATGAAGTGGTTTGCTCACAACTTTCATAGGTGAGGGACTATGTTCATAGGAATATGATGTAGGTGGTTACATTAGTATAGAATATTTTTGTTTGCTTCACCTGTAGAATGTTATGTGTAAATGAGGCTGACACATGTTTTAACTTTATGCATTTTAGTTCTATCCTGTTAGATACCATTATATTATTGTTTGAAAGGTGTATATAGCCAAAGAGTTGCGTGAAAGTGTCCAGGTGACAAAGTGTGGTCTGTGGTAGTGAAATAATCTGATGCCAATTTGAGACCAGTAAGGGTTAGCATATCAATAAGGTCACACCTTGATGACCTCATTTGGAGGCATGATGAAGATGAGTAACTGACTGGAGGTGGGACACTCACTCTCTCTGTTTCGCATTCCTTATGACAAGCCACATGGAGCTACTCTGGTGGAGCCAGAGCCCTGGAGCTGGAGGAGCCATATGGAGACCAACACCAGCACTCAGATGTTTCCACTGCCACTGGATCCACAAGACTTTCCGTCCATGGACCTGTGATCTTCCCGCATTTAGCATCATTGCCTGCTTGCATCAGGCTAAAGAGGAATTTATGAACTGGGGTCAACATGTAGGGTAATATTGAGCTTATGGGCTTGTCAGGACTGGACTGGGATGTTTTCTTACTGTACAATTGATCTTTGATATATAGTTCTCTCTTATGCACAGATGAGTGTTTTAAGAATTTGTTTCTCTAGTTAACCCAGATTAGCACACCCTGTTTGCACCATGAGGATACATTCTGACATTTGTGGGGGGGGGGGTTTCCTTCTTGCTTCTCTGTGGTTGATTACAGTGCTAGTAAAGGGAGACCAAGTCCACTGTCATGGGGTGAATTCTGAAGGTTGCTGTGATGGTAAATCTTTTTCTGAGCAGACTGCCTCATCTCTCTCCTGGAAGGTTTGAACTGCTTACCTTGGAACTAATGTCCTAGCACTTAACACACTGCACCCCACAGGGCTTCTTAATATCACAAAATGTTTGTAAAATTTTTTCTAGACATTCAGTATGGGTGAGATATGTTTAATACACTAGCTGATATAGCCTAGAATTAAGCATCATTTCTGTAATGAAATTTTAGCAGAAACTAGAATAGGACACAGATGATGACTATTTCCTTTAACTTGAAACAACCTAAACTTCTCAGAGACTTGTTATGAATGCAGTCTACAAAACTCATTACAGGACATGATGTGTCATCACTGGGAAACAGAGCCTTCTCATGGGCATTTTAATTCTTATTCTTTGTTTTCAGAAAAAAAATGTTCTACCATTACATATTGGTTTATGACTGAATTTGGAAATGTGTTCATGTCCCTTTTATAGACTGTGTAGGGATTATAATTCAACTTGGATTTTTCTGAAACAGCTCTTGTTATAAATTTCAAATTCATTATAGAACTCTTTTTTCTATCATGATTCCACTTGGATATTTGTTTTTAAAAGTATTAAAGCAAATGAGTGGGAAAAAGCAATGTTTTGTGTCTAATTCAGGAAATGCTTCTTTCCCAGAACAGCTGGGAATAAATACAGGTATGAACATATCTGGGGTTAAAGAAACAACAATTTTTAGAAGGAAAACTAAGTATTTGGAATTAAATTTTTTTCATTCAAATATTTGGTGATGTGTTTGCATTCTTACTAACACTTTTTAAATCATCTTTTTAAAAAAATTTGGACGTGTGTGATATTTTGTACAATTTTTTATAAATATAGAAAATTAACCATTATACCTATCTCAATTCTGATAAGGCAATATTTTAGATTTAACAACCATTATCGTTCAATATGCAATAACTTATATTGTCTCCCAATAACTTTTGAAAGGACAGTTTGCTTTCTAATCCATCAATCCCCTTTCTTTCATAAAAATAACTTTTCCTGACTGTTGCTTTTTTTGTTTTATGTTGTACTACTTCTTGAAATAGGGATTTTTTTATTGTGACTAGTTCCCTTAAGTGGCATTTCAGAAGAGATTCCTAAGTCCTGAGCTCAACTCTTTCAATTGCCACTTTGTCTATTATAAGAAGAAGCAACCAATCAGCTTCCCTATACTTCTCATCCTGACACAGTTGTTCAAAATGATCACACACATGATCACCCAGCACTTCACTTCTATCCAAACGTTCATTTGTTGGTGGGAATAGTTTACATAAACACATTCTCACTTCACTTGAGTGAACAGAACTCTCATTAATCATAATAGTGGCAGGTTAATGGAAGCAGAGTTAGTAACACTTGGAGAACTACTCAGACTTTATAACAAATTTGGAAAATTCACACATATGATTTTGTTTCTCTCCAACCACGTTCAGAACAAAGGTGTTAGGCTTCCTTCTCTAGAGAACCAATAATCATGATACTCATGAATATAATAAACAGAAACATTTATATGAAGGAAATCATTCACACAGCTGTAGAAGTGGATAAATTCAGCATGGTTCCAAACACAGCATGTCCGATGTTAAGCAGTAGACTTCTCCTGACCAATGTAGCTTTGTGGGTTCTGCAGTAACAACGTGGCTTCAAATGTGGATGAAAACAATGACATTAGATGAGGCTTCTCACTGGAGCGGAGAGCAAATACAAGGCTCACAGGTCAGAGAAGAGGTTGCCTATATCTCTAGGTATCGGCAGGCAATATGGCAGACCATTGGTTCAAGTCCAAAGAATTAGAACTCAACAAGACAGATGCAATAACAAGGCCCATCAAGAAGCAAAGACATTTTCTCACAGCATACCCTTGTATGAGAATTGGGCTACACACCTGATGAATGTCCTTGCAACTGGATCAGGGCCATGACCTGAGTGAAGAGGTTGCAATCCCCACTCATCTTCACATGGATAATTGACTGTTAATAGCAGCCCTCACACCGGCATTGATGACATTATGCTACAGAACATCATGACGGATGCCCAGGCCATACCTGCCAACTCACTGAGAATACTGACCATTCAACTGACACAAACCAAACTCAAAACATGCTTATAAATTCCAAATCAAAGTTCTCAACAGGACTTTACTTTAAAGAAAATAATCAAAGGATCAAATATTTCATACCAGAATTGATGATAAGAACAGGCTATCCAAAGAGGAATTCGAATATTTATATATCAGTAGTTTCAGGTTTGAGAACAATAATATTGAAGTTCCCATGGGACAATTGTAGACAGGTATATTCTGTGACTAGAAATTGAGTATGTTTCATGTTTCAATCTGCTCTCACCCTGAAGGAATTGTCTGTTGAGGAGAGTATTTTGATAAAAATAAACAACTTTCAAAGAAATATACAGGATTCATTGCTGTATTATATATAAAAAGAAAGCAGATTAATTTGGGATTGTAAAGCAGATGTGCGTGCTGCAGAAAGTATGATTTAGATCCTCACAATTTTCAGCTCTCTGTCTCATCAGTAGCTCTCTAATTTGGAGATTGCTCTACTTTGTAGAGAATAATTTTCTGCTGCAAAGTTTCCCTAGGGCCTGTTTTATGTCCTTGTTTCTAAGAGTGTAGATAAAGGGGTTCAGCATGGGTGTGGCTACAGTGTACATTACTGAGGCTATAGCACTGGACCTAGAGTTTTGAGTAGCAGCAGAACTGAGATAAACCCCCAGAGTGGTACCATAAAACAAAGAAACTACAGAGAGGTGGGACCCACAAGTGGAAAAGGCTTTATATTTTCCCCCAGCTGATGAAATTTTCAAAATGGAGGACACAATCTTTGTGTAAGAAAATAGGATCCCAGTTAGTGGAATAACTCCCAGAACCCCAGTTGCAAAATAAATTACTAAGGTATTGAGGAATGTGTCAGAGCAAGCAAGTTGCACTACCTGGTTAAGTTCACAGAAAAAATGGGAGATTTCTAACTCTGTACAAAACGACAAACGCAAAATCATTAACCCATGTAATAAAGCTTGCAGTACACTCAATAACCAGCAGGTCAGAAGCAAGAGACCACAGAACCTTGGGTTCATGATGACCGTGTAGTGCAGTGGGTGACAGATGGCCACAAACCGGTCGTAAGCCATCACTGTCAAGAGGAAATGATCCAATCCCGTAAAAAGCAGGAAAAAATACATCTGGGTGATGCAGTGTTCATAAGAAATAACTCTGTTCTGCATCTGGATGTTCATCAGCATCTTTGGGACAGTGGTGGAGGTGAAACAGATGTCTATGAAGGAGAGGTTGGACAGGAAGAAGTACATGGGTGTGTGGAGGTGGCTGTCCTTGATGATGGTCAGGATGATGAGCAGGTTCCCAGTGAAGGTGACCAAGTACATAGAGAGGAACAGTCCGAAGAGGAGGGGCTGCAGCTCTGCCTCTTCTGAGAGCCCCAACAGGATGAAATGTTGAAAATGTGTATGGTTTCTTGGTTCCATGTAGCTGAAGAAACTCTTGGAAAAGAAAAGAGCAATGCAACTTAGTTATAAGAAGTTAACACCGCTTTAACAGATATGCTGTATATTCTATTTTAGCATGTAAATTCATTCCAATATAATATTAAGTTGAGAATGTCACAAGTCCCGAATACTCAATCTTTTGATAACACATCTGACTAGCCTTCCTTTCTTCAAATCACGTCTTTTTTTAAAAGCAATATAAATACTACAACTTCCATGTAACTTTGATTTCTTCATTCAACAAATGTGTTTGACCAATTATTGTTTGCCAAGTATTCTCCTTTTTCTTTGAAAGCCTTTTTTGAGGGTTAGTATAGCTGGTATCACAATGCACACATCCATACATGATGTGAAGTACATTTGTACATAGGTTTCCATCATCATTATCTTTTTCTAAATCATTTTATAAGGGTCTCATACAACTCATCACAATCCATATATACATCAATTGTGTGTCAAGCACATTTGTACATTCGTTGTGTTCATCATGCTCAAAACATTTGCTTTCTACTTGAGCCCTTGGAATCAGCACCAAATATTCTGGAAGTCAATGAAAACCACAATAAAAATTTTAAACTGTTGCCTTTATTTGATGAGCAGTAACTGCAGTATTTCAAAGCTAATGAGAAGTCAGCTGAGTTATACCTACTGACATCTCCTCATCCAGAAAAAAGAATAAAGATGTAAATTGAAAGACACATAAAAGGAATGAGGCAAAGAGACTGATGTAGCCTGCCAACATCACTCTCCACAACTGTGGATCTGCAGAACTAGATGGTGCTGCTCTACAGATATCATCTTCTCTGAACAAGTTCAGGTTAGAAGATCTTAGATAGAATGGGTTGAGTGTGGGGGGAGATTACAGAACAAAAATCAAATTCACACAAGACACCAGGCTTACTGGAGACTGGAGTAAACCCAAAGACTATAGAGGCCTTATCCTTCCAGTCTAGAACTGTAAACACACATTCAGCTATAATAATTAAATATTTAAGATCAACTGGTCAACAATTGTTGAAGAGCAATTTTCACAAATATAAGAAAGAAGAAGTGGACACAGGAAATATAGGGAAGAAGTGGGATTGCAAGACATGAGTCGACAGCTTTGTCTAAATAAGATAGGCTGGATGAACAATTGGAGGAGAAAACAATGGGACTGATAGTTCCGTGGGGACATGGGAGAGGGGGAGGTGTGGGAAAGCTAGTGGTGTTAATAAACCCAGGGACAAGGGAACAACAAGCGATCCAAATCGGTGGTGAGGAGGGTGTGGGAGGCCTGGTTTGGCATGTTCAAGGGTAATGTAACTAAAAGGAATTGCTGAAACCCTGGTGTGGACTGAGCATGATAGTAGGACAGGAGGGAAGTCAAAGTAAATAGAAGAAAGAGCTGGAAGACAAAGAGCATTTATAGAGGTCTAGCTAAAGACATGTACATAGGCAAATATATTTATACATGAGGATGGGGAAATATATCTATGTGCCTATATTTATAGGTTTAGTATTAAGGTAGCAGAAGGACATTAAGCCTCCTCTCAAGTACTCCCTCAATGGAAGAATACTTTCTATGATGCTCACCTTCTCCACACAACCACTGAAGACAAAGAGAGTGAACAAGCAAATGTGGTGAAGTTAGCTGGTAGTGACCAGCTATCAAAAGATATAGAGTCTGGGGTCGTAAAGGCTTGAAAGTAAACAGGCTCAGAAGTGACAAAGCCCACATGGAAGAAGCACACCAGCCTGTGTGACAACAAGGTCCTGAAGGGATCAGTTATCAGGCATCAAATAACAAAAAAATCATATCATTGTGTGCTCACCTGTCTGATATAACTGCTTAAGACAAATGGATGCATAAGCAAATTAAGCGAAGAAAGCTGATGGTGCCTGGCTATCAAAGATATAGCATCTGGGGTCTCAAAGGCTTGAAGGTAAACAAGTGGCCATCTAGCTCAGAAGCAACAAATTCCACATGGAATAAACACAACAGCCTGTGCACTCACAAGGTGTCAAAGGAATCAGTGATCAGGCATCATCAGAACAAAAAAATCTTACCACAGTGAATGAGCGGGGGAGTGCCGAGTGGAGACCCAAAGCCCATTTGTAGGCCAGTGGACATCCCCTTACAGAAGGGTCTTGGGGAGGGGACAAGCCAGTCAGGGTGCAATGTAGCAATGGTGAAAAATACAAATTTCCTCTAGTTCCTAAATGCTTCCTCCCCTACCCCACCCCATCGCTGTCATGATCCAAATCCTACCTTAAAAGTCTGACTAGACCAGGGGATATACACTGGTACAGATGGGAACTGGAAACACAGGGAATCCAGGGCAGATGATTGCCTCAGGACCAGTGGTGTGAGTGGCGATACTGGGAGGGTATAGGATGGGTGAGTTAGAAAGGGGGAACCGATTTCAAGGATGTACATGTGACCTCCTCCCTTAGGGTGAGACAACAGAAAGGTGGGTGAAGGGAGATGTGGGACAGACCAAAATATGACAAAATAATAATTTATAAATTATCAAGGGTCCATGAGGGATGGGGGAGAGCGGAGGGATGAGAAAAAATGAGGACCTGATACAAGGGGCTTGGGTTGAGAGAAAATGTTTTGAGAATGATGAGCACAATGAATATACAAATGTGCTTCACACAATTGATGTATGTATAGATTGGGATAAGAGTTGTATTAGGCAATAATAAAATGATTTTTAAAAAGGGAGATGAGTCAAATCCAGATGTTTATGAATTATTGAATGCATAACTATGATCTGTTCTGTAATCTTCATCTAATTCATAAAAATTATATATCAATGTTCTTCTGGGACATATGTGGATTGAAGTGGAGGGTGAATCCTTTACTTTTACTCTCACATCAACTTGATGCCAACTCATATCGACCCTGTGAGACAAGGTAGAACTTCCCCCTTTTGGTTTCCAAGACTATAGCTCTACATGAGTAGTAGGCCCAGCCTTTCTTCTGAAGAGAGGCTGGTGATTTTGACCTGCTGACCTTGCACTTAGCAGTCCAAAGGGTAACAATTGTGCTGCCAGGGGGCCAGCAGACTATTAATAATAAGTAAAGGATTTATAATTATTGCCTTGATGAAATAAAGTAAAGTAGAGCAGTAGCAACAAAAGTTGAAGACCTTCAATGAGATGGATTGATACAGTGGCTACAAAAATATGTCCTCAGGCATAACAATTGTGTTGCTGGTATAGGATGGGTGGACTTTCCTAGTGTCCTTTTCATGTAGCTAGGAGTCACAACAATAAAAAGCTATACAGAGGAATGAAAATGCTTCATTAAAGAACAAAACCCACTGCCTTGAATCAATGCTGACTCATAGTGAACCGCCTGATGGTTTCTGAAACTGAAACTGTTTAATTAAGGGAATAGAAAGCCCTGTGTTACTCCCACAGAGGTGGTGGTGGTTTTGAGCTGGCGACCATGCAGATCTCAGACCAGACCATGAGCACTACTCCACCAGGGCTCCGCTTCGTTGCATGGTCATCTTTAATAAGGAGGCTTTGAGTAGAAAATTAGAAGGTATTTAGGATTCTAGTCAAACAAACAATGTGAAAACATTTTAGACAAAGATATAAGTAGTGCAATGTCCTTGGTACAAGAATATTGCTCACATGTTCTGGCAATAACATGAATGAGTGGAACAGGAAGCTGGATTGAGTTACAGTTAGGGGTAGAGCAAAAACAGGGGGTCTGATGATCATGATGCCACAGAAGACACCTTGACATGGGGCCTTAGAGTTCAATGAGTGTTCGTAGATGCATTATTGCATCACCCCACATGACAATACAGTGCAGTTTACTGTATTAAGATAACATTGCATTATATTTTCATATTATTTTGAGTCCCTGGTGGGACAAACGGTGAAGCACTTGATTGGTACCAGAAAGGTTGCCAGTTGCAGCCACATCAGAGGAGCCTCAGAGAAAAGCCTACTGACAGCATCCTAAAAGTCCCTGCCCTGAAACCTTAGAGAGCGGCTCTGCTCTGCACGCACGCGTCTGCCAGGAGCTGGAACTAACTTGTTGCCAACTAACTACATTATGTTATTTGATGTTATTTGTATATAACAATAAAAGATACCTACATGATACATAATTCAGCTTTCCATAAAATGGACTCTCTCTCCTGTTTGGCATAACATTTGCATGTTCTGATTATAGAAGACAACTTATGATGTTTGCTTAAGATATTTGATCAACAGCTGTCTATTCAGTCATAGCTTCCCCTACCCCCTCCAGTTTCAACCATAATGTTGAATTATACACCTCAGGCTGAGCTGATCCACCAGAGAAAACACTCCACAAATGTGCCCATCCATATTGCCCTCCTCTGAGAACTGAATTGCATAATTCAGGGATTCTGTGGGGACAGTCATGGTTGTGGGAATATCAAGGACCAGTCAGCCCTTCACAGAGATCCTTTGTATTGATATTCTACCATGGAACAGAGAGAGAAAGAAAGCTAGTCTACTGAGAGGGAAAATGCTGTAGAGTAAAAGAGGAGACAGGAGATTATTAAAAGCTATGAAAGAATCACAGTAAAGAAGATAGCAGCCTCACAATCCCTACTTCCAAATCCCACACCACCCAGAACAGTAATATAACTAGATAAATATTCCAAACTTTAAGACATAAAAGTATTCCTATATTCACACTATAAAGATACTATTCAAAAATGAGTAAAAGTTGAAATATGTATAGGAAAAATACAAGAGAATACAATGGAAAATTCAACTATTTTTTCTCAAAATTCAATGTATTTGGGAGACATTTTTGGTATGAGGACAATAATTTTTTTAACATATTAGAGAAAGGCTAATGGATTCTATCAACTTTAAGGAAAGTAATGAAATTAATCCTGTACAATCTCTTCCAGAATATAGGCATAGGGAACATTTCCCAACTTATTCTGTGAAAGTAACATAAGTGTCATAACAAAACCAGATTTAGAAATTGTAGCAAAACTCCAGATCTTCATCACTCAGGAACAGAAATGGAAATATCCTCAGCAAAATACTATCAAATCAAATCAAATACCGTATGAGAATAATTGTATACTGCAACTAGTAGGAGTGGTTTCAGGAGTTAAAAACTCATTCAAGATTGAAATTCAGATTATGCAAAATCTTGTATCAGCTACATAAGAAATAATTATATCATATCAACTGAAGCACCATAATCATTTGGTAAAAATTAAAATAATTATTTGTGCTTTTCATTTTTCCACAAACTTCCTTACGTTCATAAAGAACATTTATTAAAATTTGTAAATAGGGATCATGCTCAATGTTAAAAAATTAAACAACTTCCACTTTGGCTCAAGAAAGAGTTAAGGATAACCAATTTTATAGTGTTATGTGTGTCCTAACAAGCACAAAAGCAAAAAAATTAAAAATAAGAAGGTGTACAGATTGGGAAGGTAGAAATAAAGTACTCTTTGTTCCCAGAAGTCATCATTGTCTACAGAGAAATTCCAAAAGCAACCATAAAAATATACAACCGTATACAAAGGAATACTTCAAAATAATAATAATACATAGGACTTAATCTAAAAAAAGTCTAGCAAAGTTGATAGAATCCAAGCTACTTATGAATTGGAAGGACCCTAACTAGTGTGAATATACAAATCCTTCTCAATTTGATCTGTATGTTTAACACAATCAAAACTCAAGTTAATTTAAAGCTATTGCTAAAAGGATAGGTGAACAAGACACGTAACACCTAGTTCATAAAAACAAAAAGAAAACTTGTAATAAATTGAAGCATGTGACAAATTTTAGGCAAAAAACAACTGAAAGACAGTCTATAAAATGTTTGAACAGTTTGCCTCAACACTAACATGATCCTCAAAATCAAGAAGTACTTATCAGCCAGAGGAGTCTAAGAAGATCATGACCCATAAATGCAATGTTGGATTTTGCATGGAAGATATTAATAATAGTGAACTACATGAGGACAAAGAGAACTACCTTACTGTAATTTCATGTTTTCTGTAATTATTAATGTGTTCAAACAATAAAATTAAGTAAAATAAGGGACAGGAGTTAAATGAAAACCCCTTGAAAACAAGCTTCCCCCAGACGCCATGACATGCGTTGGACAAGCAAAGTCACTGTGGCAACTCTCATCTTCACCATCCCTTAAATTACATCTGTGATGACAGTTTCAGAGAGGAGGTAAAGAATTACATAAAATAACCAATTTAAAATGTCGAGTGTGCCTACCACTACTCAGTGGTTTTCAGGGTGGGTTATATTGCAACCCGTCACACATGACGCATCCCTCACTTCTACTGTACTATTTCACCTTTTCTCTCTGCATGGATTTGACAGCAGCAAGACTGGGTTGCGTACATTGACCAGGATGATTTCTCCACAGGCCAATCCTAACGGCACAAACCCTCTGCCACAGTCTTTGTACCGACTCCTCACAACTTTCAGAATGTCAGTTCTGTGGTAAGAATACGGCGGTTTGTTATCTCACTGCTGCCCACGTGTCCACATTCATCCACCACTTTTCATTCCTTGCCTTCAGTCATCATCACATATGAACTATTTCATGTCATTTCCTAAGCATTATTGATAGCTTTAATAATAATCCCAATATTGTTGCCCTGTTGCCACCTTCTCCAAGCATCAACATGATTAAGATCTTCTCTGTGAAGTTTTCACTAAAACCACAGAAGAAACAGTGATATGACCCACTTCTCCAGGATTGTTAAAACATCTTAGAATAGGGCATTTATTTACTTATTCATTATTTTTTACATGTATGTTACCCTATGAAAACTGTATGACTCCTGAGAGAAGGAGCAATGTCTACACATTTCTTTGATTCCAGAGTATAATTTGGTGCTAAATAAATGCTTCATGAGCCGCTGGATGGGCAAAATAGTTGAGTGAGGTTATGTGAATCCTTCTAACAATGTGGGGGGGGGGGAGAAGATGTGGTTAAATGAGGATGAGTGCTGTTGAGAGAAAGAACTTGGCTGTGCAACGTGAAGACTATAATCAATGACACTGAATTGTACAAGTAGAAGTTTTGAACTAGGAGAATGTTCGGTTGTGTATATGTTTGCCACAATTAGAAATCTATGGTTATAACAATGACTACAGGGAAGAAGAAAACATTCTAGAATTGAAAATGGTGACACTTTGGCAGCTCTTCTTGCATTGATTCAATTACTGCATTGTATAGCATGGGTATGAAGAGTTAATAAAACTGTTTTTAAAAGTTTTAAAAAGGAATGACATTGCACGAATGAACCAACACCAAGAAGAAAGAATAGAGAAAGAAGACATTGAGTGTATCGAGAATCATCCTCCAGAACCTCAAACTTTAACTTAGCTGGACTTCATATTATTAAATTGCTTTATATATTAGTACAGTTGCTATCCCTATGGCTAGCATAGTGAGGTCCCTCACTCACACCCCGTCCCAGCACCTGTGAGGCTGCTGCAGGTCATCCAGGTGTTTTCGTGGAAGAGTCTCTGTCCAACAGCGCTGCGTCTTCCTCGTGCTGCTGCTAAAGTGAGAAGTTGTGTCTGCAGAAAGGGCATGAAGATGTAAGTACTCGTGAGGCCTCTGGAAGATGAAACTGAGTTTCCTCACCACCTGAAACTGTCAATCCCATGAGTGTGGAGAGGTGAAGTATTTACAGTCCTGTGGCTTTAGCGGAGAAATTCCCATGTGGCTCATTAAGGAAATAGTCTTTTGTCTTACGCAGCTTCAGAAATTGACTTCTCTGGATCTCAGAGAAAAACAAACGGCAAACTTGTGCCACTTTGACCCTGGGGAGACAACCTGCAGCTCCAGGTTCAACTTTTATCCCATCGAACTCCTTCTTCCCAAGAGGTTGTCCTTTCTATTTTGGTGTCTCTAACACACAGGGTAACCCACAATGACTGTGCTATGGATACATTTCCTTCTCTGGAGGGCTAAAGAACACAGCTGAACCTAATTCACTGAGGCCTCAGAGTTTTATGAAATATTTCTGACCATGTAAAACTCCACACAGTCTAACCACTGTATTTTTACCATATCGTTCATTGTGATTAATTGACAATAACACTTGAATAAAAAAGTCATCCTTGTCAGTCAGGTGTTGGCAGAGAGGGCTATCAAATCATCTCAAAAAGTGTCTACACATCTACAGGTCACAAAAAATGAAGAGAGAAGATGACACAGGTTTATATTTCTACCTAGACAGGAATGGGTTCTTCTATAAGTCTATTTTATACTGTGGCAGACATGCCTGATCCGACCCCACCGCACAGGGGTCAACAATAAGGGTATGCAGCGGGGCAACAAAGAGAACAAATCAACTAAGTTCCCGATGAATACCAAAACTGGAGTTGGGGGTCAAGGCCTGGCACCCCAGAACTCAACTGGAAACACTCATAATGTCAACATCCAGATCTGAAACAGTTTCAGGAATTTTTAATTGGCTGTTGGTTTTCTTTTTGTTTTTCCTTATTTTGTTTTAATGTATTAGCTGTTGTGGATTTATTTTGACTTCTCTTTTTGATGTTTTGCTCTGCTTTGTTTTTGTGTGTGTTACTGTCTATCTGTACAAGAAAGGTGGGATGCAAATCAGGACGAGAGAACAATGTGACCAAAGGTTGCTGAAAGACATGGGAGACGGGGGTTGGGGGAATAAGTGAAAAGGAGGGGGTGCCAACAAAACCAGGAACAAGGGAAAAATAAGTTGTCAAAAACTGATACTGAGGAGGGTGTAGGATGCTTGGGGGCCTCAATCAAAGGCAATGTAGCCAAGAGGTATTACCAAAACCGAACATGATAGTGGGACAGGAGGAAAGTAAAATGAAATAGAGCATAGAACTAGGAGGCAGAGGACATTTATAGAGGTCTAAGTAAAGGCATGTACATATGTAAGTATATTTATATATAATGAGAGGGGAATAGATCTATGAACTTTTATTTATTTAAAAAGTATTAGATAGTGGATGGACACTGGGCCTCCACTAAGTACTCCCTCAATGAAAGAATAATTTCTTCTATGAATATGGCACTCTATGATGTTCACTTTCCCCGAAATGATCACTGAAGTCAAAATGGGTGCATAAGCAAATGTGAAGAAAGCTGATGATGTCTGGCTATCAAAAGAACTTGCGCCTCAGGTCTTAAAGGCCAGAAGATAAACAAGGGGTCATCTAGCTGAGAGGCAACAAAATACACATGAAAAATGCATACCAGCCTGTGTGATCACGAGTTGTCGATGGGATCAGATATTAGGCTTCAAAGATCCAAAACAAAACAAAACAAAAATCATATCAATGGCAATGAGGGCGGGTCAGGGTGGAGACCCAAAGCCCATCAATTGTCAATTAGATACCCCCTGTCAGAACGTCCACAAGGAAGGGAAGATCAAGTCAGGTGCATTATAGCACCCACTGAACACACCACATTCCTCTAGTTCTTTAATGTTTCCTCCTCCCCCACTATCATGACCCCAATTCTAACTTTCAAATCTGGCTAGACCAGAACATGTATACTAGCACAGATAAGAGCTCACAACACAGGGAATACTGAGCATATAAACTTCCCAGGACCAAGAAGGGTAGCAGTGAAATTAGGAGGGTAAAGGGGTTTGGGGGAGTAATGGGGAACTGATCACAATGATAGACATATGGTCCCATCCCAGGGAGTTGGACAGCAGAAAAGTGGGTAAAATGAGACAGCAGTGGGTGCAAGACACGAAAATAAAAAGAATAATTTATACATTATCAAGGAGACAAGAAGGCAGGTGGGGTGCAGGGAATGAGGTGCTGATGCCAGGGGCTCAAGTAGAAAGAAAATGTTTTGAAAAAGATGATGACAACATATGTACAGATGTGTTTCACAAATGGATATGTATGGAATGTGATAAGTGTTGTAAGATCCCCCAATAAAATAAACATTTAAAGAATATTTCATACATACTGTTTAATGTATATTTCATATAATCATAGAACAGAATATATCATATAGGAAATATGTTAAAAATATGATATATTTCTCGTAACTGAATATACTAATAGGAATCGAGATGGCATAGAGATTATGCATTGGACTGGGATCTGAAAAGTCAGTAGTTCAAAACCACCCCTAGTCACTCTAGGGGAGAAAAAAGGGACTTGCTAATCTTGTAAAGAGTTAATCTCTCAGAAGTTCACATGGGCAGTTCTACCCTGTTTTTAGGGTCGCTGCGAGTCGACTTCAACTCAATGTGAGTGAATTTGGGTTTTCTTTGTGAAACATAAGCAAATAATTATATTATTGGTTACAAAGATATGTTGCTAAAGTAAATCAGATTCAAATGCTGAGCCCCAGAATTCTATATTATGAATAGAAATTACTGAGAATTCTGTATGCATTGTGTGAAATAAAGGATCCAATCTACATGAATGTATTAGGAGAGGTGAGGGCAATCCTTCTGGGAGGCTCCATTGAAGCCAATTGCTAAAAGATGGGGAGTGCTTTTGGTCCAAAGACCAGGATGTGAGAAAGAGTGAATGTTGGGCAAAATCTTCATTCCTGAAGAAATATATTTTTTCACTTTACAAGAAAACAAACAGCAAAAAGATTGAAAACTGTCAACATATGACTCTAGATTACAAACTGATATTGAGCAAACAGGAAGAAACAGATGTTTGCTTTGACTGAGATAATAGGTTATTATTTGTCTGGGAATTCACATATATGGACTAACCGGTCTCGTCAGAAAATGGCCTGTGTTTTTAAAACTTACATATAGAAATAGTAACAATCATGAGATAATCCCTTTTTAATTTTTCATTTTGAACTACAAAAGAATTTACATTTCAGATTCAACAACTTCACTTATCAAACCTCTGCATAGCTGGTCTTGTCACCTTTTCCTTCCCCCAGGTTTTTGCTCTTCTTCTTCCTGTGGGATATCATCTTCCCCTTCAGTCAAGTGAACATCAATACACCTTACAGCATCTTGCTCTCCTTTTTCCTACATCTCCTTCCTACCCCTGGTGTGATAGGTTTCTTCTGCCAACACGGCACCTGTAAGAAGACATGGTGGAGTACAACCTGTCAATCAGGTCAGTCTGATAACCTACCTTTGAGACGTTATGAAAACAAATAGCTCTCTGAAGACAAGTATCTCTCTCTCTCTCTCTCTCTCTCTCTCTCTCTCTCTCTCTCTCTCTCTCCACTCCCTCCTTGGTCTTCCTGCTTGCTGGCCACCATCAGAGCGGCTGGGGACCTGCCATGCTTCAACAGACCTCAGATCCATGCAACTTTGCACCCAACCTGTGATCTTCCTGCATTCTGCATCATTGATTGTGGTTGCATGAATCTAAACAGGGACTTATCAACTAGCATGGGACTAATGGATTGAGTTGGACAGGATTGAGACATCTCTTTTATTCTTCCTAAATCCTTTTGGGGGTTCTTACAGCTCTTATCACAATACATGCATACATCCATTTTATCAATCACATTTGTACATATATATAACCATGATCATTTTCAAAGTATTTCCTTTCTACTTGAGCTCTTGATATAAGCTCCTCATTTCCCTCTCTCCAACCCTACCTCCATCGTGGACCCTTGATAATTTATAAATTTATAATCCCTATCATGACCTGTCTTACACCAACCTCTGTCTCCCTTCACTCACTTTTCTGTTCCCATCCCTCTTGGAAAGGGTCATATGTAGATCATTGAGATCAATTTCCAATTACTCCCTCCATCTTCCCCTTACCCTCCTGGTATCTCTATTCTCCTTATTGGTTCTGAGGAGTTTACCTGTCCTGTATTCCCTGTGTCGAGAGCTCTAATCTGTAGCAGTGTACATTCTCTGGTCTGGTCAGATTTGTAAGGTAGAGTTGAGGTCATATAGTGGGGAGGAGAAAGCATAAAAGAATTATAGAAAAGTTGTATGTTTCATAGGTGCTGTACTGCACAGTAAATGGTTTGTCTCTTCCTTGGGACCCTTCTGTAATGGAATGCCCAATTGTCTATAGATGGGCTTTGGATCTTCACTCTACACCCCACTCTGCATTTCACTCTGCACCCCTCATTCACATTGATATACTATTTTACCCAGGATTTTTGATGCCTGATGCCTGTTACAATTGAAACCTCATGATTACACAGGCTGTTGTAATTTTTCCATGTGGACTTTGTTGCTTTTGAGCTAAATGGCCACTTGTTTTTCTTCAAGCCTGAATGACACCAGATGCTATATCGTTTGATAGCGGGCACCATCAGTTTTCTTCATCACATTTGCTTTTGCACCCATTTGTCTTCAGAAATCATATAGGGATGGTGAGCATCAGAGAATGCCAGATTATCAGAACAAAGTGTTCTTGCATTGAGGGTGTACTTGAGTTGAGGCCCATTGTCCATCTGCTACTTTAATAGATCTATTACCCTATCATTATATATAATTTTATTTGCATATGCACTTGCCTGTATTTAGACCTCTATAAATGTCCTTTGCCTCTTAGTTCTTTCCTCTATTTCCTTTACTTTCCTCTTTTTCCACAATCATGTTCAGCTTTCATTCAGGTTTCAGTTTTCCTCACCATTACATTGCTCTCGATTAAGCCCCACTAGGCAACCTACGCCCTTCTCCCCATCGACTTTAGTTCACTTCTTGTTCCCTGGTCCTTGGGTTGGTTGACACCCCCTTCCTTTTTCCCACCTCCCCTTCTCCTGTGTCCACCCAGAACTATTGACACCAGAACCACCTGCATGGGGGTGGGGTAGTTAGTTATATTAAGTATATTCATGTTTCTTGTCAATGCTCACCAAAGAGTTCCCTCTAGAAAAGAGGATTTTCATAAAACAGTGTATAAGATGATCCAATCTTGGAAGGTAGCCATCTGCTCTCCCCACTAACTCTTATCATTAAACAATGCATTCATGAAAAGGGTGGCTATAGTGGTAGGTATGAAGGTTGTTTGGATGTTGCCACTGATGAGTGCCAAATCTCTCAGCAGCAGAAACCAATACTTAAGCTGAAAGGTGAGACCACTCTTGTAGAATGGTTACATGGAACCATCTCCCTTGTGGAAAGGACACAGTATTGTTCTTATTGGAATAAGCATTTATGAACCCTGGTTAGGTAGTGATTTCCAAGATAGACTGCTAACTTGAAGGATAGTCCTTTGAAGTCACAAGTGGCTTTGAAAGATGAAACTTTCCTCCTGTAAAAAGTAACAGTCTCAGAAACCAATAGAGGCAAATATAACCTGTCCAATAAGGTCATTATGAGTCAGATTTCGTTTAATGTCAATGAGTTTGGTTTTGTTCTTGATATTGACTTGCCTTTTCTGTGCACAGTGCTTCTGCCAGAGCTGTCCTTCATAGACTTACAGAAGGCCTTACACACAGAGCATTGCCTCAAATCAAAATATTCACTTTCCAGGAAAGGAAGCAGTATGATGAGCTCATGCACCTGGAATACACTGGTCTTACCACGTTCTCCGACATCCTGAAGTTGCTGGCTATATGGAACAGTGGGCTGGTCTGCTGAAAACTCAATCACTATACCAGCTAAGTGGCAATACTTACAGGATTGGAACAGTGTTCTCCAGGAGGCTGTATATGCTATAACCAATGTTCAATATGTGGTTCCAATGCTCCAATAGCCAAGACTCACAGATCTAGGAACCAAGGGTGAAAATGAGAGTGGCACTACTCAGTGCTACTTCTAGTGACTGGCCTGTACCTCTCCTGGCCATTCTTGATCAGCAGAAAGCAAGAACTCTCCTGGAATGGTTAGTTCAGAAACACCAATACCACCATCAGCAGTGTGATTACATCTTTCTGGTGACATTTGGTTACTTGACCAAAATACTTGTATTCCAAGATGACTTGAAAATTGTGACTGTACTTTCTGTGCAGGCTCGGTCTGGTCCTTAATTGATTTGATGAGATATTTTTCTGAGAGGAAAGGTATCAAAACAGACAGGTTACAAGGAAAGAAAATACAGGTTAATAGTGGTAACTATATGATTTTATATACATATTTATAATATATATTGTTTTGTTGCTGTTGTTGTTGTTCTGGGTCTTTGATGCCTGATGCCTGACCCCATCTACACCTTGTGATCACCCAGATGTATATTACAACATGAAATATATGTATTATGTTGTAATATATGTTGTAATTATATATATATATATTAAAACAACTTATGACAACTCATCTCCTAAAGGAAGTTTGGGAAAGCGGAGCAAATCGCTACATTTCACGGGGTATGTAGGTTGTAGTGTGATTTACCCACGTGTTGCTATAATGCTGAGCAGTTTTCCTTCTGGAATTTCAAATACTAGCAATGTCACTCGTGGTGAATAGATAGGATTAAGAGTGCTTTCATAATAAGACAGACTAATAAGAAGAATGAAATGCTCTTTATTTCTGAATAAAAATATAAGCCTTAAGTGGAAATATTGAAAGATTCTAAAAATAAAATAGTGAACAATACAGGAAGCAGCAAAAGAAGATATAAAAAACAAACAGGGTCACATTACCAAATGAATTAGTCAATGTTCAGCCATTTCAGGGATAACACATGATCAAGGACAGCTGGGATTGAAGGAAGAAGTCGAATCTGCTTCAAAGAAAGACATTGGTGAAAAACAAGACTGTAAAAATTGATGGAATACTAATAAAAATGTTTCAACAAACTAGTGCAGCCCTGCAGACTCTCACTCATCTAAAACAAATTGGAAGACAGATATCAGACCAACTGGCTTGTAGATCCTTGTACCAAGTCAAAAGGAATGTGAACCCCACACAATCTGGAAGTGATCAAATATTGTCATACATGTCACAAACAATTAAAATTTTGCTGAAGATAATTAAAACTGGTAATGCAGAGGATCACAGGTGACCAAAAACCATTAAAGGCCACAACAGTCAGAGAAAAGAGGGGTTCAAATCCTCAAAAAACATCAATAAATACATATCTGGGTAATGGAGTTTGCATAGAAAATTACCTTACTGTCAATATTGAGCAGAAAATTTGGTGAGTAGTGAGGTGCCGCATTCTGCAAAAGAGAGATTGGAGAAGACGAAGGACATGCAAATGTGAAGGTGGGAGTCAGTAATAAAGAACAGGATAATGAGAAGATTCCCTTTGAACGTGACCAGACATGGAAACGAACAGCCAAAGTGTTCCTCTAAGGAGTTTTTCTATGTGGTAGTAACATAATCTGGTGTCAATTTGAGACTATTAAGAATGAAGGGTGCAATTTAGACTGTCAATCAGGCCACAGCTTGGTATCCTCATTTGGAGGCATGAAAAGATAAATAGCTTACTGGAGGTCGGATACTCTCTCTGTTTTGTATTCCTGATGACAAGCTACGTGGAGCTGTCTGATGGAGCTAGAGCACTGGAGCTGGAGGAACCACCTGGTGACCCACACAAGCACTGATGCACAAGACTTTCCATCCATGGGTCTGTGATATTCCAAAATTGAGCATCATTGCATGACTGCATTAGTCTGAAAAAGGATTTATGTACTAGGATCAACATGTGGGACAATCTCACACTTGGTCTTGTTCGGGACTGGGCTGGGATGTTTTCTTAATGTACCATTATTCTTTGATATAAAGATCTCTGTTACATATATATGAGTGTCTATGAATTTGTTTCCCTAGTCAACCTGGACTAACACATTATGGTACCTTGAGAGTGGGGCACTGGAGAAACAAATCATAAAGATGAAGAGTGGATGCTTCCTTGACCTCTGCCTCATGGAAGTTTTTCTTTGGCTAGCCAGAGGTCAGATATGCCCATGGAGTTTAATGGGTTGCTTTCTGGAAAGAATATGGGAATTTAAAGTTTTGATTTCTAGAAATTGCCTTTGGTTAATCCTGTCTGAAAAGGTGAGAATGATTGTGATGAATGTAAATTGTGAGCTCAAGTGGAAAATTGCCTCTTGAATTTCTCTGAGACCTGGCTGCTTAGTGAAAATGACTCACTGAGGTAAAAATGGCTGCCAGAAGGTCCTACCCTGGCTTGAAGCAATGCAGACAGAGGTTTTAAGACCACATGGGATAAGTTAAGATAAGGATAGAATTTGATTGCTTTAAAATTGAGTTTAGGGTCTGGCTCTACTAGGTTTATACTACTTCATTCTGCCTACTGTTATAATGATTGATAGAAATGATTTGGGGGAAGTAAGACTAGAGGGTTTGGAAGAATACTTGCCTTCAGTCATTAAATTGAAATGGGTTCAGGACAAGACTGCAAAGAAGGGTCTAAAAGGATAAGCCCCACCCAGTGTCTTCAGCATTCAGGACATTCAAGTGTGAAAAATTTTACCAAGGGGGCTTTTGACAAATTACAGTGGGGGGAGAGGGAACTCTGCCTTTTTGTATTTCAATCTAGTGGTTCGTGCTTAAGGCTGGAATAATTTGGAACATGGAAGGTACTCTCTGCTGTAGGGCAGAAGTGTTAAAGGGAGTCTGTGGGTTAAAGCATGAAATGCTTGCTAGGTGACCAGCTGGATCCACTTGTTGAATGCAAGTGAGAGAAATGCAGCAATTAAGAGATGGGTTGAGTCTTGCCACTGACACCGTGGGCCTGGTTCATAGGGACCAGAGGAGAAAATGAGAGCAGGTTGACTGGTCTAAAGTTCATGTCCTAGCAGCACAAGGGGGAAAGGCTTGTTGAAAATTTGTGATGGGGCCCATGGTCTAAAGGCAAGGCAACCAATGGGGCACCCTGGTGAGGCTAAATGAGGCAGCCCACATTGAGTTGACCAGAACACAACAAGATGAAGAGAAGATGTTTGCGCCTGTGAACTGGTGCATATTGCAGCTGACTTTATGGATGGCCTGTTCAGATTTGACTTTGCTTATGGATGCTGAGGTCACAAGGTTCCAACATAAATGCAGAGTCTTCACATCAAATTTGAGGAATGTCTCATCAGAGCATTGTGAGTACAGAAATCGGATACTCATAATGGGGCGATAAAGACATGAAGTGGTTAGTTTACAACTTTCATAGGTGAGGAAGTATGTTCATAGGATTATGATGTAGGTGATCACATAAGTATAGAATATTTTTGTTTTGTTCACATGTAGAATGTTATGTTGAAATGGGTGTGACAAACGTTTTAATTGTATGCATTGTCATTTTATTCTGTTAGGTACTAATATGATTTTATTATTGTTTAAAAGTTATATATTTCTGAAGAGTTGTGTAAATGGGTCAAGGTAACAAGGGGTGGTCTGTGGTAGTTACATAATCTGGTGTCAACTTGAGACTTCTAAGAGTTAGGGGTGGAATTTAGTATATTAATCAGGTCACAGCTTGATGACCTCATTTAGAGGCATGATGAAGATAAATAACTCACTGGAGGTGGGACACTCGCTCCCTCTACTTTGTATTCCTTATGACAGGCTACATGGAGCTACTCTCACAGAGTCAGAGCCCTGGAGCTGGAAGAGGCATGTAGAGACCCACACCAGCACTGAGATGCTTTCGCTGCCACTGGATCCACAAGACTTTCCATCCTTGGACTTGTGATCTTCCTGCATTGAGCATCATTAAACAGTTGCCTGAGGCTAAAGAGGAATTTATAAACTGGGGTCAAAGGATAGGGCAATATTTGACTTATGGAATTGATCGGAACTGGGTTGGGATGTTTTCTTAATGTACAATTGCCCTTTGATATAAAGTTCTCTCTTACACACAGATGAGTGTCTTATGAATTTGTTTCTCTAGTTAACCCAGACTAACACACCCTGGGAGCCCCATGAGGATAAATTCTGAAATCTGTGGGTTTTTTTTCCTTCTTGTTTCTATGTGGTTGATTAAAATCCACTATCATAGGGTGAATTCTGAGGGCTGCTGAGATGGTAAATGTTTACATGAGCAGACTGCCTCATCTTTCTCCTGGAAGGTTTGAACTGCTTACCTTGAGACTAATTTCCTAACACAACACACTGCACCACCAGGGCTTCGTAATATCACAAAATGTTTGTAAAACTATTTCTAGACAGTTAGTAGGTGGGTGACATAAGATTTAATACACTATCTGATATGGCCTATTATTAAGCATCATTTCTGTAATGAAATGTTAGTAGAAACTAGAATAGGACACAAATTATTAGTGCCTTCTTTAACGTAAAACATCCTAAACTTCTCAGAGACTTGTTATGAATATAATCTGCAAAAGTCATGAAAGTACATGAAGCATCATCACAGGGAAACAGAGCCCTCTTGTGAACATTTGAAATATTATTCTTGGTTTTCAGAAATAAAATGTTCTACCATCACATATTGGTTGATGATTGAATTTGGAAATGCATGTCCCTTTTATAGACAGTGTAGGTATTAAAATGCAACATGAATTTCTCTAAAACAGCTCTTCTTTTAAATTTCAAAATCAATGGAAAACTCTCTTTTCTACCATAATAGCACTTGGAAACTCGTTTGTTTGTTTTTTTTTAATTAAAGCAAATGAGATGGAAAAAGCAATGTTTCATGTTTAATTCAGGAAATGCTTCTTTCTAAGAACAGTTAGGATTAAATGCCGGTATGTACATATGGAGGGGTAAATCAACAACAATCTTCAGAAGGAAAAATAGGTATTGGAATTAATTTTTTTTTTCATTCAAATAGTTTGGGGATGTGTTTGTATTCTTACTAAAGCTTTAAAAATTGTCATTTTTTTTCTTTAACTTAGAGGTGTGTGATACTTCATAAAATTTGTTTCTAAATCGAGGAAATGACCCATTACACCTATCTGACTTCAGATAGATAAATATTTTAGATTTATAAACCATTATTGTTCATCATAAAGGCTATGTACAATAACTTATATGTTCTTCCTATCACTTTTGATTGGACAGTCTGATTTCTAATCCATAAAAACTCTTTCAGAAAAACAACTTTTCCTGACTGCTGATTTTTTGTTTTATGTTGTACTACTTGAAATAGGATTTTTTTTCATTGTACTGTGAATAGGTCTTTCATGTGGCTTTTGAAAAATGATTCCTAAGACTCGAGCTCAACAATGATCACTTTGACTATTATAAAAAGTAAAAATAACAACCAATCAGCTTCCCTATTCTTCTCATCCTGACAAGATTGCTGAAAATGGTCAAACACATGATCACCCAGCACTAGATTCCTCACCAACAGTTAATCTGTTGGTGGTAATACTTTACATAATAACATTCTCACTTCACTTGACTTAACAGCACCCTCATTACTAATAATAGTGACAGATTAAAGAAGGCAGAGTTAGTAACACTTGGAGAACTAGTCAGACTTTACAACAAATTTGGAAAATTCATCCATATGATTTTGTTTCTCTAAAACCACATTCAAACCAAAAGTGTTAGACTTCATTCTCTAGAGAAGCAAAAATCATGATACTCATATATATAATAAACAGAAACATTTCTATCAAGAAAATACCTCACACAACTATAGATGTGAATAAGTCCAGTCTTGCTTCAAACACGGAGTGCCCAAAGTAAATAAATAGACTTCTCCTAACTGGTGAGGTTTTGTGTGTTCAGCAGTAACAAGGTGGCTTCGAAGGTGGATGAATTCAATGACATTAGGTAAAGCTGGTCACTTGAGAGGAGAAAAAATACAATGCTCACAGGTCAGAGAAAAGGTTGCCTATAACTCTCAGTATCGGCAGGCAACATGGCAGGCCTTTGGTTCAAATCTAGAGAAGAAGAACTCAACAATACAAACGCAATAACAAGCCCCATCAAAAAGCAAACACATTTTCTCACAGCATCCACTTGTATAAGAATTGGGCTACAGATCCGAAGAAAGGTCCTTGCAACTGGATCAGGGCTGACCTGAGTGAAGAGGTTTCAAACCACACCCATCTTCGTACAGCTAATTGACTTTTCATAACAGTTCCCACGCTAGCATTGATGACATTGGGTTATAGAACACCCTGAGCAATTACCAGGCCTTAACTAGCAAACCACTGAGAATAATAGCCATTCATTTGAAACAAACTAACTCTCAAAAACATGCTATATATTCCAAATCAAAATTCTCAACAAGATTTCACTTTAAAGAAAATAATGTAGAAGTTCATATATTTCATACCAGAATGGATCAAAAGAAACAGACTATCCACACAGAAATTTGAAAATTTATATCTGAACATTTTCAGGTTTGAGACCAATAATAATGCTGATCCCATGGGATAACAGTATGCTGATATATTCGATAATTAGCACTTGAGGATGTTTCATGTTTCTATCTGCATTCGCCCTAAAATAATTGCCTGTTGAGGAGAGGCTGTTGATACAAATAAACAACTTTGAAAGAAATATACAAGAAACACGTGTGTATTATGTATAAAAAGACAGCATATTGAATTGGGGTTATAAAGCAGATATGCGTGCTGTGCAGAGTATGATTTATATCTTCACAATTTTCAGCTCTCTTTCTCATCAGTAGCTCTCTAATCTAGAGATTGTTCTGCTTTGTAGAGAATAATTTTCTGCTGCAAAGTTTCCCTAGGGCCTGCTTTATGTCCTTGTTTCTAAGAATGTAGATAAAGGGGTTCAGCATGGGTGTGGCTACAGTGTACATTACTGAGGCGATTGCACTAGACCTGGAATTTTGAGTAGCAGCACGATTGAGATAAACCCCAAAAGTGGTACCATAAAACAAGGAAACCACAGAGAGGTGAGACCCACAAGTGGAAAGGCTTTGTACTTGCCCCAGATGATGAAATTTTTCAAAATGGAGGACACAATCTTTTTGTAAGAAAAAATTACCCCACTGAATGAAATAACACCCAGAAGAATCCCAGCTGCAAAATAAATCACTGAGGTGTTGAGAAATGTGTCAGAGCAAGCAAGTTGGACTATCTGGTTAAGTTCACAGAAAAAATGGGAGATTTCCAACTCTGTACAAAAGGACAAACCCAAAATCATTAACGCATGTAATAGAGCATCCAGTACACTCAATAGCCAGGAGCCCAGAAGCAGGAGGCCACAGAACCTTGGGTTCATTGTGACCATGTACTGCAGTGGATGACAGATGGCCACAAACCGGTCATAAGCCATCACTGTCAACAGGAAATGATCTAATACTCCAAACACCATGAAACAATACATCTGGGTGATGCAGTGTTCATAAGCAATAACTCTGTTCTGCATCTGGATGTTCAGCAGCATCTTTGGGACAGTGGTGGAGGTGAAATATATGCCAGTAAAGGAGAGGTTCAAGAGGAAGAAGTATATGGGTGTGTGGAGGTGGCTGTCCTTGATGATGGTCAGGATGATGAGCAGGTTCCCAGTGAAGGTGACCAGGTACATGGAGAGGAACAGTCCAAAGAGGAGGGGCTGCAGCTCTGCCTCTTTAGAAAGCCCCAACAGGATGAAATGTTGAAAATCTGTGTGATTTCTTGGTTTCATGTAGCTGAAGAAACTACTGGAAAAGAAAAGACCAATTTAAACTTAGATATAAGAAGTTAACCCGTGTCTAACAGATATGCTGTATATTCTATTTTAGCTTGCTACTCTGGCCATGATTTAAATTCTTAGAAGCTCATAGGAGTGATTCTACTCCACTTTTAGGGTCTCTATGAGTTAGTTTCAACTCAATGTCAGTGAATTGGGGTTTTGGTTTCTAATACATTAATATGAGCAGATAATTATATTATTAGTTACAAAGATATGTTGCTAATTAATGTCAGATTCATATGCTGAACCCCAGATTTCTATGTTATGAATGGAAAGTACAGAGAGTTGTGTATGCATGGTGCGATGGATCCAATCTACATGAAGGTATTAGGAGAGGTGAGGGCAATCCTTCTGGGACGATCCATTGAAGCCAGTTGCTAAAAGATGGGGAGTGCTTTTGGTCCAAAGAACAGGATGTGAGAAAGTGTAAAAGTTGGGCAAAATCTTCATTCCTGAATATATATATTTTTTCACTTTACAAAGAAACAAAATGTTTGAAAATTGTTAATGTGTGACTCTAGAT
Organism: Tenrec ecaudatus; assembly: GCF_050624435.1. Lineage (NCBI taxonomy): Eukaryota > Metazoa > Chordata > Mammalia > Afrosoricida > Tenrecidae > Tenrec > Tenrec ecaudatus. The sequence continues at coordinate 18,737,307 of NC_134530.1, read as the reverse complement.
TCCAAAACCAACTTTAAGCAAAAAGAAGAAATAGACATTTGCTTTGACCAAGATAATTGCTTAATATTTGTCTGGGGATTCACATACATTGACTATCCAGTCTAGCCAGAAAATAGCTCTTTTTTCCCTTCAAAATTACATATATAAATAATAACAATGATGACATAGTCCCTTTTTAATTTTTCATTTTTAATTGTGTAAGGGTTTACATTTCAGATCATCAGTTTTGTATTCAATACCTTAACTTATCAAAAATCTGAATATATGTCTTGTCACTTTTCCCTCCTCCAATTTTTGGCACTTCTTTTTCATATAGGATATTATCTTCCCTTCACCCTAGTGAGCATCAGTCTCCCTTACAGCAGCTTGCTTTCCCTTCCCTACGTCTCCTTCCTACCCTGGTGTGATAGGTTTCTTGTGCCAACATGGCACCTGTAAGAAGACATTATGGAGTATACCCTGTCAATCAGGTGACAGTCTGATGACCTACCATAGAGGCGTTAAGCAGATAAATCACTCTCTCTATAAAGGATAGTCTCTCTCTCTCTCTCTCTCTCTCTCTCTCTCTCTCTCTCTCTCTCTCTCTCTCTCTCTGTCTCTCTCTCTCTTTCCCCCTTGGTCTTCCTGCTTACTGGCCAACCCCAGAGTGGATGGCAACATTCCATGTTTCATCCGATCTCAGATTCATGCAGTATTATATCCAGCTTATGATCTTCCTCTGTTCTGCAGCATTGAATGTGGCCTCATGGACTAGTATGGGACTAATGGATTGAGGTGGACTGGGCTGAGACATCTCTTTTTCTTCTTAAATCACTGTATTCGTGGTTCTTACAGATCTTATCACACTCCATGCATACACCCATTGTGTCAAGCACGTTTCTATATATATTACTATGATCATTATCAAAGCATTTCCTTTCTATTTGAGCCCTTGATATCAGCGATTATTTTTCCCCTCCTTGAAATTCCCTCCCTCATGGACCCTTGAAAATTTATAAATTTGTTATCCACCCCCAACCTGTCTTAAACTAACCGCTGTCTCCCTTCACTCACTTGTCTGTTCCCATCCGCCTACAAAGGGGTCAAATGTAGATCATTGATGTCAAATAAATTCCCCATTTCTTCCTCCACAATCTCCTTACCTTCCTGGTATCTCTATTCTCCTTATTGATTCTGAGGAGTTTATCGATCCTGAATTCCCTGTGCTGCTAGGTTTAATCTGTAGCAGTGTACAACATCTGGTCCAGTCAGATTTGTAAGGTAGAATAGAGGTCACGATAGTGGGAGGGAGGAATCATTAAAGAACTAGAGGAAAGTTGTATGTTTCATAGGTGCTATACTGCACACTGAATGGTTTCTCTCTTCCTTGTGATGCTTCTGTAAGGGAATGTCCAGTTATCTATAGATGAGCTTTGGATCTCCACTCTGCATGCCCTCACATTTACATTTATATCATTTTTTTTGTTTGGGTCTTTGGTGCCTGATACCTTATCCCAGCGAAACCACACAATCACACAGGCTGTGTAATTCTTGCATGTGGACTTTGTTGCTTCTCAGCTAGATGGCCACTTGTTTATCTTAAAGCCTTTAAGACCCAAGATGCTATATCTTTTGATGGCAGGCACCATTGGTTTCCTTCATCACGTTTGCTTTTGCGCCCATTTATCTTCAGCGATCAGATAGGGAATGTGAGCATCACAGAATGCCAGATTGTGAGAGTGTTCTTGCATTGAGGGTGTACTTGAGTCCAGGCCCAGTGTCCATCTGCTACCTTAATAGATCTATTTCCCTATCATTATATATAAATATATTGAAATATGTACATGCCTGTATTTAGACCTCTATAAATGCCCTTATCCTCCAAGTACTTTCCTTTATTTCCTTTTACTTTCCTTTTGCCTCACAATCATGTTCAGCCTTCATTAGGGTATCAGTTATTCCTCATCATTACATTGCTCTGAATTAAGCCCCACTAGGGATCCTACACCCTTCTCCCCATCGATTTTAGTTCACTTCTTATTGCCTTGTCCTTGGGTTGGTTGACACCCCCTTCCTTTTTCCCATCTTCCCTTCTCCTGTGTCCACTCAGAACTATTGACCACCAGAACCACTCAGAACCACCTGAATGGGGGTGGGGTAGTTAGTTATATTAAGTATATTCATGTTTCTTGTCAATTTTCACCAAAGAGTTTCCTCTGGAGAAGAGGATTTTCATAAAACAGTTTATCAGATGACCCATCCTTGGGACATAGCCATCTGCTCTCCCCACTGACTCTTATCATTTCCCAATGGGCTCATGAAAAGGGTGGCTATGGTGGTAGGTATGAAGGTTATGTTCGGATATTGCCCTGATGAGTGCCAAATCTCTCAGAGGCAGAGACCAACACTTAAGTTTAATTGTGAGACCACACTTCAAGTTTGGTTACATGGAACCATCTCCCTTATGGAAAGGGCACAATTCTCTTCTTACTGGAAAAATCATTTATGAGCCCTCACTCATTATGTAGGGAGTTCCCAGATGGGCTGCTAACTTCTTGCAGTCCTTTGATGCCACAAGTGGCTCTGAAAGATGAAATTTTTGTAAAATGTAACCCACAGAAGCAAATATCACCTCTCCAGTATGGCCATTATGAGTCAGATATGATTTAATGACAAAGAGGTTGGTTTTTCTTGATATTGATTTGCCTTCTACAAACAGAGTGCTTCTGCCAGAGCTGTCATTCATAGACTTACAGCATGCCTTACACACAGAGCATTGCCTCAAATCAAAATATTCACTTTCCAGGAAGTGATGATGAGCACATGCTCCTGGAATACACTGGTCTTACCACGTTCCCCAACATCCTGAAATAGTTGGCTTTATGGAACAGTGGGCTGGCCTGCTGAAAACTCAATCATAATGCCAGCTAGGTGGCAATACTTGCGGGATTGGAACAGTGTTCTCCAGGAAGCTGTATAAGCTATAACCAATGTTCAATATGTGGTTCCAATGCTCCAATAGCCAAGACTCACAGTTCTAGGAACCAAGGGGTGGAAACGGGAGTGGCACCACTTACCGCTACTTCTAGTGACCCACCTGTACTTCTCCTGTCCATTCTTGTTCTGTAAAAATGTAAGAACTCTGATTTTATGGATATATCAGAGACAATGGCACCATCATCAAGTATGTGGTTATATATTTCTGGTGACTTCTGGTTCCTTGACCAAAACAGTTTTATCCCGAGGTGATCTGAAGACTATGACTGTCCTTCCTGTGCATGCTTGATTTGGTCATTACTGATTTGATGAAATATTTTTCTGAGAGGAAAGGCATCAAAAGAGACAGGTTAGGGAAAACAAAGTGGTCCAATATCGTCAGCGAGGAGGGTGTAATAGGCCTGGTAGAGCTTGAGCAAGGGTAATGTAACCGAGAGGAAATGCTGAAACATAGATAAAGGCTGAGCATGATAGTGGGACAAGAGGAAAGTAAAAGGCAATAGAAGAAAAAACGAGGGGGGAAAGGGCATTTGTAGAGGTCTAAATACAGGCATGTAAATATGTAAATATATTTATTTTTGAGAAACAAACCTATATGCATATATTTATAGGTTTATTACTAAGGTACCAGATCGACATTGGGCCTGCACTCAAGTACTCCCTTCATGCAAGAACACTTCGTTCTATTAAACAGGCATTCCATGATGCTCACCTTCCCGACATGATCTCTGAAGACAAATGGGTGCATAAGCAAATATGGTGAAGAAAGTACATGGCGCATGGCTATCAAACGATATAGTGTCTGTGGTCCTACAGGCTTGAAGATAAATAGGTGGCCATCTTTCTGGGAAGCAGCCAAGCCCAGAAGGAAAAAAGCCCAACAGCCTGTCTGATCACAAGGTGTCAAAGGGGTCAGGTTTCAGGCATCAAAGAAGGAAAAATCATATAATTGTGTGCTCTCCTTCCTGATATGATTGCTGAGGACTAATGGGGAAATAAGCAAGTGTGGTGAAGAAAGCTGATGGTGTCCAGCTATCAAACTACATAGTGTCTGTGGTCTAAAGGGCTTGAAAGTAAACTAGCTTCCATCTTGCTGAGAAGCAACCAAGCCCACATGGAAGAAGCACACCAGCCTGTGTAGTCACAAGGTGTCGAAGGGATCAGGTTTCAGGCATCAAAGAAGGAAAAATGATATCATTGTGTGCTCACCTTCCCTGTATGATCTCTGGGGAAATATGTCAGCATAAGAAAGTATGGTGAAGAAACCTGATATTGCCCAGCAATCAAAAGATATAGCACCTGGCATTTTAAAGTCTTGAGGGTAAACAAGTGGCCATCTAGCACAGAAGATCAAAGCCCACATGGAAGAAGCACACCAGCCTGTGTGATCATGAGTTGTTCAAGGGATCAGATATCAAGCATCAAGGAACAAAAATCACATCATTGTGAATGTGGGGGAGTGCAAAGTGTGGACCCAAGAGCCATTTGTGGGCAACTGGACATCCCCTTACAGAAGGACCTCAGGGAGGAGACAAGCCTGTCAGGGGACAGTGTAGCAACAATGAAACATACAACTTTCCTCTAGTTCATAAATGCTTCCTCTCCCCCAATATCATGATCCCAATTCTACCTTACAATTCCAGCTGGACCAGAGGATGTACATTGGTACAGATGGGAACTGGGAATACAGGACAGATGAGCCCTGTAGTTCCAGTGGTGAGAGTGCTGAAACCTAGAGGGTGGAGGGAAGGTGGGGTTGAAAGGGAAAACTGATTACAAGGATCTATGTATAACCGAATCTCTCGAGGTTGGTCAACAGAAAAATGGGTGGAGGGAGACGTTGGACAGTGTAAGATATGACAAAATAATAATGATTTGTAAATTATCAAGGATTCATATGACGGGGGGAACAGGGAGGGGAAAACTGAGGAGCTAATGCCAGGGGCTCAAGTTGAAAGCAGATGTTTTGAGAATGATGATGGCAACAAATGTGAAAATGTGCTTGGCACAATGGATGGGTGTATAGATTATGATACATATTCTATGAGCCCCCAATAAAATGATTTTTTTAAAGAGACAGGTGATAACGATGGAAAGTGTGGATTAATTATGGGCACTATATGATTTTATATATATTAGTATATATAAAAATTTTTGTGCTTGATCTTTAATGTCTGACACCTCATCCCTTATATATCTTGTGATAACACAGATGCATATTACAACATAAAATTTATCTATTATGTTGTAATATACATGTTGTAATTATATATGCATTACAACAATTTCTGACAACTCATCTCCTAAAGGGAGTTTTGGAAAGCTATGGAAATTACTACATTTCACAGGGTAAGCAGGTTGTGGAGTGATCTCACCAATATGTAGCTATAATGCTGGAATTAGTCCCAAGTTAAGCAGTTCAAACTTTCCAGGAGAGAGAGGAGGCAGTCTGCTCATGTAAAGATTTACCATTTCAGCAACCCTCAGAATTCACCCTGTGACAGTGGACTTGGTCTCCCTTTTCCAGCACTTTAATCAACCACGGAAAAACAAGAAGGAAAACCCCCACAGAGGTCAGAATTTATCCTCCTGGGCCTCGCAGAGTGTGCTAGTCCACATTAACTAGAGAAATAAATTCATAAGACACTCATCTGTGTGTAAGAGAGAACTTTATATCAAAGAGAAATTAATTGTACTTTAAGAAAACATCCCAGTCCAGCCTCAATCAAGTCCATAAGTCCAATATTATCCTATATGTTGACCGTAGTTCAAAAATTATTCTTTAACCTCATGCAACCATGCAATGATGCTCAATGCAGGAAGATCACAGGCCCATGGATGGAAAATCTTGTGGATCCAGTGGCTGTGGAAGCATCTCAGTGCTGGTGTGGGTCTCCATATGGCTCCCCCAGCTCCAGGGCTCTGGCTCCAGCAGAGTAGCTCTATTTGGCTTGTCATAAGGAATTCGAAGCAGAGAGAGTGTGTCCCACCAACAGCGAGTTATTTATCTTCATCATGCCTCTAAAGGAGGTCATCAAACTGTGAACTGATTGATATGCTAAACTCCACCCCTAACTCTTAATAGTCTCAAGTTGACAACAGATTATGTAACTACCACAGACCAGCCCTTGTCACCTGGATGCTTTCACAAAACTCTTTGACCATATACAATTTTCAAACATTAATACAATCATATCTGTATCTAACAGGATAAAACTAAAATGCATACAATTAAAACACATGCCACCCTCTTTTAAACATAACATTTTACAACTGAACCCCACAAAAATAGTCTGGGTACTTTAGAGAAACAAATCCACTGAAACTTACATATAATAGAGAGTTTTATATAAAGTTTAAGTGCACATCAAGAAAACGTCCCAACCCAGTACCGCCTAAGCCCACAAGTCCAATATTAATCCATTAACTCATATGTCTAAAACCAATCCACCTTCATGATAATCTTATGAAATACTCCCTCACTGATAAAAGTTCTAAGCCAAACGCTTCATGCGTTTATCCCCCATTTTGGGAATCCAATTTCTGTACTGCTGTCTTATATCAACCTGGTGCTTCGAGGAGACAACCCTAATCTTTGATGTGAAGACTCTGCTTAACTTGGGACTAATTCCCTAACAATTAACACACTGAATAACCAGGGCTTCTTAATATAACAAAATGTTTGTAAAAATATTTCTAGACATTTAGTATGTGTGATATAAGGTTTAATGCACTATTTGATATAGCTTGGAATTAAGCGTCATTTCTGTAATGAAATCTTAGCAGAAACTAGAATAGGACACAGATGACGACTACTTCCTTTACCTTGAAACAACCTGAACTTCTCAGAGATTATCACGAACACAATCTGAAAAGCTCATGACAGGACATGAAGCGTCATCACTGGGAAAACAGGTCTTCTGGTGGACATTTAAATTCTTATTCTTGATTTTCAGAAATAAAATATTCTACCATTACAAGTTGGTTGATGATTGAATTTGAAAATGTGTGCATGGACCTTAATAGACTGTGTAGGTATTATACTTCAACTTGCATTTTTTCTGAAACATCTCTTCTTTTAAATTTCAAACCCAATAGAGAACTCTCTTTTCTACCATGGTTCCACTTGGATATCAGTTTTTTAAAAAATTAAAGCAAATGAGAGGGGAAAAAAATCAATGGTTCATGTCTAATTCAGGAAATGCTTCTTTCTGAGAACAACTAGGATATGAAAACATGGGTATGAACATATGGAGGGGTAAATCAACATCAATCTTTACATGTTTGGAATTAAGTATTTGGAATTAAATTTTTTTTCCTTCAAATATTTTGGGGACGTGTTTGTATTCTTACCAAAGCTTTTAAATTTACCATTTTTTTCCTTTAATTTAGAGGTGTGCAATATTATATAGAATTTTTTTCTAAATAGAAAAAAATATATATTACACCTAACTACTTGACTTCTAATAGTCAACCATTTTATATTTAAAAACCATTATAGTTCATCATATATGCTATGTACAATAATGTATATATGCTTCCAATGCCTTTTGGTTGGACAGTTTGAATTCTAATCCATAAAAACGTTTCCTTTCAGATAAGTAACTTTTCCTGACTGCAGATTCTTTGCTTTATGTTGTACTATTTCTCAAAATAGGGATTTTTAAAATTGTATTGTGACTTGGTCTTTTATGTGGCATTTGAGAAAAATCCTAATTCCTGAGCTCAACGCTTTCAATTACCACTTTGTCTATTATAAGAAGTAGCAACCAATAAGCTTCCCTATACTTCTTATCCTGAGAAAATTGTTGAAAATGATCAAGCACATGGACATCCAGCACTTCATTCCTCACAAAAAATGAATCTCTTGGTGGTAACCTTTTACATAATAACATTATAACTTCACCCTTGTTACTAATAATAGTGCCAGATTAAAGAAGACAGAGTTAGTAACACTTGGAGAACTACTCAGACTTTATAACAAATTTGGAAAATTCATCCATATGATTTTGTTTCTCTACAACCACGTTCAGAACAAAGTTGTTAGACTTCCTTCTCTAGAGAAGCAAAAATCATGAGATTTGTGAATATAAGAAACAGAAACATTTATATGAAGGAAATAGCTCACACAGCTGTAGAAGTGGATAAGTCCAGTCTGGTTCCAAACACAGCGTGTCTGATGTGAAGCAGTTGACTTCTCTTGACCAATGTAGCTTTGTGGGCTCAGCAGTAACAACATGGCTTCAAATGTGGATGAAGTCAATGACATTAGATCAGGCTTCTCACTGGAGATGAGAGCAAATACAAGGCTCACAGGTCAGAGAAGAGGTTGCCTATAGCTCTCAGTATTGTCAGGCAATATGGCAGGTCATTGGTTCAATTTCAAAGAATAAGAACTCAACAAGACAGATGCAATAACAAGGTCCATCAAGAAGCAAACACATTTCTCACAACATCCACTTGTATGAGGATTGGGCTACACCCCGACGAATGTCCTTGCAACTGGATCAGCGCTATGAACTGAGTGAAGAGGTTGCAATCCACACTCATCATCACATGGCTCATTGACTGTTAATAGCAGCCCTCACGCTGGCATTGATGACATTATGTTACAGAACACCATGACGGATGGCCAGGCCATACCTGCCAACTCACTGAGAATACTGAACATTCGATTGATACAAACCAACTCTCAAAACATGCTTATAAATTCCAAATCAAAATTCTCAACATGACTTTACTTTAAAGAAAATAATCAAAAGAGCAAATATTTCATACCAGGATTGATCCTTTAAAACAAGCAATCCAAATAGGAATTTGAAAATTTATATCTCAACAGTTTCAAGGTTTTAGAACAATAATAATGTTGTTCCCATGGGATAATTGCAAACAGGTATATTCTATGATTAGCACTTGAGAATGTTTCATGTTTTAATCTGCAGTTGCTCTAAAAGAATTGTCTGTTGAGGAGAGGATTTTTATAAAAATGAATGCCTTTGAAAGAAATATACAGGAAACATTGGTGTATTATATATATAAACAAAGCAGAATAAATTGGGAGTATAAAGCAGATGTGTGCACTGAGGAAAGTATGATTTGGATCTTCTAAATTTTCAGCTCTCTTTCTCATCAGTAGCTCTCTAATCTAGAGATTATGTCTGCTGTGCACACAATAAGTTTCAACCACAAAATTTCCCTAGGGCCTGTTTTATGTCCTTGTTTCTAAGAGTGTAGATAAAGGGATTCAGCATGGGTGTGACTACAGTGTACATCACTGAGGTGATTGCACTGGACCTGGAATTTTGATTAGCAGCAGAACTGAGATAAACCCCAAAAGTGGTACCATAAAACAAGGAAACCATGGAGAGGTGAGATCCACAAGTGGAAAAGGCTTTATATTTGCCCACAGCTGATGAAATTTTCAAAATGGAGGACACAATCTTTGTGTAAGAGAAAAGGATCGCAGTGAGTGGAATAACTCCCAGAACCCCAGAAGCAAAATATATTACTAAGGTATTGAGGAATGTGTCAGAGCAAGCAAGTTGTACTAACTGGTTAAGTTCACAGAAAAAATGGGAGATTTCCAACTCTGCACAAAACGACAAACGCAAAACCATTAACCCATGTAATAAAGCCTGCAGTACACTCAATAACCAGCAGGCCAGAAGCAGGAGACCACAGAATCTTGGGTTCATGATGACCGTGTAGTGCAGTGGGCGACAGATGGCCACAAACCGGTCATAGGCCATCACTGTCAATAAGAAGTGATCCAATCCTGTAAAAAGCAGGAAAAAATATATCTGGGTGATGCAGTCTTCATATGTAATTACTTTGGTCTGCATGTGGATGTTCAACAGCATCTTTGGGACAGTGGTGGAGGTGGAACAAATGTCAGCAAAGGAGAGGTTGGAGAGGAAGAAGTACATGGGTGTATGGAGGTGGGAGTCTGTGGCGATGGCCAGGATGATGAGCAGGTTCCCAGTGAAGGTGACCAGGTACATGGAGAGGAACAGTCCAAAGAGGAGGGGCTGCAGCTCTGCCTCTTCTGAGAGCCCCAAAAGGATGAAATGTTGAAAATGCGTGTGGTTTCTTGGTTCCATGTAGCTGAAGAAACTATTGGAAAAGAAAAGAGCAATGCAAACTTAGATATAAGAATTTAACACCGGTTTTAATAGATATGCTGTATATTCTATTTTAGCATGTAAATAATTTCCAATATAATATTAGGTTGAGAATATCACAAGTCCTGATTGCTTAATCGTTTGATAGCACCTGTCTATCTTTCCTTTCTCCTAATCACATCTTTTTTTTAAACAGCGAATAAATTCAACATCTTCCATGAAACTTTGTTTTCTTCATTCAACAACTGTTCAACTAATTATTGTTTGCCAAGTGTTATTTTTTTAATCTTTTTTGAGGGGCTCATATAGCTCTTATGACAATGCATACATCCATCTATGTGTCAAGTACATTTGTTGCCATCATCATTATCTTTTTCTAAAAATCATTTTATATGGGGCTCATACAACTCTTATCACAGTCCAAACATCTATCCATCCATTCATCCATCCAACCATCCATCCATCGATGTGTGTCACGGACATTCGTACATTTGTTGCCTTCATCATTCTGAAAACATTTCCTTTCTACTTGAGCCCTTGGTGTCAGCGCCAAATCTTCTGGAATCACTGAAAACTGCAATAAAATTGTAAACCATTGCCCTCATGTGATGAGGAGTAACTGCAGTACTTCAAAGCTAATGAGTAAGTCAGCTGAGTTGAACCTACTGACATTTCCTCATCAAGAAGAAAGATGTACATTGAAAGACACATGAAAAGAATGAGGTAAACAGACTGATGGAGCCTGCCAGCCTCAGTCTCCATAGCTGTGGATCTGAAGAACTAGATGGTGCTGCGCTACAAATATAATCTGCTCTGAGCAAGTTCAGGTTAGAAGATCTTACATAGAATGGGTTGCAGGTGGGGGGGAGTTTGCAGAACAGAACTCAAAATCATGCAAGACACCAGGCATACTGGCCAAGAGAGACTAGTGGAAACCCAAAGACTATAGAGCCCTTATCCTTCCAGTCTAGAACTCAATGCACATCCAGCCATAATAATTAAATATTTAAGATCAACAGGGCAGCAATTCCTCAAGAACAAAGATCAGAAATATAATAATGAGGAAATGGACACAGGAAATATAGGGATGAAGTGGGATTGTAAGAGATGAGTTGAATGAGAACGTTTATGAATTACTGAATGCATAACTATGACTTGATTTGTAAACCATCTAATTCATAAAAAATTATATATTTATACCCTCATATGTTCTTAGGATATATATATATGTGGTGGAGGGTGAATCTCTTACTCTCACACTCACAAAAACTTGATGCCAACTCATATCGATGCTGTGAGGCAAGCTGGAACTGCCCCTGTGGGTTTCCAAGACTCGCTCTACAGGAGTTATAAACCCAGCCTTTCTCCAGAAGAGAGGATGGTGATTTTCATGGGCTGAACTTGACTTAGCAGTACAAAGGGTAACCATTGTGCCACCAGGGGGCCAGTAGACTATTAATGATAAGTAAATGATTTATAATTATTGTCTTGATGAAATAAAGAAAAGTAGAGAAGTAGCAACAAAAGTTGAAGACCCTCGATGAGATGGATGGATACAGTGGCTGCAATAATATGTCCTTGAACATAACAATTGTGTCCATGGTGCAGGATTGGGCAGACTTTCCTATTGTCTTATTCATGTAGCTAGGAGTCACAACAACAACAAAAAGCCATACCAAGGAATGGAAAAGCTTCGTTATAGAACAAAACCCACTGCCTTGAATCAATGCTGACTCACAGCGATCCTCCTGCCAGTTTCTGAAACTGAAACTGCTTAAGGAAATGGGAAGCCCTGTCTTACACCCACGGAGCTGCTGCCGGTTTCCAGCTGCTGACCATGCAGACCTCAGACCAGCCCATGAGCACTAGTGCACCAGGGCTCTGCTTCGTTGTACAGTCATCTTTAATAAGGAGGCTCTCAACAGAAATCAGAAGGTATTTAGGATGCTAGTCAAAAAATGTGAAAACATTTTAGCCAAAGATATAAGTAGTGCAAAGTCCTTGGTACAAGCATATGCTCACATGCTCTGGCAATAACAAGGAGGGCGGTATGAATGAGTGAAACAGAAGCTGGATTGAGTGTACAGTTAGGGGTAGAGAAAAAACAAGGGGGTGTGATGATCATGATGCCACGGAAGACACCATGACATGGAGCTCAGAGTTCAATGAGTATTCTTAGATGTAATATTGCATCACACCACGTCACAATACAGTGGATGTTACTGAATTAAGATTACTTGGTATTACATTATTATATTATTCGGAGTCCCTAGTGGGACAAATGGTGAAGCACTTGATTGGTACCAGAAACATTGCCAGTAGCAGCCGAATCAGAGGAGCCTCAGAGAAAAGCCTACCCGCTAGCTTCCTAAAAGTCCACGCCCTGAAACCTTAGAGAGCAGTTCTGCTCTGCACGCACGCGTCTGCCATGAGCTGGAACGAACTTGGTGTCAACTAACTACATTATGTTATTTGATGTTATTTGTATATACTAATAAAAGATAGCTACATGATACATAATTCAGCTTTCCATGAAATGAACTCTCTCTCCTGTTTGGCATAACATTTGCATGTTCTGATTATAGAAAACAACTTAAGATGTTTGCTTAAGATATTTGATCGATAGTTGTCTCTTCAGTCATATCTTCTCCTGCCCCCTCCACTTTCAACTTTAATGTTGAATCCTACACCTCAGGCTGAGCTGATCCAGCAGAAAAAACACTCTCCAAATGAACCCATACATTTTGCACTCCCCTGGGAACTCAGTTGCATAATTCAGGGATTCTGTGGGGACAGTCATGGTCATGGGAATATCAAGGACCAGTCAGCCCTGTTGCAGAGATCCTTTGTATTGATATTCTACCATGTAATAAAGAGAGAAAGAAAGCTAGTCTACTGAGAGAGAAAATGGTGCAGACAAAAAGAGAAGGCAAGAGATTATTAAAAATATGAAAAAATCACAGTAAAGAAGATAGCAGTCTTCAATTCCTATTTCTAAATACCCCAGTTCCAAGAATAATAATATAGCTAGATAAATATTTCAAACTTTAAGACATTAAAGGATTTCTATGATTACATTATAAAGATACTGTTCAAACATCAGTAAATGATTGAAATATCTATAGGAAAAAATGCCAGAGAATACAAAGGAAATTTTCAACTATTTTCTTTTCAAAATTCAATGTGTTTGGGAGGCAATAATTGTTTAACATATTAGAGATATGCTAGTGGATTCTATCAACTTTTAAGACAGTAATGAAACTAATTATGTATAATCATTTCCAAAAAATAAGCTTAGGGAACATTTCCCAACTTACTCTATGAAGTTAGCATTGATGTCATATCATAATCACATACGAAATTGTAGCAAAACTGCAGGTCAACACCACTCATGAATACAAATATCCTCAGAAAAATACTAGAAAATCAAACCAAATATCATATGAAAATAATTGTACACTGTAAATAGTAGGACTTGGTTGAGGAATTCAAGACTGATTCAAGATTTGAAATTCAGATTATGTAATATCTTATATTAGCTACATAAAAATAATCATATCATATCAACTGAAGCAAAATAAGCATTTGGTAAAAATTAAAATAATTATTTGTGATTTAATTTTTTTCCACAAACTTCCATATATTCATAAAGAACATCTATTAAAATGTGCAAATACGGATCATTCATGCTCAATGTTGAAAAATTAAACAATTTCCAGTATAGTTCATGACACACTTAAGGATAACAACATTGATAGTGTTCTGGGTGCCCTAGTGAGAACAACAGCAAAAAATTAAACATAGGAAGGTATATAGATTGGGAAGGTAGAAAAAAAGCACTCTGTTCACAGAAGTAATCATTGTCTACAAAGAAATCCCAAAGAAACAACTATAAAAGTATACAACAGTTAATTGTTCTCCACATATCAACAATCAAAGAAAGCATTTTGAAAATAATAATAATAATACATAGAAATTAGTCTAACAAAAGTCTACCAAAGTTGATAGAATCTAAGCTACAAAATACTTCTAAAAGAACAATAAAGACATTCACTGTTCATGGATTGGAAGGACCCTAATTATTCTGAAGACATAAATCCTTCACAACTTGATGTGTATGTTCATTCAACACAATCACAATCAAAACACAAGTAAATTTAAAGCTGTTGTTAAATGGATAGGTGAATAAGACACATAACTCGTGGTTCATAAAAACATAAAGAAATCCTGTAATAAATTGAAGCACGTGACAAGCATTAGGCAAAAGCCAACTGAAAGACAGTCTCTAAAATGTTTGACCAGTTTGCCTCCACACTAACATGATCCTCAAAATCAAGAAGTGTTTATCAGCCAGAGGAGTCTAAGCAGATCGTGACCCATAAATGCAACGTGGGACTTTTCATGGAAGATATTAATAACAGGGAACTACAGATGAGGCCGAAGAGAACTACCTTACTGTAGTTTCATGTTTTCTGTAAATATGAATGTGTTCAAAAAAGAAAATTCGGTCAACTAAGAGACATGAGTTAAATGAAAACCCCTTGAAAACAAGCTTCACCCAGACATCTTTACATGCGTTAGACAAGCAAAGTCACTGTGGCATCTTATGTCTTTATCATCCCATAAATTAAACTTGTGACAACAGTTTCAGAGAGGAGATAAGGAATTAAATAAAATACCTAATTTAAAATGTCAAGCGTGCCTCACTTACTAAGTGGTTTAAAGGGTGAATTATATTGCAACCCGTGACACATGACGCATCCCTCACTTCTCCTGTGCTATTTCCACCTCTTCTCTCTGCATGGATTTGGCAGCAGCAAGACTGGGTTGCTTGCATTGACCAGGACGATTTCTCCACAGCGTGAGCCTGACTGCACACACCCTCTGCCACAGTCTCTGTACCCACTCCCCACAACTTTCAGAATGTCAGTCCTGTGGTAAGAATATGGCTTTCTGTTGTCTCACTGCTGCCCACTTGGCCACACTCACCCACCACTTTTCATTCCTGGTCTTCAATCATCATCAGATATGAACTATTTCATATCATTTACTAAGCATAAATGACAGCTCTAATAATAATCCCAATATTGCTGCTCTGTTGCCACCTCCTAAAAGATCAATATGATTAAGAGCTTCTCTGTGAAGTCTTCACTAATCCCACAGCAGAGGCAGTGATATGACTCACTTCACCAGGATTGTTGAACCATCTTAAGATACGGCATTTATTTTTTTACATGCCTGTTACCCTATAAAAACTGCATGATTACTGAAAGAAGGAGCAATGTTTACCCATTTCTTTGTTCCAGAGTATAATTTGGTGTGAAATAAATCTTTCACGAGCTGCTGGATGAGCAAAATAGTTGAGTGAGGATGCATAGATACATCTAACAACATGGGAGAAAGATGTGGTGAAATTGGGATAAGCGCTGTTGAAAGAAAGAAGTTGACTGTACAATGTGAAGAGAATAATTAACGACGTTGAATAGTGCAAGTAGAGGTTTTGGAATTGGGGAATGTTCTGGTGTGCATATTTTTGCCGCAATTAGACAAAAGTTACTTTAATAACAATGACTACCTGGAAGAAGAAAATATTCTAGAATTGAATATGGTGACACTTTGAAAGCTCTTTTGGATATGATTGAATCAAAGAATTGTATAACATGTGGATGAAGTACTAATAAAACTGTTTTTAAAAGTTAAAAAAAGAGAAAGAAGTTGTAAGAATGAGTCAACACCAAGAACAAAGAATAGCGAAAGAATACATTTAGTGTAACCACAGTCATCCTCCTGACCTGGGACTTTAACTTAGCAGGACATTATATAATTAACATGGCTGTGTATAGGTTAGTGCAGTTGCTATCCCCATGGCTAGCATAGTGAGGTCCCGCACTCACACCCCGTCCCAGCACCTGTGAGGCTGCTGCAGGTCATCCAGGGGTTTTCGTGGAAGAGTCTCTGTTCAACAGCGCTGCATCTTCCTCATGCTGCTGCTAAAGAGAAAAGTCCTGTCTGCAGAAAGGGCATGAGGATGTAAATACTCGTGAGGGCTCTGGAAAATGAAACTGAGTTTCCTCACCACTTGAAACTGTCAATTCCATGAGTGTGGAGAGGTGAAGTATTTACAGTCCTGTGGCTTTAGCGGGGAAATTCCCATGAGCCTCATTAAGGAAGTAGTCCTTCGGAAATTTACTCCTCCAGATCTCAGAGAAAAACAAACGGCAAACTTGTGCCACTTTGACCCTGGGGAGACAACTTGCAGCTCCAGGTTCAACTTTTATCCCATCGAACTCCTTCTTCCCAAGAGGCTGTCCTTTCTATGTTGGTGTCTCTAGCACACAGGGTAACCCGCAATGACTGTGCTGTGGGTCCATTTCCTTCTCTGGAGGGCTAAAGAATACAGCTGGACACAATTCACTGAGGCATCAGAATTTTATGAATATTTCTGACCACATACTGTCTAACCACTGTCTCCACACTGTCTAACCACTGTATTTTTACCACATCATTCATTGTGATTAATTGGCTATAATTCTTGTATAAAAAGGAAGTCATCCTTGCCGGTCATGTATTATAGACTCAAATCATATCAAAAAGTCTCTACACATCTATAGGTCACAAAAAATGAAGAGAAAAGATGACACAATTTAGATTTCTACCTAGACAGGAATAGATTCCACTTCCGTACTGTTGGAGACATGCCTGATCACTGCAGTGTGGTGAACACTAAGGGTGTTATTATTGCTTCTGTGGGTTTCTGAGACTGCTACATGTTAGATGAGTAAAGTTTCATCTTTCAGAGCCACTTGTGGGTGCAAAGGTTTAACCTTTTAATTAGCAGCCCATCTTGGAACTCACTACACAACCAGGCTCACAAATGATTATTCCAGTAAGAACAAAATTGTGTCTTTTCTATAAGGGGGATCCTAATCTTTGATGTGAAGACTCTGCATTCATGTTGGAACCTTGTAACCTCTGCATCCATAGCAAAGTCAAATCTGAACAGGCCATCCATAAAGTCAGCCCCAATATGCACCAGTTCACAGGCTCAATCATCTTCTCTTCATCGTGTTGGGTTCAGGTCAACTCAATGTGGGCTGCCTCATTTAGCCTCACCAGGATGCCCCATTGGCTGCCTTGCTTTTAGAACATGGGCCCATCACAAATTTGTAACAACCCTATCCCTCTTATGATAGGACATGGACTTTAGACCAGTCAACCTGCTCTCATTTTCTCCTCTAGTTCCTATGAACCAGGTCCATGGGTGTCATTTGCAAGACTCAACCCATCTTTATTGCTACATTTCTCTCACTTGCATTCAACAAGTGGATCCAGCTGTACACCTAGCAAGCATTTCATCCTGTCCACAGGCTCCCTTTAACAGTCCAGTCCTACAGTGGAGAGCTCCTTCCATGTTCCAAATTATTCCAGCCTTAGACGCAAACACTACTTTGAAATACAGAAAGGCAGAGTTCCTCCCCATCCCCCTAATTTGTCAACAGTCCCTTGGGTAAAACTCTTCACCCTTGAATATCTGGAATGCTCAAGACACTGGGTGGGGCTTATCCTTTTAGAACCTGCTTTACAGTCTTGTCCTAAAACCATTTGAATTTCAATTTAATGGCTGAAGGCCAGTATTCTTCCAAACTCTCTATTCTTACATCCCTCAAATCATTTCTATCAATCATTATAACAATAGGCAGAATAAAGTAGTATACCTCTACTAGAGCCAGATCCTAAACTCAATCTTAAAACAATCAAATTCTGTCCTTATCTTAACTTATCCCATATGATCTTCAAATCTCTGTCTGCATTGCTTCAAGTCAGGGTAGGACATTCTGGCATCCATTTTTAACCTCAGTGAATCATTTTCACTTAGCAGCTGGGTCTCAGAGAAATTCAAGAGGCGATTTTGTCACTTGAGCTCACAATTTACTTTCTTCACAATCATTCTCACCTTTTCAGACAGGATTAACCAAAGGCAATTTCTAGAAATCAAAACTTTAAATTCTAATATTCTTTCCAGAAAACAACACAGTAAACTCCATGGCCTTATCTGACCTCTGGCTAGCCAAAGAAAAACTTCCATGAGGCAGAGGTCAAGGAAGCATCCACTCTCCATCTTTATGATTTGTTTCTCCAGTACCCCACTCCCAAGGTACTATAATGTTAGTCCAGGTAGACTAGGGAAACAAATTCATAGACACTCATATGTGTATAAGAGAGAATTTTATATCAAAGAGCAATGGTACATTGAGAAAACCTCCCAGGCCAATCTGGATCAAGACCAAGTGTGATATTATCCCACACGTTGATCCTAGTCCACAAATTCCTCTTTACACTAATGCAGTCATGCAATGATGCTCAATTTAGGAAGATCACAGGCTTATGGATGGAAAGTCTTGTGCATCCTGTGTCAGTGGAAGCATCTCAGTGCTGGTGTGGGTCTCCAGATGGTTCCTCCAGCTCCAGGGCTCTGGCTCCATCAGAGCAGCTCCATGTAGCTTATCATCAGGAATACGAAGCAGAGAGGGTGTCTGACCGCCAGTGAGCTATTTATCTTTGTCACGCCTCCAAATGAGGATATCAAGTTGTGGCCTGATTGACAGACTAAACTCCACCCTTCATTCTGAATAGTCTCAAATTGACACCAGGTTATGTTACTACCACACAGAAAACCCCCTTTGAGGAACAGTTGGGCTGTTCTTTTCAATGTCTGGTCACGTTCAAAGGGAAACTTTTCTTCATCCTGTTCTTTATTACTGACCCCCACCTCCACATTTGCATGTCCTTCATCTTCTCCAATCTCTCTTTTGCAGAATGCTGCACCTCACTACTCTCAAAAGTTTCTGCAGAACATTCATAGTAAAGTAATTATCAATGCAGACTGTATTACCCAGATATGTATTTGTTGATGTTTTTTGAGAATTTGACCTATTTTCCTCTGACTGTTGTGGCCTTTATTGGTTTTTGGTCACCTGTCATACTCTGCATTACCAGTTTTAATTATCTTTAGCAAAATTTTACTTGTTTGTGATATGAATGACAATATTTGATCAGTTCCAGATTGTGTTGGGTTCACTTTCCTTTTGACTTGGTACAAGGATCTGCAAGCCAGTTGGTCTGGTATCTGTCTTCCAATTTGTTTTAGGTGTGTGAGAGTCTGCAGGGCTGCATTGGTTTGTTGAAATATTTTAATTAAGATTCCATCAATTCTTGGAGTCTTATTTTTCACCAATTCTCTTCTTTGGAGCAGATTTGACTTTTTCCTTCAATCCCAGCTGTTCTTGATCATGTGTTAGCCCTGAAGTAGCTGAACATTGCCTAATTCATTTTGTAACGTGACCCTGTTTATTTTTTCTGTCTTATTCTGCTACTTCCTGTATTGTTCAATATTTTATTCTTAGAATCCTTCCATATTGCCACTTAAGGCTTACATTTTTTAATCAGATATAAAGATCATTTCATTCTTCTTCCTCATCTATCTTCCTATGAAAGCCCTCTGAATCCTATCTGTTCACCATGAGTGACATTGCTAGTATTTGAAATTCCAGATGGCAAGCTCTCAAGAATTATAGCAACATGTGGGTAAATCACTTCACAACCTACATACCCTGTGAAATGTAGTCTTTTGCACAGCTTTTGCAAACTTCCTTTAGGATATAAGTTGTTACCATTTGTTGTAATATATATATATATTTACAACATATATTACAACATAATAGATATATTGTATGTTATAATATACATCTGTGTGATCACAAAAGACCCAGAACAAAAAATTATATATTATAAATATGTATATAAAATCATATAGTGACCACTATTAATCTGTATTTTCCTGCCTTATAACCTGTCTCTTTTGATGCCTTTCTTCTCAGAAAAAATATCTCATCAATTCAAGGAATGACCAGACCGAACATGCACAGAAAGGACAGTCACAACTTTCAAGTCATCTTGGAATTAAAGTTTTTTGGTCAAGGAACCAAAAGTCACCAGAGAGATGCAATCACACTACTGATGGTGGTATCAGTGTCTCTGAACTAACCCTTAAAGAGAGTTCTTACTTTCTGCTAATCAAGAATGGCCAGGAGAGGTAGAGGTGGGTCACTAGAAATAGCAGTGAGTGGTGCCACTCACGTTTCCACCCCTTAGTTCCTAAACCTGTGAGTCTTGGCTATTGGAGCATTGGAACCACATGGTGAACATTGGTTGTAGCATATACAGCCTCCTGGAGACCATTGTTCCAATCCGGCAAGTATTGCCACCTACTGGCATTGTGATTGAGTTTTCAGCAGGCCAGCCCACTGTTCCATAAAGCCAGCTACTTCAGGATATGGGAGAACCTAGTAAGACCAGTGTATTCCAGGAGCAACACTCATCATACTACTTCATTTCCTGGAAAGTGAATATTTTGATTTGAAGCAATGTTCTGTGTGTAAGGCATTCTGTAAGTCTATGAATGACAGCTCTGGCAGAAGCACTGTGCACAGAGAAGGCAAATCAATATCAAGAACAAAACCAAACTCATTGTCATTAAATTAAATATGACTCATAATGACCCTATTGAACAGGTTATATTTGCTTATGTGGAGGAAAATTTCATCTTTCAGAGCCACTTGTGGCTTCAAAGGGCTGTCCTTGCGGTAAGCAGCCTATCTTGACAATCACGATAACCAGGGCTCATAAATGCTTATTCCAATAAGAACAAAATTGTTTCCTTTCCATTAGGGAGATGGTTCTTTGTAATCAACCTAGAAAAGTGGTCTCACATTTCAGCTTAAGTGTTGGTCTCTGCCGCTGAGAGATTTGACACTCATCAGTGGCAATGTCGAAACAAAACCTTCATACCTACCACCATAGCCACCTTTTTCATGAACCCATTGGGTAATGATATCAGTCACTGGGGAGAGCAGAAGGCTATCTTCCCAGAATAGGTCATCTTATGCACTGTCTTATGAAAATCCTCCTCTCTCTGCAGAGAACCCTTTGGTGAGCATTGACAAGAAACATGAACATGCTAATTATAACTAACTACCCCACCCCATTTCTGGTGGTTCTGGGTGTTCATAGTTCTGGATGGACGCAGAAGAAGGGGAGGTGGGCAATGTAATGGTGAGGAAAACTGAAACCCAAATGAAGGCTGAACATGATTGTAGGACAACAGGAAAGTAAAGGAAATAGAGGAAAGAACTAAGAGGCAAAGGACATATATAGAGGTCTAAATACAGGCATGTGCATATGTAGATATAGTTATATATAGCAATAGGGTAATAGATCTATTAAGGTAGCAGATGAACATTGGACCTTGACTCAAGTACACCCTCAATGCAAGAACACTTTGTTCTGATAACCTGGCATTCTTTGATGCTCGCCTTCCCTACATGATCGCTGAAGATAAATGGGTGCAAAAGGAAATGTGATGAAGAAAACTGACGGTGCCCGCTATCAAAATATATAGCATCTGGGGTCTTAAAGTCTTGCAGAAAAACAAGTGGCCATCTAGCTGAGAAGCAACAAGTCCACATGGAAACATTACACCAACCTGTGTGATCATGAGGTGTTAATGGTAAGAGGTATCAGGCATCAAAGATCCAGAACAAAAAAATTCTATCGATGTGAATGAGGGTGGGGTGGGGTGCGGAGCAAAGACCCAAAGCCCATCTATAGATAACTGGACATTCCCTTACAGAAGGGTCCAAAGGAATACACCAATCATTCACTGTGCAATATAGCACTTATGAAACATACAACTTTCCTCTACTTCTTTAATGCTTCCTCCTTGGCATTATCATGACTTCAACTCTACCTTACAAATCTGACTGGACCAGAGAATGTACACTGCTGCAGATTAGAGCTCACAACATAGGGAATCCAGGACAGATGAACTCCTCAGAACCAATAAGGAGAATAGAAATACTCAGAGGGTAAGGGGAAGGTGGAGGGAGAAATGGGAAATTGATCTCAACGATCTACATATGACCCTTTCCAAGAGGGATGGGAACAGAAAAGTGGGTGAAGGGAGACAGCGGTTGGTGTAAAACTGGTGATGGTGGTGGGATTTATCAATTTATGAATTATCAAGGGCCCATGAGGGAGGGAGGGACAGGTAGTGGGACAATGAGGAGCTGATATCAAGGCCTCAAGTGGAAAGCAAATGCTTTGAAAATAGTCGTTATAATATATATAAAAATATGCTTGACACAATGGATGTATGCATGGATCATGATAAGAGCTGTAAGAACCCCCAGAGACATTTCAGCCCAGTCCAACTCAATCCATTAGTCCCATACTAGCCCATTACTCCCTCTTTACCCTCATCATTCAATGATGCATAACGCAGGGAGATCACAAGCTGGGTGCAAAGTTGCATGTTTCTGTTGAAACATGGCAGGACCCCAGCCCCTCTGAGGGTGGCCAACAAGCAGGAAAACCAAGGGCGTAAAAGCAGAGGGGGGCTTGAGAGACAGAGAGAGACAGACAGAGAGAGAGAGAGAGAGAGAGAGAGAGGCCTTCAGAGAGTTATTTATCTCCATAGAGCCTCTAAGGCAGGTCATCAGACTGACCTGATTGACAGGCTGAACTCCATCATGTCTTCTTACAGGTGCAGTGTTGGCATCAGAAACCTACCACACCAGGGGTAGGAAGGAGACGTAGGGAAGGGAAAGCAGGCTGCTGTAAGGGAGACTGATGCTCACTTGGGTGAAGGGGAAGACAATATCCTACAGGAGGAAGAAGAACAAAAAACTAGGCGAGGGAAAAGATGACAAGACCAGCTATCCAGAGGTCTGATAAGTGAAGGTGTTGAATACAAAACTGATGATCTGAAACATAAACCCTTACATAATTCAAAATGAAAAATTAAGAAGGGATTATCTCATCATTGTTACTATTTATACATGTAGCTTCTAAAAAGACAGGCCATTTTCTGGCGAGACTGGTAAGTCAATGCATGTTAATCCCAAGACAAATAATAACCAATTATCTCAGTCAAAACAAACATCTTTTTCTTCTTATTTGCTTAACATCAGTTTGTAATCAAGATTCTAACATTGACAGTTTTAAATCTTTTTGTTGTTTGCTTTCTGGAAACTTAAAATAATATATTTATTCATGAATGAAGATTTTGCCCAACATTCACTCTTTCCCACATCCTGTTCTTTGGACCAAAAGCACTCCCCATCTTTTGGCAACTTGTTTCAATGGATTGTGCTCACCTCTCCCAATACTTTCATGTAGATTGGATCTTTCACACAATGCATACAGAACTCTCAGTACTTTCTATTCATAATGTAGAAATCTGGGGCTCAGAATATGAATCTGATTTAAATTAGCAACATATCTTTGTAACCCATAATATAATTATTTGTTTATAGTAATGTATTACAAACCAAAACCCAAATTCACTGACATTGAGTTGAAGCCGATTCATAGGAACCCTAAAATAGGGTTCTGATAGTTCAACTGTTTGCAAGATTAGCAAGCCTCTTTCTTCCCCTACAGAGTGACTGGGGGTGGTTTTGAACTACTGGCCTTTCAGATACCAGTCCAATGCATAATCATTATGACACCAGGGTTCATATTAGTGAATTATGTGTAGTATATCATATTCTTATCACATTGCCATATATGATATATTCTGTTCTATGACAATATTATGAAATATATGTTTAGCACCGTGTAAGCAATATTCTTTAAGTTTTTATTTTATTTTATTTTATTAGGGGCTCTTACAGCTCTTATCACATTCCACACATATATCCATTTTGTCAAACACACCTGTACATATGTTGTCATCATCTTTTCCAAAACATTTTCTTTCTACTTGAGCCTCTGGCGTCAGCTTCTCATTCACTGCACCCCATGTGTCTTCATGTCTCCTTCATAATGCATAATTTTTTTCCCTTTTCTTGCACCGACTGCTATCTAATTTTACCCACTTTTCTTCTGTCCGTCTCCCTGGGATGGGAGCCATATGTCTATCATTGTGATCAGTTCTCCATTTCTTTCCCTACCCCCTTTACCCTCCTGATGTCACTGCTCCCCTTATTGGTCCTGGGGAGTTTATGTGTTCAGGATTCCCTGTGTTGTGAGCTCTTATTTGTACTAGTATATATGTTCTGGTCTAGCCAGATTTGTAAGATGGAATTGGGGTCATGGTAGTAGGGGTGTAGGAAACATTAAGGAACTAGAGGAACATGGTGTATTCAGTGGGTGCTATACTGCACCTGACTTGCTCTTCCCTTCCTTGTGGACATTCTAACTGGGGTATCCAATTGACTACTGATGGGCTTTGGGCCTCCACTCTGCCCTCCCCTTGTTCCCATTGATATGATTTTTGTTTGTTTGTTTGTTTGTTTTGCATCTTTGAGGCCTGCTACATGATCCCTTCAATGCCTTGTGATCACACAGGCTGGTGTGCTTCTTCCATGTGGGGCTACATGCTTCTGTGCTGGATGGCTGCTTGTTTACCCTCAAACCTTTAAAACACCAGATGCTATATCTTTTGATAGCTGGACAACATCAGCTTTCTTCCCCACACTTGCTTATGCTCCCATTAGTCCTCAGCAATCATATCCGGAAGGAGAGCACACAATGACGAGATTTTTCCTTCTTTGATGCCTGAAACCTGATGCCTTCAACACCTTCTTATTACACAGGCTGGTGTGCTGCATCCGTGTGGGCTTGGCTGCTTCTCAGCAAGATGTCCGCTTGATTATCTTCAAGCCTTTAAGACCCTAGACACTATATTTTTGATAGCCGGGCACCATCCACTTTCTTCACCACATTTGCTTATGCACCCATTTGTCTTCACCAATCGTGTTGGGAAGGTGAGCATCATGGAATGCCTGTTTAATAGAACAAAGTGCTTTTGCATTGAGTGACTACTTGAGTGGAGGCCCAATGTCCATCTGGTACCTTATTACTAAACGTATAAATATATGCACATAGTTTTGTTTCCTCATTCTCATAAATAACTATACTTACATATGTACATGCCTATATTTAGACCTCTAGGAATGCTCTTTACCCCCTCGCTCTTTCCTCTATTTCCTTTTACTTTCCTCCTGTCCGACTATCTGCTCAGTCTTCATTTGGGTTTCAGCATTTTCTCTTTGTTACATTACCCTTGCTCAAGCCCTACCAGGCCTCCTACGCCATTTTTGCTGCCAATTTTGGATCATTTGCTGTTCCCTAACCTGTCTCTTTTGCTGCCTTTCCTCTCAGAAAAATGTCTCATCAAATTAATTAATGACCAGACTGGAAATGCACACAAAGAACAGTCACAACCTTCAGGTCACCTTAGAATAAAAATATTTTGGTCAAGGAACCAAAAGTCACCAGAAAGATGGAATCACACTGATGATGGTGTGACCTAACCATTCAGGACAGTCCTTACTTTTTTTTTTTTTACATTTTATTAGGGACTCATACAATTCTTATCACAATCCATACATATACATACATCAATTGTATAAAGCACATCCATACATGACTCACCCCAATCATTCTCAAAGCATTCGCTCTCCACTTAAGCCCTTTGCATCAGGTCCTCTTTTTTTTCCCCTCCCTCCCTGCTCCCCCCTCCCAATGTGCCCTTGGTAATTTATACATCGTTATTTTGTCATATCTTGCCCTATCCGGATTCTCCCTCCCCCACCTTCTCTGCCGTCCCTCTCCCAGTGAGGAGGTCACACATGGACCCCTGTAATAAGTTCCCCCTTTCCAACCCACTCGCCCACTACTCTCCCAGCATCGCCCATCTCACCCCTGGTCCTGAAGGTATCATCCACCCTGGATTCCCTGGGCCTCCAGCCCCCATATGCACCAGTGTACAACCTCTGCCCTATCCAGCCATGCAACGTAGAATTCGGATCATGGTAGTTGGGGGGAGGAAGAGTTCTTACTTTTTTAAAGATCAAGAATGGCCAGGAGAGGTACAAGTGAGTCACGAGAGGTTGTAGTGAGTGGTGCCATTCCCGTTTCCACCCCTTGGTTTCTAGACCTGTGAGTCTTGGCTATTGGAGCATTGGAACCACATATTGAACATTGGTCACAGCATATACAGCCTCCTGGAGGACATTGCTCCAATCCTGCACGTATTGCCACCTTATTGGCACTGTGATTGAGTTTTCAGAAGGCCAACCAATTGTTCCATAAAGTCAACTACTTCAGGATACAGGAGAACATGGTAAGACCAGTGTATTCCAGGGTCATGAGCCCATCATGCTACTTCATTTTCTGTAAAGTGAATATTTTGATTTGAGGCAATGCTTTGTGTGTAAGGCATTCTGTAAGTCTATGAATGATAGCTTTGACAGAAGCACTGTGTACAGATAAGGCAAATCAACATCAAGAACAAAACCAAAGTCATTGTCATTAAATGAAATATGACTCATAATGACCCTATTGAACAGGTTATATTTGCTTTAGTGGGTTTCTGAGACTGACAAAGAGAACAAATACAGGACTACTGGGTCAGATGACAGACTGCCAATAGCTCTCGGTATTGCCAGACAATATGGCATGCCATTGGTTCAAGTCCAAAGAATAAGAACTCAGCAAGACAGATGCAATTATACGGCACATAAAAAGGGAAACACATTTTCTCACAGCATCCACTTGTATTAGAATTGGGCTACACCCCCAAAGAAATGTCCTTGTAACTATATCAGGGCTGTGACCTGAGTGAAGAGGTTACTTCTTAAAGCTAATTGAGTGTTAATAGCAGATCCGACACTGGCAGTGATGACACTGAGTTGCAGAACACCTTGAGGGATGACCAGATCTTAACTGCCAAATCACTGAGAACACTGACCATTCAATTGACACAAACAAACTCTCAAAACCATGCTTCTATAATTTACGATCAAAATTCTCAAAAATAATTCATGTTAAAGAAAATAATCGAGCATCTATTTGACAGACCTGGAGCAGTTACTGTCTGCTCTTAATGTTTCCTACAGATGCAAGAGAAGATGTCCTTGCGCTTTCTGCCTGCCTGCCTGCCTGTGGCAGCCATGATTGAATGATTGAATAGGGGAGTAGAGTAATGAAAAAAAAATAAAAAAGAAAACAATCTAGAAGGTCAAATAACTCATACCAGAACTGATCATAAGAAACAGGCTACCAAAGTAGGCATTTGAAAATTTATATCTCAACATTATCAGGTTTGAGAACAATAATAATGCTGTTCCCATGGGATAACTGTAGACAGGTATATTCTGTGATTAGCACTTGAGGATGTTTCATGTTTCAATCTGCAGTCGACTTAAAAGAACTGCCTGTTAATGAGAGGATTTTGAGACAAATCAACAACTTTGAAATAAATATACAGGAAATATTATGAATAAAAAGAAAGCAGATGGAATTGGGATTATAAAGCAAATGAGCACGCTGAGGAATGTATGATTTAGATCTTCACAATTTTCAGCCCTCTTTTTCATAACTTACTCTCTACTCTAGAGGTTGATTCAGTTATGGAGAGAAAAACTGTCAACTGCAAAGTTTCTCTAGGGCCTGCTTTATGTCCTTGTTTCTAAGAGTGTAGATAAAGGGGTTCATCATGGGTGTGGCTACAGTGTACATCACTGAGGCGATTGCACTCGACCTGGAATTTTGAGTAGCAGCAGAACTGAGATAAACACCAAGAACGGTACCATAGAACAAGGAAACCACAGAGAGGTGGGACCCACAAGTGGAAAAGGCTTTGTATTTTCCCCCAGCTGATGAAATTTTCAAAATAGAGGACAAAATCTTCATATAAGAGAAAAGGATCCCAGTGAGTGGAATAACACCCAGAAACCCAGCTGCAAAATAAATTACTAAAGTATTGAGGAATGTGTCAGAGCAAGCAAGTTGGACTACCTGATTAATTTCACAGAAAAAATGGGAGATTTCCAACTCTGTACAAAATGACAGTCGTAAAACCATTAACCCATGTAATAGAGCATCCAGTACACTCAATAACCAGGAGGCCAGAAGCAGGAGGCCACAAGATCTTGGGTTCATGATGACCATGTAGCGCAGTGGATGACAGATGGCCACAAACCGGTCATAGGCCATCACTGTCAACAGGAAATGATCTAATACTCCAAAAACCATGAAAAAATACATCTGGGTGATGCAGTGGTCATAAGCAATAACTCTGTTCTGCATCTGGATGTTCAGCAGCATCTTCGGGACAATAGTGGAAGTTAAACAGATGTCTACAAAGGACAGGTTGGAGAGGAAGAAGTACATGGGTGTGTGGAGGTGGCTGTCCTTGATGATGGCCAGGATGATGAGCAGGTTCCCAGTGAAGGTGACCAGGTACATGGAAAAGAACATTCCAAAGAGGAGGGGCTGCAGCTCTGCCTCTTCTGAGAGTCCCAAAAGGATGAATTTTTGAAAATGTGTGTGGTTTCTTGGTTCCATGTAGCTGAACAAACTACTGGAAAACAGAAAACATCAATGATAACTTAGCTATAAGAGGTTAACATTTGTTTAACAGATACACTGTAAATTCTATTTTAGCATGCAAATCAATTCCAATATAATCTCTAGATATATACTCTTAAGTTGAGAATGTCATAAATCCCGAATGCTAAATTTTTTGATAGCTCAACCGACTAGCCTCCTTTTCTTTGAATCACATCTTTTTTTAAAAAAAAAAAGCAATATAAATTGTACAACTTCCATGAAACATTGTTTTGTTTATTCAACAAATATGTTTGACTAATTTTGTACACCAAATATTCTTGTAGTCACTGTAAATAGCAATAACAATTTTAAACCAGCGCCCTTATTTAATGAGTAGTAATTGTAGTATTTCAAAGATAATGAGAAGCCAACTAAGTTGTGCCTAGTGACGTCTCCTCATCTGGAAGAAAGATGAAAATTGAAAGACACATGAAAAGAATGAGGCTGAGAGACTGATGGAGCTTATAAACATCAGTCTCTGCACTCTGGATGTGAAGAACTAAATGGTGCTGGTCTATAAATACCACCTGCTCTGAAAAGGTTCACATTAGGAGGTCCTAGATAAATTGGGTGGGTGAGGAGGGGAGAATGTGGAATCAAACTCAAAATCATACAAGACACCAGGTTTATTGGCCAAGAGAGACTGGTGAAAGGCTATGTAGCCCTTATCCTCCCAGTCTAAAACTGAACCCACATCCAATTATAATAATTAACTATATAAGATCAAGAGTACAGCAATTCCTCAAGTACAAAATTCAGAGATATAGGAAAGAAGGAGTGGACACAGGAAAAATAGGGAAGAAGTGGGATTGTAAGAGATAAGTTGAATCAGAATATTTATGAATTCCTGAATGCCTAACTATGTCTGTTGTACAAACCTTTATCTAAATCATATAAAGGTATATATCTCTGCCATCAAACGTTATTCTAAGACATATATGTATTGAAGGTGAAGGATGATTCCCTTGCTCTCACTTTCACACCAAGGTGATTCGAACTCATATTGACCCTATGGGGTAAGGTACAACTGCCTCTGTGGGTTTCCAAGACTGTACCTCTTTACATAACTAGAAACAGAGTCTTTCTTCTGAACAGAGGCTGGTGGTTTTGACCTTGCTATCAGCATCCCAAAAAGTAACCAATGTGCCAATAGGGAACCGGTAGGCTATTAATAATAAGTAGATGATTTATAATTATTGCTTTTATGAAATAAAGTATAGAGCAGTAGCAACAAAAGTTGAAGACCCTCGATGAGATGGATGGATACAGTGGCTGAAAAAATATGTCCTCGAACACAACAATTGTGACCATGGTGCAGGATTGGGCGGACTTTCCTATTGTCGTATTCATGTAGCTAGGAGTCACAACAAAAGGCTGTACCGTGGAATGGAAATGCTTCGTTACTGAACAAAACCCACTGCTTTGAATCAATGCTGATTCATAACAAGTTTCTGAAACAAACTGTTTAAGGGAATAGAAAGCCTTATCTTACTCCCATGGAGCTGCTGGTGGTTTTGAGCTGCCAACCATGCAGGTCTCAGACCTACCCATGAGCACTACTGCACCAGGGCTCCGCTTCATTGTACAGTCATCTTTAATAAGGAGGCTTTGAATAGAAAATCAGAAGGCATTTATGATGCTATTCAAACAAAAAGTGTGAAAACATTTAGACAAAGTTATAAGTAGTGCAAAGTCCTCGGTACAAGAATATTGCTCACATGTTGTGACAATAACAAGGAGGACGGAATGAGTGAGTAAAACAGGAAGCTGGATTCAGTGTACAGTTAGGAGTAGAGAAAAACAAGGGATCTGATGATCATGATGCCACAGAAGACACCATGACATGGCGGCTCAGAGTTCACTGAGTATTCTTAGATGTAATATTGTATCACACCACGTCACAATACAGTGGATGTTACTGCATTAAGATTACTTGGTATTACGTTGTTAATTATATCATTCTGAGTCCTGCTGGGACAAACGGTGAAGCACTTGATTGGTACCAGAAAGGTTGCCAGTTGCAGCCACATCAGAAGAGCCTCAGAGAAAAGACTAGCTAGCTTCCTAAATGCCCCCGCCCTGAAACCTTAGAGAGCAGTTCTGCTCTGCAAGCACGCATCTGCCAGGAGCTGGAACTGACTTGATGGTAACTAACTACATTATGTTATTTGTATGTACTAACAAACGGTACCTAAATGATACACAATGCGGCTTTCCATAAAAAGGACACTCTCTCCTGTTTGGCACAACATTTGCATGTTCTGATTATCAGAGACAGCTTAAGATGTTTGCTCAAGATATTTGGTCAATAGTTGTCTAGTTCAGTCATATCTTCTCCTACACCCTCCACTTTGAACAATAATGTTGCATTACGCACACGAGGCTGAACTGATCCAACAGGGAAAGCACTCTACAAAGGAGCCAATCGTTTTTCCCTCCTCTGAGAACTGAATTGCATAATTCAGGGATTCTGAGGAGATAGTCATGGATGTGGGAATATCAATAACCAGCCGGCCCTGTCACAGAGATCCTATGTATTTATATTCTACCATGTAATAGGGAAAGAAAGAAAGCTAGTCTACTGAGAGGAAAAATGCTGTAGACAAAAAGAGGAGACAGGAGATTATTAAAAGATATGAAAGAATCACAGTAAAGAAGACAGCAGCCTCACAATCCCTACTTCTAAATCCCACATCACCCAGAACAGTAATATAATTAGACAAATATTTGAAACTTTAAGACATAAAAGGGTGCCTGTACAATCACAAATATACTATTCAAAAATCAGTAAATGATGAAAATATCCATAGGAAAAAGTAGAAGACAATTCAAAGAATGATTTCAATTATTTTTTCTCAAAATTCCATGTGCTTGGGAGATATTTTTGGTATAAGGAAAATCATTGTTTAACATGTTAGAGAAATACTAATGGATTCTATCAATTTTTAACAAAGTAATGAAATTAAGTCTATACAATCTCTTCCAAAATATAAGCATAGGGAACATTTCCTAATTCATTCTGTGGAGTTAGCATTAGTGTCACACCAAAACCAGATATAGAAATTGTAGCAAGATTGCAGATCAACATCACTCATGAGCAGAAATGCAAATACCCCCAGAAAAATTCTAGCAAATCAAATAAAATCCCTTATGAAAATAATTGTACACTGCAACTACTAGGAGTTTTTTGGGAATTAAAGACTCGTTCTGGTGTTGAAAATCAGATTATGTAATGTCTTACATTAGCTGCATAAAAATGATCATATCATATCAACTGAAGCATTTGGTAAAAATTAAAATAATTATTTGTGTTTTTATTTTTTCCACAAACTACCTTAAATTCACACACAAAAATCTATTAAAACTTGCAAATAGGGACCATGCTCAATGTTTAAAACTTAAACAATTTCTCCTTTAGCTCAAGAAACCGTTAAGGATGACCACGTTTATATTGCTCTGGGTGTCCTAATGAGAACAACAGGAAAACTTAAAAATAAGAAGGTATACAGATTGGGAAGGTAGAAATAAAGCATTCTTTGTTCATAGACGCCATCAATGTCTACAGAGAAATCCCAAAGAAACAACCATAAAAGTATACAACAGTGAATTGTTTTCTTCATATCAACAATCAAAGAAAGCACTTCAAAAATGGATGATACCTTCAGGACCAAGGGTGTGAGGGGCGATGGTGGGAGAGTGGAGGGTGAGTGGGTTGGAAAGGGGGAACTGATTACAAGGATCCACATGTGACCTCCTCCCTGGGAGATGGACGACAGAGAAGGGGGAGAAGGGAGACTCCGGATAGGGCAAGATATGACAAAATAACAAACTGTGGATTATCGAGGGCTCATGAGGGAGAGGGGAGCGGGGAGGGAGGGGGAAAAAAAAGAGGACCTGATGCAAAGGGCTTAAGTGGAGAGCAAATGCTTTGAGAATGATTGGGGAAGGGAATGTGCTTTATACAAACTGATGTATGTATATGTATGAATTGTGATAAGAGTTGTATGAGCCCCTAATAAAATGTAAAAAAAGAAAAGAGGAGGATAAAAAAGAAAATGATTAGGGAAAAGAATGTACAGATGTGCTTTATACAATTGATGTATGTATATGTATGGATTGTGGTAAGAGTTATATGAGCCCCTAATAAAATGTTTTTAAAAAAGCAAAAAAGAAATGAAGTGAAACTTTTCTATAGAAAAAAAACCAACAATACATAGAAGCTGGCCTAACGAAAGTCTAGCAAATTTGATAGAATCTAAGCTACAAAATACTTATAAAAGAAGAATTAAAGATATTCCTTATTGATGAATTGGAAGGACCATAACTATTGTGAAGATATAAATCCTTCTAAACTTGATCTGTAAGTTTAACACAATCACAATAAAAAGCAAGTATATTTATAGTGATTGCTAAAAGGATAGGTGAATAAGACACATAACTCCTTGCACAGCAAATCAAAAAGAAAGCCCGTAATAAATTGAAGCACGTGACAAGTAATATTCGAAAGGCAAATGAAAGACAATCTCTAGAATGTTTGACCAGTTTGCTTCAACACTAACATGATCCTCAAAATCAAGAAGTGTTTATCAGCCAGAGGAGTCTAAGAAGATCATGACACTTAAACACAATGTGAGACTTTGCATGGAAGATATTAATAATAGGTAACTACATATAAGGCTAAAGAGAACTATCTTGCTGTAGTTGTGTGTTTTCTGTAATCATAAAAGTGTCCAAACAATACAATTAAAAATAAGCGACATGAGTTAAATGAAAATCCCTTAGAAACAAGCTTCATCCAGACGCCATGACATGCGTTGGACAAGCAAAGTCATTGTGGCAACTCCCATCTCCATCATCCCTTAAATTACACTTGTGATGACAGTTTCAGAGAGGAGTTAAGGAACTAAATAAAATACATAATTTAAAATGTCGAGCGTGCCTCCATTACTCAGTGGGTTTCAGGGTGAATTATAGTGCAACCCGTCACACATGACGCATCCCTCACTTCTCCTGTGCTATTTCCACCTCTTCTCTCTGCATGGATTTGACAACAGTAAGACTGGGTTGCGTACATTGACCAGGACGATTTCTCCACAGGGCGAGCCTGACTGCATACACCCTCTGCCACAGTCTCTATACCGACTCCCCACAACTTTCAGAATGTCAATCCTGTGGTAAGAATATGGCTTTCTGTTATCTCCCTGCTGCCCACTTGGCCACACTCATCCACCACTTTTCATTCCTGGCATTCAGTCAACATCAGATATGAACTATTTCATGTCATTTCCTAAGCATAAATGACAGCTCTAATAATGATCCCAATATTGCTGCCTCTTGTCACTTCCTTCAAGGATCAATATATTAAAGAGCTTATCTGTGAAGTCTTCACCAAACCCCCTAAAAGGCAGTGATATGACCCACATCACCAGGATTGTTGAACCATCATAGAATCGGGCATTGGTTTATTTATTTATTCTCCCTCTCTTTGTTTTTACATGTCTGCTATCCTATGAAAACTGTATGATTCCTGAGAGAAGGAGAAATGTCTAAGCATTTCTTTGTTTCCAGTG
This sequence comes from Tenrec ecaudatus, assembly GCF_050624435.1. Lineage (NCBI taxonomy): Eukaryota > Metazoa > Chordata > Mammalia > Afrosoricida > Tenrecidae > Tenrec > Tenrec ecaudatus. Next base: position 18,703,181 of record NC_134530.1, on the reverse strand, counting down.
TATAACTTTGTGATAAATAAATATTTCATACGTTTCTGGATTAGCAAAAGAGGTTGCATAGTGAGCCTGCATATATATTTCTAACAATGTGGGAGAAAGTGTTGTGATGAAATAAGGATAAGTGCTGTTGAGAGAAAGAAGTTGGTTGTACAACGTGAAGAGTAAAATCAATGACACTAAATTGGACTAGTAGAAGTTTTGGAATTGGAGAATACTCTGTTGTGCATATTTGTGTCACATTTAGAAAAAATTACATCAATAAAAATGACTACAGGAAGAAGAAAGCATTCTAGAATTGAATACGGTGACACACTGACAGCTCTCTTTATATGATTGAATTATTGACTTGATTAAAATGTGGATAAAGTGCTAATAAAACTGTTTTTGAAAGTTTAAAAAAAGAAAGATGTTATATGAGTGAGCCAACACTATGAAGACAGAAAAGAGAAAGAAGACATTTAGTGTATCCAGAATGAATCTCCAATAACCAAGGACTTTAAATTGGCAGGACATTATATCATTTAAATTGCTTTATATGTTAGTCCAGTTGATTTACCTATGAATAGCATAGTGAGGTGCCTCATTCACACCCCGTCCCAGCACCTGTGAGGCTACTGCAGGTCATCCAGGTGTTTTCGTGGAAGAGTCTCTGTCCAACAGCGCTGCGTCTTCCTAGTGCTGCTGCTAAAGTGAGAAGTTGTGTATGCAGAAAGGGCATGAGGATGTAAGTACTCGTGAGGGCTCTGGAAGATGAAACTGAGTTTCCTCACCACCTGAAACTGTCAATTCCATGAGTGTGGAGAGGTGAAGTATTTACAGTCCTGTGGCTTTAGCGGAGAAATTCCCATGTGCCTCATTAAGGAAGTGTTCTTTTTTCTTATCCACCTTCAGAAGTTTACTTATCTGGATCTCAGAGAAAAACAAAAGGCAAACTTGTGCCACTTTGACCCTGGGGAGACAACTTACAGCTCCCGGTTCAACTTTTATCCCATCAAACTCCTTCTTCCCAAGAGGTTGTCCTTTCTATTTTGGTGTCTCTAGCATGCAGGGTAACCCACAATGACTGTGCTATGAGTGCATTTCCTTCTCTGGAGGGCTAAAGAACACAGCTGAACCTTATTCACTGAGGGCTCAGAGCTCAATAAAATATTTCTGACCACATACAATTCCACACAGTCTCATCCCTGTATTTTTACCAATCTTTCATTGTGATTAATTGACAATAATCCTTGAATAAAAAGAAAGCCATCCTTGTCAGTTGGGTATTGGTAGAGAGGAATATTGAATCATCTCAAAAAATATCTCTACACATCTATAGGTCACAAAATATGAAGAGAAAAGATGACAAAATTTTAGATTTCTTCTTAGGAATAGGTTCTTTTATAACCCTCTTTGATACCGTTGGAGACATGCCTGATCCGACCCCACTGCAATGGGGTGAACAATAAGGGTATTATTTTTGCTTCTGTGAGTTTCTGAGACTGTTATGTTTTACATGAGTAAAGTTTCATCTTTCAGAGCTACTTGTGGCTTCAAAGGTTTAACCTTTTAATTAGCAGCCCATCTTGGAACTCACTATATAACCAGGCCTCATAAATAATTATTCCAGGAGGAACACAATTGTGTCCTTTCTATAAGGGAGATGGTTCTATGTAATCAACCTAGAGGAGTGGTCTCACATTTCAGCTTCAGTGTTGTTCTCTGTCGCTGAGAGATTTGCCAGTCATCAGTGGCAATATCCAAACATAACCTTCATACCTATCACCATCGCCACCATTTTCATGAACCCATTGGGTAATGATTTAAGAGTTATTGAGAGGAGCCGATGGCTATCTTCCCAGAATGGGTTATATTATATACTGTTTTATGAAAATCCTCCTGTCCAGAGGGAACCATTTGGTGAGCATTGACAAGAAACAAGAATATACTACCAATATCAGCTACCCCACCCCATTCAGAAAGGTGTGTTCATATAGTGATGGTTCTGGGTGGACACAGGAGAGGGGAGGTGGCTGATAGGAAGGAGGTAGTCAAGCAACCCAAGGACAAGGGAATAACAAGTGAACTAAAATCAATGGAGAGAAGGGAGTAGGATGCCTAGTGGGGCATAATCAAGGGCAATGTAAACGCAAGGAATAACTGAAATCTGACTGAAGGCTTTATATGACTGTGAGACAAGAGGAAATTATATAGAGGCAACAAAGCCCACATGGAAGAACACACCAGCCTGTGTGATCACGTGGTTCCGAGGGAATCAGTTATCAGGCATCAAAGAACAAAAAAAATCTTATAATTGGGTGCACACCTCCATGATACGATCGCTGAGGGCAAATGGGTGCATAAGCAAATGTGGCAAAGAAAGCTGATGGTGCCTGGATATCAAAAGAAATAGTTTCTGGGGTCTTAAATCCTTGAAGGTAAACAAGCGGCCATCTAGCTCAGAAGCAAAAAAGCCCACATGGAAGAAGCAAACCAGCTTGTGCTATCACGAGGTGTCGAAGGGATCAGGTATAAGGCATCATCAAAAAAAATTTTTACCATAGTGAATGAAGGGGGAAGTGCAGAGTGGAGACCCAAAAGCCATTTGTCGGCCACTGGAGATTCCCTCACAGAGGGATCTAGAGGAGGAGATGAGTCAGTCAGGGTGTGATGTAGCACCAATGAAGAATACAGCTTTCCTCCAGGTCCTAAATGCTTCCTCCCCCGCCACTATCATGATCTGAACTCTACCTTGCAAGTCTGGATAGAGCAGAGGTTGTACACTGGTGCAGATAGGAGCTGGAAGCACAGGGAATTCATGGTGGATGATCCCTTCAGGACCAGGGGTGTGAGGGGTGATACTGGGAGGGTAAGGGGTGAGTGGATTGGAAAGAGGGATCCGATTATAAGGATCTACATGTGACCTCCTCCCTGGGGGACAGACAACAGAAAATGGGGTGAAGGGAGACGCCGGATAGGGCAAGATATGACAAAATAATAATTTATAAATTATCAGGGGCTCGTGAGGGAGGGGGGTTCAGGGAGTGAGGGGAAAAAGAGGACTTGATGTAAAGGGCTTAAGTGAAGAGCAAATGCTTTGAAAATGATGAGGGCAAAGAATGTACAGATGTGCTTTATACAATTGATGTATGTATGGATTGTGATAACAGTTGTATGAGTCCCTAATAAAATGTTTTTTTTAAAGAAATCCTAAAAAAAGGAAAATATAGGAAAGAACCAGGAGGCAAAGGACATTTATAGAAGTCTAAACACAGTCGAGTGGATATGTAAATATATTTATATTGAAAGATAGGGAAGTACATTTATTAAGGTAGCAGATGGACATTGGATATTAACTCAAGTATACTGTAAATGCAAGAACACTTTGTTTTGATAATCTGGCATTCTCTGATGCTCACCTTCTCTACATGATTGCTGAACATAAAATGGGTGCAAAAACAAATGTAATGAAGAAAGCTGACAGTGCCTGCCATCGAAAGATATAGCATCTGGGATCTTAAAGGCTTAAAGATAAATAAGCGGCCATCTAGCTTAGAAGCAACAAAGTCCACTTGGAAAAAGCACAGCATCCTGTGTGATCTCGTGGTTCGATGGCAGCATGTATCAGACCTCAAAGACCCAGAACAAAAAAAGTTATATTAAGGTGAATGCAGGGGCATGCAGAGTGGAGACCCAAAGCCCATCTATAGACAATTGAGCATTCCCTTACAGAAGAGTCCAAAGGAAGAGAGGAACCATTCAGTGTGTAGCATAACACCTATGAAACACACAACGTTCCTATAGTTCTTTAGTGCTGCCTCCTCCCCACATCATGACCTACATTTTACCTTACAAATCTGACTGGACCAGAGGATGTCCACTGCTACAGATTAGAGTTCACAAGACAGGGAATCCAGGACAGGTAGCCCCCTCAGAACCAATAAGGAGAATAGAGATACCAGGAGGGTAAGGGCAAGGTGGGGGTAGAAAGGGGGAATCCATCTTAATGATCTACATATGACCCCTTCCTAGGGGGATGGAAACAGAAGAGTGGGTGAAGGGAGACAGCAGTTGGTGTAAGATAGGGTTGGGGGAGATATAAATTTGTAAATTATCAAGGGCCCATGAGGGAGGGCGGGTCCTGGAGGAGCTGATATCCAGGGCTCCAGTAGAAAGCAAATGCTTTGAAAACGATCATGGTAATATACGTACAAATATACTTGACACAATGTATGTATGCTTGGATCATGATAAGAGCTGTAAGAACTCCCAACAAAATTAATTAAGAAGAAAAAAAAGAGACATCTCAGCCCAGTCCAACTCAATCCATTAGTCCCATGCTAGTCCATTACTCCCTCTTTGGACTCATGTGGCCACATTCAATGATGCAGATCACAGGAAGACCTCAAGCTAAGTGCAAAGTTGCTTGGATCTGAGGTCAACTGAAACATGGCAGGTCCCCTGCAGTTCTGAGGGTGGCCAACAAGCAGGAAGACCAAGGGGGGTGAAGGAGAGGAGAGAGAGAGAGAGAGAGAGAGAGAGAGAGAGAGAGAGAGAGAGAGAGAGAGAGAGAGAGAGAGAGAGACCTCAAAGGTAGGTCATCAGACTGACCTGATTGACAGGCTGTACTCCATCATGTCTTCTTACAGGTGACGTATTGGCACAAGAAACCTATCACGCCAGGGATTGGCAGTAGATGTAAGAAAAGGAAAGCAAGATGCTGTAAGGTATATTGATGTTCACTTGAGATTAGCTGCTCATTGTAATAATTATACATGTAATTTAGGGTGGGGGGAGAGCCATTTTCTGCCTAGACTGGTTAGTCTATGTATGTGAATCCCCAGGCAAATCATATCCAATTATTTTGGCTATTTGCTTAAAGTTTGTTTTGTAATCTAGAGTCACACATGGACAATTTTCAAACTTTTTTTTGTAAAGTGAATATATATATATATATACACACATATTCAGGAATTAAGATTTTGCTCAATTTTCACACTTTCTCCATCCTGGTCTTTGGACCCAAAGCACTCCCCATCTTTTAGCAATTAACTTCAACGGATCCTCCCCAAAAGGATTGTGCTCACCTCTCCTAGTAGCTTCATATAGATTCGATCAATCACAAGATACATACATAACTCTCTGTATTTCCCATTCATAATATAGAAATCTGGGGCTCAGCATATCAATCTGACTTTAATTAGCCACATATCTTTGTAACTAATAATATAATTACTGTATATACTTGAATATAAGCCAACCCGAATATAAGCCAAGGTACCTAATTATTACTTGGGAAACCAGCAAGACTGATGGACTCCAGTATAAGCCTTGGGTGGGAAATGCAGGATGTGAATTAACAGAGACCAGAGGAGAGAGACGGAGCTCAGAAACAGACACATCCTTACCAGTTCAGCTGCCAGTGTAAGTGAATCATTATGGGTACTTCTGTGAATTGGAGCCATCTATGTCATCGGACAGCTCTGATTGTTTAAATGTGAGTAAACAAACATTCAAATCCCTGCAGTGTCTTTGGGGCTTTGAACAGATGAGGAATGGCAATCATCCACAAGATGTTACATCTCTCTGGGGTACCACAGACCCGTGTATAAACTGAACCCAGTTTTTCAGCACATTTTTTGGCTTATACAGGAGTATATACGGTATTTGTTTATATTAACATTAGAAACCAAAACCCAAATTCACTGACATTTAGTTGAAGCTGACTCAGAGGAACCCTAAAAATGGAGTAGAACTACCCCTATGTGCCTCTGAGAGTTTAACTCTTTGCCAGAGTAGCAAGCCTTTTTTTTTCTCCCCCAGAGTGAGTGCGGGTGGTTTTGAACTGCTGACCTTTCAGATCCCAATCCAGTACATCACCACTATGCCACCGGGGCTCCTATTAGTGTATCAGTCATGTGAAATGTATCATATTCTTAACATATTGCCATATATGATGTATTCTGTTCTATGATGATATTATGAAATAAATGTTTAGCACTATGGATGCAGTATTCTTTTTAAAATATTTATTTTATTGGGGGCTCTTATAGCTCTTATCACATTCCACAAATATTCATTTTGTCAAACACATCAGTACATATGTTGTCATCATCTTTTTAAAACATTTCCTTTCTACTTCAGCCCCTGGCATCAGCTTCTCATTCCTCCCACCTCTCCTTCTTGTACCCCTGATAATTTATAATTTCTTTTTTTCCTGTCTTGCACTGACTGCTGTATTTTACCCACATTTCTGCTGTCCGACCCCCTAGGAAGGGGGAGATATGTCTATCATTGTGATAGGTTCCCCATTACTCGCCCCCCCTTACCCTCCTAATTTCACTGCTACCCTTATTGGTCCTGGGGGGTATATCTGCTCTGGATTCTCTGTGTTATGAGCTCTTATCTGTACTAGTATACGTACTCTGGTCTAGCCAGATTTTTAAGATAGAATTGGGGTCATGGTGGTGGGAGTGGAGGAAGCATTAAAGAACTAGAGGAAAATTGTGTGTTTCGTCGGTGCTTTACTGCACCCGGATTTGCTCTTGCCTTCCTTTTGTCCATTCTGACAGGGGGTATCTTATTGACTCCTGATGGGCTTTGGTTCTCCATTCCGCTCTCTCTCTCATTCCCATTGATATGATTTTTATTTGTTTTTGTTGTTGTTGTTGTTATTGTTGTTTTGGATCTTTGATGCCTGATACCTGATCCCATCGACACCTCATGATCACACATGTTGGTGTCCTTCCATGTGGGTTGTTTTTTTTTTTTTTTTTTTGCTTCTCAGCTAGTTGGCCGCTACTTTATCTTCAAGACTTTAAGACCACAGACATTATCTCTTTAAATAGCTGCACCATCAGCTTTCTTTATCACATTTGCTTATGTATCCATTTTGTCTTCAGCGATCGTGTCAGGGAAGATGAACATCATAGAGTACCATGTTAGTAGAAAAAATTGTTCTTGGATTGATGGAGTACTTGAGTGGAGACCCAATGTCCATCCACTACTACAATACTTCATAAATAAATATATGTGCATAGATCTATTCACTTGTCATTGTATATAAATGTATTTACATATATACGTACCTGTATTTAGACCTCTGTAAATGTCCTTTGCCACCCAGTTCTTTCCTCTATTTCTTTTTATTTTTCTCCTTTATCACTGCAATGCTGGGCCTTCAGTGAGGTTTTGGAAATTCATCATGGCTATATTGCCCTTGATGAAGACCCCCTGCCCCCAAGCATGCTACACCCTCCTCGCCACCAATTTTAGATGACTTATTCTTCCCTTGTCCCTATGTTTATTGCCTGCCCCTTTTCTTTTCCCCCATCCCTCCGTCGCCAGTGACCTCCAGGAACCGTTGATCCCATTTTTCTCTACTCTGGATTGTTCATGTCACCTAGCTTGTAGAGACAGACAATAATCTGCACAAAAACAAAGCATAGCAAAACATTCCAAAGAAATAAGACAGAAAATAGATCAACAACAGCTAACACAATAGAACAAAACAAGAAAAAAACACAAAAAAATGAAAAGTCCTCAAACCATTTCAGGTGTGTCGGTTGACCTTTATGTGTGTTTCCCGTTGAGTCCCTGGGGTGCTAGGCCCTCTGGGATATAAAAAGACTTTTCCATAGCTTTGTCTCTCCCCAAAGATATGCCAAACAGTAGAAGCTTTTTGGCAGCAGATGGTGGGCTGTAAGATGTATTCAGCCTTCAGTCTACTTTCTGGTCCCAACACAGGTAGAGCCCACTCGCTGCTGTTAAAGACAATGGATTACTTCTCCCTGAAGGCTTTCAGACATCAGTCTGGTCCACTTTAGGTGGGGCTCAGACCCTACTGATAAGTATAGTAATTGTTTTCATGGAGAGCCAGAGAACAGGTCAAATCTGCTCAGTGATATCCAAAGTTAGACTTTCATGCTGAATCTAGGATCCACACATCTTGTCACTTGTGTGCCCCCAAACCTTCCCCTACCTATTGTGTGTATACCCCTAGATTGTCCCCCTCTCATCACTGTCTTGCTGATACCACAACCATTTCCTGTGATTTATATGTCCTTTCCTGTAATTAGAGGGGTTTTCACACCCCACAAAAGATACATAAGCCTTAGTTAGTAATAAACCTCACTCACTCATTCCTGCAAGTCCCACCTTCCACATACTCATGTGGACCACTGAGCGGGGCTTAGGTGAGCATGCCACCGTGAAATGTGTCTGACTCCATTATTTCAATCTCTTTTCTATCTCTCATTCTCTTTGATTTTATTATAATCTTTGTATATCTCAACAGCACAATTGCACTTTCCGGACCCTTGATGATTTGTTAGGGGGTTGGCTACCCTGACATATGACCACATGCCACCCATCACATGGTGCCCAGTAGAAGAAGAACTCCTTTGAGTTAGATCCCATGTAACAATTATAAGGCCTCATTAGACAGAAAGTGTGAATCAGGAAAATATTTTCTTGAGGTTACTTGTTTTCTTTGAGTGTTTTTTTTTTAATCTGAGTGAGATATGAGTGAAGTGAAGAGCAAGGATACAGAGTACGGTATCACTCTTGGCCACCTCTCGAAGAAACAAATTTAATGGTATTGAATAAGAAAATTAAAGCATTTCTTCCCATGGTAAAGAAAGTTAATCCTGCTTTTCTAGACTCAGGAACCTTTGATGTGGAGATCAGCGATAAGGTAGCCATTAACTGAAAAAAAAAATGCCCACATGGAGGGACAAAGCATCCCCATGGAGATCTGGGCACTGTGGGTGCAGATTAAAACAATATTGGAACCTCTGCAAGGAGAGAGAGCAGAAAAACAAAACCAGCAAAGGAATGAGGAGCCTCTAAGCTACAAAGACTTAAATTGGGTGAGAAGCAAACAGAATGAGTATCCAAAATATGAGAAGATTTTAAACAGCTGAGAAAACAAAATCTGAATCAGAAGGCGATATCAGAATAGAAGCATCTCCCCAAGGATTTCACAGTGCCTTCCCCTTTGAGTTGCTAAAAGACCTCAAGCACTTAAAGGGCTATGGCCCAGACTCACATTTTTTAATTAGCATAAGGACTTTAGCAGAGTCTGAGAGCTGGATACCTGCTGACTGGAGAGCCTTAGCGAAATTATGTCCTTATACTTGATAATTTTTACATTGTATGTTGTGGGATATTAAAGCCCATTCACAAGCTCAGAAGAATGTTGAGAATGGGATAGACAAAGGAATTCAACAACTGCTAGGAGATAAGAATTTTTTTTTCTCTTTTCTTCTTTTACATTTTATTAGGGACTCATACAACTCTTACCACAATCCATACATATAAATACATCAATTGTATAAAGCACATCCATACATTCCCTGCCCCAATCATTCTCAAGGCATTTGCTCTCCACTTAAGCCCCTTGCATCAGGTCCTCTTTTTTTTTCCCCTCCCTCCCCATTCCCCCCTCCCTCATAAGCCCTTGGTAATTTATACATCGTTATTTTGTCATATCTTGCCCTATCCGGAGTCTCCCTTCCCCCCTTCTCTGCTGTCCCTCTCCCAGGGAAGAGGTCACATGTGGAACCTTGCAATCAGTTCCCCCTTTCCAACCCACTCACCCTCCACTCTCCCAGCATTGTCCCTCACACCCTTGGTCCTGAAGGTATCATCCACCCTGGATTCCCTGTACCTCCAACCCTCATATGTACCAGTGTACAGCCTCTGTCCTATCCAGCCCTGCAAGGTAGAATTTGGATCATGGTAGTTGGGGGGAGGAAGCATCCAGGATCTGGGGGAAAGCTGTGTTCTTCATCGATACTACCTCACACCCTAATTAACCCATCTCCTCTCCTAAACCCCTCTATGAGTGGATCTCCATTGGCCGACACTTGGGTCTTGGGTCTCCACTCTGCACTTCCCCCTTTATTTAATATGATATATATATACATATATATACAAACATATATACATATACACATATATACACATACATACACACACTTATATCTTTTTTTTTTTGCATGATGCCTTATATCTGGTCCCTTGGGCACCTTGTGATCGCACTGGCCAGTGTGCTTCTTCCATGTGGGCTTATTTGCTTCTGAGCTAGATGGCCGCTTGTTCACCTTCAAGCCTTTAAGACCCCAGACACTATCTCTTTTGATAGCCGGGCACCATCAGCTTTCTTCACCACATTTGCTTATGCACCCATTTGTCTTCAGCGATCCTATCATGGAGGTGTGCAGTCAATGATATGATTTTTTGTTCTTTGATGCCTGGTAACTGATCCCTTTGGGACCACTCGATCACACAGTCTGGTGTGTTCTTCCATGTGGACTTTGTTGCTTCTGAGCTAGATGGCCGCTTGTTTATCTTCAAGCCTTTAAGACCCCAGTCACTATCTCTTTTGATAGCTGGGCACCATCAGCTTTCTTCACCACATTTACTTGTTCACCCACTTTGGCTCCAGCAGTTGTGTCGGGAGAGTGAGCATCATAGAGTTCCAATTTAATAAAAGAAGGTATTCATGCATTGAGGGAGTGTTTGAGTAGAAGCCCAAGGTCCTTCCGCCACCTTAATACTTGACCTATAAATATAGACACATAGATCTATTTCCCCATCCTCCTATATATATTTGCATGTACATGTCTTTGTCTAGACCTCCATGAATGCCCTTTGACTCCTAGCTCTTTCTTCCATCTCCCTTGACATTCCTCTGCCCTACTACCATGCTTCATCGCCACCTGGGCTAGAGTATACCTCTTCTCTAAGCAACCTTACCCTTGATCATTTCCCACCAGTCCTGCCACTCCCCCTTCTCTACCATTTGGGGTCCCATGTTTTTCCCTTGTCCCTGGGTTTGTTAACACCACTTCCTTACCACCCCCCTACCCCGACAGTTCCGGGGGGACTTGGGGTGGGGGAGATAAGAATTTTATAACAGTTGAGTCACAACGAAAATTTATTGAACAGGAAAAAGCACAGGTACATGAGGTTTTCCCAAAGGCCTAGGAAAAGATAATTCCATCAGGAGAGAGAAGGCCGTGTTACACAGCTATACGACAGTGGAATGATGAATCCTTTGTAGACTTTGCATCCCAATTGGAAATCTCTGTTTCCAAATGTCTCATAAGCTATCTCTCAATTTCTCTAATAGACGCTGTAAAAATGCCTGGCATCCCTACAAGGAGGAAGGCATGCTGTTAGATTACCTTGGAATATGCAGGAATATAGAGACAGATGAATACAAAGCCAACCTCATGGCAGCTGCCTTGGAAAATTACATAAGACCTAAAAGAAAATGCGTTAGTTGTGGGAAGATAGTGTAGACCACGCAGGCCAATCAGCCTGGTGGCAAAGCTGCAGCCTGTGCCAGATCATGGACCAGGGCCACCTAGTTCAGGTTTAAAAGAACCTTGACTTTTCTCCCACTACAGGAAAGGAACTCATTTGGCTAGATGATGTCGCTCAAGATTCAACAGTAAAGGATTGCCATTAGCAAAGGCTTCTAGGCAAGGAAATAGAGAAAGGAGCTTGATCCAAGCCCTGCCCAACAAAGAGGGAAAGGCAAGACCTCTGCCTAACCGAGAAAAATAATCTTTGAATGGCAGTAATCCCAGGTATCCCCCAACCTCACATCAGGAGAAAAGTCCTGGCAAAACTTGCAAGAGCCCAGCCTATATTGATGCAAAGCTAACTAGCCGAGAAAAGGTTAAAGAGTGCCCTCAACAGCTTGTGACAACTGAAGTTCAGGAGCCTCTGCTTGACAGAGTAATACAGTTTTAAAAAAAATAAATTTGAGGTGGGGAGCTCATACAAATCTTATCACAATCCATACATAGATGAATTGTGTAAAACGACCTTGTACATTCATTACTATCATCATTGTAAAACATTTGCACCCCATTTAAGCCCCTGGCATCAGCTGCTCATTTTCCCCTCTCCCTCCCCACTCCTCCCTCACTCATGAGTCATTGATAATTTATAAATTAATATTTTATGATATCTTATATTGTCCAAAGTCTCATTTCACCCACTTTTCTGTTGTCCATCCCACAGGGAGGAGGCTATATGTGGATCTTGTGATCGATTACCCCTTTCTATGCCACCTTTCGTCTACCATCCAAGTATCACCACTCTCCCTACTAATCCTGAAGGGATCATCCATCCTGGATTCCCTGTGTTTCCAGTTCCTCTCTGTAGCAGTATAGATCCTGTGGTCTAGGCAGCTTAGTAATGTAGAATTGGAATCATGCTAGGGGGCCCAGGGTGGCGGGGGGAGCATTTAGCATCTAGAGGAAAGTTGTTGTTTGATCAATGCTACAATATACCCTGAGTGGCTCATGTCCCCATGGCCTTTCCATAAGGGGATGTCAAGTTGCCCAGAGATGGATTTTGCGTCCCCACTCTGCACTGCCCCTCATTCACAATGATGTGATTTTTTGTTCCTTGATTCCTGATACCTCATCCCTTCAACACCTTGTGATCAAACAAGCAATTGTGCTTCTTCCATGTGGGCTTTGTTGTTTCTGAGTTAGATGGCTACTTGTTTACCTTCAAGCTTTTAAGACCACAGACGATATATCTTTTGATAGCCAGGAACCATCAGCTTTCTTCACCACATTTGCTTATGCATCCATTTGTCTTCAGAGATCATATCGGAGAGGTGAGCACAGAATGATATGAATTGTTTGTTCTTTGATGCCTGATAATTGATCGCTTTGGCACCTCATGATCACACAAGCTGGTGTGTTTCTTCCATGTGGGCTTTGTTACTTGTGAGCTAGACAGCCACTTGTTTACCTTCAAGTCTTTAAGACCCAAAACGCTATATCTTTTGATAGCCGGGAACCATCAGCTTTCTTCAGCACATTTGCCTATGCATCTGCTTTGTCTTCAGTAATTGTGTCAGGAAGATGAGCATCATGGAATGCTAGTTTAATCGAACAAAGTATTCTTGCCTTGAGGGAGTACTTGAATGGAGGCCCAATGTTCATGTGCTGCCTTAATACTAAACCTATAAATATATGCACATAGATCTATTTCCCATCCTCATATATAAATATATTTACATATGTGCGTGCCTATATTTAGACCTCTATACATGCCCTTTGTCTCCTAGCTCTTTCTTCCATTTCCTTTTGCGTTCCTCTTGTCCCACTATCATGTTCAACCTTCATTTGGATTTCAGTAATTCCTTTTGATTACATTACACTTGATCACACCCTACAAGGCTACTACACCCTGCTCACCACCGATTTGGATCACTTGTTCTTCCCTTGTCCCTGGGTTTGTTAATACCACTTCCTTTCCCCCCCTCCCCATCTCCCATGGCCCCCCCAGAACTGTTTGTCCTGCTGTTTTCTCCTCCAGATTGTTCATCCAGCCTATCTTATTTAGACCGATCTGTGGAGATAATAACATGCACAACAACAAGGCAGAGCAAAAGCAAGCTAGAAAACAACAAAAAGCCATTGACAAAAAAGAAAAAAACACAATACAGCAACAACCAAGAAGAAAAGCTTATAGTTAGTACAAGGACTGTTTTTTGGCCTTAGGAGTGTTTTCCATTCGAGTCTGTTGGGGTGTCAAGCCCTGGACCCCAAACCTATTTTTGGTATTCCCCGGGGGCTTCATTGCTCTGTTTCCCTTGCTGTTCTGTTGCACACCCTTCGTGTTTCCCTTGGTGTGGTGGTATCAGATTGGGCACAATTCCTACACTGTCTCTCCAGTGTTGTCTCCTGTAGGGCTATGGGTCAGTGAGGGAAGTTTTGTCTCATAGTGGGGCCGGCCATATGATCTTCTCTGTGGATTTGTTGCTCTGAGCAGGAATATTGTCCTCAAGGCTTGTTTGGCCATGATGTGCTCCACTCTCTCTTCCTCCCCAGTAACACTGTTTTTATCAGGAAGATTTAACGTAAGTACTCAATGAATTCAAATAGATACTGGAATTTTTCAGGAGTGTGTAGAGAACTATGGGACTTTTATGAGGAAAGTCCAACCTAAATTCTCAAAGGGTTCGGATGGTCTCTGGAATTATTGATCAGGATCATGAGATAATTAAGGCAGTGATAAAATCTGATGTTCCTTGGTTTATAAAGAAGGAAGATCGCATAAGCCAAATTTTGTTTCCTTTCCTTTCTAGAGTTAAAATTTATACCTCTCAGGAAAGAGTACTTGAGAAGTGTGACCACCCTGTATTAAATCAAGGGGTCTTTTGGAGTGTTGTTGTAGGGAAACAACAGCGCCCCAACATGGAATTAGAAATTGGAGGGAAAGAGTGTTTGAAATCTGGATATTGGGTCATTTCCTTAGGGCATTCAGGAGGGCCAAAGACCCGCCCACTAACTTTCTCTAAATCGTTTGGAAGGAATGAGAGAAGTTAACCAAGACAGAATATTTCAACATTGTAAAATCCTGCAGTGCAAAAAGCCTGAACAGCAATACGGCTTAATTGAAACTGTAACCTTTTCGGTAAACTTGAAGAGAAAATGTCTGTTTTGTAAATTAATTCAAGAACTGCTGGACAAAGTGGTTAAGAATGTTTTCAGCCTTTCAACTCATCCTGAGTGTGGTAATAAGTTCTCACAATTAGTCATATCTCTGGATTCTCTGAGCTAGGAGTTGGCATTTACATAACCATGAAGTCTATCTAGCTAGTTCTACTGGTCCAAAATCTAGCAAGTTAACTAAGATTTCTAGCAGTACTTTAAAATCTCAGTTGTTAAAACAGAAGGGGGAGAGGGTAGTCTTATGTTTGACAAACTTTGTTTAGTCTTTTTAACCAAATTTTTTTGTCCTTACTAAAAGCTCCTAACAAAATTCAGGCAGATAAACATATTTTCACCTCTACAGAAAAGGCTCATCCCAAGGAGGCCCAAGAAGATGGAAATCACATTTGGGATCCAGGGCCATTTGTCACCTGGAGACAGGGCTTTACATTTATGATTTTGCAGAATAAAACTGATAGACTCCGCATAGAAGGATGCAACCATGTTTGGAGAAAGATAAAGGATACGGACAAGATGAAGGAATCACCCAATCTTCACCATGATTCTGTTTCCATGTGGTTGACACCCTGAAGGGAGGGTCAGTTTGTTCATGTTTTCACAGGCAAAGGATATAGGTGGATTTCTCTTGAGCCAGCTGCTACTACAGTTGTTCAAAACGTCAGGAAGACCTCGCAGATTCCCGAGAATGGCAATGGCTGCCTGCTGAGATATGTCTTCTACTGTTGATTCTGTCTAAGGGACACTCTGGGACTGTATCATAACTGAACATTTTATGCAGTGACAGGGCTATAACAACAGGCCTTTCTTTTGCTGAAAGATCAAGATTTTTTACTTCTCAATTAATGTTAAAATGTGATTGGAATGTTACCAATTTTTTTATAACTCCTTACACATACAATAAGACATTGAGTGATTTGGATGTGATTTGAAAACATTTGCAAGGGCCTAAGGGAAACATTCCATTAAATGTGATTCAGCTAAAGGGAAATTTTCTATACATTCAAGGGTAGATTTAAGGCATTCCAGCAGCTGAGGTGATTAAACAAATGGTGGATGGCATAGAAAGGGCCTGGATCCCACGTGCTTGGGTTCAAAGCATTTCACATAGCTTAAGGGCCAGTCTGACTGTGTTGTTTATCATCATAACTTTGATGCTCACAGTCTCCTTTCGCTTCTATAGGAAGCTAATGAGATATGAAGAGAGACCATGTTGCTTCTGTGACACTATTGAATCTTAAATATAATACAGAATGAGGAAATGTGGGAAACTAGCACTAAGGGAAATATGACTGGGACTTATTCCCTGACTGGTACGGAGGGAATCTGAAAGACTGGTATTCCATGGTAGGAAGACCTCCACTCTGGTAGTTGGAGATATAGTCCAAGAACATTTTCCTGCGGTAATCAATCATTTCCACAGTTCCTCCCCTTAAAGCTGCACTGTCTTAAAATAAGCAAATGGTTGATTCTATGTCCCCATACAAGCAGACATTCCTATTTGCTCTATTTCTTTCCACCACAGCTTCCAATCCCTCTCACTATTTCCTCCAATAACAGATGGGCATAGGAGGATTTTATCCCTCATATCTGGAATCAAAATGTTTGCCATAAGCCTGAATTTTGGGCTATATTAAATTTGCTTTGACAACTCTCAGTGTATAGAAAATAACCACTGCACCCTTATGGCTTTTTTGAATTTTTATATATAAAACAAAAGGGGAAATTGTGGGATATTAACAGACTTTTCCCCAACTTTTTCTCCCACTGAGGTAGTTAGTTTATTGTGTCAACCTGGCCAATAAACACATGTGGGATTAATTGAAGGGCAGAGAGATAAATGGCTTGGCGAGCCTTGTCTTTTTGTCTCTTGCTCTTTGATGATTAGACCAGTGTCTTGCTGCCTTGCTTGGTCTTTTCTTCAATTTGCAAGCTACGCTACCTGTGGGACACCTAACCCATGGACTGTGTCGCTGTAATTTGAGGTTTCTTCAAGACCTGCTTCGCCACACCATTGGAATTTACATTTCTTGAGCTGGGGACTGTCGAATACTATTATTTGGCTGACTGTTGGTAAACTGCCTTGCTGTTTGCTGCCTGTGCCCAGATAGTGTGAATTGGTCAACAGGTTGTGACTGTGTCTCACAACCATCTCAAGGGAGTGAGTTGCACTGAGCCATTTGTACTGCTTTATGATTTAATTAATTGTTTATTTCTTATGTTATACATCTATCTATCTGTATAAATAAATATTATATATATATATAAATATATATAATTTTCAGTATTCTGGTATTGTTTCTCTAGAGAACTCTGTCTAACATTTGGTACCAGGAGTGCTTCTAGAGAAATAAAATCATAAATATGAGTTTCTTAAATTGGCTCTCCAACCTGATGAGTCTTAGCAGGACTAGGAATGCTACTTCTATGCCCCAAAGCATGGATAAGTCTGTTAATCTTACTTTATCCATGGTGTGGAATATCAAAGCTAATATCTACAGTATCACCACAAATAGATGAGCCGCTGGTTAAAGGAAAGACTCTCAGTGATCCTATCTTTGATATTTTCCAGGAGTTTTGTCAGGATGACAAATTATGGATGCTGGTTGGTTGGTCCTTCTTACAATAGTAAGTGTGATCACTCAATCATTTCCCAGACCTGAGCCAGTTTACAGACAACAACCCCTTCAATGAGGAGAAGGCTGGGTCCCTTTGAAGGACGTCCTTGCTACATCACCAATGGTTTATACTGTTAGTCTTTCTTCTAGCCTTCCCCCAAAGGGACTTTCGACCTTTCACAAGAGGGACTGTTCACTGGGACAAAGGAAATAATCAAACTTTTTGTGGATTAATTTACACTGGCTCTGAACTGACACTAATTCCAGGAGACCCAAAGTGTTTCGAAGGCCCACCAGTCTGAGTGGGGGCTTATGGAGATCAAGTTATCTATGGAGTTTTAGCTCAGGTATGCCTCACTGTGGATCCGTTGTGACCCCGGACCCATCCTGTGGTTATTTCCCCAGTTTCAGTATGCATCATTTGAATAGACATAGTTAGTAACTTGCAGAATCCCTATATTGGATCCCTGAAATGTGAAATAAGGGCTATCATGGTAGGAAAGACCAAGTGGATACTACCGGAACTGCCATTGCCTAGAAAAATAGTAAATCAAAAGCAATACCACATGCCTGGAGGGATTGCAGAGATCAGTGCCACCATCAAAGACTTGAAAGGTGCAGGGGTGGTGATTCCTAACACATCCCCATTTAACTCACCTATTTGGCCTGTAAAGAAGACAGATGGATCCTGGAGAATAACAGTGGATTATCATAAACTTAACCAGGTGATGATGCCAATTGCAGCTGCCATTCCAGGTGTGATTTCATTGCTTGAGCAAATTGATACTTCTCCTGGTTTGGTATGCAGCTATTGATCTGGCTAAAACCTTCTTCTCAATACCAGTCTCAAAGGACCACCAGAAGCTGTTTTCCATCAGCTGGCAGGGGCAACACTACACTGTCACAACTCTCCCCCAGGGGTACATTAACTCTTTTGCCCTGTGCCATAATTTAGTCTGAAGGGACTTGATCCTCTGTCTGTTTCACACGGGTCCATTTTATTGATGACATTATGTCGATTGTACCCACTAATGAGGATGTATCAAAGATCCTAGATTCATTGATGCAACATCTGTGTACAAGAGGTTGGGAAATTAACCCAAAAAAGATTCAGGCACCCTCCACCCCAGTAAAATTTTTAGGGGTCCAGTGGTATGGGGCATATCAAGATATTCCTACTAAAGTGAAGAATAAGCTATAGAATTTGCCCACCCCACCCCCCCCCCAATGACGAAAAAGGAGGCACAACGTCTAGTGGGCCTCTACGGATTTTGGATGCCCCATATCCCTCACTTGAGTGTTCTACTTCGACCTATTCATCAAGTGATATGGAAAACCTCCAATTTTGAGTGGGGCCCAGAATAAGAAAAGGCTCTTCAACAGGTTCAGGCTGCCGTGCAAGCGGTTATGACACTGGGACCATATGATCCAGCTGACTCAATGGTGCTAGAAGTGTCACTTGTAGATAAAGATGCAGTGTGGAGTCTTTGGCAGACCCCTATTGGTGAAACACAGCATAGACAATTGGGATTTTGCAGTAAAGTCCTGCCATCTTCTGCAGACAACTACTCACCCTTTAAAAAACAGCTGTTGGCCTGTTACTGGTACTTGGTGGAGACTGAATGCCTCACCATGGGCCACCAACTCACCATGGAGCCTGAACTATGAATCATTAATTGGGTATTGTCTGAACCATTGAATCATAAAGTTGGACGTGCGAAACAACATTCCATTGTTAAATGGAAGTGGTCTATATGAGATCGGGCCAAAGCAGGAGCTGAAGGGACAAGTAAGCTGCATGAAGAAGTGGCCCAAATGCCCACAATCTCCACTTCTGTCTCATTACTTTTTTCTCCTATTCTGTGCCTATGGCCTCCTAGGGAGTTCCTTACCATACTTTAACTGAAGACCAAAAAGTCATGCTTGGTTTATGGATGACTCTGCATGATATGCAGGTGCCACTTGTAAGTGGACAGCAGTAGCACTACAGCCCCTTTCTGGGATCTCCATAAAGGACAGTGGTGAAGGAAATCTTCTCAATGGGCAGAACTTCAAGCGGTGCACCTGGCCATTCAGTTGCATACAAGGAAAAATGGCCACATGTGAGAATATATACTGATTCATGGGTTGTAGCTAATGGCTTGGCTGGATTGTAAGGGAACTGGCAGCAACATGATTGGAAAATTGGTGACAAGGAGGTGTGGGGAAGAGGTATGTGGATAGACCTCTCTGAGTGAGCCAAGAAATTAAAGGTAATTGTATCTCACGTGAACGCTCACCAAAGGGTTACCTTTGAAGAGGTGGACTTTAACAAACAAGTGGATAAGATGACACACGCTGTGGAGACTGGTCCTCCTCTTTCCTCTGCCACTCCTGTTATCGCCCAATGGGCACATGAACAAAGTGGACATGGTGGCAGGGATGGAGGTTATGCATGGGCACAATAGCAAGGAATTCCACTCACCAAGCCTGACTTGGCCACTGCCACTGCTGAGTACCCCATTTGCCAGCAGCAGAAAACATTATGTCCAAGATATGGGACAATTCCTCGGGGATATCAACCAGCAACTTGGTGGCAGGTTGATTACATAGGCCCACTTCCATCATGGAGGGGACAGCGTTTTGTTCTTACTGGAATAGACACCTACTCTGGATATGGATTTGCCTTCCCTGCATGCAATGCTTCTGCCAAAACTGCCATTCATGGACTTACTGAATGCCTTATCCACCGGCATGGCATCCCAGATAGCATGGGTCAGATCAAGGAACTAACTTCACAGCAAATGCAGTGCGGCAACGGGCCCATTCCCATGGAATCCACTGGTCGTATCATGTTCCTCATCATCCTGAAGCTTCCAGCTTAATAGAATGATGGAATGGGCTCCTAAAGACACAATAACAGCACCAACTAGGTGGCAACAACTTGCGGGGCTGGGGCAATGTTCTCCAGGAAGCTGTATACACTCTAAACCAGCAGCCAATATATGGTGCTGTGTCTCCAATAGCCAGAATTCATGGGTCCAGGAGCCAAGGGGTGGAAGCTGGAGTGGCACCGTGCACTAATTACTCCTAGTGATCTACTTTCCACATTTTTGCTTCCTATCCCAGCAACCCTGTGCTCCTCGGACCTGGAGGTCCTGGTCCCAAAGGAATGAATTCTCCCACCTGGAAACAGCACAAATTCCACTGAACTGGCAGCTGAGAATGCCCCCTGGCACTTTGGGCTTGTCATGCCTTTGGACAAACAGGTCTGGAAGGGTGTCACTGTACTAAGTCGTGGGATTGATCCTGATTATCAAGGAGAAATTGGACTGGTGCTACATAATGGAGCTAAAGAATAAATATGTCTGGAATCCAGGAGATCCCAGGGGATGACTCTTAGAGCTACCATGCCCTGTGATTAAAGTAAATGGTAACATACGGCAACCCAATCCTGACAATACATATAATGGCCCAGACCCCTCAGGAATGAAGGTCTGTGTCACCCCAACTGGCAAAAAACCTCAGCCATCTGAGGTGCTTGCTGAGGGCAAAGGTAATACAGAATGGGTAGTAGAAGAAGGTCGATTTACATATCAGCTATGAGCACGTGATCAATTGCAAAGCAAGGTTGGCAATTATCAGAGTATTTTCTTTATGTGTGTTTATTGAATATCTATCTTTTATTCATGTATGATATATCAGATACAATTGCACTTAGCATGTTTTCATTTATAGACAATATAGATATTTGATGATAAGTATAAGTGTCTTTTCATTAATGACCAGAAATTATACATGGCTAAAGAATTGTGTACAGGTGCCAAGTTAGCAAAGGGTGAATTGAGGTAGTTAGTTTATTGTGCCAACGTGGCTGATAAACACATGTGGGATTAACTGAAGGGTAGAAAGATAAATGGCTTGGCGAACCTTGTCTTTTTGGTCTGTTGCTCTTTGATGATCTGACGAGTGTGTGGCTACCCTGCTTTTTCTTTGTCTCAATTTGCAAGCTACACTACCTGTGGGACACCTAACCTGCGGACTGTGTTGCTGTAATTTGAGGTTCCTTCAAGACCTGCTTTGCCACACCATTGGAATTCACATTTATTGAGCTGGGGACCGTTGGACCCTGGCATCTGGCTGACTGTTGGTGACCTGCCTTGCTGTTTGCTGCCTGTGCCCAGATAGTCAGAATTGCTCTACAGAGGACTACTCGGAGGCCCTCAAGGCTTGATGGACTGCCAGTGTCTCATAACTGTCTCAAGGAAGTGCGTGCACTGAGCCATTTGTACTGCGTTATGATTTAACTGTCTATTTCTTATGTTATACATCTATCTATCTGTATAAATGTACATAAAATTATCCGCATTCTGGTTTCGTTTCTCTAGCCCACCATGGCTAACACACCCACCAAAGATATGCCAAATATTAGAGTCTACCTGCCAGCACATGGTGGGATGTCAGATGCACTCAGCCTTCAGACTACTGTCTGGTACCACCACAGGTGGGGTCCATCCCCAACTGTTAAGGACAATGGATTACTTCTGCCTGAAGGCTTTCAGACATCAATCTGGTCCACTGTAGGTGGGGCTCATGCCCTACCGATAAGCATAGTAATTGTTTCCCTGGAGAGAACAGGTCAAACCTGCTCAGTGACATCCAAAGTTAGGCTGCTATCCTAAAACTTGTATCTGCCCATCTTCTCACATGTGTGTCCCTCCACTTCCTGTTGTGTGTATACCCCCAGATTGTCCCCCTCTCTTCACAGTATTGCCTATAGCACAACCTTTTCCTGTGACATATGTCCTTACCTGTAATTAGGGGATTGCTCACCACCCAAAAGGTATGTAAGCCTTGGTTAGTAATAAATGGGTGTCACGCTCCTGCAATTTTTTCTTCCACATCCTCACGGGGACCACTGAGCAGGACTGAGGCGAGCATGCTAACCAGGAAATGTGTCTGACTCCATTATTTCAATCTCTTTTCTATCTCTCATTCTCTATGACTTTATTATAATCTTTATATATCTCAACCATAAAATTGTGCCTCTCCAAAACGTGGTGATTTGTAAGGGGGCTGACTACTTGACAGGGCCCAGGCCCCCAATGATACCTTTGGTATTCATTGGGGACTTGGTTGCTCTGCTCCACTTGCTGCTCCACTGTACACCCTGAATGTTCACCCAGTGCAGCGGGGTCGGATAGAATATGTCTCCCACAGTATGGAATAGTGTTATTGAAGAACCTATTCCTATCTAGGTAGAAATCTAAAATTGTGCCATATTTCCTCTTCATTTTTTATGTCCTATAGATGTGTAGAGACTTTTTTGATATGATTCAATAGTCCTCTCTACCAATACTCAATGGACAGAGATAACTTTCTTTTTACTCAATGATTATTGTGAATTAATCACATTGAAAGACATGGTAAAAATACACTGTTGAGTCTGTGTGGAGTTGTATGTGGTCAGAAATATTTCATAAAACTCGGATGCCTCAGTGAATTATGTCCGGCTGTGTTCTTTAGCCCTCCAGAGAAGGAAATGCACCCATAGCACAGTCATTGCGGGTTACCCTGGATGCTAGAGACACACCAAAATAGAAAGGACAACCTCTTGGGAAGAAGGAATTTGATGGGATAAAAGTTGTACCTGAAGTTGCCAGTTGTCTCCCCAGGGTCAAGTTGGCACAAGTTTTCCTTTTGTTTTTCTGTGAGATCCAGAGAAGTAAATTTCTGAATATGGACAAGAAAAAAGAATATTTCCTTAATGAGGCACATGGGAATTTCTCTGCTAAAGCAACAGGGTTGTAAATACTTCACCTCTCCCGACTCATGTAATTGACAATTTCAGGTGGTGAGGAAACTCAGTTTTATCTTCCAGAGGCCTCACGAGTACTTACATCCTCATGCCCTTTCTGCAGACACAACTTCTCACTTTAGCAGCCGCACGAGGAAGACGAAGCGCTGTTGGACAGAGACTCTTCCACGAAAACACCTGGATGACCTGCAGCAGCCTCACAGGTGCTGGGACGGGGGGTGAGTGAGGGACCTCACTATACTAGCCATGGGGATTTCAATTGGACTAACCTATAAAGCAATTTTAATAATACAACGTTCCGCTAAGTTAAAGCCCCAGGTTCTGGAGTATGATTCTTGATACACTCAATGTCTTCTTTCTCTATTCTTTCTTCATAGTGTTGGCTCATTCATACAACATCTTTCTTTTTTTTAACTTTCAAAAACAGTTTCATTAGCATTTTATCGACATGTTATACAATTCAATAATTGAATCATGTTAAGAGCTGTCAAAATGTCACCATATTCAATTCTAGAAATTTTCTTCTCTGTAGTCATGATTATTAATTTAGTTTTTCTCTAATTGTGGCAAAAATATGCACAGCAGAACATTCTCCAATTCCAAAACTTCTACTTGCACAATTCAGTGTCGTTGATTATACTCTTGATGTTGCACAAGCAACTTCTTCCTCTCAGCAGCATTTCTCCTAATTTCACCACATCTCGCTCTCCCACATTGTTATAAGGATCTATGTAACCTCACTCAACTATTTTGCTCATCCAGCAGCTCCTGAAATATTCATTTAGCACTAAATTATACTCTGGATCCCAATAAATGGGAAGACATTATTCCATCTCTCAGTAATCTCACAGCGTTCGTAGGGTAACAGACATATTTTAAAAAAGAATAAATAAAAAATGAATGCCATACTCTGAGATGGTTCAACAATCCTGGTGAAGTGGATCATATCACTGTCTCTTCTGGGGGGTTAGTGAACACTTCACAGATAATATCTTAATCATATTGATCCTTGAAGGAGGTGACAACAGGGGAGCAATATTGGGATCATTTTTAGAACTGTCATTTATGCTTAGGAAATGACATGAAATAGTTCATATCTGATGACGATTGAAGGCAAGGAATGAGAAGTGGTGGATGAGTGTGGCCACGTGGGCAGCAGTGAGACAACAGAAAGCCATATTCTTACCACAGGATTGACATTTTGAAAGTTGTGGGGAATCGGTACAGAGACTGTGGCAGAGGGTGTGTGCAGTCAGGCTCGCCCTGAGGAGAAATCGTCCTGGTCAATGTAAACAACCCAGCCTTGCTGCTGCCAAATCCATGCAGAGAGAAGAGGTGGAAATAGCGCAGAAGTGAGGGATGTATCATGTGTGACGGGTTGCAATATAATTCACCCTGGAACCCACTGAGTAATGGAGGCATGCTCGACATTTTAAATTAGTTATTTTATTTAATTCCTTAACTCCTCTCTGAAAGTGTCGTCATGAGTGTAATTTAAGGGATGATAGAGATGAGAGTTGCCACAGTGACTTTGGGTGTCCAACACGTGTGATGGCGTCTGGGTGAAGCCTGTTTCCAAGGGGTTTTCATCTAACTCCTGTCTCTTATTTTACTGAATTTTATTGTTTAAACACTTTTATAATTACAGAAAACATCAACTACAGAAACATAGTTTTCCTGGCCTCATCTGTAGTTCCCTGTTATTAATATCTTCATGCAAAGTCCAACATTGCATTTATTGGTCAAGATTTGCTTAGACTCCTCTGGCTGAGAAGAACTTCCTGATTTTGAGGATCATGTTAGTGTTGAGGCCAACTAGTCAAGCATTTTAGACACTGTCTTTCAGTTGGCTTTTGCATCATGGTTGTCACATGTTTCAATTTGTTATGGGTTTTCTTTCTGTTTTTATGAACCAGGAGTTATGTGTCTTATTCATCTATCCTTTTAGAAATAGCTGTAAATCTACTTGGGTCTTGATTGTGATTGTGTTGAACATAGAGATCAAGTGGAGAAGGATTTATATGTTCACAATAGCTATGGTCCTTCCAATTTATGAACAGTGAATATCTTTATTCTTCTTTTAGACGTATTTTGTACATTAGATTCTATCAACTTGTTATCTTTTTTAGACAACTATGTATTAGTATTTGAAGTGTTGTCTTTGTTGATATGTAGAAAACAATTCACTGTTGTATACTTTCATGGTCGTTTCTTTGGGATTTCTCTGTAGACAGTGATAACATCTCTGAACAGAGAGAACTTTATTTCTACCTTCTTAATCTGCATTCCTTCTTATTTTAATTGTTTGCTGTTGCGCTCATTAGGATACCAGAGCAGTATAAAAGTGGTCATCCTTAGCTCCTTCTTGAGCCAAAGTGGAAATTATTTAATTTTTTAACATTGAGCATGATCCCTATTTACAAGTTTTAATAAATGTTTTTTATGGATGTAGGGAATTTTGTGGAAAACTAAAAGCACAAATAATTATTTTAATTTTCACACAATGCTTATTGTACTTTAGTTGATAAGATATGATTATTTTTATGTAGCTGATGTAAGATATTACATAATCTGAATTTCAGATCTTGAATCAATTTTTAATTCCTGAAACCACTCCTACTAGTTGCACTGTACAATTATTTTCATAAGGTGTTTGATTTGATTTGCTAGTATTTGGCTGAGGATATTTCCATTTCTGTTCATGAGTGATGGTGATCTGGAGTTTTGCTACAATTTCTGTTTCTGCTTTGGATATGACACTAATGCTAACTTCACAGCATACATTGGGAAATGTTCCCTGTGCTTATTTTCTGGAAGAGATTGTACAGGATTAATTTCATTACTTTCTTATAAGTTGATAGAATATGTTAGCATTTCTCTAATATATTAAACAATCATTGTCCTTATACCAAATATTTCCCAAATACATTGAATTTTGAGAAAAAATAGTTGAAATCTTCCTTTGTTTTATCTTGTATTTTTTCCTATACGTATTTCAATCATTTACTTATTTTTGAAGAATATCTTTATAATGTGAGTATAGGAATCCTTTTATGTCTTAAAGTTTGGAATACTTATCTAGTTATATTACTGTTCTGGGTGGTGTGGGATTTAGAAGTAGGGATTGTGAGGCTGCTGTCTTCTTTACTGTGATTCTTTCATATATTTAATAATCTCCTGTCTTCTCTTTTTGTCTACACCATTTCCCTCTCAGGAGACTTGCTTGCTTGCTTTCTCTTTTACATGGTAGAATATCAATACAAAGGATCTCTGCGACAGGGCTGACTGGTCCTTGATGTTTCCACAACCATGACTGTCCCCTCAAAATCCCTGAATTATGCAACTCAGTTCTCAGAGGAGGGCAAAACGAATAGGCTCATTTGTAGAGTGTTTTCCTGCTGGATGAGCTCAGCCTGAGGTGTATAATTCAACATTCTGGTTGAAAGTGGAGGGGGTAGGAGAAGATATGACTGAATAATACAACTATGGATCAAGTATCTTAAACAAACATGTTCAGTTGTCTTCTATAATCAGAACATGCAAATGTTATGCCAAACAGGAGAGAGAGTCCATTTTATGGAAAGCTGAATTATGTATCATGTAGGTATCTTTAATTAGTATATACAAATAATATCAAATAACATAATGTTGTTAGTCGGCATCAAGTCAGTTCCAGCTCCTGGCAGACACGTGCATGGAGAGCAGAACCTCTCTCTAAGGTTTCAGGGCAGGGACTTTTAGGATGCTCTCAGTAGGCTTTTCTCTGAGGCTACTCTGATGTGGCTGCAACTGGCAACCTTTCTGGTACCAATCAAGTGCTTCACCGTTTGTCCCACCAGGGACTCAGAATAATATAATAATGTAATATCAAGTAATCTTAATACAGTAACATTCACTGTATTGTGATGTGATGCAATATTACATCTAAGAATACTCATTGAACTCTCAGGCCCCATGTCATGGTGTCTTCCATGGCATCATGATCATCAGATCCCTTGTTTTTCTCTACCCCTAACTGTACACTCAATCCAGCTTCCTGTTTCACTCATTCATAAAGCCCTCCTTGCTACTGCCAGAGCATGTGAGCAATATGCTTGTACTGAGGACTTTGCACTACTTCTACCTTTGTCTAAAATGTTTTCACACTTTTTGTTTGACTAGGATCCTAAATCCCTCCAATTTTCTATTCAAAGTCTTATTATTAAAGATGGCTGTACAACGAAGTGGAGTCCTGGTGCAGTAGTGCTCATGCGTTGGCCTGACACCTGCAGGGTCGGCAGTTGGAAACCACCAGCAGCTCCGTGGGAGTAAGACAGGGCTTCCCATTCCCTTAAACAGTTTCAGGAACCAGCAGGAGGGTTGCTGTGAGTCAGCACTGATTCAAGGCACTGGGTTTTGTTCTATAACGAAGCATTTCCATTCCTTGGTAGAGCTTTTTGTTGTTGTTGTGACTCCTAGCTACATGAATGTGAGAATAGGAAAGTCCACCCAATCCTGCACCATGGTCCCAATTGTTATGTTCGAGGACATATTTTGTAGCCATTCTATCAATCCATCTCATTGAGGGTCTTCAACTTTTGTGCTACTGCTCTACTTTACTTTATTTTATCAAAACAATATTATAAATCATTGACTTATTATTAAGTCAATTGGCCCCCTGGTGATACAATCGTACTCTTTGGGCTGCTAGTGCAAGGTCAGCAGGTCAAAGCTACAACTCTCTTTTCAGAAGAAAGGCTGGGTTTACTACTCATGTAGAGCTATAGTCTTGGAAACCCACAGGGGCTGTTCTACCTTGTCTCACAGGGTTGATATGAGTTGGCATCAAGTTGATGTGAGAGTGAGAGCAAGGAATTCACCCTCCACTTTCAACGCATATATGCTCAAGAAGAACATTTGAGGCCAGAGATATATAATTTTTATTAATTAGATGAAGGTTTATAGAACAGATGATAGTTATGCATTTATTAATTCATAAACATTCTGATTCAACTCATCTCTTACAATCCCACTTTTACCCTATATTTCCAGTGTCCATTTCTTTCCTATCCCTCTGAACTTTGTTCTTGAGGAAATGCTGCCCTGTTGATCTTAAATATTTAATTATTATAGCTGGATGTGTGTTCAGTTCTAGACAGGACTATGTAGTCTTTGGGTTACTCCAGTCTCTCTTGGCCAGTAGGCATGAGATCTTATATCATTTTGAGTTTTGTTCCACAAACTCCCCCAACCCACAACGCATTCTATCTAAGAACTTCTAAGTTGAACTTGTTCAGGGCAGATGATATCTGTAGAGCAGCACCATCTAGTTCTGCAGATCCACAGTTGTGGAGATTGATGTTGGCAGGCTTCATCAGTCTCTTTGCCTCATTCTTTTCATGTGTCTTTCAATTTACACCTTTCTTCTTTCTTCTGGATGAGGAGATGTCAGGAGACACAACTCAGCTGACTCCTCATTAGCTTTGAAATACTGCAGTTCCTACTCATCAAATGAGGGCGATAGTTTAAATTTTTTATTGCAGTTTTCAGTGATTTCCAGAATAATTGGTACAGATAGCAAGTGCTCAAGTAGAAAGCAAATGTTTTGACCATGATGAAGGCAACGAATGTACAAAAGTGCTTGACACACAATGGATGGATGTATGCATTGTGATAAGAGTTGTATGACCCCCTATAAAATGATTTTTTAAAAGATGATGATTGCAACCTATGTAAAAATGTACTTTACACAATAGATGGAGGTATGCATTGTCATAAGAGATGTATGACTCCCACAAAGGGATTAAAAAAAAGAAAATTCTTAACAAACAATAATTAGTCGAACACATTAGTTGACTGAAGAAAACAAAGTTTAATGGAAGTTGTAGAATTTATATTGCTTTTTAAAAAATGTGATTCAAAGAAAGGAAGGTCAATTAGGTTTGTTATCAAAAGATTGAGCATTCACGATTTGTGACATCCTCAACTTAATATTGTATTGTAATTAATTTACCTGCTAAAATGGAATATACAATAGATCTGTTAAACTTGTGTTAACTTCTCACAACTAAGTTTGCATGGCTCTTTTCTTTTCCAGTACTTTCTTCAGCTACATGGAACCAAGAAACCACACGCATTTTCAACATTTCATCCTTCTGGGGCTTTCTGAAGAGGCAGAGCTGCAGCCCCTCCTCTTCGGACTCTTCCTGTCAATGTACCTGGTCACCGTCACTGGGAACCTGCTCATCATCCTGGCCATCATCAAGGACAACCACCTCCACACACCCATGTACTTCTTCCTCTTAAACCTCTCCTTTGTAGACATCTGTTCCACCTCTACCACTGTCCCAAAGATGCTGCTGAACATCCAGATGCAGAGCAGAGTTATTTCTTATGAACACTGCATCACCCAGATGCATTTTTTCCTGCTTTTTACAGGATTGGATCATTTCCTCTTGACAGTAATGGCCTATGACCGGTTTGTGGCCATCTGTCACCCCCTGCACTACATGGTCATCATGAACCCAAGGTTCTGTGGTCTCCTGCTTCTGACCTGCTGGTTATTGAGTGTACTGGATGCTCTGTTACATGCGTTAATGGCTTTGCGTTTGTCCTTTTGTACAGAGTTGGAAATCTCCCATTTTCTCTGTGAACTTAACCAGGTAGTACAACTTGCTTGCTCTGACACATCCCTCAATACCTTAGTGATTTATTTTGTAGCTGGGCTTCTGGGTGTTATTCCACTCAGTGGGATCCTTTTCTCTTACACAAAGATTGTGTCCTCCATTTTGAAAATTTCATCAGCTGTAGGCAAATATAAAGCCTTTTCCACCTGTGGGTCTCACCTCTCTGTGGTCTCCTTGTTCTATGGTACAGCTCTGGGAGTTTATCTCAGTTCTGCTGCTACTCAAAATTCCAGGTCCAGTGCGATAGCCTCAGTAATGTACACTGTAGCTACACCCATGCTGAACCCCTTTATCTACACTCTTAGAAACAAGGACATAAAAGTGGCCCTACAGAAACTTTGTAGTTGAAAATTATTCTCTAAAAAGCAGAACAATCTCTAGATTAGAAAGCTACTGATGAGAAATAGAGCTGAAAATTGCGAAGATGTAAATCATACTTTCCTCAGAGTGCTAATTTGCTTTATAATCCCAATTTTATCTGCTTTCTTTTTATACATAATATATCAATGTTTCCTGTATATTTCTTTCATAGATGTTTATTTGTATCAACAGCCTGTCCTCAGCAGACAATTCTTTTAGGGCGACTGCAGATTGAAACAGGTCATATCCTCCACTGCTAGTCACAGAATATTCCTGTCTACAGTTATTCCATAGGAACAGCATTACTGTTGTTCTCAAACCTGAAAACGTTGAGATACAAATTTTCAAATTCCTGTTCGGGAAGCATTTCCTGTGATCAATTCTGGTGTGAAATATTTGATCTTCTGATCCTTTTTTTTTTAAAGTGAAGACTTGTTAAGTGTTTTGATTTGGAACTTTATAAGCATGTTTTTGAGAGTTGGTTTGTGTCAGTTGAATGGTCAGTATTCTCAGTGAGTTGGCAGGTACGGCCTGGTCATCCCTCATGATGTTCTGTAACTCAGTGCCATCAATGCCGTCACAACTCTGTATTAACAGTCAATTAGCTGCGTGAAGATGAGTGTGGATTGCAACCTCTTCACTCAGCATGGCCCTGATCTACTTGCAAAGATCTTTCTTTAGCTGTGTAGCCCAATTCTCATACAAGTGGATGCTGTGAGAAAATGTATTTGCTTCTTAATGGGCCTTGTTATTGCATCTGTCTTGTTGAGTTCTAATTCTTTGGAATTGAACCAATGGCCTGCCATATTGCCTGCCAATAACGAGAGATATAGGCAACCAGTTCTCTGACCTGTGAGCCTTGTATTTGCTCTCATCTCCAGTGAGAAGCCTGATCTAATGTCATTGTTTTCATCCACATTTGAAGCCATGTTGTTACTACTGAACCCACAAAGCTACATAGGTGAGGAGAAGTCGACTGCGTAACATCGGACATGCTGTGTTTGGAACCAGACTGGACTTATCCACTTCTACAGCTGTGTGCGCGATTTTCTTGATAAAAATGTTTCTGTGTATTATATTTATGATTATCATGATTTTTGCTTCTTTGGAGAAGGAAATCTAGCACCTTTGGTTTGAAAGTGGTTGTAGAGAAACAAAATCATATGCATGAATTTTCCAAATTTGTTATAAAGTATGACTGGTTCTCCAAGTGTTACAACTCTGCCTCATTAATCTGCCACTATTATTAGTAATGAGGGTGCTGTTATCTCAAGTGAAGTGACAATGTTATTATGTAAAATATTACCACCAACAGATTAACTTTTGGTGAGGAATGAATTGCTGGATGATCATGTGTTTGATCATTTTCAACAATTTTGTCAGGTGAAGGAGTATAGGCATGCTGATTGGTTGCTACTACATATAATAGACAAAGTGGTAATTGAAAGTGTTGAGCTCAGGAATTAGGAATCATTTCTCAAATGCCACATAAAAGACCTAGTCACGATACATTTTATAAAAATCCCTATTTCAAGGAGTAGTACAACATAAAACAAAAAATCAGCAGTCAGGAAAAGTTATTTTTCTGAATGAAAGAGTTTTTATGGATAAGAAATCAAACTGTTCAATCAAAGTTATTGGAAGAATATGGATGTTATTTTACATAGCATATATGATGAACAATAATGGTTTTAAATCTAAAAGCTTTGTCTATTAGATATCAGATAGTTAGGTGTAATGGGTAATTTTCTCTATTTAGAAAAAAATTCTATAAAATATCACACACCTCTAAATTAAAGAAAAATTGGTAATTTTAAAAGCTATAGTAAGAACACCAATACATCTCCAAACTATTTGAATGAAAAAAATTTAATTCCAAATACCTGTTTTCTACGGAAAATTGTTCTTTATCTAACGGTCCATATGTTCATACCTGTATTTAATCATAACTGTTCTCTGAAAGAAGCATTTCCTGAATTAGACATGAAACATATTTTCCCTCTCATTTGCTTTAATTTTTTATTTTTAAAAACAAATATGCAAGTGGAATCATGGTAGAAAAGAGATCTTTCTTTTGGGTTTGAAATTTAACACAAGAGCTGTTTTGGAACAATCCAAGTTAAATTATAATCCCAACACAGTGTATAAAAGGGACATGCACACATTTCTAATTTCAATTATCAACCAATAAGTGATGGTAGGACATTTTATTTCTGAAAAGCAAGAATAAGAGTTCAATGTCCATGAGAAGGCTCTGTTCCCAGTGATAACGCTTCATGTCCTGCAATGAGTTTTGCAGATTGTGTTCGTGAGAAGTCTCTGAGAAGTTTAGGGTGTTTCAAGTTAAAGGAAGTAGTCATCACCTGTGTCCTATTCTAGTTTCTGCTAACATTTCATTACAGAAATGATGCTCAATTCTAGGCTATATCAAACGGTGTATTAAATATTATATTACCCACCTACTAAATTTCTAGAAATATTGTACAAACATTTTGTGATATTAAGAAGCCTTGATGGTGCAGTGTGTTAAGTGTTAGGAAATTAGTCCCAGGGTAAGCAGTTCAAACCTTCCAGGCAAAAGATGAGGCAGTCTGCTCATGGAAAGATTTATCATCTCAGTAACCCTCAGAATGCACCCTAGGACCGTGGACTTGGCCTCCCTTTTCTAGCACTTTAAACAACCACAGAGAAGCAAGAAGGAAAACCCGCCACAAAGGCCAGAATTTATCCTCCTGGGGCTCACAGTACATGTTAGTCTGGGTTAACTAGATAAACAAATTCATAAGACACTCATCTGTGTATAAGAGAGAATTTCATTACACTCTCTGACGTCTCCCCTGCCTTCTTCTCTGCTGTCTCTCCCCAGGGAGGAGGCTATATGTAGATTCTTGTAATCAGTTCCCCCTTTATACCCTACATTCTCTCCACACTCCAAGCATCGCCACTCTGACAAAATAATAATAATTTATGAATGATGAATGGTTCATGATGTGTGGGGGAGTGGGGAGGGAGGGAGAAAATGAGCAGCAGATATTAAGGGCTCAAGTAGAAGGCAAATGTTTTGAGAAGGATGATGGCAACAAATGTACATATGTTCTTGACACAATGGATGGATGGATGTGTTGTGATAAGAATTGTACGATTCCCCAATAAAATGATTTTAAAAAAACAGTAGCAAAATGACAGTTATGAAGTAGCAATGAAAAAATTTTATGGTTGGAGGGGTCACCACAACAAGAGGAACTGTAATAAAGGGTGGTGACATTAGGAAGGTTGAGAACCACTGCTTGAATATTCTGGCAGGTACAAATATGGATTATTTCCAATCAGTTATCCAAACGACTGTCTTAAAAATTTCCTGCCATAGACAAGTGAGTGCTTCCAGTGCTTCATCAGCGTGCTTTCTATTGGTATTCCATCAATTCCGGGAGCCTTGCTTTTGGCTAATGCTTTCAGTGCCAAGGAAGAAGTTTCTTGAGCTCCTTCCACACAATTGGTCCTTACTCATATGCCCCTTCCTAAAATGGTGAATGTCCACTAGTTTGTTTTGTTTTTTGTACAGTGAATCTGTGTGTTCTTTCCATCTTCTTTTGATGCTTTCGGCATCATTCAACATTTTCCCATAGAATCTTCATGATTGGGATCTTCATGATCCCCATTCTACCTTGCAAGTAAGTCTGGCTAGACCAGAGGATGGACACTGGTACAGATAGGAACAAGAAACACAGGGAATTCAGGGAAGATGATCCCTCAGGACCAGGAGTGTGAGTGGTGAAACTAGGAGGATAGGGAGAGGGTTGGTTGGAAAGGGGGAACCGATTACAAGGATCTACATGTGACCTCCTCTCAGGGGGATGGACAACAGAAAGGTGGGTGAAGGGAGACGTTGGACAGGAAATGATATGACAAAATAATAATTTATAAATTATCAAGGTTTCATGACGGAGTGGGGAGCAGAAAGGGAGGGAAAACAATGAGGAGCTGATGCCAGGGGCTTAAGTGGAGAGCAAATGTTTTGAGAATGATGAGAGCAATGAATATACAAATGTGCTTTACATGACTGATGTATGTATGGATTATGATAAGAGTTGTATGAGCCCGTAATAAAACGATTAAAGAAATACATCTTAATAAGTTAAAAAAAGAACTTTATATCAAAGAGCAATTTTACATTAAGAAAACATCCCAGCCCATTCCTGATCAACTCCATAAGTCCCCTATTACCCCATATGTTGAGTCCACTTCATAAATTTCTCTTTAACCTCACACAGCCATGCAATGAAGCTCAATGCAGAAAGATCACAGGCCCATGGATGGAAAGTCTTGTGGATCCAGTGGCAGTGGTAGCATCTCCGTGCTGATGTAGGTCTCCAATTGGCTCCTCTAGCTACAGGGCCCTGGCTCTGCTAGAGTAGCTACATGTGAGTTGCCATAAGGCATGTGAAGTAGAGAGTGATAGTGTCCCACCTGCAGTGTGTTACTTATCTTCATCATCCCACTAAATGAGGTCATGAGCTGTGACCTGAATGATTTGCTAAACTCCACCCCTAACTCTTACTAGTCTCAAGTTGACACCAGATTATGGAACTACCACAGACCACCCCTTGTCACCTGGACACTTTCGCACAATTCTTTGACCACATACAATTTTCAAGCAATAATACAATCATATCTGTATCTATCAGTATAACAATAAAATGCATACAATTAAAACATGTGCCACCCTCATTTAAACATAGCATTCTACAAGTGAAGCAAACAAAAATATTCTATACTAATGTAAACACCTCCATCATAATCCTATGAACATACTCCCTCACCTATGAAAGTTGTGAGCAAACCACTTCATGCCTTTATCCCCCCATGTAGGGTATCCAATTTCTTTACTGCCATCTTATATCAATCCAGTGCTCTGAGGAGACAATCCTAATATTTGATGTGAAGGCTGTACATTCAAATTGCAACCTTGTGACCTCAGCATCCATAAGCAAAGTTAAATCTGAGCAGGCCATCCATAAAGTCAGCTGTAATATGCACTAATTCACAGACTCAAATATCTCTTCATCTTGTCGGGTTCTGGTTAACTCAGTGTGGGCTGCCTCACTTCGCTTCAACAAGGTGCCCCATTAACTGGCTTGCTTTCAGACCATGGGACCCATCAAAAATTTTCAACAACTCCAACCCTCTTGTGCTAGGACATGAACTTTAGACCAGTCAACCTGCTCTCATTTTCTCCACTAATTCCTATGAACCAGGCCCACGGGTGTCAGTGGCAAGACTCAGCCCATCTCTTGATTGCTGCACTTCTCTCACTTGCACTCAGCATGTGGATCCAAATGGTCACTTAGCAAGCATTTCATCCTGCCCACAGGCTCCTTTAACAATTCAGTCCTATAGTGGAGAGTTCCTTCCTTATTCCAAATTATTCCAGCCTTAGGCACAAACCACTAGTTTGAAATAGAAAAAAAAAGCAGAGTTCCTTCCCCCATCCCCCACACCCCAATTTGTCAACAGCCCCCTGGGTAAAACTCTTCACCAGTGAATGTCCTAAACACTCAAGACACTGGGTGGGGCTTATCCATTTAGAACCCTCTTTGCAGTTTTGTCCTGAATCCATTTGAATTTCAATTTAATGGCTGAAGGCAAGTATTCTTCCAAACCCTCTATTCTTACTCCCCCGGAATCATTTCTACCAATCGTTATAACAATAGGCTGAAGGAAATAGTATAAACCTACTTGTATTAGTCTGGGTGCTTTAGAGAAACAAATCCACAGAAACTTACATATAAGGGTAAGTTTTATATAAAGTTTAAGTGCACATCAAGAAAACATCCCTACACAGTGCTGCCCAAGCCCACAAGTCCAATATTAATCCATTAACCTATATGTCCAACACTAATCCACAAAGACCTCCTCCATCTCACAAAACAGAAAAAGACAAAATGATGCCGACTACTGGAGGAAAGCCAAGTCAGTGAATGTGTAAGCACATCAGCACTGGCAGTGGTCTCCACACAGTGCTGTAGCACCCAGGGCTGCATTGGGGTAGGTTCATGAGGCTTCTCCACAGGGATGTCTTACAGAAAGTGAGCCCTACAAGCTAAAGCAGGGAACTGGCTAAGGCAGATGCACGCTGATACGAGCATCAGAAAGACTGAGACAAAAGAACTAGAAAGGCAAGGCTCACTGAGCCATTTATCCCTCTGTCTTTCAATTAACCCCACATGTGTTTATCAGCCAGGTTGACACAATAAACTAACTACCTCAGTAGTAGAGCGGGATCCTAAACTCAATCTTAAAACAATCAAATTCTATCCTTATCTTAACTTATCCCATGTGGTCTTAAAACCTCTGTCTGCATTGTTTCAAGCCAGGGTAGGACTTTCTGGCAGCCATTGTTACCTCAGTGAGTCATTTTCACTAAGCAGCCAGGTCTCAGAGAAATTCAAGAGGCAATTTTCCACTTGAGCTCACAATTTACATTCATCACAATCATTCTCACCTTTTCAGACAGGATTAACCAAAGGCAATTTCTAGAAATCAAAACCTTAAATTCCCATATTCTTTCCAGAAAACAACCCAGTAAGCTCCATGGCTATATCTGACCTCTAGCTAGCCAAAGAAAAACTACTATGAGGCAGAGGTCAAGGAAGCATCCACTCTCCATCTTTACGATTTGTTTTTCCAGTACCCTACTCCCAAGGTACTATAATGTGTTCATCTGGCTTGACTAGGGAAACAAATTTATACACACTCATATATGTGTAACGGAGAGCTTTATGTCAGAGAGCAATTATACATTAAGAAAACATGCCAGCCCAGTGTCGATCAAGTTCAGGATGGTGATGTTAACCCACACGTTGATTCTGGTGCATAAATCTCTCTTTAGACTAATGCAGATACCCAATTTAGGAATATCACAAGCCCATGCATGGAAAGTTTTGTGCATCCTGTGACAGTGGAAGCATCTTTATGCTGGTGTGGGTCTCCACGTGGTTCCTCCAGTTCCAGGGCTCTGGCTCCATCAAAGTAGCTCCATGTAGCTTGTCATCAGGAACACTAAGCAGATAGTGTTTCCTACCTCCAGTGAGCTAGTTATATTTGTCACACCTCCAAACAAGGTTATCAAGCTGCGGCATGATTCACAGGTTAAATTCCACCCCTTAATTTTTAATAGTCTCAAGTTGACACCAGATTAGGTTACTACCACACAGACAAACCCCTTAGAGGAACACTTTGACTGTTCTTTTCAATGTCCTGTCACCTTCAACGGGAATCTTTCATTATCCTGTTCTTTATTACTGACTCACACCTTCACAGTTTCATGTCTTCTATCTTCTCCAATCACTCTTTTGCTGCACCTCACTACACTAAAGTTTCTGCTGAACATTCATAGTAAAACAATTGTCTATGCAGACTATGTTGCCCAGATATGTATTTGTTCATGCTTTTTGAGGATATGAAATACTTTCCTCTGACTGTTGTGGTCTCTTATTGGCTTGGGATCACCTGTCATCCTCGGCATTACCTGTTTTGATTATCTTTAGGAAAATCTTACTGGTTTGTGATATGAATGTCAATATTTGATCACTTCCAGATTGTTTTGGGGTTCACATTCTTTTTGACTTGGCACAAGGATCTGCAAGCCAGTTGGTCTGGTACCTGTCTTCCAATTTGTTTTAGATGTGTGAGAGTTTGCAGGGCTGCATTGGTTTGTTGAAATATTTTGATTAATATTCCATCAATTCTTGGAGTCTTATTGTTCACCAATGTTCTCTTTGGAGCAGATTAGACTTCTTCCTTTAATCCCAGCTGTCCTTGATCATGTGTTATCCCTGAAATGGCTGAACATTGACTAATTCAATTGGTAATGTGACCCAGTTTATTTTCTGTCTTCTTTGTTGCTCCCTTTATTGCTCAATATTTTATTCTTAGAATCCTTCAATATTGTGACTTAAGGCTTATGTTTTATAGTAAGAAATAAAGATAATTTCATTCTTCTTCCTCGTCTGTCTTACCATGAAAACCCTCTGAATCCTATCTATTCACCATGTGTGACATTGCTAGTATTTGCAATTCCTGATGTCCAGTGTCCAGCATTATAGCAACATGTGGGGAAGATCACTCCACAACCTGCTTATCCTGTGAAATGTAGTGATTTCCACAGCTTTCCCAAACTCCTTTTGGAGATAAGTTATCGTGAATTGTTGTAATATATATATATATTATTATTACAGCATAGTTATTATAATATAAAAGATATATTGTGTGTTGAAATATACATCTGTGTGATCACAAGGTGTATATGGGATCAGGTATCAGGCATCAAAGACCCAGAACGAAAAAGCATATATATACATATATATATATCACTATATAATCCTATAGTGACCACTATTAAGCTGTATTTTCCTTCCTTATAACCTGTCTCTTTTGATACCTGTCCTCTCAGAATAATATCTCATCAAATCAAGTAATGACCAGACCGAACATGCACAGAAAGGACAGTCACAACTTTGAAGTCATCTTGGTATAAAAGTATTTTGGTCAAGGAACCAAAAGTCAATAGAAAGATGTACTCACACTGTTGATGGTGGTATCAGTGTCTCTGAACTAACCCTTCAAGGAGATTTCTTACTTTCTGCTGATCAAGAATGGCCAGGAGAGTTACAAGTGGGCCACCAGAAGTTGTAGTGAGTAGTGCCACTTCCATCTTCTCTCCTTGGTTCCTAGACGTGTGAGTCTTGGCTATTGGAGCATTGGAACCACATATTGAACATTGGTTATAGCATATATAGCCTCCTGGAGAACACTGTCCCAATCCTGCAAGGTATTGCCACCTAGCTGGCATTGTGATTGAGTTTTCAGAAGATCACCCCACTGTTGCATAAAGCCAACTACTTCAGGATGTTAGAGAACCTGGTAAGACCAGTGTATTCCAGGAGCATGCACTCATCATACTGCTTCATGTCCTGGAAAGTGAATATTTTGATTTGAGGCAATGCCATGTGTGTAAAGAATTCTGCAAGTCTATGAATGATAGCTTTGGCAGAAGCACTGTGCACAGAGAAGGCAGATCAGTATCAAGAACAAAACCAAACTCTCTGTCATTAAATGAAATATAACTCATAATGTCCCTATTGGACAGGTTATATTTGCTTCTGTTGGGTTCTGAGACTGGTACTCTTTACAGGAGGAAAGCTTCTTCTTTCAGAGCCATATGTGGTTTCAAAGGGCTGTCCTTGCAGTTAGTAGCCTATTTTGGAAATCACAATAACCAGGGCTCATAAATGGTTATTCCAATAAGAACAAAATTGTGTCCTTTCCATAAAGGAGATGGTTCCATGTAACCAACCTAGAAGAGTGGTCTCACGTTTCAGCTTAAGTGTTGGTCTTTGCCGCTGAGAGTTTTGTCACTCATCAGTGGCAGTGTCCAAACAGAACCTTCATACCTATCACCATAACCACCCTTTTCGTGAACCAATTGTGTAATGATAAGAGTCAGTGGGGAGATCAGATGGCTATCTTCCCAGAATGGGTCATCTGATACACTGTTTTATGAAAATCCTCCTCTCCACAGAGAACACTTTGGTGAGCATTGACAAGAAACATGAATATGCTAATTATAACTAACTTCCCTACTCCATTTCCAGTGGTTCTGGTTGTTGATAGTTCTGGGGGGACACAGGAGAAGGGGAGGTGGGCAATGTAAAGGCAAGGAAAACTGAATATGATTGTGGGACAAGAGGAAAATAAGGGAAATAGAGGAAAGAACTAAGAGGCAAAGGACATTTATAGAGGTCTAAATACAGGCATGTGCATATGTAAATATATTTATGTATAACAATAGGGTAATAGGTCTACTAAGGTAGCAGATGGACATTGGGCCTAGACTCAGGTACACCCTCAGATGCTATATCTTTTTATATCCAGACACCATCAGCTTTCTTCCCCACATTTGCTTATGCACCTATTTTGTCTTCAGTGATCATTTCAGGGAAGGTGAACATCATAGACTGCCATGTTAGTAGAACAAATTGTTTTTGCATTGAGGGATTACTTGAGTGGAAGCCCAGTGCCCATCCACTACTTAATACTTTATAAATAAATATATGTACATAAATCGATTCCCCTGTCATTGTATATAATTATACTTACATATATACATGCCTGTACTTAGACCTCTATAAATGTCCTTTGCCTCCTACTCCTATCCTCTCTTAAATTTTATGGTAAATTGAAAAAATATATTTATTCAGGAATGAAGATTTTGCCCAACTTTCATTCTTTCTCACATCCTGGTCTTTGGAACAAAAGCACTCTCCATATTTTAGCAATTGGGTTCAATGGCTCCTCCCCAGAAGGATTGTGTACACCTCTCCTAATACCTTCATATAGATTGGATCTTTCACACAATGCATACATAACTCTCTGTACTCTCCATTCATAATATAGAAATCTGGTTTTCAGCATATGAATCTGAAAAATTAGCAACATATCTTTGTAACCAATAATATAATAATTTGTTTATATTAATGTGTTACAAACCAAAACCCAAATTCACTGACATTGAGTCGAAGCTGATGCATAGAAACCCTTAAAATGGTGTTGAACTACCCCTATGAGCTTCTCAGAGTTTAACTCTTTGCCAGAGTAGCAAGCCTCTTTGTTCTCCCGCAGAGTGACTGTGGGTGGTTTTGAATGGCTAACCTTTCAGATCCCAGTCCAGTGCATAATCACTATGCCACCAGGGCTTCTAGGAATGTATTCAGTTATATGAAATGTGTCATATTCTTAACATATTTCTATATATGAGAGATCTGTTTTATGAGGATACTATGAAATACACATGGAACACTATGTATGAAATATTCTTAAATTTTTATTTTAGTTTATTGGGGGCTCTTAGAGCTCTTATCACATTCCCTGCATATATTCATTTTCACAAACACATCTGTACATGTGTTGTCAACATCTTTTTCAAAACATTTTCTTTCTACTTGAGCCCCTGGCATCAGCTCCTCATTCCTCCACCCCACCTTCCTTCATAACTCCTTGATAATTTATCAATTATTCTATTTTTCCTGTCTTGCACCAACTGCTGTCTTTTTACCCACTTTTCTGCTGTCCATCTCCCTGGAATGGGGGCCATATGTCTATCATTGTGATCGGTTCCCCGTTACTCGCCCCACCCGCTTTACCCTCCTAATTACACTGCTCCATTTATTGGTCCTGAGGGATTTATCTGTGCTGGATTCCCTGTGCTGTGAGCTCTTATCTGTACTAGTAACCATGTGCTAGTCTATCCAGATTTGTAAGATAGAATTGGGGTCATGGCAGTGGGAGTGGAGGAAGCATTAAGAACTAGAGGAATGTTGTGTGTTTAGTGGGTGCTATACTGCACCTGACTTGCACTTCCCTTCTTTGTGGCTGTTCTGACAGGGTGTGTCCAATTGACTGCTGATGGGCTTTGAGTTTACAGTCTGCCCTCGCCCTCATTCCTATTGATCTGTTTTTTGTTTGATTCGTTTTGGATCTTTGACACCTGATACCCGATCCCATCGACATTTCATTATCACACAGGTTGGTATACATCTTCATGTAGACTTTGTTGCCTCCCAGCTGATGACCCCTTGTTTATCTTCACACCTTTAAGACCCCAGAGGGTATATCTTTTCATGGCTGAGCACCATCAGCTTTCTTCACCACATTTGCTTATGTATCCATTTTGGCTTCTGCAATCATGTCAGGGAAGGTGAACATCGTAGAGCACCATGTTAGTAGAACAAATTGTTCTTGCATTGAGGGAGTACTTTACTGGCAGCCCATTGTTCATCCACTATCTAATACTTTATCAGCAAATATATGTACATAGATCTATTCCCCTGTTATTGTATATAAATATACTTACATATATACATGCCTGTACTTAGACCTCTATAAATGTCCTTTGCCTCTCAGTTCTTTCCTCTGTTTCCTTTTACTTTCCTCCTCTCTGACTATTGTGCTCGGCCTTCAGTCAGGTTTTGGTAATTCTTTTTGGCTACATTGATCAAGCCCCCCAAGCAACCTACACCTGCCTCACCATCAATATTCCACAACTTATTTTTCCCTTGTCCCTGCGTTTGTTGGCACTCCCCTTCTTTCCTCCCATCCCTCCCTCTCCCATGTCCTCCAGGAACCATTGGTCTCATTGTTCTCTCCTCTGGATTGTACATCCCACCTATCTTGTACATATAGACAGTAATACACACAAACACAAAGCAGAGCAAAACATCAAAAAGAGAAGACCGAAAATAAATCCATAAAAGCTAATACAATAAAACAAAATAAGTAAAACCAACAGCCCAAATTGAAAAACCCTGAAACTGCTTCAGATGTGGGTGTTGACCTTTATGAGTGTTTCCAGTTCAGTTCTGGGGGGCCAGGCCCTGACCCCCAACTCCAATTTTGATATTCATTTGAGACTTCGTTGCTTTGCTCCCCTTGCTGCTCCTCTGTACACCCTTAGGTATCACCGTGGTGCGGTGGGGTGGGGTTGGATCGGGCATACCTCCCACAGTATGAACTAGTCTTCTAGGAGATCCTATTCCTGTCTAGGTAGAAATCTAAAGTTGTTTCATCTTCTCTCTTAATTTTGTGTGACCTGTAGATGTTTAGAGACTTTTGGAGATGATTCGATAGTCCTCTC
The DNA here is from genome assembly GCF_050624435.1 of Tenrec ecaudatus. NCBI lineage: Eukaryota > Metazoa > Chordata > Mammalia > Afrosoricida > Tenrecidae > Tenrec > Tenrec ecaudatus. The sequence goes on along the minus strand of NC_134530.1, from coordinate 18,660,582 downwards.
TGCCAATACCTGAGTAAACATGAAATTTTACTTGTGGAACAAGTAACCGTCTCAGAAACCCACAGATGCTGCCGCCAGCATCCACCCCCAGAACCCCTTGCGGCCCCAGTCTTTTCCAGCCAGTGTAGGAGTCTCTCTCCTGTGGTGCTTCTCCCACTTGTGTAGCCTCTGCCCTCAGGCTTAAACCTAAAGACCTGCAGAGACCTGGGTGTGCATGCTGATCTGGCGAGCATTTTCCCCTCACATGGCCCAACTCCAGAGCCCAGATCAGCACCACGTCCCATGGGAGCAAGGCCTCACCAACCTCCGCCTTCTATTAGGCATCGCTAGAACTTGGAGGGAAAAGGAGGGGGGAAATTATATTTATATATATATAGAGAGAGTTCTGTTTTTTCTTTCTTTTTTCTTTCTGATTTTTATTTTCCCTCTTCTTTCTTCCATCTTATTATTATTATTACTTCTTTTCTGCCCCTTTTCTATAGGTTTTCCTTCTTTTTCTTTTTCCACTCTCACCATTATTATCACTCTGTTCTCTCCTCTTTTATAGCTCCTTCTTCTTCTTTCTGTCTCACCATTTTTTTCTTTATCCTGCCCGTCCCCCCCCCCCCGAATAATTTACTTTAGAGGACGGCACTGAAGCTAGGGGAGAGGGGCATGTCTGATCAGAGCAAATGGGAGCAAAGAAGGGGGAGGAAGACAGAGTGGAGCACATCCTGGGCCATCAGGCCTGGAGGATGACATCCCCACTCTGAACAACCCATGGACAGTATGGGCAATATGGCAGATCCCACTATGAGACACACCGTCCCTTGATGGCCCGGGACACTAAGGGGGACAACACTGGAAACTCAGTTTTGGAACTGGACCAGACTGATCCTATGACACCAAGGCAAACCACTAAAAGTGAATGGCAGAGCAACCATGGGAGCATAGCAGGGAGCCCCTGAGGGAATACAAAGGACAGACTCTGGGGCTAAAGCATGATACCCCATGGGACGTGACTGAGGGATACACCTAGAGATAAAAAATCAGACCTTGATCTATTTACAGGTTTTTATTTCTCTCTAATTTTTACTTTTAATTAATTTATTCTTCTATGGGTAATTGGTTTCCTTTTTTGTTGTCATCGCCCATCACCTATCTTGCTATGACTTGATTTTTGGTGCATAGTATTATCTCTACAGATCTATCCAGATAAGAATGACTGAATGAATAGTCTGGAGGAGAAAACAACAGGACCAATGGTTCGGCGAGGGGGGGGGTGCATGCGGGACTCAGGAGAGGGGAAGGAAGGGGTAAGAAGGTGGTACTGACCAACCCAGGGGAGCAACAAGTGATCCAAAATCAGTGGCAAGAAGGGTGTGAGAGGCCTATTAGGGATTCAGCAAGGGCAAGGTAACCTAGATAAATTACTGAAACCCAAATGAAGGCTGAGCATGATAGTAGAACAAGAGGAAAGTGTAAGCAAATAGAGGAAAGAACTAGGTGACAAAGAGTATTTACAGGAGTAAAAAGGATGGAATGTACATATGTAAATATATTTATATATGAGTGTGGGGAAACAGATCTATGTGCATATATTTATAGGTTTAGTATTAATGCAGCAGATGGACATTGGGCCTCCACTCAAGCACTTACTCAATGCAGGAACACGTTGTTATATTAAATTGGCATTCCAGGATGCACACCATTCCAACACGATGGCTGAAGAAAAATTTGTGCATAAGCAAATGTGGTGAAGAGAGCTGATGGTGCCGGGCTATCAAAAGATATAGTGTCTTGGGTCTTAAAGGCTTGAAGATAAACAAGCGGTCAACTAGCTGAGAATAAAAGCACACATGAAAGAAGCACACCAGCCTGTCTGACCACGAGGTGTAGAAGGGACCAGTTATCAGACATAAAAGAATTAAAAATCATATTAGTGGGTGTCCACATTCCTGATATGATCAATGAAGACAAACTTGTGCATAAGCAAATGTGGTGAAGAAAGCTGATGGTACCTGGCTATCAAAAGATATAGTGTCTGGGGCCTTGGAGACTCGGAAATAAACGAGTGGCCATCTAGTTCAGAAGCAACAAAGCCCACATCGAAGAAACACACCAGCCTGTGTAACCACGAACTGTTGAAGGTACCAGGTATCAAACATCATGGAACAAAAAATCATATCATTGTAAATGTGTGAGTGCAGAGTGGAGACTCAAAGTCCATCAGTAATGGATGAATGAAGAGTGGAGACTCAAAGCCCATTGGCAGCCAACAGGACACCCCCTTATTGAAGGGTTGTGGGAAGGAGATGAGCCAGTCAGGGTACAGGGTAGAAACAAAGAAACATAACTTTCCTCTAATTCTTAAATACTTCCTACCCACCAGTATCATGATCCCAAGTCTACCTTACAAATCTGACTAGACCAGAGGATGTACATTGGTAAAGATAGCAACTGGAAACACAGGGAATCCAAGACAGGTGACTCCTCCAGGACAAGTGGTGAGAGTGGTCATGCTTAGAGAGTGGAGGGAATGTGGGATAGAAAGGGGCAAAGGATTACAAGAATCTATGTATAGCCTCCTCACTTGGGGATGGACACCAGAGAAAAGGACAATTGGAGACGTCGGACAGTGTAACATGACAAAATAATAACAATGCATGAATTATGAAGAGTTCATGAGGTAGGAGGAATGGGGAGGGAGGGGGGAAGAGCAGATGATATTAAGGGCTCAAGTGGAAGGCAGATGTTTTGAGAATGATAATGGCAACAAATGTACATATGTGCTTGACATAGTGGATTTATGGATGGATAGTGATAAGAATTGTATGAGCCCCCAATAAAATGATTTTTAAATTTAAAAAAATGTTATTAAACAAATAAAAGGGCAGATAAGAGTGCCCTGACAGACCAAGTCAAAGCAAATTTGTTGTACTCACTGAGGCTCCAGCCCCCACTCCAGTCGCTGAAACATCTCACCACTGCTGGCCACTAAGGCTCTGGGAAACTCTGCCTACATGTCAGTCTGACTCATTCTTATAGTAGGTCATAGGCAGGTGCCTAAAAGAATTCTTAACAGTAACACAGATAAGAGCCCCTGGTCTCGCTGAAATATGGGGCCTATGAAAGGATTGTGAAAAATCAACAGACCACATAATTCCCAACAATAAAAACAGAGAGACAAAACATAGTAGCAGAGCCAACGTCTCTTGTAGAAGAAACAGATACAGATCTGCCACAGAAGAAAATCTTCAGAAGTCTGCTCACAGTAATACAGGAGCTGAGGAAAGCAACCCAGAATAAGGATGCAATGATAGAGGAGATGAAGTTCACAATAGAGAGGATGAAGTCCACTATAGATGGGATGAAGTCCACTCAAGAAAGGGAAGTTCAGGAGCTAAGAGTGGCGGTAGCAGGAGCCACACACAATATCACAGAATTTGGGATTAAGGCAGAGAACCACATCAGTGATTTTGAAGGCACTCAAGCAGACCTGAGCAAGCAGGAAAGACAGTCAGATAGGAAAATTAAAGAAGCAGAAGATAACCTGAGATTAATGACAGATGCTATGAATAGGAATAATATTTGAATAATCAGTCTACCGAAGCACAACAAAACACACAAGTCTACAGCCAACATAGCAAATGAATTTCTGGAAGAAAACTTTCCCACCCTAACAAGGGAGAATCAGACACTCATACAGGAAGCAGAAAGGACGCCAGCTTTACTAGACCCCAAGAAGAACACGCCAAGACATACAATACTAAAAATATCCAACTCTGGGGAAAAAGGGAATAATTTCAGACCAGCAAGAGAACGGAAGACAGTCACATACAAAGGAGCACAGATAAGAGTATGTTCAGAACTATTAGCAGATACCATGAAGAGGAGGAGAGAATGGAGCAGCCTCTTCCAAAAGCTAAAAGAGAAAAATGCTCCCCTGGAATTCTGTACCTTGCCAAGTTATCCTTTAAGAAAGATGGTGAGATAAGGGTCTTCCAACCCTGCAGAAGATACTGGCTGAAACACTATGGCCAGAGAATCAACCTCTACCAAGAACAAGCAAGAGACCACCATATAGCCCATCTCCATCTAGAAGCCAACATGCCAGCAACACTAACCAGTACAACAGGGTCTCAGAGGGAAAAAAAGACAAGATAGAAATGTTCCACTCAAACACAGCACACTGATATGAAGTGAGATAGGCAAACACTCAAAACACAAGACAGGGTATGACAACTATGAATCTACAGACACTGACAATAACTCTGAAACAATGGACTCAATTCGTACATTAAAAGAAAAAGGCTTGAGGACTGCCTCAGAAATCATAATCCATCAAGCTGTGGCCTGCAAGAGACACATCTTAAGCGCACAGACAAAAATACTCTAAGAATAAAAGACTGGCAGAGAGTATACCAATCAAATGGTAACTCAAATAAAAAGGGGTGGCTATCTTAATCCCCGACAAAATGGACCTCAAGATCCAAACCATAAAAAGAGACAAAGAGGAACACTACATAATGCTCAGTTTCAGTAAACCAAGAAGCAATTAGAATATTGAATATTTATGTTCCTAATAATGGTGCGGCGGATTTAATCAAACTATTAAAAAGTTGAAAAAAAGAAATCACTGACTCAACAATCATAGTAGGTAACTTTAACACTCCACTATCAGAGAAAGACAGAATATTTGGAAAGAAGCTCAGCAAAGAGGCCACAGAGCTAACCAATGTAATTAGGCAACAGGGCCTTATAGACATTTATAGAGCTTTCCAACCAAATAAAAAAAAAATCACATTCTTCTCAAGTCCACATGGATCTTTTTCAAGAATCGACCACATGCTGGGATACAAGTCAAGCCTGAGTAAATTCAAATACATAAATATTATTCAGACATCTTTTTCAGATCACCATGGCATAAAGCTGGAGATTAATAAGAGGACATCCAGAAAAGCAAGGGCAACCAATTGGAGGATTAACAACGATATTCTTACAGGTGCAGATTAGAGAGGATATTGGGAAGTTTCTAGAAACTAACGAGAATGAGAATACAACGTATCAAAACATAGGGGACACTGCGAAGGCAGTTATCAGAGGTAGTTTAATATCATTAAATGCATATAAAGAAGAGAGGCTTATGACAGATACGTTAAGACAACACTTCCAACTAGAAAAAAGTCAGCAGAACAACCCCTCCAACTGCAAGAGAAAAGATATAATAAAAATCAGGGCAGAGTTAAACCAGTGGGAAGACAAGAGAACAAGGCAAAGGATAAATACAGCTAAAAGCTGGTTCTATGAAAGTATTAACAAAATTGACAGACCACTAACAAATCTTACCAAGGATAGAAAGGAGAAAACATCAATAGCCCAGGATCACTGATGAAACAGGAGCAATAACAACAGATCCCAATGAAATTAAAAGGATAATCACAAAGTACTATAAAGGTCTGTCTTCTAATGAATTCAGAAACATGGAAGACATAGATAAATATTTGGAAAAATAGTCTCTCCCTAGATTATCTCAGACAGAGATCAAGAACCTCAACAAACCCATAGCAAAAGAAGAAATAGAGAGGGTCATCAAGAACCTGCTAACAAAAACAACCCCCAGGGCCAGAGGGCTTCACAGGAGATTTCTACCAAGCATTCGGGGACGAGTTGACACCAATCCTCCACAAAGTATTCCATAGCATATAAAAGGATGGCAAACTCCAAAACTCATTCTATGAAGCCAGCATAACTCTGATACCCAAACAGGGCAAAGACCCCACAGGTATAAAGAATAACAGACCAATATCTCTAATAAACATAGATGCAAAAATCCTTAACAAAATATTGGCCAATAGTATTAGAAACATATCACCACTGCGACCTGGTATGATTCATCTCAGGGATGCAGGGATGGTTTAACATCCAAAAATCCATCAATATGATACACGACATTGAGAAGAAAAAGGATAAAACAATGTGATAATAGCCATAGATGCAGAAAAAGCATTTTACCACAACCAACACCGATTCCTAACTAGGACACTCATGAAGATAGGATTGGAAGTTCAGTTCCTCAAGTTGATACAATCTATCTAAGAAAGGACAATGGCCAACATCATAGTAAATGGAGAAAAGACAAAAACAATCCCACAGAAAGAAAAAAAGATAAAGAAGCTCCCTGTCCCCAGTTCTACTCAATATCATTCTGGAGGTTCTGGCTAACAACATAAGACACCGGAAGGACATGAAAGGGATTCAAATGGGAGAGGAAGAGCTGAAATTATCCCTCTTTGCAGACGATATGATCTTGTACATTGAAAACTCCAAAAGCTCCACAGCAGGAGTACTTAAAGCAATAGAGGAATATGGAAGAGTGGCAGGATACAAGATTAATAAACAGAAGTTGTTAGGTTTTCTATGCACATCGGCATGATAATGGAAGAGGAGATTAAGAAGGAAGTATCCTTCACAGTAGCTAAGAATAAACTGAAATATCTAGGAATATATTTAACAAAAAAAAACCCTAAAGCGCTATACAAGGAAAACTATAAGCCCCGACTACAGGAAACCAAAAGCGACCTCCACAAATGGAAGAACATCTCCGGCTCATCATGGATTAGAAGGTTTAACATAGCAACGATGGCAATCTTATGTAAAGCACTTTACAAATTCAATGCTATGCCAATTCAAATACCATCAACTTTCTTCAAAGAATTGGAAAAACTGATCACCAATTTCATATGGAGAGGGAAGAAACCCAGAATTAGCAGAGAACTCCTCAAGAAGGACACAGTTGGAGGACTCACCTTACCAGATTAAATGCATATTGCACACTTACAGTGGTCAAAACAACGTGGTACTGGCACAATGACAGACACTCAGACCAGTGGAAAAGAATAGAAAGCCCAAGAATAAAACGATCAGCATATCGACAACAGATCTTTGACCAGGGTCCCCAAACCATCAAGTGGGAAACGTAGACCCTTTTTAACAGGTGGTGCTGGAAACAATGGATATCCACATGTAAAAAGATGAAATAAGACATTTACCTCACCCCATGCGCAAGAATAAACTCAAGGTGGATCACAACCTAGAAATTAAACCCCAAACCATCAGGACCATCAAGGAGGGAATCGGGACTAACCACAGAATACTGGCCCAGGGAAATCATAGGCTCACTGAAATAGGGAACAGTACACACACAGGTGAACTGGAAATCGTCAAATGGGATTTAATAAGAATAAAGCACGTGTGCATCTCCAAAGACTTCACCAAGAGGGTGACAAGACAACCCACAGACTGGGAGAGGATTTTTAGTAATGACACATTGGACAAAGGGCTCATTACTAAGATCTACAACACCCTCATGACAGGCAAACAGAGGAAAACAGTTAACCCCCTAACGAAGTGGGCAAAAGAACTGAAAGAACTTTCACTAGGGAGGAGACCCATATGGCCAACAAGCATATGAGAAAGTGTTCCTGGTCATTAGCCATAAGAGAAATGCAAATTAAAAGGACCAAAAGATATCACCTAACACCCCTAAGGCTAGGCCAAATAAGAGAGCAACAAGTGTTATAGGGGCTGTGTTGAAGTAATAATCCTCCTCCACTGCTGGTGGTCGTGTAGATTTGTACAGCTACTGTGGAAAGCAATCTGGAGATACTTAAAGAAAATGGAAATTGATCTACCTTATGACCCAGTCATCCCTCTACTGGGCATACACCCAGTGGAGGTAAAAAATAAAACACGACCAGTTATGTGCGCTCCAATGTTTATTGTGGCACAATTCACAATCACAAAGACTTGGAAAAAGCCTAAGTTTCGATCGATAGATGAATGGATGAGTAAACCCTGGCACATACACACAATGGAGTACTATGCAGCACTGAAAAGCTCGGATGATCACATGAAACATGTCGTTTCCTGGGAAGAGCTGGAAGGAATCATGTTAAGTGAGGTAAGCCAAATTCAAAAGGACAGATATAACATGAGTCCCTGAGGAAAGCACACTCAGCACGGCAGGAATAGAAGAATAGATACCTATCTCGCAATAAACGGGTGGAAGCATAGATAGTTGAGGAGAGGGCAGACCACTCCCAGGGAGATACATGAGAGTATCCATCATAAAGAAGGGGAAGGGGAGCAGGTGGAGGGAGAATTAGAGTGCAGAGAAACTGAGTTGATGGCATGGGGGGAAAGGACACTAACCCACTCAGGGGGAGTGTGTTGGTTGTGTCCCCACAGAGCAGGAATGTGCATACAGACCCCACAATAACACGCAAACCAAGTGGGCAACCTAACACGTGGAGAAATCGACAAAAAACTGGACCATACACTCGGCCATAATCATAATCTGTCCGACCCCCACCATGGAAGGGAGTGCCACAGAAAATGTATCCTCTGGACTGGGAAAGAAACTAACCTATCATACCCAGAATGAAGCTCTAGCAAATAAAGGAGGAGGAAGGAAGTGGAGCACACCTGGGCCCACCAAGTTCAGAGAACAATAGCCTGGCTCAGAGCACCCAGTGCAAAGTACAGACCATATGGCCGGCCCCACTGCGAGATGCGACATCCTGCACTGACCCATGGCCCTACACGGGACAGTACCGAGACACAATGTGTGTTGTGGGACTGAGCTGACCCCACCACACTGAGGCAAAACACTGGGGGCATGCTATTAAGTTGCGTGGGAAGCAGAGCAAGGAGGTCCCGATGGAGTATAAAGGATGGGCTTTGGAGCCAGAACGTGGCACCTCATCAGACTAGCCCGGAAAATACTCCTAAAGGTCAAAAAACAGACCTTGAACTATTAACAGGCTTTTCTTTTTTTCTTTTGTTTTTTTTCTCTTCTTTTAAATTTTGTGTGTCTTTTTTGTTTGTTAGCTTGTTGGTGTTGCTGCAGTCATCACATGTCCTTATGGCCACTTTGTTTGGTGCTGTTGAAGCCATCCACAATTTTATGTGCTTATGATTATCTCTGCAGGTCCATCTAGATAAGACAGGTTGAATAAACCATGTGAGAAGAAAATAACAGGACCAATGAGAGTGTGGGAGGTGGGGGAAGGGAGGAGGTGTTGGCCAACCCAGGGACAAGGGAAAAACAAGTGTTTCTAAACCATTGGCAGGGAGGGGAAAGGAGGAATGGTAGGGAGTTACCAAGGGCAATGTAACTGAGATGAATTACTGAAACCAGAATGAAGGCTGAACATGTAGTGGGACAGGAGGAAAGCATAAGGAAATAGATAAAAAGGAGTAGGAGACAATGGCATACACAGTGTCCTAAATACAGACATGTACATATGTAAATATATTTATGGGGAAATAGACCTATGTGCATATATGTATAGGTTTAATAGTAGGGTAGCAGGTGGACATTGGGTCTCCTGGCATGCATTCCCTTAATACAAGAACACTTTGCTCAGCTAAACGCTCCTTCCATGATACCCACCTTCCTGACATGATTGCTGAAGACAAACGTGTAAATGAGCAAACGTGGTGAAGAAAGCTGATGGTGCCCGGCTATCAAAAGATATAGCATCTTAGGTCTTAAAAGCTTGAAGGCGAACAGGCAGCCATCGAGCTCAGAAGCAACAAAGCCCATAGGGAAGAACACACCAGCATGTGTGATCATGAGGTATTGAAGGGATCGGGCAGCAGACACCAAAGAACAAAAACCATCATTGTGTGATGACCTTCCCCATATAAATGCTGAAGATGCATGTGTGCATAAGTACGTGTTGTGAAGAAGGCTGATGGTGCCTAGCTATCGAGAGATATAGCATCTGGGGTCTTAAAGGCTCTAAAGTTAGCAAGCGGTCATCTAGCCCAGAAGCAACAAAGCCCACATGGAAGCAGCACACTAACATGTGTGATCATGAGGAGGTGAGGGGACCAGGTATCAAGCACCAAAGGCAGTGGGAAAAAATCATTATCATCATGAATAAGGGGAGCACCTGTAGGGTCCCAATGCCCATCTGTAGAGAACTGTACATCCCTTGCAGAGGGGTAGTGGGGAGGAGATGAGTCACTCAGGGTTTAGTGTAGCAATAATGAAACTCACAACCTTCTGCTAGTTCTTAAACACTTCCTACCCCCAACTATCATGATCACAATTCTACCTTCCAAACCTGGTTAGACCAGAGGATGCACAGCAGTACATATGGGAACTGGAAACACAGGGAATCCAGGACAGATGAACCCCCTCAGGACCAGTGGTGAGAGTGGCGATACCGAGAGGAAAGGTGGGGTAGAATGGAGGAACCAATCACAAGTATCTACATATAACCTACTCCCTGGGGGATGGGCAACATAAAAGTGGGTGAACGGAGACACCAGACAGTGGAAGGTAAGATGAAATAATAATTCATAAATTATCAAGGGAAGGAAGAGATAAATTATAAATTATCATGAGTGAGGACAGAGAGGGAAGGGAAGGTGAGGGAAAAAAGGAAATTGAGGAGCTGATTTCAGGAAGCTAAGCAGAAAGCAAATTTTGAGAATGATGAGGACAATGAATGTATGTGTGGTATGCACAATTGATGTATGTGTGGATTGTGATAAGAGTTGTATGAGCCCCAAAAAATGATTTTTAAAAAGGAATAGTGGTATAGATGAATCTATTCCTATCTAGGTAAAAATCTACAATTATGTCATCTTCTCTCTTCATATTTTGTGTCCTATAAATGTGTAGAGACTTTTTAAAGATGATTCAATAGTCCTCTCTGCCAACACCTGACTGACAAGGATGACTTTCATTTTATTCAAGTGTTATTGTCAATTACTCACAATGAAAGACATGGTAAAAATACTTTGGTTAGACTATGTGGAGTTGTATGTGGCCAGAAATATTTCATAACACTCTGATGCCTCAGTGAATTAGGTCCAGCTGTGTTCTTTAGCCCTCCAGAGAAGGAAATGCACCCATAGCACAGTCATTGTGGGTTACCCTGTGTGCTAGAGACACCAAAATAGAAAAGACAACCTCTTGGGAAGAAGGAGTTCAATGGGATAAAAGTTGAACCTGGAGCTGCAGGTTGTCTCCCCAGGGTCAACGTGGCACAAGTTTGCCTTTTGTTATTCTCTGAAATCCAGAGAAGTCAATTTCTGAAGGTGGACAAGAAAAAAGAATCCTTCCTTAATGAGCCACATGGGAATTTGTCCGCTAAAGCCACAGGGTTGTAAATACTTCACCTCTCCTGACTCATGCAATTGACAGTTTCAGGTGGTGAGAAAACTTAGTTTCATCTTCCAGAGCCCTCACGAGTACTTACATCCTCATGCCCTTCCTGCAGACACAACTTCTCACTTTAGCAGCCGCACAAGGAAGACGCAGCACTGTTGGACAGAGACTCTTCCATGAAAATACCTGGATGACCTGCAGCAGCCTCACAGGTGGTGGGATGGGGTGTGAGTGAGGGACTTCACTATGCTAGCCATGGGGATATCAACTGCACTAACATATAAAGTAATTTTAATGATATGAAGTCCTGCTAAGTTAAAGCCCCAGGTTCAGGAGGATGATTCTCGATATACTCAATGTGTTCTTTCTCTGTTCTTTTTTCTTCGTGTTGGCTCATTCATCCAACTTTTTTCTTTTTTAAAACTTTTAAAAACACTTTTATTAGCACTTCATCCACATGCTATACAATGCAGTAATTCAATCAAAGCAAGAAGAGCTGTCAAAGTCACCATATTTGCTTCTAGAATACTTTCTTCTTCCCTGTAGTCATTGTTATAACTGTAGTTTTCTTTCTAATTGTGGCAAAAATATGCACAACAGAACATTCTCCAAGTCCAAACTTCTGCTTCTTACTCTAAATACCACTTATCCTTATTTCACCACATCTCTTTCCACAACGTTGTTAGAAGGACATATATAACCTCACTCAGCCATTTTGCTCATCAATCAACTCATGAAAGATTTATTTAGCACTAAATTATACTCTGGGAACCAAGAAATGGGTAGGCATCGCTCCTTCTCTCAGGGATCTCACAGTTTTTATAGGGTAGCAGACATGTATGAGTCCCTAATAAAATGTAAAAAAAGAAAAAATGATTAGGGCAAAGACTGTACAGATGTGCTTTATACAATTGATGTATGTATATGTATGAACTGTGAAAAGAATTGTATCAGCCCCAATAATTTGTTAAAAAATAAAAAATAATTTAAAAAAAAAAAGAATGAATAAGTAAATAATTGCCATATTCTAAGATGGTTCAATAATTCTGGAGAAGTGGGTCATATCACTGGCCTCTTCTGGGTGAGGATTAGTGAAGACTTCACATACTAATACTCAAAGGAGGTGGCTAAAGGGGAACAATGTTGGTATTATCATTAAAGCTATCATTTATGCTTAGGAAATAACATGAACTAGTTCATATCTGATGGCAATTGAAGGCAAGGAATGAAAAGTGGTGGATGAGTGTGGCTAAGTGGGCAGCAGGGAGATAACAGAAAGCCGTATATTGACGACAGGATTGACATTCTGAAAGTTGTGGGGAGTCGGTACAGGGACTGTGGCAGAGGGTGTGTGCAGTCAGGCTCGCCCTGTGGAGAAATCGTCCTGGTCAATGTAAGCAACCCAGTCTTGCTGCTGCCAAATCCATGCAGAGAGAAGAGGTGGAAATAGCACAAGAGAAGTGAGGGAGGCGTCATGTGTGACTGGTTATACTATAATTCACCCTGAAATCCACTGAGTAGTGGGAGGCATCCTTGACACTTTAAATTAGTTATTTTATTTAATTCCTTATCTCCTCTCTGAAACTGTCATCACAAGTTTAATTTAAGGGATGTTGAAAATGAGACATACCACAATGACTTTGTTTGTCTAACAGATGTAATGGAGTGGGTGAAGATTGTTTCCAAGGGGTTTTCATGTAACTCATGTCGCTTATTTGACTGAATTTTATTATTTGAACACTTTTATAATTACAGAAAAAATCAACTACTGTAAGATAGTTCTCTTTAGCCTCATCTGTAGTTCCCTATTATTAATATCTTCCATGAAAAGTCCAATATTGCATTTACTGGTCATGATTCGCTTAGACTCCTCTGGCTGATAAGCACTTCTTGATTGTGAGGATCATGTTACTGTTGAGGTAAACTGGTCAAGCATTTTTATACACTGTCTTTCAGTTGGTTTTTGCCTAATGCTTGTCACTTGTTTCAATATATCTCGGATTTTCTTTTTGTTTTTATGAACCAGAAGTTATGTGTCTTATTCACCTATCTTTTTAGTAATAGCTGTAAATTAACTTGGTTTTTGACTGTGATTGGGTTAAACCTACAGATCAAGTTGAGAAGAAGTTATATATTCACAATAGTTATGGTCCTTACAATCATCAACAAAGAATACCTTTAATTCTTTTATAAGTATTTTGTAGCTTAAATTCTATCAACTTTGCCAGACTTATGTTAGACTAACTTCAATGTATTATTATTATTTTTGAAGCCCTTTCCTTGATTGTTGATATGTAGAAAACAATTCACTCTGCTATAGTTTTATGAGTGTTCCTTTGGGATTTCTCTGTAGACAATGATGACTTCTGTGAACAAAGAGTGCTTTATTTCTAACTTCTCAATCTGTATTCCTTCTTATTTTTAAATTTTTTCTATTGTGCTCATTAGAAGTGCTCATCCTTAACTGTTTCTTAAGCCAAAGTGGAAATTGTTTAATTTGTAACATTGAGTATGATCCCTATTTACAAGTTTTAATAAATGTTCTTTATGAATGTAAGGAAGTTTGTGGAAAATATAAGAGCACAAATAATTATATTAATTTTTACCAAAACTTATTGTGCTTCAGTAGATATGATATGATTATTTCTTATGTAGTTGATATAAGGCATTACATAGTCTGATTTTCAAATCTTGAATCAGTCTTTAATATCTGAAACCACTCCTACTTTTTGCAGTGTACAATTATTTTCATATGTTACTTAATTTGTTATTAGTATTTTGATGAGGGTATTTGCATATATGCTCATGAATGATGCTGATCTGCAGTTTTGCTACAACTTATATACCTGGTTTTGTTATGACACTAATGTTGACTTCACAAAATAAGTTGGGAAATGTTCCCTATGCTTATTTATTGGAAGAGGTTGTGCAGGTTTAATTTCATTACTCTCTCAAAAGTTGATAGAATACATTAGCATTTCTCTAATATGTTTAAAAATTATTGTCCTTCTACCAAAAATGTCTCCCAAACACATTGAATTTTTAGAAAAAATAGTTGAAATCTTCCTTTGGATTCTCTTCTAATTTTTCCTATAGGTATTTCAAACATTTACTGATTTTTAAGTATCTTAATACTTTTAGTATAGGAATCCTTTTATGTCTTAAAGTTTGGAATATTTATCTAGTTACATTATTGTTCTGGGTGTTGTGGGATTTAGAAGTAGGGATTGTGAGGCTGCTATCTTCTTTACTGTGATTTTTCCATATCTTTTAATAATCTCCTGTCTTCTCTTTTTGTCTACGCCATTTTCTCTCTCAGCAGACTAGCTTTCTTTCTTTCACTATTACATGGTAGAATATCAATATAAAGGAGCTCTGTGACAGGGCTGACTGGTCCTTGATATTCCCACAACTATGACTGTCCCCTCAGACTCCCGGAATTATTCAATGCAGTTCTCAGAGGAGGGCAAAACAGATTGGTCCCTTTGTGGAGTGTTTTCCTGCTGGATCAGCTCAGCCTGAGGTGTATAATTCATCATGATGGTTGAAAGTGGAGAGGGTAGGAGAAAACATTATTGAAAGAGACAACTATTGATCAAATATCTTAAGCAAGCATCTTAATTTTCTTCTATAATCAGAACACGCAAATGTTATGCCAAACAAGAGAGAGAGTCCATTTCATGGAAAGCTGAATTATGTATCATTTAGGTATCTTTTATTAGTATATAAAAATAACATCAAATAACTTAATGCTAGTTGGCATCGAGTCAAACTCATGGCAGACACGTACGTGCACAGCAGAACTGCTCTCTATGGTTTTAGGGGCTGGGACTTTTAGGACACTGTCAGTAGGCTTTTCTCTGAGACTCTTCTGATTCGGCTGCAATTGACAATGTTTCTGATATCAATTAAGTGCTTCACCATTTGTCCCACCAGGACTCAGAATAATAAAATAATCTAATACCAAGTAATCTTAATGCAGTAATATCCACTGTATCATGATGTGATGTGATACAATATCCCATCTATGAATACTCATTGAACTCTGAGGTCCATGTCATTGTGTCTTCCGTGGCATCGTGATCATCAGACCCTTGTTTTCTCTCTACCCCTAACTGTAAACTCAATCAAGCTTCCTGTTTCACTCATCCATACCATCCTCCTTGTTATTGCCAGAACATGTGAGCAATATGCTTGTATCAAGGACTTTGCACTACTTCTATCTTTGTCTAAAATGTGTTCACATTTTTGTTTGATTAGCATCCTAAATACCTTCTGATTTTCTATTCAAAGCCTCTTTATTGAAGATGACTGTACAATGAAGTGGAGCCCTGGTGTAGTAGTGCTCATGAGTTGGCCTAGATCTGCATGGTTGGCAGCTGGAAGCCACCAGCAGCTCCACGGGAGTAAGACAGGACTTCCCATACCCTTAAACAGTTTCTGTTTCAGAAACTGGCAGGAGGGTCGCGATGAGTCAGCATTGATTCAAGGCTGTCGGTTTGTTCTATAACGAAGCATTTCCACTCTTTGCTATAGCTTTTTGTTGTTGTTGTGACACCTAGCTACATGAATACAATAAGAAAGTCCACCCAATCCTGCTCCATGGTCACAATTGTTATGTTCGGGGACATATTTTTGCAACCACTGTATCCATCCATCTCATTGAGGGTCTTCAACTTTTGTTACTACTGCTCTCCTTTATTTTATTTCATCAAGGCAATAATTATAAATCATTTACTTATTATTAATAGTCTACTTCCCCCCTGGTGGCACAATGTTTACCCATTGGGCTGCTAATTGCAAGGTCAATAAGTCAAAACCACCAGCCTCTCTTCAGGAGAAAGGTTGGGCTTACAACTCATGTAGAGCTACAGTCTTGGAAACCCACAGGGGCAGTTCTACCTTGTCTCACAGGGTCGATATGAGTTGGCATCAGGTGGTTGTGAGAGTGAGTAAGGTATTCACCCTCCACCTTCTATACATATATGTCCTACAAGAACATTTGAGGGGAGAAATATATCATTTTTTTATGAATTAGATGAAGGTTTACAGAACGGATCATAGTTATGCATTCAGTAATTCACAAACATTCTGATTCAACACATCTCCTATAATTCCACATCTTCCCTCTCTTCCCTGTATCCATTTCTTCTTTCTTATATTTATGAACTTTGTTCTTGAGGAATTTCTGCCCTGTTGATCTTAAACATTTAAGTATTAAAGTTGGATGTGCGTTCAGTTCTAGACTGGAAGGATAAGGGCTCTATAGTGTTTGGGATTCCCTAATCTCTCTTGGCCAGTAAGCCCAGTGTCTTGTATGATTTGGAGTTTTGTTCCACAAACTCTCCCCACTCCAGCCCAACCCAATCTATCTAAGATCTTTTAACCTGAACTTGTTCACAGCAGATGATATGTGTAGAGCAGCACCATCTAGATCTTCAGATCAACAGTTGTAGAGACTGCTGTGGACAGGCTCCCTCAGTCTCTTTGACTCATTCTTTTCATGTGTCTTTCAATTTACATCTTTCTTCTGGATGAGGAGAGGTCAGTAGGTCCACCTCAGCTGACTTCTCATTAGCCTTAAAATACGTCAGTAATTACTCATAAAACAGGACAAAGGTTTAAAATTTTCATTGAAGTTTTCAGTGACTTCCAGACTATTTTGCACAGATACCAAGGACTCAAATAGAAAGCAAATATTTTGAGCATGATGAAGGCAGAAAATATACAAAAGTGGGTGACACACAATGGACGTACATATGGATTGTGATAAGAGGTGTATTAGCCACTTATAAAATGATTTTTTAAAAGATAATGATGAAGGCAACTTATGTACAAATGTACTAGACACAATAATTGGATGTATGCATTGTGATAAGAGATGTACAAGCCCGCAAAAAAAGATTTTTTTTAAAAAGAGAATAGTTGGCAAACAATAATTAGCCGAACACATTTCTTGAATGCAGAAGATAAAGTTTCATGGAAGTTGTAGAATCATATATTGCTTTTTTTAAAAAAACAAAAGTGATTCGAAGAAAGGAAGGCTAGTCAGGTGTGTTATCACAAGATTGAGCATTAGGGCTTTGTGACATTCTCAGCTTAATATTACATTGGAATTAGTTTACATGGTAAAATAGAATATACAACATATCAGTTAGACCGGTATTAAATTCTAGTATCTAAGTTAGCATTGCTCTTTTCTTTTCCAATAGTTTCTTCAGCTACATGGAACCAAGAAACCACACACATTTTCAACATTTCATCCTTTTGGGCCTCTCAGAAGAGGCAGAGCTGCAGCCCCTCCTCTTCGCACTGTTCCTCTCCATGTACCTGGTCACCTTCACTGGGAACCTGCTCATCATCCTGGCCATCGCCACAGACTCCCACCTCCACACACCCATGTACTTCTTCCTCTCCAACCTCTCCTTTGCTGACATCTGTTTCACCTCCACCACTGTCCCAAAGATGCTGCTGAACATCCAGATGCAGAACAGATTCATTACATATGAAGACTGCATCACCCAGATGTATTTTTTCATGGTTTTTGGAGTATTAGATCATTTCCTGTTAACAGTGATGGGTTATGACCGATTTGTGGCCATCTGTCACCCACTGCATTACACGGTCATCATGAACCCAAGGTTCTGTGGACTTCTGGTTCTGGCCTCCTGGTTATTGAGTGTACTGCAAGCTTTATTACATGCATTAATGGCTTTGCGTTTGTCCTTTTGTACAGAGTTGGAAATCTCCCATTTTTTCTGTGAACTTAACCAGGTAGTACAACTTGCTTGCTCTGACACATTCCTCAATACCTTAGTCATTTATTTTGCAGCTGGGGTTCTGGGTGTTATTCCATTCAGTGGGGTCCTGTTCTCTTACACAAAGATTGTGTCCTCCATTTTGAAAATTTCCTCAGCTGTGGGCAAATATAAAGCTTTTTCCACTTGTGGGTCTCACCTCTCTGTGGTTTCCTTGTTCTATGACACAGGTTTTGGGGTTTATCTCAGTTCTGCTGCTACTCAAAATTCCAGGTCCAGTGCAATCGCCTCAGTAATGTACACTGTAGCCACCCCCATGCTGAACCCCTTTATCTACGCTCTTAGAAACAAGAACATAAAGCAGGCCCTAGGGAAATTTTGCAGTTGAAAATTAGTCTCTACATAGCAGACACAATCTCTAGATTAGAGAGCTACTGGTGAGACAAAGAGCTGAAACTTTTGAAGATTTAAATCATGCTTTCCTCAGCGTGCACATCTGCTTTATAATCTCAATTCCATCTACTTTCTTTTTATACATAATACACCAATGTTTGCAGTATAATTCTTTCAAAGTTGTTTATTTGTGTCAACATGCTCTCCTCAACAGACAATTCTTTTAGGGCGACTGCCGATTGAAAGTTGAAACATCCTCAAATGCTAATCATAGAATATGTTCCCATGGGAACAGCATTATTATTGTTCTCAAACAAGAAAATGTTGAGATATAAATATGCAAATTCCTATTTGGGAAGCGTTTCTTGTGATCAATTCTGGTATGAAATATTTGATCTTTTGATTATTTTCTTTAAATTATAGTCTTGTTAAGCATGTTTATAAGTCTTTATAAGCCTGTTTTTGAGAGTTGGTTTGTGTCAGTTGAATGGTCAGTATTCTCAGTGAGTTGGCAGGTACGGCCTGGTCATCCCTCATGATGTTCTGTAACATAATGTCATAAATGCCAGTGTAAGGACTGCCATTAACAGTCAATGAGCTATGAGAAGATGAGTGTGGATTGCAACCTCTTCACTCAGGGCATGGCCCTGATCCAGTTGCAAGGACCGTTCTTCGGATGTGTAGCCCAATTCTCATACAAGTGGATGCTGTGAGAAAATGTCTTTGCTTCTTGATGGGCCTTGTTATTGCATCTGTCTTGTTGAGTTCTAATTCTTTGGACTTGACACAATTGGCCTGCCATATTGCCTGCCAATACTGAGAATTATAGGCAACCTCTTCTCTGACCTGGGAGTCTTGTATTTGCTCTCATCTCCAGTGAGAAGCATGATCAATGCCATTGACTTCATCCACATTTGAAGCCATGTTGTACTGCTGAGGCCACAAAGCTACATTGGTCAGGAGAAGTTGACTGCTTAACATCAGACATCCTGTGTTTGGAACCAGACTGGACTTATCCACTTCTACAGCTGTATGAGCTATTTCCTTGATATAAAAGTTTCTGTTAATTATATTTATGAGTATCGTGATTTTTGCTTCTCTAGAGAAGGAAATCCAACACCTTTGGTCTGAACGTGGTTGTAGAGAAACTAAACCATATGTATACATTTTCCAAATTGTTATAAAATCTGACTAGTTCTCCAAGTGTTACTAACTCTGCCTCATTTATCTGCCACTATTATTAGTAATGAGGGTGCTGCTCACTCAAGTAAAGTGACAATGTTATTAAATAAAGTCTCACCACCAGCAGATTAACTTTTGGTGAGGAATGAAGTGCTGGGTGATCATGTGTTTGATCCTTTTTAAAAATTTTGGCAGGATAAGAAGAATAGGGAAGCTGATTGGTTGCTACTACTTATAATAGAAAAAGTGATCATTGAAAATGTTGAGCTCAAGACTTAGGAATCATTTCTCAAATGCCACATAAAATGCCTAGTCACAATACAATTTTTAAAATCCCTATTTCAACAAGTAGTAAAACATAAAACAAAAAATCAGCAATCAGGAACAGTGATTTTTCTGTAAGAAAGTTTTTATGGATTAGAAAACAAACTGTAAAATCAAAAGTTATTGGAAGAATATTTAAGTTATATTACATAGCATGTATGATGAACAACAATGGTTTTTAATCTAACATGCTTGTCTAACGGAAGTCAGAGAGTTAGGTTTAATGGGTAATTTTCTCTGTTTATAAAAAATTTCTAAAAAATATCATACACCTCTAAATTGAAGAAAAAATTGGTAATTTTACAAGCTTTAGTAAGAATACAAACACATCCCCAAACTATTTGAATGAAAAAAATTTTAATACCAAATACCTGTCTTCCTTCTGAAAATTGTTCTTGATTTACCCCTCCATATGTTTATACTTGTATTTAATACTAACTGTTCTGCGAAAAAAATATTTCCTGAATTAGACATGAAATATTGCTTTTTCCCTCTCATTTGCTTTAATTAAAAAAAAAACGAATATCCAAGTGGAGTCATGGTAGAAAAAAGATTTCACTATTGGGTTTGAAATTTAAAACACAAGCTGTTTCAGAAAAATCCAAGTTGAATTATAATCCCTTCACAGTCTATAAAAGGGCAGCCACACATTTCTAAATTCAATCATCAACTAATATGTGGTGGTAGAAACTTTTATTTCTGAAAATCAAGAATAAGAGTTCAAATGTCCAGGAGAAGGCTCTGTTTCCCAGTGATGGGGTTTCATGTCCTGTAATCATTTTTATAGATTGTATTCATAACAACTCTTTCAGAAGTTTAGGATGTTTCAAAGTAAGGAAAGTGGTCATCACTTGTGGCCTATTCTAGTTTCTGCTAACATTTCATTATAGAAAAGATGCTTAATTCTAGGCTATATTACATATTGCATTAAAGATTATATCACACACCTACTAAATGTCTAGAAATAATTTTACAAACATCTTGTTATATTGAGAATCCCTGGTGATGCAGTGTGTTAAATATTAGTAAATTAGTCCCAAGGAAAGCAGTTCAAACCTTCCAGGAGAAAGATGAGGCAGTCTGCTCATGTAAACATTTACCATCTCAGCAACCTTTAGAATTCACCCTGTGACCGTGGACTTGGTCTCCCTTTTCTAGCACTTCAATCAACCATAGAGAAACAAGAAGGAAAACCCCCACAAATGTCAGCATTTATCCTCATGGGGCTCACAGAATGTGCTAGTCCACGTGAACTAGAGAAACAAATTCATAAGACACTCATCTGTGTGTAAGAGAGAACTTTATATCAAAGAGCAATTGTACATTAAGAAAACATCCAAGCCCATTCCCGAACAAGTCCATAAGTCCAATATTACCCTATATGTTAACCTCAAATCATAAATTCCTCTTTCGCCTCATGTAACCACGCAATAATGCTCAATGCGGGAAGATCACCGGTCCATGGATGGAAAGTCTTGTGGATCCAGTGGCAGTGGAAGCATCTCAGTGCTGGAGTGGGTCTCCATATGCTCCTCCAGCTCCAGGGCTCTGGATCCACCAGAGTAGCTCCATGTGGCTTGTCATAAGGAATTAGAAGCAGAGAGAGAGTGTCCCACCTCCAGTGAGTTATTTATCTTCATCATGCCTCTAAATGAGGTTATCAAGCTGTGACCTGATTGATATGCTAAACCCAACCCCTAACTCTTAAGAGTCTCAAGTTGACACCAGATTATGTAATTGCCACAGACCACCCCTTGCCACCTGGACACTTTCACACAACTCTTTCACCATATATAGTTTTCACTGTTTGTAGTTTTCAAACAATGATACAATCATATCTGTACCAAACAGGTTAAAACTAAAATGCATACAATTAAAACTTGTGTCACCCTCAATTAAACATAACATTCTACAAGTGAACAAAAGAAAACTATTCTATGCTTCAGTGACCACCGACATTGTAATGCTATGAACATACTCCCTCACCTATGAAAGTTGTAAGCCAACCACTTCAGGTCTTTATCCCCCATTTTTGATATCCAATTTCTGTACTGCCATCTTATATCAATCCAGTGCTCTGAGGAGACAATCCTAATCTTTGATGTGAAGACTCTGCATTCAAGTTGTAACATTGTGATGTCTGAATCCATAAGCAAAGTCAAATCCCAACAAGCCATCCATAAAGTCAGCTGCAATATGCACCAGTTCACAGGCGCAAACATCTTCTCTTCATCTTGTTGGGTTCTAGTTAACTCAGTGGGGGCTGCCTCACTTTGCATCAACAAGGTGCTCCATTGGCTGCCTTGCCTTTAGACAATGGGATCCATCAAAAATTTTCAAAAACCCTAGCCCTCTCGTGCTAGGATGTGAACTTTAGACCAGTCAGCCTGCTCTCCTTTTCTCCTCTGGTCCCTGTGAACCAGCCCACGTGTCAGTGGCAAAACTCAAGCCCTCTCTTGATTGCTGCATTTCTCTCACTTGCACTCCACAAGTGGATCCAGCTGGTCACCTAGGAAACATTTCATCCTGCCCAAAACTCCTTTAACAGTTCAGTCCTATAGTGGAGAGTTCCTTCCATGTTACAAATTATTCCAGCCTTAGGCACAAACCACTAGTTTGAAATACAAAAAGACAGAGTTCCCCCCCCCCCCCGCCCACCCAATTTGTCAACAGCTCCCTGGGCAAAACTCTTCACCAGTGAAGGTCCTGAACACTCAAGAGACTGGATGGGGCTTATCCATTTAGACCCTTCTTTGCAGTTTTGTTCTGAAACCATTCAAATTTCAATTTAATGGCTGATGGCAATTAGTCTTCTAAACCCTCTATTATTTTCCCCCAAAATTATTTCTATCAATCATTAAAGCAAATGGCAGAAGAAAAAATATAGACCTAGTTGTATTATTCTGGGTACTTTAGGGAAACAAATTCACAGAAACATATGTATAAGAGAATATTTTATGTAAAGTTTAAGTGCACATCAAGAAAAAATCCCAACCCAGTGCTCCCGAAACCCACAAATCAAACATTAATCCATTAACCCATAAGTCTAACAACAATTGAAAAAGACCTCCTCCATCTCACAAAATAGACATAATGATGCCAAGTCAGTGAATTTGTAAGCATCCCATCACTGGGAAGGGTGTCCACACAGGTGCTCCAACACCCACGGCTGCATAGGGGTAGGTACATGTGGATTCTGCTCAGGGAGGTCTTGCAGGAAGTGAGCCTTGCAAACTAAAGCAGGGACCTGACAATGACAGCTGCATGCTGGTCCCACCATCAGAGGCTGGAGACTTGAGAACTAGAAAGGCAAGGCTCACTGAGCCTTTTATCCCTCCACCCTTCAATTAATCCCACATGTGTTTATCGCACAGGTTGGCACAACTAACTACCTCAGTAGTAGAGCCAGATCCCAAACTCAATCTTAAAACAATCAAATTCTATTCTTACCTTAACTTATCCCATATGGCCTTAGACCTCTGTATGCATTGCCTGAAGCCAGGGTAGGACCTTCTACCAGCTATTTTGACCTCAGTCAATCATTTTCACTAGGCAGCTGGCTCTCCCAGAAATTCTAAGGGCAATTTTCCACTTGAGCTCAAAATTTACATTTATCACAAACATTCTCACCATTTCAAACAAGATTAACCAAAGGCAATTTATAAAAACGAAAACTAAATTTCCATATTCTTTCCAGAAAACCACCCAGTAAACTCCATGGCCATATCTGATGTCTGGCTAGCCTAAGAAAAGCTACCAAGAGGCAGAGTTCAGGGAAGCATCCACTCTCCATCTTTATGATTTGTTTCTCGAGTACCCCACTCCCAAATACTATAGTGTGTTAGTTCGAGTTGACGAAACAAATTCATAGACATGCATGTATGTGTAACAGAGAACTTTATACCAGAAAGCAATTGTATATTAAGAAAACATCCCATCCCAGTCCCGATCAAGTCCATAAGTCTGATATTACCCAACATGTTGATCCTAGTTCATAAATTCCCCTTTAGACTGAAGCAGTCATGCAATGATGCTCAATGTAGGAAGATCACAGGATCATGGATGGAAAATCTTGTGCATCCTGTGACAGTGGAAACATCTCAGTGCTGATGTGGGTCTCCACATTGTTCCTCCAGCTCCAGGGCTCTGGCTCCATCAGAGTAGCTCCCTGTGGTTTGTCATCAGGAGTACAAAACAGTGAGAGTGTTCCACCTCCAGTGGGCTATTTATCTTTGTCATACTTCCAAATGTGGTCATGAAGCTGCAGCCTGATTGACAGGCAAAACTCCACCCCTTTATTCTTAATACTCTCATATTTACACTACATTATGTAACTGCCATGTGCAAAGGAACACTTTGTTCGTTTCCATGTCTGCTCACGTTCAAAGGGAATCTTTTCATTTTCCGGTTCTTTATTACTGACTCCCACCTTCACATTTGCATGTCCTTCATCTTCTCCACTCTCTCTTTCGGAGAATGCTTCACTTCACTACTCTCCAAAGTTTCTGCAGAACTTTCATAGTAAAGTAATTATCTATGCAGACTCTATTACCCAGATATGTATTTGTTCATGCTTTTTGAGGATTTGAACTACTTTCTTCTGACTGTTTTGTTCTCTTAATGGCTTGTGGTCACCTGTCATCCTCTGCATCACCAGTGTTAATTATCTTCAGCAAAATTTTACCTGTTTGTGATATGAAAGACAATACTTGATCACTTCCATATTGTGTTGACCTCATTTTCTCTTTTGACTTGGGACAAGGATCTGCAAGCCAGTTGGTCTGGTTCCTGTCATCCAATTTCTTTTAGATGTGTGCAAGCGTGCAGGGGTGTATTGGTTTGTTGAAACACATTAAATAATATTCCATCAATTTTTTAGTCTTATTTTTCATCAATGCCTTTCTTTGGAGCAGATTTGACTTCTTCCTTCAATCCCAGCTGTTCTTAATCATGTGTTATTCCTGAAATGGCTGAATATTGACTAATTCATTTGGTAATATGACCCTGTTCTTTTTTTATGTCTTCTTTTGCTGCTTTCTGTATTGTTCAATATTTTTAAAGAATCTTTCAATATTGCCACTTAAGGCTTATGTGTTTTAGTCAGAAATAAAGATCATTTCATTCTTCTTCCTTGTCTGTCTTACTATGAAAGCCCTCTGAATCCCATCTATTCACCATGGGTGGTATTGCTAGTATTTGAAATTCCTGATGGCAAAGTGTCCAGCATTATAGCAACATGTGGGGAGGATCACTCCACAACCTGCTTACCCTGTGAAATGTAGTGATTTCACAGCTTTCCCAAACTCCCTTTAAGAGATGAGTTGTCACAGTCATTGTTTTATATATATTTACAACATCAATATTGCAGCATAATAGATATAGTGTATGTTGCAATATGTATCTGTGTGATCATAAGATGTTTATGGGATCAGGTATTAGGCACCAAAGACCCAGAAGAGAAAATTATATATATATATACACATACATACATATATATTAGAAATACATATATAAAGTCATATAGTGCCCATAATTAACCCATACTTTCCTTCTTTATAACCTGTCTAGCTCTTTTTAAAAAATAATTTTATGGGGGGGCTCATACAACGTTTACCATAATCCCTACATACATCCATTGTGTCAAGCACATTTGTTGCCATCATCCTTCTCAAAACATCTGATTTCCATTTGAGCCACTGGCATCAGCTCCTCCTTCTCCCCCTCTGATGTTTCTCCCCTCCCTCATAAACCCTTGATAATTTACAAGTCATTATTATTTTTGTCATATCTTACACTGCCCAACATCTCCCTCTACCTCTTTTCTGTTGACCGACCTCCAGAGAGGAGGTCACATGTAGATCCTTGTAGTTGGTTCCCCTTTCCACCCCACTTTCCCTCCACACTCTATGTATCACCCCTCTCACCCCGGGACGTGCAGGGTCCATCCGCCCTGGATTTCCTGTGTTTCCAGATCCAATCTGTTGCAATGTACATCCTCCTGTCCAGCTGGATTTGTAAGGTAGAATTGGGATCATGGTAGTTTTGGGGAGGAAGCATTTTAAAACTAGAGGAAAATTGTATGTTTCATCATTTCTACACTGTCCCCAGACCAGCGAGTCTCCTCCTCAAGACCCTTCTGTGAAGGAATGTCCAGTTGCCCACAAATACCCTTTGTGTCCCCACTTTGCACTCCCCATGATTCACTATGATGTGATTTTTGGTCCTTGATGCTTGATATCCGAACCCGTTGGCACCCTGTGATCACAGAGGCTGGTTGACTTCTTCCATGTGGGCTTGTTTGCTTCTGTTCTAGATGGCCGCTTGCTTACCCTCAAGTTTTTAAGACTTCAGAAGCTATATCTCTTGATAACCAGCCAACATCAGCTTTCTTCACCACACTTGCTTATGCCATCATTTGTCCTCAGCGATATTATCTGGAAGGCGACTACACAATGATATGATGTTTCTTTCTTTTATGCCTGAAACCAGATACCTTCAAAACATCGTGATTACACAGGCTGGTGTGCTTCTTCTGTGGGGGCTTGGTTACTTCTCAGGAAAATCGCTACTTATTGATCTTCAAGTCGTTAAGACCCCAAACACTATATTTTTTTATAATCGGGCACCATCAGCTTTCTTCACCACATTTGCTTATGAACCCATTTGTCTTCACGATCCTATTTGTAAGCTGAGCATCACAAAATGCCAGTTTAATAGAACAAAGTGTTCTTACATTGAGGGAGTTCTTGAGTGGAGGTTCAGTGTCAGTCTGGCACCTTAGTACTAAACCTATAAATATATGCACATAGATTTGTTTCCTCATCCTCATAAATAAATATATTTACATATGTACATGCCTGTATTTAGACCTCTATAAATGCCCTCTACCTCCTGGTTCTTTCCTCTATTTTCTTTTGTTTCCCTCTTTTCCCACTATCATGCTCAGCCTTCATTTGGATTTCAGCATTTCCTCTCCATTGCACTATCTTTGCTTAAGCCCTAGCAGGTCTCCTACACCCTCCTCACCACTGATTTTGGACCATTTCCTGTTCCATAAACTGGCTCTTTTGATGCCTTTCCTCTCAGAAAAATATCTCTTCAAATCAAGTAATGACCAGCCCAAACATGCACAGAAAGGACAGTCACAACTTTCAAGTCAAATTGGAATAAAGGTATTTTGGTCAAGGAACCAAAAGTAACCAGAATAATGGAATCACACTGTTGGTGGTGGTATCAGTGTCTCTGAACTAACCCTTCAAGGAGAGTTCTTATTTCTGATGATCAAGAATGGCCAGGAGAGGTACAGGTAGGTCACTAGAAGTAGCAGTGAGTGGTGCCACTCCAGTTTCCACCCCTTGCTTACTAGACCTGTGAGTCTTGGCTATTGGAGCATTGGAACCACATATTTAACATTGGTTATAGCATATACAGCCTCCTGGACAACACTGTCCCAATTCTGCAAGATATTGCCACCTAGCTGGCATTGTCATTGAGTTTTCAGCAGCACAGCCCACTATTCCATAAAGCCAACTGCTTCATGATGTTACAGAACCTGGTAAGACCAGTGTATTCCAGGAGCAGCACTCATCATACTAGTTGATCTCCTAGAAAGTGAATATTTTGATTTGGAGCAGTGCTCTGCATGTAAGGCATTCTGGAAGTCTATGAATGACAGCTTTGGCAGAAGCACTGTGCACAGAGAAGGCAAATCAGTGTCAAGGACAAAACCAAACTCATTGTCATTAAACGGAATCAGACCATAGTGACCCTATTGGATGGGTTATATTTGCTTCTGTGGGTTTCTGAGACTGCTACCTTTTATAGGAGAAATGTTTCATCTTTCAGAGCCATTTGTGGCTTCAATGGGCTAACCTTGCAGCTAGCAGCCCATCTTGGAATTCACTACATAGCCAGGGCTCATAAATGATTATTCCAGTAAGACCAAAATTGTGTCCTTTCCATAAAGGAAATGGTTCCATGTAACCAACCTATTACAACTTAAGTATTGGTCTCTGCCGCTCAGAGATTTGGCACTCATCAGTGGCAATGTCCAAGCAACCTTCATACCTACCCCCATAGACACCCTTTTCATGAACCCATTGGGTAGTGATAAGAGTCAGTGGTAAGAGGAGATGTCTATCTTCCCAGAATGGATCATCTGATACACTGTCTTATGAAAATCTTCCACTCCAGAGGGAACACTTTGGTGAGCATTGACAAGAAACATGAGAATACTTAATATAACTAACTAGCCCACCCCAATCAGGTGGTTCTGGGTGTCAATAAATCTGGGTGGACACAGGAGAAAGGACCGTGGGAAAAAAGAAGGGGGGTGTCAACCAATCCAAGGACAAGGGAACAACAAGTGAACTAAAATTGATGGGGAGAAGGGCATAAGATGTCTAGTGGGATATAATCAAGAGTAATGTAATGGTGAGGAATAACTGAAACCCTAATGAAGGCTGAACATGATTGTGAGGCAAGAGGAAGGTAAAAAGAAATAGAGGAAAAAACTAGGAGGCAAAGGACATTTATATAGGTCTTAATACAGGCATGTACACATGTAAATATATTTATATATAACGAGAGGGAAACAGATCTATTAAGGTAGCAGATAGACGATGGGCCTCGACTCAAGTACACACTCAATGCAAGAACACTTTGTTCTGATAATCTGGCATTCTGTGATGCTCACCTTCTCCACATGATCGCTAAAGATAAAATGGATGCAAAAGCTAATGTGATGGAGAAACTTGATGGCGTCGGTATCAAAAGATATAGAGTTGGGGTCTTGAGGA
Source organism: Tenrec ecaudatus (assembly GCF_050624435.1). Lineage (NCBI taxonomy): Eukaryota > Metazoa > Chordata > Mammalia > Afrosoricida > Tenrecidae > Tenrec > Tenrec ecaudatus. The sequence continues at coordinate 18,631,960 of NC_134530.1, read as the reverse complement.
AAAACAAGAGGCCATGTACCTGAGAGGCAATAAAATCCACATTTAAGAATTACACTACTCTGTGTGATAATGAGGTGTTAATGGTAACAGGTATCAGGCATCAAAGATCCAGAACAAAAATTTTTATCAATGTGAAAAGGGGGGAGGAGGCACAGAGTGGAGACCTAAGTGTTTCTTGAGCCAAAGTGAAAGTTGCTTAAGTTTTTTAACATTGAGAATCCCACTGAAAAAGAGGACAAGATAAGGATGCCCCCTGTCCCCTCTTCTATTCAATATCATTCTGGAAGTTCTGGCTAACAACATAAGATAGCGGAAGAACATTAGAGGGATCCAAATGGGAGAGGATGAAGTGAAACTATCCCTTTTTGCAGACGATATGATCTTGTACATTGAAAAACCCAAAAGCTCCACAGCAGGAGTACTTACAGTGATAGAGGAATACGGAAGAGTAGCAGGATACAAGATCAATAAACAGAAGTCAGTAGGTTTTCTATACACATTGGACAGGACCATGGAAGAGGGGATTCAGAAGGTAGGACCCTGCATAGTAGCGAAGAACAAACTGAAATACCTAGAGATATATTTAACAAAAAAAACTAAAGACCTATACAAGGAAAATTATAAAACCCGACTACATGAAACCAAAAGAGCCCTCCAGAAATGGAAAAACATCTCCTGCTTGTGCATTGGAACTTGACATAGTAAAGATGACAACCTAACGTAAAGCACTTTACAAATTCAATGCTATACCAATTCAAATGCCATCAAAGAATTGGAAAAACTGATCATCACTTCCATATGGAGAGGGAAGAAACCCAGAATTAACAGAGAACACCTCAAGAAGAAGGACAAAGTTGGAGGACTCGGCTAACATGAATTTAATGCCTATTATACAGCTGCAGTGGTCAAAGCAGCGTGGTACTGGCACAACAACAGACACTCAGACCACGGGAAAAGAATAGAAAGCCCACGAATCAAACCATCAGCACATAGACAACTGATCGTTGACAAGGGTCCCCAAACCATCAAGTGGAAACGGATGCCGTTTTTAACAAGTGGTGCTGGAAACAATGGGTATTCACATGTAAAAAGATGAAACAAGACATTTACCTCACCCCATGCACAAGAATAAACTCAAAGTGGTTCACAACCTAGAAGTGAAACCCCAAATCATCAGGACCATCAAGGAGGGAACTGGGACTAACCTCAGAGCACTGGCCAAGGGAACTCACTGCAATAGGGAATGTTACACACACTGGTGAACTAGAAATCGTCAAATGGGATCTAGTAAGAATAAAGCACTTGTGCACCTTGAAAGACTTCACCAAGAGGGTGACAAGACAGCCCACAGACTGGGAGAGGATTTTTAATAATGACACATTGGACAAAGGGCTCATTACTAAACTCTACAACACACTCATGACCTGCAGAGGTAAACAGTTAACCCCCTAAGGAAGTGGGCAAAAGAACTGAAAGAACTTTCACTAGGGAGGACACCCATATGGCCAACAAGCATAGGAGATAGTGTTCCTAGCCATTAGCCATAAGAGAAATGCAAATTTAAACAACCATGAGATACCACCTAACAACCCTTAGGCTAAGCCAAATTAGTAAATCAGAGAGCAACAAGTGTTGGGGGGTGGGGTTAAGTAGGAATCCTCCTCCACTGCTGGTGGTCAAGTAGATATGTACAGCCACTGTGGAAAGCAAACTGAAGATACTTAAAGATAATGGATATTGAACTACCTTTTGATCCAGTCATCCCTCTACTGGGCATATACTCAGTGGAGGTAACAAATAAAACATGATAAGTCATCTGCGCTCCAATGTTCATTGTGGCACAATTCACAATCATAAAGATCTGGAAAAAGCCTAAGTTTACCTCAATAGATGAGTGGATTAGTAAACTCTGGCACATACACACAATGGAGTACTATGCAGCACTGAAAAGCACGGATGATCACATGAAACACATCGTTTCGTGGGAAGAGCTGGAAGGAATCATGGTAAGCAAGGTAAGTGAAACACAAAAGGACAGTTATAACATGAGTACCCTGAGGTAAGTACAATCAGCATGGCAAGAATAGAAGAATAGATACCTATCTCTCAAAAACGGGTGGAAGCATAGATAGTTGCGGGAGGGGAGACCACACCCAGGGAGGTACATGAGAGTTCAACATAAAGAAGGGGAAGGAGGCCAGGTGGAGGGAGAATTGGGGTGCAGAGAAACTGAGTTGATGGCACAGGGGAACAGTATACTAACTCACCCGTGGGAGAGTATTGCTTGTGTCCCCACAGATCTGGAACATGCAAACGGACCCCACCATGACACGCCAAACCAGTTGGGCAACATAAAGTATGGAGGAATCCACAAGGGCGTGAAGCACACCTGGACCCACCAAGCTCAGAGGATGATAGCCCGGCTCAGAGCACCCAATCCACAGAGAGGACCATATGGCCGGCCCCACTGCAAGATGTGACATCATGCACTGAACCATGGTCCTACATGGGACAGCACCAGAGACACAATTTAGGAAGTGTGACTGATCTGACCCTACCACATTGAGACAAAGCACTGGGGTTATGCAATGGAGTGGCGGGGGAAACAGAGCAAGGAAGTCCCAAGGGAGTATAAGGATGGACTTTGGGGCGAGGATGTGGCACCCTTTCAGAATAGTCCAGAAAACACTCCTAAAGGTCAACAAGCAGACCTTGAACTATTAACAGGCTTTTCTTGCTTGCTTGCTTTTGGTTATGTTATGTTCTTTACTTTTTTCTCTTCTTTTAAATTTTGTGTCAGTGACTTTTTTGTTTGTTAGCTTGTCAGTATTGCTGCCGACATTGCCATGTTCTCATGACCACTTTGTTTGGTTCTGTTGAAGCCATCCGCAATTTTATGCACATATTATTATCTCTGCAGGTCGATCTAGTAAGATAGGCTGTATGAACAATGTGAGAAGAAAATAATGGGAACAACGGTCTGGGAGGGACATGAGAGTGTGGGAGGTGGGGGAAGGGAGGAGGTGTTGGACAACCCAGGGACAAGGGAACAACGAGTGGTTCAAAACCAGTGGAGGGAGGGAATGGGAGGACTGGTAGGGAGTGTCCATGGGCAAGGTAACTGAGAGGAATTACTGAAACCAGAATGAAGGCTGAACATGCAGTGGGACAGGTGGAAAGCATAAGGAAATAGATGAAAAGGAGTAGGAACCAAAGGTACAGACATGTATGGATCACATGATGGGAACCCAATGCCCATCTGTAGAGAACTGGACATCCCTTGCAGAGGGGTATTGGGGAGGAGGTGAGTCACTCAGGGTTCAGTGTAGCAATATGAAACTCACAACCTTCCTCTAGTTCTTAAAAGCTTCCTCCCCCAACTATCATGATCACAATTTTACCTTGCAAACCTGGACAGACCAGAGGGTGCACAGCGGTACATATGGGAACTGGAAACACAGGGAATCCAGGACAGATGAACCCCTCAGGACCAGTGGTGAGAGTGGCGATACCGAGAGGGAAAGTGGGATAGAAAGGGAAACCGATCACAACTATCAACATATAAACTACTCCCTGGGAGATGGGCAACAGAAGAGTGGATGAACGGAGACGCTGGGCAGTGGAAGATAAGATAAAATAATAATTTATAAATTATCAAGGGAGGAGCAGGGAGGGAAGGTGAGGGGGAAAAGAAAAATGAGGAGTTGATTCCAGGAAGCCAAGCGGAAAGCGAGTTTTGAGAATGATGAGAACAACAAATGTATAAGTGTGTTTTACATAAATGATGTATGTGTGGATTGAGATAAGAGTTGTATGAGCCCCAATAAAATGATTTTTAAAAGGAACAGTGTTATAGAAGAACCTATTCCTGTCCAGGTGAAAATCTACAATTGTGTCATCTTTTCTCTTCATTCTTTGTGACCTGTAGATGTGCAGACTCTTTGAGATGATCTGAAAGTCCTCTCTGCCGACACCTGACGGATAAAGATGACTTTCTTTTCATTCAAGTGTTATTGTCAATTACTCACAATGAAAGATATGGTAAAAACATAGTGGTTAGACTGGGTGGAGTTGCATGTGGTCAGAAATATATGGTAAATCTCTGAGGCCTCAGTGGTGAATTATGTCCAGCTGTGTTCTTTAGCCCTCCAGAGAAGGAAATGTACCCATAGCACAGTCATTGCGGGTTACCCTGTGTGCTACAGACACACCAAAGTAGAAAGGACAAGCTCTTGGGAAGAAGGAGTTCGATGGGATAAAAGTTGAACCTGGAGCTGCAAGTTGTCTCCCCAGGGTCAAAGTGGCACAAGTTTGCCTTTTGTTTTTCTCTGAGATCCAGAGAAGTCAATTTCTGAAGTTGCATAAGACAAAGGACTACTTCCTTAATGAGGCTCATGGGAATTTCTCCGCTAAAGCCACAGGACTGTAAATACTTCACCTCTCCCAACTCCTGTAATTGACAATTTCAGGTGGGGAGGAAACTCAATTTTATCTTCCAGAGGCCTCACGAGTACTTGGATCCTCATGCCCTTTCTGCAGGTACAATTTCTAACTTTAGCAGCCGCATGAGGAAGACGCAGCGCTGTTGGACAGAGAATCCTCTCTGAAAATACCTGGATGACCTGCAGCAGCCTCACAGGTGCTGGGACAGGGTGTGAGTGAGGAACATCACTATGCTAGCCATGGGGATAGCAACTGCACTAATATATACACAGCCATTTTTAATTATATAATGTCCTGCTAAGTTAAAGCCCCAGGTTCTGGAGGATGATTCTAGATACACTAAATGCCTTCTTTGTTTATTCTTTTTTCTTGGTGCTGGCTCACTCATCCAACTTCTTTCTTTTTTCAAAGTTCTAAAAAGAGTTTTATTAGGACTTCATCCCCATGCTGTACAATGCAGTAATTCAATCAAAGCTAGGAGAGCTGTCAAAGTGTCACCATATTCAATTCTAGAATGTTTTCTTCTTCCCTGTAGTCATTGTTATAACTGTAGTTTTCTTTATAATTGTGGCAAAAATATGCACAACAGAACATTCTCCAAGTCCAAAACTTCTGCTTGTACAATTCAGTGTCATTGATTATACTCTTCACGTTGCACAGCCAACTTCTTTCTCTCAGCAGCTCTTTTCCTTATTTCACCACAACTTTCTCCCACGTTGTTAGAAGGACATGCATAACCTCACTCAACTATTTTGCTCATCCAGCACCTCCTGAAATATTTATTTAGCACTAAATTATACTTTGGGAACCAGTAAATGGGTAGACGTTTCTCTTTCTCTCAGGAATCTTACAGTTTTCATAGGTAGCAGACATGTAAAAAAGAATGAATAAGTAAATAATTGCCATAGTCTAAGATGGTTCAATAATCCTGGTGAAGCGGGTCATATCACTGGCCTCTTCTCGGGGGTTTAATGAAAACTTCACAGAGAAGCTCTTAATCATATGAATACTCAAAGGAGGAGGCTACAGTGGGACACTATTGGGATTATTCTTAGAGCTGTCATTTATACTTAGGAAATGACATGAAATAGTTCATATCTGATGTCGATTGAAGACCAGGAATGAAAAGTGGTGGATGAGTGGGGCCAAGTGGGCAGCAGGGAGACAACAGAAAGCCATATTCTTACCACAGGACTGACATTCTGGAAGTTGTGGGGAGTCAGTACAGAGACTGTGGCAGAGGGTGTGTGCAGTCAGGCTCGCCCTGTGGAGAAATTATCCTGGTCAATGTAAGCAACCCAGTCTTGCTGCTGCCAAATCCATGCAGAGAGAAGAGGTGGAAATAGCACAAGAGAAGTGAGGGAGGCGTCATGTGTGACGGGTTGCAATATAATTCACCCTGAAACCCACTGAGCAATGGAGGCACGCTTGACATTTTAAATTAGTTATTTTATTTAATTCCTTAACTCCTCTCTGAAACTGTTGTCACAAGTTTAATTTAAGGGATGATGAAGATGAGAGTTACCACAGTGACTTTGCTTGTCCAACGAGTGTAATGGCGTCTGGGTGAAGCTTGTTTCCAAGGAGTTTTCATTTAACTCCTGTCTCTTATTTGACTGAATTTTATTGTTTGAACACTTCTATAATTACAGAAAATATGCAAGTACAGTAAGGTAGTTCTCTTTGGCCTCATCTGTAGTTCCCTGTTATTAATATCTTCCATGAAAAGTCCAACGTTGCATTTATTGTTCACGATCTGCTTAGACTCCTCTGGCTGATAAGCACTTCCTGATTTTGAGGCTCATGTTAGTGTTTAGGCAAACTGGTCAAGCATTTTAGAGATTGTGTTTCAGTTGGCTTTTGTCTAATGCTTGTCACATGCTTCAGGTTATTTCAGATTTATTTTTGTTTTTGGAAACCAGGAGTTATGTGTTTTATTCACCTATCCTTTCAGCAATAGCTGTAAATTAACTTGCATTTTGATTGTGATTGGGTTAAACCTACAGAACAAATTAAGAAGGATTTACAGCTTCACAATAGTTAGGTTCCTTCCAATCCATAATTCTTCTTTTATAAGTACTTTGTAGATTAGATTCTGTCAACTTTTCTAGACTTTTGTAAGACTAATTCCTTTGTATTATTATTATTATTATTGAAGTGCTTTCTTCGATTGTTGATATGAAGAAAACAATTCACTCTTCTATATTTTTATGGTTGTTTCTTTGGGATTTCTCTGTAGACATTGATGACTTCTGTGGAAAAAAGTGCTTTATTTCTACCTTCCCAGTCTGTATACCTTCTTATGCTAACTTCACAGCATAAGTTGGGAAATGTTCCCTGTGCTTATTTTCTGGAAGAGATTGTACAGGATTAATTTCATTACTTTCTTGAAAGTTGATAGAAACCATTAGCATTTCTCTAATATGCTTAAAAATTATTGTCCTTATTCCAAAAATGTCTTCCAAATGCATTGAATTTTGAGAAAAAAATAGTTGAAATCTTCCATTGTATTCTCTTCTATTTTTACCTAAGGGTATTTAAATCATTCACTGATGTTTGAATAGTATCATTATGATGTGAGTATAGGAACTCTTTTAGCTCTTAAAGTTTGGAATATTTTTCTGGTTAAATTACTGTTCTGGGTGTTGTGGGATTTAGAAGTAGGGATTGTGAGGGTGCTGTCTACTTTATTATGATTCTTTCATATCTTTTAATAATCGCCTGTCTTCTCTTTTTGTCTGCACCATTTTCCCTCTCAGTAGAGTAGCTTTCTTTCTCTCTCTTTTACATGGTAGAATGTCAATATAAAGGATCTCTGCGACAGGGCTGACTGATTCTTGATATTCCCACAACCATGACTGTCCCCTCAAAATCCCTGAATTATGCAATGCAGTTCTCAGAGGAGGGAAAAATTCATTGTGGAGTGTTTTTCCTGCTGGATCAGCTCAGCCTGAGGTGTATAATTCAACATTCTGGTTGAAAGTGGAGGGGGTAGGAGAAGATATGACTGAAGAGACAACTATTGATCAAATATCTTAAGCAAACATCTTAAGTTGTCTTCTATAATCAGAACACACAAATGTTATGCCAAACAGGAGAGAGAGTCCATTTTATGGAAAGCTGAATTATGTATCATGTAGGTATCTCTTATTAGTATATACAAATAACATCAAATAACATAATGTGGTTAGTTGGCATCAAGTTAGTCCCAGCTCCTGGCAGACGCGTGCGTGCAGAGCAGAACCGCTCTCTAAGGTTTCAGGGCGGGGACTTTTAGGATGCTGTCAGTAGGCTTTTCTCTGAGGCTCCTCTGATGTGGCTGCAACTGGCAACCTTTCTGGTACCAATCAAGTGCTTCACCATTTGTCCCACTAGGGACTCAGAATAATATATAATAATGTAATACCAAGTAATCTTAATGCAGTAACATCCACTGTATTGTGACATGGTGTGATGCAATATTACATCTAAGAATACTCATTGAACTCTGAGGCCCCATATCATGGTGTCTTCCTTCCGTGGCATCATGATCATCACACCCCTTGTTTTTTCTCTAACCCTAACTGAAAACTCAATCCAGCTTCCTATTTCACTCATTCATTCCGTCCTCCTCATTATTGCCACAAATGTGAGCAATATGCTTGTACCAAAGACTTTGCACTACTGCTATGTTTGTCTAAAATGTTTTCACATTGTTTGTTTGACTCACATCATAAATGCCTTCTGATTTTCTTTTCAAAGCCTCCTTATTAAAGATGACTGTACAATGAAGTGGAGCCCTGGTGCAGTAGAGGTCATGCGTTGGCCTGAGATCTGCAGGGTTGGCAGCTGGAAACCGCCAGCAGCTCCATGGGAGAAAGTCAGGGCTTCCTAGTCTCTTAAACAGTTTCAGTTTCAGAAACCGGCAGGAGGGTCTCTATGAGTCAGCATGGATTCCAGGCAGTGGGTTTTGTTCTATAATGCAGCATTTCCATTCCTCGGTACAGCTTTTTGTTGTTGTGTGACTCCTACCTACATAAATACGACACTCAGAAAGTCCACCCAATCCTGCACCATGGACACAATTGTTATGTTCGAGGACAAATTTTTTGCAGCCACTGTATCAACCCATCTCATTGAGGGTCTTCAGCTTTTGTTGCTACTGCGCTCCTTCGCGTTATTTCATCAAGGCAATAATTATAAATCATTTACTTATTATTAATAGTCTACTGGCCCCCCCTGGTGACACAATGGTTACCTTTTGACTGCTAAGTCAGCAGGTCAAACCACCAGCCTCTCTACAGCCGAAAGACTGACCTACTATTCAGATAGAGTTATTCTCTAGGAACCCCACAGGGGCAGTTCTACCTTGTCTCCCAAGGTCGATATGAGTTGGCATCAAGATGATGTGAGAGTCAGAGTAAGGCATTCACCCTCCACCTTCAATTAATATATGTCCTAGAAGAATATTTGAGGGCAGGAATATATAATTTTTATGAATTAGATGATGATTTACAGAACAGATCATAGTTATGCATTCAGTAATTCATAAACATTCGGATTCAACACATCTCTTACAATGCCACTTCTTCCCTATATTTCCTGTGTCGATGTCTTCTTTCTTATATTTCTGAACTTTGTTCTTGAGGAATTGCTGCCCTGTTGATCTTAAATATTTCATTATTTTAGCGGGATGTGAGTTCGGTTCTAGACTGGAAGGATAAGGGCTCCCTAGTCATTGGGTTTCCTCTAGTCGCTCTTGGCCAGGAAGCATGGTGTCTTCTACGATTTAGAGCTTTGTTCTGCAAACTCCCCCCATTTCCCACCCATTCTCTGTGAGAACTTCTAATCTGGACTTATTCAGAGCAGATGATATCTGTAGAGCAGCACCATCTATTTCTTCAGCTCCACAATTGTGGAGACTGATGTTGGCAGGCTCCATCAGTCTCTTTGACTTAATCTTTTCATGTCTCTTTCAATTTGCACCTTTCTTCCTTCTTCTGGATGAGGAGATGTCAGGAGGTATAATTCAGCTGACTTCTCTTTAGCCTTGAAATGCTGTAGTTACTACTTATCAAATAAGGGCAATGGTTAAAATTTTTCATTGCAGTTTTCAGTGACTTCCGGAATATTTGGCGCTGACACCAAGGGCTCAAGTAGAGAGCAAATGTTTTGAGCAAGATGAAGGCAACAAATGTAAAGAAAAAGTACTTGACACATGTGTATGTATGTATGGATTGTCATAAGAGTTGTATGAGCCCACCAGAAATTGTCTTTTTAAAAGATAATGATGATGGCAACCTATGTACAAATGTACTTGACACAACAGATGCATGTATGTATTTTGATAAGACCTTCATTAGCTCTCAAAAAAAGGATTAAAAAAGAGAATACTTAGCAAACAATAATTAGTCAAATACATTTGTTCAATGAAGAAAACAAAGTTTCCTGGCAGTTGTAGAATTTATGCTGCTCTTTAAAAGAGATCTGGTTTGAAGAAAGGGAGCCTAGTGAGGTGTGTTATCAAAAGAATGAGCATTCAGGACTTAAGACAGTCCAAACTTACTATTATATAGGACTTAATTTACAAGCTAAAATAGAATATACAGCATATCTGCTAAACCGGTGTTAACTTCTTTTAACTATGTTTGCATTGCTCTTTTCTTTTCCAATAGTTTCTTCAACTACATGGAAACAAGAAACCACACACATTTTCAATATTTCATCCTGTTGGGGCTCTCAGAAGAGGCAGAGCTGCAGCCCCTCCTCTTTGGACTCTTCCTGTCTATGTACTTGGTCACCTTCACTGGGAACCTGCTCATCATCCTGACCATCATCAAGGACAGCCACCTCCACACACCCATGTACTTCTTCCTCTCCAACCTCTCCTTTGCTGACATCTGTTTCACCTCCACCACTGTCCCAAAGATGCTGGTGAACATCCAGATGCAGAGCAGAGTTATTTCTTATGAACACTGCATCACCCAGATGCATTTTTTCCTGCTTTTTACAGGATTGGATCATTTCCTCTTGACAGTGATGGCTTATGACCGATTTGTAGCCATCTGTCACCCACTGCACTACACGGTCATCATGAATCCAAGGTTCTGTGGCCTCCTGCTTCTGGGCTCCTGGCTATTGAGTGTACTGGATGCTCTATTACATGCGTTAATGGTTTTGCGTTTGTCATTTTGTACAGATTTGGAAATCTCCCATTTTTTCTGTGAACTTAACCAGATACTCCAACTGGCTTGCTCTGACACATTCCTCAATTCCTTAGTGATTTATTTTGTAGCTGGGCTTCTGGGTGTTATTCCATTCTGTGGGATCCTTTTCTCTTACACAAAGATTGTGTCCTCCATTTTGAAAATTTCATCAGCTGGGGGCAAATACAAAGCCTTTTCCACCTGTGGGTCCCACCTCTCTGTGGTTTCCTTGTTTTATGGTACCGCTTTTGGGATTTATCTCAGTTCTGCTGCTACTCAAAATTCCAGGTCCAGTGCAATCGCCTCAGTAATGTACACTGTAGCCACACCCATGATGAACCCCTTTATCTACACTCTTAGAAACAAGGACATAAAGCAGGCCTTAGGGAAACTTTGCAGTTGAAAATTATTCTCTACAAAGCAGAAGAATCTCTAGATTAGAGAGCTACTGATGAGAAAGAGAGGTGAACTTTGCCAAGATTTAAATCTTACTTTCCTCAGTGTGCTCATCTGCTTTATAAACCCAACTTAGTCTGCTTTCTTTTATAAATAATTCACCAATGTTTCCTCTATATTTCTTTTAAAGTTGTATATTTGTATCAAAATCCTCTCCTAAACAGGCAATTATTTTAGGGTGACTGCAGGTTGAAACATGAAACATCCTCAATTTCTAGTCACAGAATATACCTGTCTACAATTATCCCATGGGAACAGCATTGCAATTGTTCTCAAACAGGAAAAATGTTGAGATATAAATATGCAAATTCCTATTCTGGAAGCGTTTCTTGTGATCAATTTTGGTATGAAATATTTGATCTTTTGATTATTTTCTTTAAAGTTAAGTCTTGTTAAGGATTTTGATTTGGAACTTTATAATCATGTTTTGGTTGGTATAAATTAAATGGTCAGTATTCTTAGTGAGTTGGTAGTTAAGGCCTGGTCATGCCTCATGATGTTCTGTAGCATAATGTCATCAATTCCAGGGTGAGGGCTGCTTTTAACAGTCAGTTAGCTGTATGAAGACAAGAGTGGATTGTAACCTCTTCACTCAGGTCAACCCTGATATGGTTGCAAGGTTCTTTCTTCATGTGTGTAGCCCAATTCTCATATAAGTGGATGCTGTGAGAAAATGTCTTTCCTTCTTGATGGGCCTTGTTATTGCATCTGTCTTGTTGAGTTCTAATTCTTTGGACTTGAAACCATGGCCTGCCATATTGCCTGCCAATACCAAAAGTTATAGGCAACCTCTTCTCTGACCTGTGAGCCATGTATTTGCTCTCATCTCCAGTGAGAAGCCTGATCTAATGCCATTGACTCCATCCACATTTGAAGCCATGTTGTTACTGCTGTACGCAAAAAGCTACATTGGTCAGAAGTCGTCTGCTTAACATCAGACACCCTGTGCTTGCAACCAGACTGGACTTATCCACTTCTATAGCTGTGTGAGCGATTTCGTTTAAATAAAAGTTTCTGTTTATTATATTCATGAGTATCATGATTTTTGCTTCTTTGAGAAGGAAGTCCAACAACTTTGGTCTGAACATGGTTGTAGAGAAACAAAATCATATGGATGCATTTTCCAAATTTGTTATAAAATCTGACTAGTTCTCCAAGTGTTACTAACTCTGCCTCAATAAATCGCCAGTATTATTAGTTAGGAGGGTGTTGTTCACTCAAGTGAAGTGACAACGCTATTAAATAAAGTATCACCACCAGCCGATTAACTTTTGGTGAGGAATGAAGTGCTGGGTGATCATGTGTTTGGTCATTTTCGACAATTTTGTCTGGATGAGAAGTATAGAGAAGCTGATTGGTTGCTGCTACTTATAATAGACATAGTGGTAATTGAAAGTGTTGAGCTCAGGACTAAGGAATCATTTCTCAAAGGCCACATAAAAGGCCTAGTCACAATACAGTGAAAACAAAACCCTATTTAAAGATTTAGGACAACATAAAACAAAAAATCAGCAGTCAGGAAACGTTATTTTTCTGAAAGAAGGACATTCTATGGATTAGGAAGCAAAATCTCCAATCAGAAGTTACTGGAAGAATCTATAAGTTATTGCACATAACATATATGATGAACAATAATGGTTCTTAAATCTATAATTTTTGTCTATCAGAAGTGAGATAGTTAGGTATAATGGTTTATTTTCTGTGTGTAGAAAAAATTCTATAAAATATGACACCTCCAAATTAAAGAAAAATTGGAAACTTTAAAAGCTTCAGTAAGAAAACCAGCACATCCCCAAACTATTTGAATGGGGAAAAATTTAATTCCAAATGCTTAGTTTGCCTTCTAAAGATTGTGCTTTATTTACCCCTTCCTATCTGTTCTGAGAAAGAAGTAATTCCTGAATTAGACATGAAACATTGTATTTTCCCACACATTTGCTCTAATTTTTTGAAAACAAATATCCAAGTAGAATCATGGTAGAAAAGAGAGTTCCCTATTGGGTTTGAAATTAAAAACACAAGCTGTTTCAGAAAAATCCAAGTTGCATTATATAGCCTACACCGTCTATAAAAGGGACATGCACACATTTACAAATTCAATCATCAATCATATGTGATGGTAGGACATTTTATTTCTGAAAATCTAGAATAAAAGTTCGAATGTCCAGGAGAAGGCTCTGTTTCCCAGTGATGATGCTTCATGTCCTGCAATGAGTTTTGCAGATTGGGTTCATGACAAGTGTCTGAGAAGTTCAGGTGGTTTCAAGTTAAAGGAAGTAGTCGTCACTTGTGACCTATTCTAATTTCTGCTAAGATTTCATTATAGAAATGATGCTTAATTCTAGGCTATATCAAATAGTATATTAAACCATATACCACACTCCTTCTAAATGTCTAGAAATATTTTTACAAGAATTTTGTGCTATAAAGAATCCCTGGAGGTGCAGGGTGGTAAGTGTTAGGAAATTAGTGCCAAGGTAAGCAGTTCAAACCTTCCAGGAGAAAGAAGAGGCAGTCTGTAAAAATTTACCATCTCAGCAGCCCTCAGAATTCACCCTGTGACTGTGGATTTAGCCTCCCTTTTCTAGCTCTTTAATCAACCACATAGAGACAAGAATTCAAAAACCCCACAGATGTCAGAATTTATCCTCATGGGGCTCCCAGAGTGTGTTAGTCTGGATTAACTAGAGAGGCAAATTCTTAAGGCACTCAACAGTGTGTAAGAGAAAACTTTATATCAGAGAGCAATTGTACATTAAGAAAACATCACAGCCAAATCCCTATCAAGTCCATAAGTGTGATATTGCCCCACATGTTGATCCTAGTCCATAAAATCCTCTTTAGACTAATGCAGGCATACAATGATGGTCAATGTAAGAAGATCACAAGCCCATGGGTAGAAAGTCATGTGCATCCTGTGTCAGTGGAAGCATCTCAGTGCTTGTGTGGGTCTCCACGCAGTTCCTCCAGCTCCAGGACTCTGGCTCCATCAGAGTAGCTCTATGTGGCTAGTATTCAAGAATATGAAGCAGAGACAGTGTCCCACCTCCAGTAAGCTATTTATCTTTTTCATGTCTCCAAACAAGGTTATCAAGCTACGGCATGATTGGCAGGCTAAAGTCCATCCCTTCATTGTTAATAGTCTCAAGTTGACACCAGAGTATGTAATTAGCACACAGAGGACCCCTTTGAAGAACACTTTGCTGTTCTTCTCTCTGGTCACCTTCAAAGGAAACCTTTTCATTGTCTTGTTCTTTATTACTGACTCGCACCTTCACATGCTCCTGCCCTTTGTTTTCCCATCTCTTTTATGCAGAATGCTGCACTTCCCTACCCGCCAAAGTTTCTGCTGAACATTCATAATAACGTAATTGTCTATGAAGAATATTTTAGCCAGATATGTATTTCTTCAGGCTTTTTGAGGATTTGAACTACTTTCTTCTGACTGTTATGGCCTCTTGTTGGCTTGTGGTCATCTGTCATCCTCTGCATCACCAGTGTTAATTATCTTCTGCAAAATTTTACTTGTTTGTGATATGAATGACAATATTTGATCACTTCCAGATTGTGTTGGGTTCACTTTCCTATTTGGTCTGGTACCTGTCTCCAATTTGTTTTAGATGAGTGAGAGTCTGCATGGCTGCACTGGTTTGTTGAAATATTTTAATTAATACTCCATCAATTTTGGGAGTCTTATTTTTCACCAATGCCTTTCTTTGGAGCAGATTCAACTTCTTTCTTCAATCCCAGCTGTTATTGATCATGTGTTACACCTGAAATGGCTGTACATTGACTAATTCATTTGGTAATGTGACCCTGTTTGTTTTTCTGTCTTATTTTGCTGCTTCCTGTATTGTTCAATATTTTATTCTTAGAATCCGTCAATATTGCCACTTAAAGCTTATGTCTTTTAGTTAGAAATAAAGATCATTTAATTCCTCTTCCTAGTATTTCTTACTATGAAAGTCCTCTGAATCCTACCTATTCACCATGAATGACATTCCTAGTATTTGAAATTCCAGATGGCAAACTGTCCAGCACTATAGCAATCTGTGGGTGAGATCACTCCACAACCTGTTTACCCGGGGAAAATTGTAATTTCCACAGCTTTCACAAAGAAAGTCCCTTTTGGAGATGAGTTGTCATGAGTAGTTCTAATATACATAGATAGATAGATAGATAGAGATAGATAGATAATTACAACATATATAACAATATACTGGATATATTGTATGTTGTAATATACATCTATGTGATCACAGGTTATAGATAGTATCAGGTATACCGGAGCAAAGACCCAGAACAAAAATTATATATATATATATATATATATATATATATATATATATATATATATATATATATATAATCATATAGTGCCCATAATTAACCCGTTCTTTCCTTCCTTATAACTTGTCTCTCTTGATACCTTTCCACTCAGAAAAAATATCTCATCAAATCAAGTAATGACCAAACTTAACAGTCACAGAAAGAACAGTCACAAACTTCAGGTCACCTTGGAATAAAAGCATTTTGTTCAAGAAGACAAAAGTCAGCACAAAAATGCAATCACACTGTTGATGGTGGTACCATTGTCTCTGACCCAACCATTCCAGGACAGTCCTTACTTTTTGTTTATCAAGAATGGCCAGGAGAGGTACAGGTGGGTTACTGGAAGTAACAGTGAGTGGTGCCACTCCTGTTTCCACCCCTTGGTTCCTAGACCTGTGAGTCTTGGCTATTGGAGCATTGAAACCACATGGTGAACATTGGTTATAGCATATACAGCCTCCTGGAGAACACTGTCCCAATTCTACAAGGTATGCCACCTAGCTGGCATTGTTATTGAGTTTTCGGCAGCACAGCCCACTGTTCCACAAAGCCAACTACTTCAGGATGTTCGAGAATCTGGGAAGACCAGTGCATTCCAGGAGCACCCGCCCATCATACTACTTCATTTCCCGGAAAGTGAATATTTTGATTTGAGGCAATGCTCTGTGTATAAGGCATTCTGTAAGTCTATGAATAATATCTTTGGCAGAAGTAATGTACACAGAGAAGGCAAAACAGTATCAAGAACAAAACCAAACTCACTGTCATTGAACTAAAACTGATTCATAATGACTCTATTGTACACGTTATATTTGCTTCTGTGGGTTTCTGAGACTGAAGAAGAGAACAAATCCAAGGCTAGAGGGTCAGATGACAGGCTGCCAATAGCTCTCAGTATTGGCAGGCAATATGGCAGGCCACTGGTTGAAGTCCAAAGAATAAGAACTCAACAAGACGGACGCAATAACAAGGCACATACAAACAGAAAAAAAATTTTCTTACAACATCCGCTTCTATGAGAATTGGACTACAAACTCAAAGAAATGTTTTTGTATATGCATCAGGGCTGTGACCTGAGTGAAGAGGTTACAATCCAGCCTCATCTTCACACAGCCAATTGACTGTTAATAACACATCCCACGCTGCCGTTGAATACATTGAGTTACAGAACATTGTGAGGGATGACCAGGTGTTAACTACCAAATCACTGAGAATACTGACCATTCAATTGACACAAATGAACTCTCCAAAACATGCTTATATAGTTCCAAAACAAACTTCTCAAAGAGACTTCAATTAAAAAAAATAATGCAGAAGGTCAAATATTTCATACCAGAATTGATCATAAGAAACACACTATCCAAAAAGGAAATTGAAAATTTATATCTCAACATTTTCAGATTTGAGAACAATAATTATACTGTTCCCATGGGATGATAGTGCTGCCTGTTGATGAGAGGATTTTAATACAAGTAAAACACCTTAGAAAGAAATATACAGGAAACATTGGTGTATTATGTATAGAAAGAAAGCAGATTAAAATGGGATTATAAAGAAAATGTGCACACTGAGGAAAGTATGATTTAGATATTCACAATTTTCAGCCCTCTTTCTTATAAGTAGCTCTCTAATATAGAGATTATTTCTGCTATGTAGAGAATAATTTTCAACTGCAAAGTTTCCCTAGGGCCTGCTTTATGTCCTTGTTTCTAAGCATGTAGATAAAGGGGTTCAGCATGGGTGTGGCTACAGTGTACATTACTGAAGCTATCACAATGGACTTGGAATTTTGAGTAGCAGCAGAACTGTGATAAACCCCAAAAGTAGTACCATAAAACAAAGAAACCATAGAGAGGTGGGACCCACAAGTAGAAAAGGCTTTATACTTGCCCCCAGCTGATTGAATTTTCAAAATGGAGGACACAATCTTTGTGTAAGAGAAAAGGATCCCACTAAGTGGAATAGCACCCCAAAACCCAGAAGCAACATAAATCACTAAGGTATTGAGGAATGTGTCAGAGCAAGCAAGTTGGACTACCTGGGTAAGTTCACAGAAAAAAATGGGAGATTCCCAACTCTGTAAAACAGAACAAACGCAAAACCTATGTGAAGTTCAACATTGCATTTATGAGTCATGATCTGCTTTGACTCCTCTGGCTTATAAGCACTTCTTGATTTTGAGGATTATGTTAGTATTGAGGCAAACTGGTCAAACATTTTAGAGACTGACTTTCAGTTGGTTCTTGCATAATGCTTGTCAAATGTTTCAATTTATTACTGGTTTTCTTTTTGTTTTATGAACCAGGAGTTATTTGTCTTATTCACCTATGCTTTTAGCAATAGCTGTAAATTAACTTGGGTTTTGATTGTGATTGTGTTAAACATACACATCAAATTGAGAAGGAGTTTATATCTTCACAATAGCTATGGTCCTTCCAATTCATGAACAAAGAATATTTTTAATTCTTCTTTTAGAAGTATTCTGTAGCTTAGATTTTATCAACTTTGCTAGACTAACTCCTAAGTATTATAATTATTTTTAAAGTGCTTTCTTTGGTTGTTCATATGTGTAGAACAATTCACTGTTGTATACTTTTATGGTTGTTTCTTTGGGATTTCTCTGTAGACAGTGACAAGTTCTCTGAACAGAGAGTGCTTTATTTCAACCTTCCCAATCAGTATACCTTCTTATTTTTTTTAATTTTTTGTTCTTGGGAACACAGGAGTATTATGTATAAAAAGAAAGTAGATTGAATAGGGATTATAAAGTAGATATGTGTGCACTGAGGAAAGCATGATTTAGATCTTCACGATTTTCAGCTCTTTCTCTTGAGCAGCTGTCTAATCTAGAGATTGTTTACACTCTGTAGAGAATAATTTTCAACTGCAAAGTTTCCGTAGGGCCCGCTTTATGTCCTTGTTTCTAAGAGTGTAGATAAAGGGGTTCAGCATGGGTGTGGCTACAGTGTACGTTACCGAAGCGATTGCACTGGACCTGGAATTTTGAGTAGCAGCAGAACTGAGATAAATCCCAAAAGCGGTACCATAAAACAAGGAAACCACGGAGAGGTGGGACCCACAAGTGGAAAAGACTTTGTATTTGCCCCCAGCTGAAGAAATTTTCAAAATGGAGGACACGATCTTTGTGTAAGAGAAAAGGATCCCAGTGAGTGGAATAACACCCAGAACCCCAGCTGCAAAATAAATCACTAAGGTATTGAGGGATGGGTCAGAGAAAGCAAGTTGGACTACCTGGTTAAGTTCACAGAAGAAATGGGAGATTTCCAACTCTGCACAAAAGGACAAACGCAAAACCATTAATGCATGTAATAGAGCATCCAGTACACTCAATAGCCAGGAGCCCAGAAGCAGGAAGCCACAGAACCTTGGATTCATGATGACCGTGTAGTGCAGTGGGTGACAGATGGCCACAAACCGGTCATAGGCCATCACTGTCAACAGGAAATTGTCTACTTCTACGATAAGCATGAAAAAATACATCTGGGTGATGCAATGCTCATATGTAATGAATCTGTTCTGCATCTGGATGTTCAGCAGCATCTTTGGGACGGTGGTGGAGGTGAAACAGATGTCTGCAAAGGAGAGGTTGGAGAGGAAGAAGTACATGGGTGTATGGAGGTGGCTGTCCTTGATGATGGTCAGGATGATGAGCAGGTTCCCAGTGAAGGTGACCAAGTACATGGAGAGGAACAATGCAAAGAGGAGAGGCTGCAGCTCTGCCTCTTCTGAGAGCCCCAGAAGGATGAATTTTTCAAAATATGTGTGGTTTCTTGGTTCCATGTAGGTGAAGAAACTACTGGAAAAGAAAAGGGCAAGGCTAACTTAGATATAAGAATTTAATACCAGTTTAACTGATATGCTGTATATTTTATTTTAGCATGTAAATTAATTCCAATATAATATCTCTAGATGTTTACCCTTCAGTTGAGATTGTCATGAGTCCAGAATGCTCAGTCTTTTGGGAACACACCTGACTAGCCTACCGTCTTTGAATCACATCTTGTTTTATAAAACAATATAAATTGTACAACTTCCATGAAACATTGTTTTGTTCATTCAACAAATGTGTTTGAATAATTTTGTGCACCAAATATTCTTGTAGGTACTGCAAATAGCAATAATAATTTTAACAACTGACCTTATTTCATGAGTAGTAACTATAGTATTTCAAAGCTAATGAGAAACCAACTAAGTTGTAACTAATGACGTCTCCTCATCTGGAAGGGAGAAGAAAATTGAATGACAGGGGAAAAGAGTGAGGCTAAGAGACTGATGGAGCCTGCCAACATCAGTCTCCACACTCTGGATGCAATGAACTAGATGGGACTGGTCTACAAATAGCACCTGAAAAGTTCACATTAGAAGGTCCTAGATAGAATGGGTGGGTGAGGAGGGGAGATTGAGGAATCAAACTCAAAATCACAGAAGACACCAGGCTTGCTGGCCAAGAAACACCACTGGAACCCCAAAGACTATATATAGCCCTTACCCTTCCAGTCTAGGACTGAACCCACATCCAACTATAATAATTAAATATTTAAAATCAACAGGTCAGCATTTCCTCAAGAATAAAATTCAGAGATATTGGAAAAAAAATTGGTCACAGGAAATATAGGGAAGAAGTGGGATTGTAAGAGATGAGTGGAATCAGAATGTTTATGGATTACTGAATGCATAACTATGATCTGTCGTGTAAAACTTCATCTAATTCATAAAGAGTATGTATCTCGGGCCATCAAATGTTCTTCTAGGACATATACGTATTGAAGGTGGAAGGTGAATCCCTCTCTCGCATTCTCACATCAAGTTGATACTGACTCGTATTGACCATATGGGATAAGGTACAACTGCCTCTGTGGGTTTCCAAGACTGTACCTCTTTACATGAATGGAAAGCAGAGTCTTTGTCTGAACAGGGGCTGGTGGTTTTGACCTTGCTGTCAGCAGCCCAAAGGGTAACTACCGTGCCACCAGAGGACGAGTAGACCATTAATAATAAATAAATGATTTATAATTATTGCGTCTATGAAACAAAGTAAAGTAGAGCAGTAGCAAAAAATGTGAAGACCCTCAATGAGATGGATTGATACAATAACTGCAAAATATGTCCTTGAACATAACAATTATGACCATGGAGCAGGATTGGGCAGACTTTCCTAGTGTCGTATTCATGTAGCTAGGAGTCACAACAACAACAAAAAGCTGTACCGTGGAATGGATATGCTTCGTTATAGAACAAAACCTACTCTCTTGAATCAATGCTGACTCACAGCGACCCTCCTGCCAGTTCCTGAAACTGAAACTGTTTAAGGGAATGGGAAGCCCTGTCTTACTCCCATGTAGCTGCTGCCGGTTTCCAGTTGCTGACCATGCAGCTCTTAGGCCAACCCATGAGCACTCTTGCACCAGGACTCTGCTTCTTGTACAGTCATCTTTAAAAAGGAGGTTTTGAATAGAAAATGAGAAGGCATTTTGCATGCAAGACAAAGAAAAATGTGAAAACGTTTTAGACAAAGATAGAAATAGTGCAGTCTTTGGTACAAGAATATTGTTCACATGTTCTGGCAGTAGCAAGGAGGAAGGTATGAATGAGTGAAACAGGAAGCAGGATTGAGTTTCCAGTTAGGGGTAGAGAAAAAAACAAGGGTGTGATGATCATGATGCCACGGAAGACACCATGACATGGGGTCTCAGAGTTCAATGAGTGTTCTTAGATGGAATAGTGTATCACACCACGTCACAGGGAATGTTACTGAATTAAGATTACTTGGTATTACATTATTATATTATTCTGAGTCCTGGTGGAACAAACGGTGAAGCACTTGACTGGTACCAGAAAGGCTGCCATTGCAGCCACATCAGAGGAGCCTCAGAGAAAAGCCTGCTCGCTAGCTTCCTAAATGCCCCGCCCTGAAACCTTAGAAAGCGGTTCTGCTCTGCACGCACACGTCTGCCAGGAGCTGGAACTAACTTGATGCCAACTAACAACATTATGTTATTTGATGTTATTTGTATATACTCATAAAAATACCTACATGATACATAATTCAACTTTCCATGAAATGGACTCTCTCTCCTGTTTGGCATAACATTTGCATGTTCTGATTATAGAAGACAGCTTAAGATGTTTGCTTAAGATATTTGATCAATAGTTGTCTCTTCAGCCATATCTTCTCCTACCACCTCCACTTTCAACCATAATTTTGAATTATACACCTCAGGCTGAGCTGATCCAGCAGGGAAAAATGCTCTACAAATGAGAAAATTCCTTTTGCCCTCCTCTGAGAACTGAATTTCATAACTGAGGGATTCTGAGGGGACAGTCATGGTTGTGAGAATGTAAAGGACTAGTCAGCCCTGTTGCAGAGATCCTTTGTATTGATGTTCTACCATGTAATAGAGAAAGAAAGCTGGTCTACAGAGAGGAAAAATGATACAAAAACAGAAGACAGGAGATTATTAAAAGATATGAAAGAATCACAGTAAAGAAGACAGCAGCCTCACAATCCCTACTTCTAAATCCCACAACACCCAGACCAATAATATAACTAGACAAATATTTCAAACTTTAAAACATAAAAGGATTCCTATACTCACATTATACATATACTATTAAAAATCAGTAAATGATTGAAATATCTGTAGGAAAAGAGAAGAAAATTCAAGGAATGATTTCAACTACTTTTTCTCAAAATTCAGTGTGTTGGGGAGATATTTTTGGTATAAGGACAATAACTGTTTAACATATTAGAGAAATACTAGTGGATTCCATCAACTTATAAGAAAGTAATGAAATTAATTCTGTACAACATCTTTCAGAAAATAAGCATATGGTACATTTCTGAAGTCATTCTGTGAAGTTAGCATTAGTGTCATATCAAAACTAGATATAGATATTATAGCAAAAATGAAGATCGATATCATTCATGAACATAAATGCAAATATCCTCAGCAAAATAATAGCAAATCAAAACAAATACCATATGAAAATAATTGTACACTGCAACTAGTAAGAGCTGATTTGGGAATTAAAGACTCATTCAAGATTTGAAAATCAGATTGTGTAATATTTTACATCAGCTACATAAAGAAGAATCATGTCATATCAACTGATGCACAATAAGCAATTGGTAAACATTAAAATAATTATTTGTGCTTTTATTTTTTCCACAAACTTCCTCACATTTATAAAGAACATCAATTAAAACTTGCAAATAGGGATCATGCTCAATGTTGAAAAATTAAACAATTTCCCCTTTAGTTCAAGACACAGTTAAGGATGACCACTTTTATATTGCTCTGGTGTCCTAATGAGAACAACAGCAAAAATTAAAAATAAGAAGGTATACAAACTGGGAAGGTAGAAATAAAGCACTCTTTGTTGACAGAAATCATCATTGTCTACAGAGAAATCCCAAAGAAACAACCATAAAAGTATACAACAGTGAATTGTTCTCCACACGTATCAACAGTCAAAGAAAGCACTACAATAATAATAATACATAGGAGTTAGTCTAACTAAAGTCTTGCAAAATTGATAAAAGCTAAGCTAGAAAATATTTATAAAATAAGAATTAAAGATATTCTTTGTTCATGAATTGTAAGGATCATAACTATTGAGAAGATAGAAATTGTTATCAATTGGATCTGTATGTTTAACACAATCACAGTAAAAACCCAAGTTAATTTATAGCAAATGCTAAAAGGATTGGCGAATAAGACAAATAACTACTGGTTCATAAAAACAAAAAGAAACCTTAATAAATTGAAGCATGTGACAATCATTAGGCAAAAACCAACTGAAAGACAGTCTCTAAAATGTTTGACCAGTTTGCCTCAACACTAACATGATCCTCAAAATCAAGAAGTGCTTATCAGCCAGAGGAGTCTAAGCAGATCATGAACAATAAATGCAATGTTGGACTTTGCATAGAAGATATTAATAACAGGGAACTAAAGATGAGGCCAAGGAAAACTATGTTTCTGTAGTTGATGTTTTCTGTAATTATAAAAGTGCTCAAACAATAAAATTCAGTAAAATAAGAGACAGGAATTAGATGAAAACCCCTTGGAAACAAGCTTCACTCAGACGCCATCACACGCGTTGGACAAGAAGAGTCACTGTGGCAACTCTCATCTCTATCATCCCTTAAATTACACCCATGATGACAGTTTCAGAGAGGAGTTAAGAATTAAATAAAATAACTAATTTAAAATGTCGAGCATGCCTCCATTACTCAGTGGGTTCCAGGGTGAATTATATTGCAACCCGTCACACATGACGCATCCCTCACTTCTCCTGCGCTATTTCCACCTTTTCTCTATGCATGGATTTGGCAGCAGCAAGACTGGGTTGCTTACATTGACCAGGACGATTTCTCCATAGCGTGAGCCTGACTGCACACACCCTCTGCCACAGTCTCTGTACCGACTCCCCACAACTTTCAGAATGTCAATCCTGTGGTAAGAATATGACTTTCTGTTGTCTCACTGCTGCCCACTTGGCCACACTCATCCACCACTTTTCATTCCTGGCCTTCATTCATTATCAGATATAAACTCTTTGATGTCATATCCTAAACACAAATGAGAGCTCTAATAATAATCCCAATATTGTTTCCGTGTTGCGACCTCATTTGAGGATCAATATGATTAAGAGCTTCTCTGTGAAGTCTTCACTAATCCCACAGAAGAGGCAGTGATATGACCCACTTCACCAGGATTGCTGAACCATCTTAGAATATTGTAATTATTTACTTATTCATTCTTTTTTATATATGTCTGTCACCCTATGAAAACTGTGAGATTCCTGAGAGAAGGAACAATTTCTTCCCATTTATTGGTTTCCAGAGTATATTTTACTGCTAAATAAATATTTCTTGAATTGCAGGATGAGCAAAATAGCTGAGTGAGATTACGTAGATCCGTCTAACAACGTGGGAGAAAGAAGTGTGCTCAAATTAGGATAAGTGCTGCTGAGAGAAAGAAGTTGGCTGTGCAACGTGAAGAGTATAACTGACACTGAACTGTACAAGCAGAAGTTTTGGAATTGGAGAAGTTCCTGTTGTGCATATTTTTGCCACAATTATATAAAAACTACATTAATAACGATGACTACAGGGAAAAAGAAAACATTCTAGAATTGAATATGGCGATATTTTAACTGCTCTTCTTGCTGTGATTGAATTACTACATTGTATACCAGGTGAATGAAGTGCTAATAAAAGTGTTTTTAAAAGTTTTAAAAAAGAAAGAAGTTGGATGAATGAACCAACACTAAGAAGAAAGAATAGAGAAGGAAGACATTCAGTGTATCCACAATCATCCTCCAGAACCTGGGACTTTAACTTAGCAGGACTTTGTATCATTAAAATGGCTTTATATGTTAGTGCAGTTGATACCCCCATTGCTAGCACAGTGAAGTCCCTCACTGACACCCCGTCCCAGCACATGTGAGGCTGCTGCAGGTCATTCAGGTGTTTTCGTGGAAGAGTCTCTGTCCAACAGCGCTGAGGGCATGAGGATGTAAGTACTCGTGAGGCCTCTGGAAGATGAAACTGAGTTTCCTCACCACCTGAAACTGTCAATTCCATGAGTGTGGAGAGGTGAAGTATTTACAGTCCTGTGGCTTTAGCGGAGAAATTCCCATGAGCCATATTAAGGAAGTAGTCCTTTGTCTTACACACCTTCAGAAATTTACTTCTCTGGATCTCAGAGAAAAACAAAAGGCAAACTTGTGCCACTTTGACCCTGGGGAGACAACTTGCAGCTCCAGGTTCAACTTTTATCCCATCAAATTCCTTCTTCCCAAGAGGTTGTCTTTCTATTTTGGTGTCTCTAGCACACAGGGTAACCTGCAACGACTGTGCTATGGGTGCATTTCCTTCTCTGGAGGGCTAAAGAACACAGCAGGACCTAATTCACTGAGGCCTCGGAGTTTTATTCTGACCACGTACAACTCCACACAGTCTAACCACAGTGTTTTTACCATATCTTTCATTGTGATTAATTGTCACTAACGAATGAAAAGAAAGCCATCCTTGTCAGTCAGGTTGGCAGAGAGGACTATCGAATCGTCTCAAAGGAGTCTCTACACATCTACAGGTCACA
Organism: Tenrec ecaudatus; assembly: GCF_050624435.1. NCBI lineage: Eukaryota > Metazoa > Chordata > Mammalia > Afrosoricida > Tenrecidae > Tenrec > Tenrec ecaudatus. Next base: position 18,606,414 of record NC_134530.1, on the reverse strand, counting down.
AAACATGAAGAGAAAACATGACACAATTGAAGATTTTTACCTAGATAGGTTCTTCTATAACACTATTCATTTTTTAATCATTTTATTGGAGATGATACAACTCTTATCACATCTACACATACAGCAATTGTGTAATGCACACTTATACATTCGTTTCACTCATCATTCTCAAAACACACTTTCTGCGTGGGTTCCTGGAATCAGCTCATTTTCCTTTTTCCCATGACCCTCCTCCCAGCTCCTCCCTTCCTCATGAACCCTTAATAATTTATAAATTATTATTTTACCTTATCTTACACTCCCTGTCATCTCTCTTCACCCACTTTTCTGTTGCCCCGCCCATCCCCCAGGGATGTAGATACTTGTGATTGGTTCCCCCTTTCTACCACCCCTCCCCTCCTGGTATCGCCACTCTCACCTCTGGTCCAGAGGGGTTCATCTGTCCTGGGTTTCCTGTGTTTCCAGTTCCCATATGTATCGCTGTGCATCCTCTGGTCTAACCAGGTTTGCAAGGTAGAATTGGGATCATGATAGTTGGGAGATGAAGCGTTTAAGAACGAGAGGAAAGTTGTGGGTTTCATTACTGCTTCACTGAACCCTGAGGGACTCATCCCCTCCCCAGTACCCCTCTGCAAGGGATGTCCAGTTCTCTACAGGTGGGCATTGGGTAACGCTCACATGCTCCCTTCATTCACGATGATATGATTTTTCCCCCACCCGTGGTGTTTGATTTCTGGTCCCTTTGACCCTTCATGATCACACATGTTGGTGTGCTGCTTCCATGAGGGCTTTGTTGCTTCAGGGCTAGCTGGTCGCTTGTTTACTTTCAAGCCTTTAAGACTCCAGACGCTATATCTCTCGTTATCCAGGAGCCCTTAGCCTTCACCACACTTGCTTATGCACACATTCGTCTTCAGCGTTTATGTGGGGAAGGTGATCACACAATGATGGCTTTTGTTCTTTGGTGTCTGCTACCTGATCCATTCAACACCTCGGGATCACACAGGCTTGTGTACTTCTTCTCTGTGGGCTTTGTTGCTTCCGAGGTAGATGGCTGCTTGTTTTCTTTCAAGCCTTTAAGACCCCAGACGCTATATCTTTTGATAGCCAGGCATCATCAGATTTCTTCACCATGTTTGCTTATGCACACATTTGTCTTCAGTGATCATGTCAGGAAGGTGGGTATCACGGAATGACCGTTTAACTGAGGAAAGTGTTCTTGTATTAAGGGAATGTATGCAAGGAGGTCCAATGTCCACCTGCTACCCTACTACTAAACCTATACATATATGCACATAGGTCGATTTCCCCTGAATCATAAATAAATAAATATATATATATATATATATATATGTACAATTTCTGTATGTAGGCCTCTATGTATACCCTTTGTCTCCTACTCCTTTCCCCTATTTCCTTATGCTTTCCTCCTGTCCCACTACCATGTGCAGCCTTCATTCTGGTTTCAGTGTTTCCTCTCAGTTACATTGCCCTTGGTCACTCCCTACTAGTCTTTCCTTCCCCTCCTTGCCAATGATTTAGAACCACTTGCTCCCTTGTCCCTGGGTTGGCCAACAGCTCCTTTCTTCCCCCATCTCCCACACTCTGATGACCCTCTGGGACCGTTGGTCCCATTATTTTCTTCTCACATGATTTATCCAGCATATCTTAACTAGATCGACCTGCAGAGATAATAATATGTGCATAAAATTGTGGATGGCTTCGACAGCACCAAACAAAGTGGCCATGAGAACATGGCAATGTCGGCAGCAACACTGACAAGCTAACAAACAAAAAAAGCCACTGACACAAAATTTAAGAAGGGAAAAAAACAAAACAAAAGTAAAAATAAAGAGGAGCCTGTTAATAATTCAAGGTCTGTTTATTGACTTTCAGGACTGTCTGATGGGGTGGCACGTCCTGGCTCCAAAGTCCATCCTTTATACTCACTAGGGACCTCCTTGCTCTGCTTCCCCTGCTGCTCAATTGCACGGCCCCAGTGTTTTGCCTCAGGGTGGTGGGATCAGCTCAGTCACACATCCTACATTGTGTCTCTGGTGCTGTCCCGTATAGGGCCATGGGTCAGTGCAGGATGTTACATCTCGCAGTGAGGCCAGCCATATGGTCCACTCTGTGCATTGGGTGCTTGGGTGCTCTGAGCCGGGCTATAGTCCTCTGAGCGTGGTGGGCTCAGGTGTACTCCACTCCATTCTCTGCCTTCCTTTGCTTCATCTTCCTTCTGGGTATGGTAGGTCAGTTTCTTTCCCACACCAGTTGAGGTATTTTCATTTTCTGTGGCACTAACTTCCATGTTGGGGGTCGGACTGATTCTGGTTGGGGCCTGGCGTATCGTCCAGTCTTGTCGATTTCCCCACGCGTTAGGTTGCGCACCTGGTTTGTGTGTCATGGTGGGGTCTGTATGCACATTCCAGTTCTGTGGGGACACAACCAATACTCTCCCCCTGGGTGAGTTAGTGCTCTGTTCCCCCCGTGCCATCAACTCAGGTTCTTCCCACCCCGATTCTCCCTCCACCAGCCCTGCTTCCCCTTCTCTATGTTGGACTCTCATGTACTTCCCTGGGTGTGGTCTGCCCTCCCCCAATTATCTATGCTTCCACCTGTTTATTGAGAGATAGGTATCTATTCTTCTTTTCGTGCCATGCTGATTGTACTTACCTGAGGGGACTCATGTTATATCTGTCCTTTTGAGTTTGGCTTACCTCACTTAACATGATTCCTTCCAGCTCTTCCCAGGAAATGACGTGTTTCATGTGATGGTCCATTCTTTTCAAAGCTGCATAGTACTCCATGTGTGTATGTGCCAGAGTTTACTAATCCACCTATCTATCGATGGAAACTTAGGCTGCTTCCAAGTCTTAGCAATTGTGAATTGTGGCGCAATAAATATTTCAGCGCAGATGACTTACCATGTTTTATTTGTTGCCTCCACTGGGTATATGCCCTGTAGAGGGATGACTGGGTCATAGGTAGATCAATTTCCATTTTCTTTAAGTACTTCCAGATTGCTTTCCACAGTGGCTGTACAAACCTACATGACCACCAGCAGTGGAGGAGGGTTCCTACTTCACCACAGCCTCTCCAACACTTGTTGCTCTCTGATTTGCCGATTTGGGCTAGCCTCAGGGGTGTTAGGTGGTATCTCATGGTTGTTTTGATTTGAATTTCTCTTAGGGCTAATGACCAGGAATACTTTTTAATATGCTTATTGGCCATATGCATCTCCTTCCTAGTGAAAGTTCTTTTCAGTTCTTTTGCCCACTTCCTTAGGGGGGTTAACTGTTTTCCTCTGTTTTCAGGTCACGATGACGTTGTAGATTTTAGTAATGAGCCCTTTGTCCAATGTGTCATTACTCAAAATCCTCTCCCAGTCTGTGGGTGGTCTTGTCACCCTCTTGAAGTCTTTGGAGGTGCACAGGTGCTTTATTCTTATTAAATCCCATTTTTCTATTTCCAGTTCACCTGTGTGTGTACCCTTCCCTATTGCAGTGGACCTATGGGTTCCCTGGGCCAGTGCTCTGAGGTTAGTCCCAGTTCCCTCCCTGATGGTCTTGATGGCTTGGGGTTTAACTTCTAGGTTGTGATCCACCTTGAGTTTATTCTTGTGCATGGGGTGAGGTTAACATATAGATAACCATTGTTTCAGGCACCATTTGTTAAAAAGGTGATCTGCTTCCCACTTGATGGTTTGGGACACTTGTCAAAATCAGTTGTCTATATGCTGATGGTTTTATTCTTGGGCTTTCTATTCTTTTCCACTGGTTTAAGTGCCTGTTGTTGTGCCAGTACCATATTGTTTTGACCACTGTAGCTGTGTAATAAGGGTTCAGTTCGGGTAAGGCAAGTCCTCCAACTGTGCCCTTCTTCTTGTGGAGTTCTCTGCTAATTCTGGGTTTCTTCCCTCTCCATATGAAATTGGTGATCAGTTTTTCCAGTTTTTTGAAGAAGGTTGATGTTATTTGAATTGGTATGGCATTGAATTTGTAACGTGTGTTATGTAAGACTGTTGTCTTTACTATGTTAAGCTTCCAATCCACGATCAGGGGATGTTCTTCAATTTGTGGAGGTCGTGATGGGTTTCCTGTAGTAGGGCTTATAGTTTTCCTTGTAGAGGTCTTTAGTTTTTTTGTTAAATATATTTCTAGGTATTTCATTTTGTTCTTAACTACTGTGAAGGGTACTTCCTTCTTAATCCCCTCTTCCATGGTCCTGCCCGATGTGTATAGAAAACATGCCAACTGCTGTTTACTGATCTTGTATCCTGCCACTCTTCCGTATTCCTCTATCACTGTAAGTACTCCTGCTTGGAGCATTTTGGGTTTTCAATGTACAGGATCAAATTGCCTGCAAATAGCAATAGTTTCACCTCCTCCTCTCCCATTTGGATCCCTTTAATGTCCTTCCACTGTCTTATGTTGTTAGCCAGAACCTCCAGAATGATATTCAGTAGAAGTGGGGACAAGGGCATCCTTGTACACTTTTTTCAGTTGGATTGTTCTTGTCTTTTCTCCATTGACTATGATGTTAGCCATTAGCCTTTCATAGAAAGCTTGTATCAGCTTGAGGAACTTCCCTTCCAATCCTATCTTCATGAGTGTCTTGATTAGGAATAGGTGTAGGATGTTGTCTAATGCTTTTTCTGCATCTAAGGATATTATCATATGGTTTTATCCTTTCTCTTCTCAATATGGTGTAAAATATTGATGGATTTTCAGATGTTAAATCATCCTTGCATCCCTGGGATGAATCCTACTTGGTCATTGTGGATGATAGGTTTTATACACTTTTGTATTATATTGGCCAATATTTTGTTAAGGGTTTTTGCATATTGTTCATTAAAGATATTTGTCAGTAATTCTCTATACCTGTGTGGTCTTTGCCCTGTTTGGGTTTCAAAGTTATGCTGGCTTCATAGAATGAGTTTGTGAGTTTGCCATCCATTTCTATGCTATGGAATACTTTGTGGAGCATCGGTTTCAACTCTTCCCTAAATGGTTGGTAGGATTCTGCTGTGAAACCATCTAGTCCTGGAGCTTATTTGTTGGGAGGCTCTTGATGACTCTGTTTATTCTTTTGCTATGGGTTTGTTGAGGTCCTTGATCTCTGTTTTGACCGAGATAATTGGTTATTATTTGTCTCAGGATTCACATGCATTGACTAACCATTCTCGCCAGAAAAATGGCCTGTCTTTAAAAATTACATATAGAAATAGTAACAATCATGAGATAATACCTTTTTAATTTTTCATTTTTAATTACATAAGGGTTTGCATTTTGGATCATCACTTTTGTATTCAACAACTTAATTTCTCACACCTCTGAATAGCTCGTCTTGTCATCTTTTCCCTCCCCCTGTTTTTTGATCTTCTTCCTCCTGTAGGATATTACCTTCTCCTTGACCCAAGTGAGCATCAGCCTCCCTTACAGCAGCTTGCTTTCCCTTCCCTACGTCTCCTTCCTACCCTGGTGTGGTAGGTTTCTTGTGCCAGCACGGCACCTGTAAGAAGACATGATGGAGTACAGCCTGTCAATCGGGTCAGTCTGGTGACCTAACTTTGAGGCCTTATGAAGATAAATAACTCTCTGAACGCCAGTCTCGCCATCTCGCTCTCTCTCCCCTTCTACTTCTTGGTCTTCCTGTTTGCTGGCCACCCTCAGAATGGCTGGGGTTCTGCCACGTTTCAATGGACCTCAGATCCATGCAATTTTGCACCCAGCCTGTGATCTTCCTGCATTCTGCATCATTAAATGTGGCCGCATGAGTCTAAACAGGGACTTATGGCCTCGTATGGGACTAATGGATTGAGTCAGACTGGACTGAGACATCTCTTTTTTTCTTCTGAAATCATTATATTGGAGGTTCTTACAGCTGTTATCACAATACATGCATGCATCCATTGTGTCAAGCACATTTGCACATATATAACCATGATCATTTTCAAAGTATTTCCTTTCTACTTGAGCCCTTGATATTAACTCCTCATTTTCCCCTTCCAAACCCTCCTTCCATCATGGACCCTTGGTAATTTATAAATTTATAATCCAAGTCCCCATCTGTCTTACACCAACCGCTGTCTCCCTTCACCCACTTTTCTATTCCCATCTCCTTTGGAAAGAGTCATATGTAGTTCATTGAGATCAATTCTCTATTTCTTTCCCCACCTTCCGCTTACCATCCGGGTATCTTTATTCTCCTAATTGAGTCGGAGGAGCTTATCTATCCTGGATTCCCTGTGTTGCGAGCTCTACTGTGGAGCAGTGTACATCCTCTGTTCTAGTCAGATTTGTAAACTAGAGATGAGGTCATGATAGTAGCCAGGAGGAAGCATTAAAGAAGTAGAGGAAAATTGTATGCTTCATAGGTGCTATACTGCACAGAGAATCGTTCGTCTCGTCCTTGGAACCCTTCTGTAAGGGAATGTCCAGTTGTCTATAGATGGCCATTGGGTCTCCACTCCGCACCCCAGCCCACCCCTCTTTCACATTGATATAATTTTTTTTTTCTGGATCTTTGATGCCTGATACCTGTTACCATTGACACCACTTGATCACACAGGCTGGTGTAATACTTCCAGATGAACTTTGTGGCTTCTCAGCAAGATGTCCGCTTGTTTTTCTTCAAGCCTTTAAGACCCCAGATGCTATGTCTTTTGATAGCCGGGTACCATCAGTTTTCTTCATCGCATTTCCATTTGCACCGATATATCGTCAGCGTTCATGTTGGGAAGGTAAGCATCAGAGAATGCCAGATTATCAGAACAAAGTGTTCATGCATTGAGGGCGTACTTGAGTGGAGGCCCATTGTCCATCTGCTATTTTAATAGATCAATTACCCAATTGTTATATATAAATGTACTTACATATGCACATGCCTGTATTTAGAGCCGTATAAGTGTCCTTTACCTCTTAATTCTTTCCTCTATTTCCTTTACTTTCCTCTTGACCCACAATCATGTTCACCCTTCATTCAGGTTTCACCTATTCCTCACCATTACATTACTCTCTATTAAGGCCAACTAGGCATCCTACGCCCTTCTCTCCATTGATTTTAGTTCACTTGTTTTTCCCCAGTCTTTGGGAAGGTGGACACCCCCTTTTTATTTCCCACCTCCCCTTCTCCTGTGTCCACCCAGAACCATCAGTACCCAGAATCACCTGATTGGGGGTGGGGTAGTTAGAGTTAGAATTAATATATTCATGTTTCCTGTCAATGCTCACCAAAGTGTTCTCTGTGGAGAGGAGGATTTTCATAATACAATGCATAAGGTGACCCATTCTTGGAAGATAACCATCTGCTTTCCCCATTGACTCTTATCATTACACAATGGGTTCATGAAAAAGGTGGCTATGGTGATAGTTATGAAAATTGTTTGGATATTGCCACAGATGTGTGTCAAATCTCTCAGTGACAGAGACAAACACTTAAGCTGAAATGTGAGACCACACTTCGAGGTTGGTTACATGGAACAATCTCACTTATGGAAAGGACACAGTTTTGTTCTTATTGGAATAAGCATTTATGACCCATGTTTAGGTAATGATTTACAAGATGGGCTACTAAGTGCAAGGATAGCTCTTTGAAGCCACAAGTGGCTCTGAAAGATGATCTTTCCTCCTGTAAAGAGTAGCAGTCTTAGAAACCCACAGAAGCAAATATAACCTGTCCAGTAAGGTCATTATGAGTCAGATTTCATTTAATGACAAACATTATGGTTTTGTTCTTGACACTGATTTGCCTTCTCTGTGCACAGTGCTTCTGCCAAAACAGTCATTCATAGACTTACAGAATGCCTTACGCACAGAGCACTGCTTCAAATCAAAATATTCACCAGGTTTCCCCACATCCTGAAGTAGTTGGCTTTATGGAGCAGTGGGCTGGCCAGCTGAAAACTCAATCACAATGCCAGCTAGGGGGCAATACCTTGCAGGATTGGGACCGTGGTCTCCAGGATGCTGTATATGCTATAACCATTGTTCACCATGTGGTTCCATGCTCCAATAGCCAAGACCCACAGGTCTAGGAACCAAGGGGTGGAAACAGGAGTGGCACCACTCACTGCTACTTCTACTGACCTACCTGTAAATCTCCTGGCCATTCTTGATATTTAAAAAAGTAAGATCTGTCCTTGAAGGGTGAGTTAAGAGAAAGCAATAACACTGCCAACAGTGTGATTGCTTCTTTCTTGTGACATTTGGTTCCGTGACCAAGATACATTTATTCCAAGATGACTTGAAAGTTGTGACTGTCCTTTCTGTGCATGTTCAGTGTGGTCATTAATAATTTTTCTTTAATTTCCATGATCTGACCTTTATTATCTTCTAATGTTCCCTCCAGAGAAAGGAGAAAGGGAGAATCTTTCCTCTTTCATCCCACTTTTCTCATTTCCACATTTTGCTATTTGTTTGGATGAGGCTTTTTTCTCATTAATAAATCTTTTTATTTGGGCTCATAGAACTTTTATCACAATCCATACATACATCAATTGAGCAAAGCACCCTTATACATTCGTTGCACTTGTCATTCTCAAAATTTGCCTTCCACTTGGGTTCCTGGAATCAGTTTGTTTTCTTTTTTTTTTTTACCCTCTCCCACCCTCCCCGTTCCCCCCCTTCCCCCTGGTCCCTTAATAGTTTATAAATAATTATTTTATCTTATCTTACACAGTCCGGCGTCTCCCCTCACCCACCTTCCCATTGCCCATCTCCCAGAGAGGAAATTACATATAGATCTCCAAGATCAGTTCTCCCTTTCTACACCCCCTTCCCTCCTGGTGTCGCCACTCCCACCGCTGGTATTGAGGGGTTCGTCCATCCTAGATCCCCTGTGTTTCCAGATCCCTACTACACTGACTTACATCCTCTGGTATAACCAGGTCCGCAAGGTAGAATTGGGGTCATGATAATTGGGAGGGGAGGAAGTGTTCAGGAACTAGAGGAAGGTTTTGAGTTTCATTGTTGCTACACTGAACCCTGAGTGACTCATCTCCTCCCCAGTACCCCTCTGCAAGGGATGTCCAGCTGTCTACAGATGGGCATTGGGTTCCCATCATGCACTCCCCCTCATTCACAGTGATGTGATTCCCACCACCACCACCCCGCCTTTGTTGTTTGAGTCCTGGTCTCCTCTGCCCTTCACGATCACCGATGTTGGTGTGCTGCTTCCATGTTGGCTTTGTTGCTTCTGGGCTAGATGGCCGCTTGTTTGCTTTCAAGCCTTTAAGTCCCCAGATGCTATATCTCTCAGTAGTCGGGCACCATCAGCCTTCTTCACCACACTTGCTTATGCACACCTTCGTCTTCAGCGTTTATGTGAGGAAGGTGATCACACAATGATAGTTCTTGTTCCTTAGTGTCTGCTACATAGTCCATTCAACACCTTGTGTTCTTAGGCTGTGTGCTTCTTCTCTGTGGGATTTGTTGCTTCTGTGTTAGATGATTTGATGAGATAATTTTCTGAGAGGAAAGGCATTAAAAGAGACAGGTTATAAGGAAGGAAACTGCAGGTTAACTGTGGTCACTATATGATTTTATATACATATATATAAGACATATATAATTTTTTGTTCTGGGTATTTGAGGCCTGATACCCAATCCCATCCACACTTTGTGATCACACGGATGTATATTTCAACATACAATATATCTGTTATGTTGTATTATATGTTCTAATTGTGTGTGTGTGTGTATATATATATATATATATATATATATATATATATATATATATATATATATATATATATAATGACAACTCATCTCCTAAAGGGAGTTTGGCAAGCTGTGGCAATCACTACATTTCACATGGCAAGCAGGTTGTGGAGTGATCTTCCCCACATGTTTCTATAATGCTGGACACTATGCCATCAGGAATTTCAAATACTAGCAATGTCAATCATGGTGAATAGATACAATTCAGAGGGTTCTCATAGTAAAACAGATGAGGAAGAAGAATTAAATGATCTTTTTTCTGACTTAAAAACATAATCCTTAAGTGGCACTACTGAAGGATTCTAACAATAAAATATTGAACAATACAGGAAGCAGCAAAAGGGGACAGAAAAACAAACAGGGTCACGTTACCAGGGAAATTAGTCAATGTTCAGCCATTTCAGGGATATCACATGATCATGAACAGCTGGGATTGAAGGAAGAAGTAGAGTCTGCTCCAAAGAAAAGCATTGGTGAAAAATAAGACTCCAAATATTGATGGAATCTTAATTAAAATGTTTCAACAAACCAAGGTAGCCCTGTGGACTCTCACTCATCTAAAACAAATTGGAAAACAGGTAACAGACCAACTGGCTTGCAGATCCTGGTACCAAGTCAAAAGGAAAGTGAACCCAGCCCAATCTAAAAGTAATCAAATATTGTCATTCATTTCACAAACAAACAAAATTTTGCTGAAGATAATTAAAGCTGGTAATACAGAGGATGACAAATGACCACAAGCCAAGAAGAGGCCACAACAGTCAGAGGAAAGCAGGTCAAATCCTCAAAAGCATGAACAAATACATTTCTGAGTAACATGGACTGCACAGATAATTACTTTACTATGAATGTTCAGCAGAAACTTAGAGAGTAGAGAGGTGCAGCAATAAGCAAAAGAGAGTGTGGAGAAGATGAAGGACATGCAAATGTGAAGGTGGGAGTCAGTAATAAAGAACCGGATAATGAAAAGATTCCCTTTGAAGGTGACCAGACATGGAGAAGAAGAGCCAAAGTGTTCCTCAAAGGGGTTTCTCTGTGTGGTAGTAACGTAATCTGGTGTCAACTCGAGGCTATTAAGAATGAAGGGGTGGAGCTTGGTAACCTTGTTTGGAGGAGTGCCAAAGATAAATAGTTCACTGGAGATCAGACACTCTCTCTGCTTCACATTCCTGATGACAATCCACATGGAGCTATCTGATGGAGCTGGGGGAACTACCTGGACACCCACACCAGCACTGAGATGCTTCCACTGCCACAGACTGTACAAGATTTTCCATCCATGGGATTGTGCTCTTCCTAAATTGAGCATCACTGCGACTGTATTAGTCTAAAGAGGAATTTATGGACTAGGATCAATGTGTAGGGGAATATCACACTTAGGGACTAAATCGGGACGGGGCTGGGGTGTTTTCCTAATGTACAATTGCTCTCTGACTTAAAGCTCTCTGTTACACATATACGAGTGTGTATGAATTTGTTTCCCTAGTCAACCTGGACTAACACGTTTTCATACCTTGGGAGTGGGGTACAGGAGAACAAATCGTAAAGATGGAGAGTGCACGCTTCCTTGAACTCTGCCACGTGGTATTTTTTCTTTGACTAGCGAGAGGTCAGATATGGCCATGGAGTTTACGGGGTTGTTTTCTGGAAAGAAGATGAGAATTTAAAGCTTGCATTTCTAGAAATCGCCTTTAGTTAATCTTGTCCGAAATGGTGAGAATGATTGTTATAAACGTAAGTTTTGAGCTCAAGTGGGAAAATCGCCTCTTGAATTTCTCCGAGACCCGGCTGCTTAGTGAAAATGGTTGGCTGAGGTCCAAATAGCTGGCAGAACGTCTTGCCCTGGCTTGAGGCAATGCAGAGAGAGGTCTAAGGCCATATGGGATAAGTTAAATTAAGGATAGAATTTGATTGTTTTAAGATAGTGTTTAGGATCTGGCTCTACTAGTCAGGTAGTTAGTTTATTGTCCCAACCTGGCTGATAAACACATGAGGAGTTCATTGAAGGGTGAAGGGATAAATGGTTCAGTGAGCCTTGTCTTTCTTGTTCTTGACTCTCTAGCCTTCTGATGGTTGGACCAGGGTGAAGCGGCCTTAGCCAGTTCCCTGCTTTAGCTTACGAGGTGCACTTCCTGCAAGACATCTCTGAGGAGAAGCCTCATGGACCTACTCTGATGCAGCCCTGGGTGCTGGAGCACCCGTGTGGAGACCCGTGCCAGCACTGAGATGCTGACACATTCACTGACTTGCCTTTCCTCCAGTAGTCAATATCATTTTGTCTGTGTTGTGACATGGAGGAGGTTTTTGTAGATTGGTGTGGGACATATGGGTTAATGGATTAATGTTGGACTTGTGGGCTTGGGAAGCACTGGGTTGGGACATTTTCTTGACGTGCACTTAAACTTTATATAAAACTCTCAATTATACATAAGTTGTGGAATTGTTTCTCTAAAGTACCCAGACTAATAAAACTAGGTTTATACTATTCCCATCTGCCTATTATTGTAATGATTGATAGAAATGATTAGAGGAAGGAAGAATCAAGGGTTTGGTAGAATACTTGCCTTCAGCCATTAAATTGAAATTCACATGGATTCAGGACCACACTTCAAAGAAGGTTCTAAATGGATAAGCCCCACAAAGTGTCTTGAGTATTCAGGACCTTCAATGAAGAGGTTTCCGGAGCTGTTGGCAAATTGGGGGGACTCTGCTTTTTCTATTTAAAACTAGTGGTTTGTGCCGAAGGCTGGAATAGTTTGGAATAAGGAAGGAGCTCTCCAGTATAGGACTGAACTGTTAAAAGGAACCTGTGGGCAGGAAAAATTGCTTGCTAGGTGACCAACTGGATCCACATGCTGAGTGAAAGTGAGAGAAGTGCATCAATAATGAGATGGGTTGAGTTTTGTCACTGACATCCGTGGGCCTGGTTCATAGGGACTCGAGGAGAAATTGGGTCTAAAGTTCATGTCCTAGCACAAGAGGGTTGGGGTTGTTGAAAATTTCTGATGGGTCCCATGGTCTAAAGGCAAGGCAGCCATTAGGGCACTTTGTTGAGACAAAGTGAGGCAGCCCCCACGTGAACAGGTGCATATTGCACTTGATTTATGGATATCCTGTTCAGATTTGACTTTGCTTATGAATGCACACATCACAACGTTACAACTTGAAGACAGAGTCTTCACATCAAAGATAAGAATTGTCTCCTCAGAGCACAGTGTTGATACAACACAGAAGTACAGAAATTAGGTAAGCAAAATGGAGGGATAAATGCATGAAGTGGTTTGCTCACAACTTTCATAGGTGAGGGAGTATGTTCATAGGATCATGATGTAGGTGGTCACTGAAGCATAGAATATTTTTGCTTGGTTCGCTTGTAGAATGTTATGTTTAAATGAGAGGGACACGTGTTTTAATTTTATGCATTATAGCTTTATCCTGTGAGATACAGATATGATTGTATTATTGTTTGAAAATTGTATGTGGTCAAAGAACTGTGTAAAAGTGTCCAGGTGACAAGGTGTGGTCTGTGATAGTTACATAATCTGGTGTCAACTTGAGACTATTAAGGGTTAGGGGTAGCATTTAACATATCTATCAGGTCACAACTTGAAGACCTCATTTAGAGGCATGATGAAGATAAATATCTCACTGGAGGTGAGACACTCTATCTCTCTGCTTCACATTCCTTAAGGAAAGCCACATGGAGCTACTCTGGTGGAGCCAGAGCCCTGGAGCTGGGAGAGCCATATGGAGTCTCACACCAGCACTGAGATACTTCCACTGCCTCTGGATCCAGAAGACTTTTCATTAATGGGCCTGTGAGCTTCCTGCATTGAGCATCATTGCATGGTTGCATGAGGCTAACGAGGAATTTATGAACTGGGGCCAACATATAGGGTAATATTGGACTTATGGACTTGATCTGGACTGTGCTGGGATGTTTTCTTAATGTACAATTGCACTTTGATATAAAGTTCTCTCTTGCACACAGATGAATGTCTTATGAATTTGTTTCTGTGGCTAACATGGACTAACACATTCTTTGAGCCACATTAGGATAAATTCTGACCTTTGTGGGGGGGTTTCCTGCTTGTTTCTATGTGATTGATTAAAGTGCTAGGAAAGGGAGGCCAAGTCCACTGTCATGGGTGAATTCTGAGGGCTGCTCAGGTGGTAAATCTTTATCTGAGCAGACTGCCTCATCTTTCTCCTGGAAGGTTTGAACTGCTTACCTTGGGACTAACTTCCTAACACTTAACACACTGCACCACCAGGGATTCTTAATATCACAAGATGTTTGTAAAAATATTTCTAGACATTTACTAGGTGTGTGATATAAGGTTTAATGCAATATCTGATATAGCCTAGAATTAAGCGTCATTTCTGTAATGAAATGTGAGCACAAACTCGAATAGGACACAGATGACGACTACTTCCTTTAACTCGAAACAACCTAAAGTTCTCAGAGATTTGTTATGAGTACAATCTGCAAAATTCATAACAGGACACGAAGCCTTATCACTGGGAAACCAGGCCTTCTCATGGACATTTGAATTCTTATTCTTGAATTTCAGAAATAAAATATTCTACCATTACATAATGGTTGATGATTGAATTTGAAAATGTGTGCAGGGGTCTTTTCTAGAATGTGTAGAGACTATACTTCCACTTGGATTTTTCTGAAACAACCCTTGTTTTAAATTTCAAACCCAATAGACAACTCTCTTTTCTACCCTGATTCCACTTCGATATGTGTTTTGTTAAAAATAATTGAGCAAATGAGAGGGAAATACCATGTTTCATGACTAATTCAGGAAATGCTTCTTTCTCAGAGCAGCTAGCCTTATCTACAGGTATGAACATGTGGAGGGTAAATCAACTACAAGCGTTAGAAGGAAAACAAGGTACTTGGAAGTAAATTTTTTTTTCATTCAAATAGTTTGGGATATGTTTGTACTCTTACTAAAGCTTTTAAAATTACCAATTTTTATTTAATTTAGAGGTGTGTGATATTACATCGCATTTTTTTCTAAATAGATAAAATTATACATTACACTGAACTATTTGACTTCTAATAGACAGTTTACATTTTAAAACCATTATTGTTCATCATATATGCTATTCACAATAACATATATGCTTCCCATAACTTTTGATTGGACAGTTTGAATTCTAATGAAAAAAAATCTTTCTTTCAGAAAAATAATTTTTCCTGACTGCTAAGTTTTTGTTCTATGTTGTACTCTTTCTTGAAGTAAGCATATTTTAAATTTTATTGTGACAAGGTCTTTTATGTGGCATTTGATAAATGCTTCCTAAGCCCTGAGCTCAACTCTTTCAAATACCACTCTGTCTATTAAAAGTTGTAGCAACCAATCAGCTTCCCTATACTTCTTATCATCACACAATTGTTGAAAATGATCAAACACATGAACACCCAGCACTTCATTCCCCACCAAAAGTTAATCTGCTGGTGGTAATCCTTTACATAATAACATTGTCAATTCACTTGAGTTAACAGCACCCTTGTTACTAATAATTGTAGCAAATGAAAAAGGCAGAGTGAGTAACCCTTGGAGAGCTTGTCAGATTTTATAACAATTTTGGAAAATTCATCCATAGGATTTTGTTTCTCTACAACCACGCTCAGAACAAAGGTGTTAGGTTTCCTTCTCTAGAGAAGCAAAAACCACGATACTCATGAATATAATAAACAGAAAGATTTATATGTCCAGCCTGATTCCAAACACAGTGTCCGATGTTAAGCAGTAGGCTTCTCCTTACCTATGTAGCTTTGTGGGTACAGCAGTAACAACATGGTTTCAAATGTGGATGAAAACAATGACATTAGATCAGGCTTCTCACTGGAGATGAGAGTAAATACAGGGCTCACAGGTCAGAGAATTGGTTGCCTATAGCTCTCAGTATTGGCAGGCAATATGGCAGGCCATTTGGTTCAAGTACAAAGAATTAGAACTCAACAAGACAGATGCAACAACAAGGCCCATCAAGAAGCATCCACATTTTCTCACAGCATCCACTTGTATGAGAATTGGGCTACACACCCAAAGAAATGTCCTTGACACTGGATCAGGGCTGTGACCTGAGTGAAGAGGTTGCAATCCACACTCATCCCCACACATCTAATTGACTGTTAATATCAACCCTCATGCTGGCATTGATGACATTGTGTTACAGAACATCATGAAGGATGACCAGGCCTTAACTACCAACTCACTGAGAATACTGAGCATACAATTGACACAAACCAACTCTCAAGAACATGCTTATAAAGTTCCAAATCAAAATACTTAGCAAGTCTTCACTTTAAAAAAAGTATCAAAAGATCAAATATTTCACACTAGAATTGATCACAAGAAATGCTTCCCAAAAGGAATTTGAAAATTTTTATCTCAACATTTTCAGGCTTGAGAACAATAATAATGCTGTTCCTGTGGGATAATTGTAGACAGGTATATTCTAGGATTAGCTCCTGAAGATCTTTCATGTTTCAATCTGCAGTCACCCTAAAACAATTTTCTGTTAAGGACAAAATGTTGATACAAATAAACACATATGGGAGAAATATACAGGAAGCACTGGAGTATTATGTATAAAAAGAAAGCAAATGGAATTGGGATTATAAAGCATATGTACGCACTGAGGAAAGTATGATTTAGATATTAACAATTCTCAGCTCTCTGTCTCATAAGTAGCTCTCTAATCTAGAAATTGTTCTTCTGGGTAGAACATAATTTTCAACTGCAAAGTTTCCCTAGGGCCTGCTTTATGTCCTTGTTTCTCAGACTGTAGATAAAGGGGTTCAGCATGGGTGTGGCTACAGTGTACATCACTGAGGCGATTGCACTGGACTTGGAATTTTGAGTAGCAGCAGAACTGAGATAAATCCCAAAAGATGTACCATAAAACAAGGAAACCACGGAGAGGTGAGACCCACAAGTCGAAAAGGCTTTATATTTTCCCCCAGCTGAGGAAATTTTCAAAATGGAGGACACAATCTTCATGTAAGAGAAAAGGATCCCAGTGAGTGGAATAACTCCCAGAAGCCCAGTTGCAAAATAAATTACTAAGGTATTGAGGAATGTGTCAGAGCAAGCAAGTTGCACTACCTGGTTAAGGTCACAAAAAAAATGGGAGATTTCCAACTCCGTACAAAAGGACAAACGCAAAGCCATTAATGCATGTAATAAAGCTTGCAGTACACTCAATAACCAGGAGGCCAGAAGCATGAGCCCACAGAACCTTGGGTTCATGATGACCATGTAGTGCAGTGGGTGACAGATGGCCACAAACCGGTCATAAGCCATCACTGTCAACAGGAAATGATCCAATCCTGTAAAAAGCAGGAAAAAATACATCTGGGTGATGCAGTGTTCATATGTAATGAATCTGTTCTGCATCTGAATGTTCAGCAGCATCTTTGGGACAGTGGTGGAGGTGAAACAGATGTCTGCAAAAGACAGGTTGGAGAGGAAGAAGTACATGGGTGTATGGAGGTGGCTGTCCTTGATGATGGCCAGGATGATGAGCAGGTTCCCAGTGAAGGTGACCAAGTACATGGAGAGGAACAGTCCGAAGAAGACAGGCTGCAACTCTGCCTCTTCTGAGAGCCCCAAAAGGATGAAATGTTGAAAATGTGTGTGGTTTCTTGGTTCCATGTA
This sequence comes from Tenrec ecaudatus, assembly GCF_050624435.1. Lineage (NCBI taxonomy): Eukaryota > Metazoa > Chordata > Mammalia > Afrosoricida > Tenrecidae > Tenrec > Tenrec ecaudatus. Next base: position 18,589,007 of record NC_134530.1, on the reverse strand, counting down.
GCTGAAGAAGCTACTGGAAAGAAAAGAGCAATGCAACTTAGTTGTAAGAATTTAACACCGGTTTAACAGATCTGCTGTATATTCCATTTTACCATGTAAATTAATTCCAATATCATATTAATCTGAGAATGTCACAAGTCCCGAAGCTCAATCTTTTGATAACACACCTGACTACCCTTCCTTTCTTAGAATCATATCTATTTTAAAAAGCAATAAAAATTCTACAACTTCCATGAAACTTTGTTTTCCTCATTCATCAAATGTGTTCAACTAATTATTGTTTGCCAAGTATTCTCTTCTTTTTTAATCCTCTTTTGGGGGCTTGTACAGCTCTAATCACAATGCACACATCAATCTATTGTGTCAAGTACATTTGTACATAGATTGCCATCATCATCATCTTTTTTAAAAAATATCATTTTATACGGGGTTCATACAACTCTTATCACAATCCATACGTACATCCATGCCTGTGAAGCACATTTGACCATTTGTTGCCTTCATCATGCTCAAAACATTTGCTTTCTACTTGAGTCCTTGATATCAGCGCCAAATATTCTGGCAGCCACTGAAACCTGCAATGGAATTGTTAAACCATTGACCTTATTTGATGAGTAGGAAGTGGTTTTCAGAGCTAATGAGAATTCAGCTGAGTTGTTCCTACTGACATCTCCTCATCCAGAAGAAAGATGAAAGATGTACATTGAAAGGCACATGAAAAGAATGAGGTAAGCAGACTGATGGATCCTGCCAACCTCAGTCTACCTAACTGTGGATCTGAAGAACTAGATGGTGCTAGTCTACAAATATCATCTGCTCTGAACAAGTTCAGGTTAGAAGATCTTAGATAAAATTGGTTGTTTTTGGGGGGAGTTTGCAGAACAAATCTCAAAATCACACAAGACACCAGGCATACTGTCCAAGAGAGACTGGTGGAAACCCAAAGCCTATAGAGCCCTTACCCTTCCAGTCTAGAATTGAACGCACATTCAGCTATAATAATTAAATATTTAAGATCAACAGGGCAGCAATTCCTCAAGAACAAAATTCATAAATATAAGAAAGAAGACATGGACACAGGAAACATAGGTAAGAAGTGGGATTGTAAGAGATGAGTTGAATCAGAATGTTTATGAATTACTGAATGCATAATTATGATCTGTTGTGTAAACCTTCATCTAATTCATTAAAAAGTTATGTATTTCTTCCCTTAAATGTTCTTCTACGAACATATATATATATATATATATAAAGTGGAGGGTGATTTCCTTTCTCTCACTCTCACATCCACTTGATGCTAACTCATATCAAACCTGTGAGGCAAGCTAGAACTGCCCCTGTGGGTTTCCCAGACTATAACTCTACAGGAGTAGTAGGCCTAGTCTTTCTCCTGAAGAGAGGCTGGTAATTTTGACCTGCTGACCTTGCACTTAACAGTCCAAAGGGTAACCATTGTGCCACCAGGGGGCCAGTAGAATATTAATGATAAGCAAATAGTTTATAATTATTGCCTTGATGAAATAAAGAAAAGTAGGGCAGTGGCAACAAAAGTTGAAGACCGCCGATGACATGGATGGATACAGTGGCTACAAAAACCTGTCCTGGAACATAACAATTGGGACCATGGTGCAGGATTGGGTGGACTTTCTTATTGTCATATTCATGTAGCTAGGAGTCACAACTAAAAGCTATGCCGTGGATTGGAAATGCTTTGTTATGGAACAAAACCCACTGTCTTGAATCAAAGCTGACTCATAGAGATGCTCCTGCCTGTTTCTGAAACTGAAACTGTTTAAAGGAATAGGAAGCCCTGTCTTATTGCTACGGAGCTGCTGGCGGTTTCCAGCTGCCGACCCTGCAGATGTCAGGCCAACACACGACCACTACTGCACCAGGGCTCCGCTTCGTTGTACAGTCATCTTTAATAAGGAAAACTTCAATAGAAAATTGAAAGATATTTAGGATGTTAGTCAAACAAAAAATGAGAAAATATTTTAGACAAAGATAGAAGTAGTGCAAAGTCCTTGGTACAAGAATATTGCTCACAATTTCTGGCAATAACAAGGAGGATGGTATGAATGAGTGCAAAAGGGAAGCTAGATTGAGTTTCCAGTTAGGGGTAGAGAAAAAACAAGGGGTTTGATGATCATGATGCCACAGAAGACACCATGACATGGGACCTTAGAATTAAATGAGTATTCTTACATGGAATATTATATCACACCACATCACGATACAGTGGTTGTTACTGCATTAAGAGTACTTGGTATTACATTATTTTATTATTCTCAGTCCTGGTGGGACAAACGGTGAAGCACTTGCTTGGTACCAGAAAGGTTGCCAGTTGCAGCCACTTCAGATGAGCCTCAGAGAAAAGCCTGCTCACTGGCTTCCTAAATGCCCCAGCCCTGAAACCTTAGAGAGCGGTTCTGCTCTGCACGCACGCGTCTGCCATGAGCTGGAACTGACTTGATGCCAACTAACCACATTATGTTTTTTGATGTTGTTTGTATGTACTAATAAAAAGATACCTAAATGATATGTAATTCAGTTTTCCATGAAATGGATTCTCTCTCCTGTTTGGCATAACATTTGCATGTTCTGATTATAGAAGACAACTTAAGATGTTTGCTTAAGATATTTGATCAATAGTTGTCTCTTCAGTCATATCTTCTCCTACCCCCTCCACTTTCAACCAGAATGTTGAATTATACACCTCAAGCTGAGCTCCTCCAGCAGGAAACACACTTTACAAATGAGACAATTCCTTATTCCTCCTCTGAGAACTGAATTGCATCATTCCAAGATTCTGAGGAGATAGTCATGGTTGTGGGAATATCAAGGACCAGTAGGTGTGCTGTAGTTGATGCTGACGGCACAGCGTCAGGATCAGAAAGAATGAATCAAAGGGTAAAAAGATGGTGAACCCCTGTGATCAGCACCGGAGGAGTTTGCCTCAGGACAATCCAGTGGGAGAAGAAGACCTAAATTCAACCCACGAGGTTGGGCGGCATCTGAGGCTTCCTGCAGGCTCCTTGTCTCAACTACATGGCTTCATACAGACAAATCTGCAAGGAAAAGATGCGGGAAGGCCAAAGCACTACAGGGAAAGGTGTGCCCTGCGTCAGGTGGAGAAGGCAGCAAGCCTGACCGTTGGGTTAAACGAATTACCTAATGGTTACCTAATGGTTCAAAGAGTTCGTATATATCCTAAATGCATAATGAATATCCCAAAACTAATACAATTAGGCAGATGAATCTAAAGCACTTAGCAGTTTCTAATGAAGTATTTGAAAAGATATCTCCATTATAACATTCCCTATTCCGCAATTATATACAATCAAGTAAGTTGTGAAAGATCACTAGGAAAGTCTGTGCCTGTCCATTGGATACTTCCACAGAAGCATCAGATATTCTACCATGTAATAGAGAAAGAGAGAAAGCTAGTCTACTGAGAGGAAAACTGGTGTAGACAAAAAGAGAAGACAGGAGATTATTAAAAGATATGAAAGAATCACAGTAAAGAAGACAGCAGCCTCACAATCCCTACTTCTAAATCCCACAATACCCAGAAGAGTAGTATAACGAGATAAATATTCCAAACTCTAAGACATAAAAGGATTCCTATACTCACATTATAAAGATACTGTTCAAACACCATAAATGATTGAAATATCTATAGGAAAATAGACAATAGAATACCTAGGCAGATATCAACTTTTTTTTTTCCAAATTCAATGTTTGGGAGGCAATAAATGTTAAACATATTAGAAATATGCTACTGGATTCTATCAACTTTTAGGACAGTAATGAAATTAATCCTGTACAATCTCTTCCAGAAAATAAGCATAGGAAACATTTCCCAACTTATTCTGTGAAGTTAGCATTAATGTCATATCAAAACCACATTTGGAAATTGTAGCAAAACTGCGGATCAGCATCACTCATGAACATAAATACAAATATCCTCAGAAAAATACTAGAAAATCGGACTCTGGAAAGGGAGGGTGCTTGGAGCTACCGCCAGCATCTGGGCCTCCTTAACCCACTGGCCTCGGGGTCCCACGGCTTCTACGCACGCGCAGGAGCCAGCTACCTACCCCCGAAGATGGTCAAGGAGGAGCACGAGGTGGCTGTGCTGGGGGCCCCCTACAACGCTGCCCCCATGCAATCCACCGTGATCAACATCCGCAGCAGCGACACCTGCGTGCCTGACCACGTCGTCTGGTCCCTCTTCAACACCCTCTTCCTCAACTGGTGCTGCCTGGGCTTCGTGGCCTACGCATACTCCGTGAAGTCCAGGGACCGGAAGATGGTGGGCGACATGATTGGGGCCCAGAGCTACGCGTCCACCGCCAAGTGCCTGAACATCTGTGCCCCGGTCATCGGCCTCTTGCTGACCATCGGGCTCATCGTTCTTCTTGCCATGGGCACGGTGATCAGCCTACACACCCTGTCACAGCTGATGGGACGGTATGGCTACTAGCTGCTGCATGATGCAGTGTCCCGAGCCCTTAGCCCTGTCCTGCTAGACGACCTGACCCCTGGCCTGCCTGCTGCCGCTCCTGTCCACAGCCTTTTGTGCCTGTATCTCCATCTCTCAGCAAGCTCAATAAAGCACCCTGGTGTGTAAAAAATTTTTAAAAAGAAAGAAAGAAAAATACTAGAAAATCAAATCAAATACCGTATGAAAATAATTGTACAATGCAAATTGTAGGAGGCATTTCGGGAATTAAAGACTGATTCAAGATTTGAAATTCAGATTATGTAAGGTCTTACATAAGCTACATTAAAAATAATCATATCATATTTACTGAAGAACAATAAGCATTTGGTAAAAATTAAAATAATTATTTGTCATTTTACTTTTTGCACAAACTTCCTTACATTCATAAAGAACATCTATTAAAACTTGCAAATACGGATCATGCTCAATGTTGAAAAAGTAAAAAATTTCCATTTTAGTTCATGACACACGTAAGGATGACCACATTTAAAGTGCTCTGGGAGTCCTAGGAAGAACAATGGCAAAAAATATTAAAAATAAGAAGGTGTACAGAATGGGAAGGTAAAAATAAAGCACTCTATGTTCAAAAGTCATCATTGTCTACAGAGAAATCCCAGAGAAACAACCATAAAAGTATACAACAGTGAAGTGTTTTCTACATGTGAGTAATCAAAGAAAGTACTTCAATAAAAATAATAATACATAGGAGTTAGTCTCATAAAAGTCTACCAAAATTGACAGAATGTAAGCTATAAAGTACTTCTAAAAGAAAAATTAAAGGTATATTTTGTTCATGAATTGGAAGGACCTGAATCATTCTGAAGATATGCATCCTTCACAATTTCATCTGTATGTTCAACACAATCACAATCAAAACCAAGTAAATTTACAGCTGTTGTTAAATGAACAGGTGAATAAGACACATAACTCCTAATTCATAAAAACATAAAGAAATCCCGTAATAAATTGAAGCACGTGACAAGCATTAGGCAAAAGATAACTGAAAGACAGTCTCTAAAATGCTTGACCAGTTTGCCTCAACACTAACATGATCCTCAAAATCAAGAAGTGCTTATCAGCCAGAGGAGTCTAAGCAGATCGTGACCAATAAATGCAATGTTGGACTTTTCATGGAAGATATTAATAAAAGGGAACTACAGATGAGGCCAAAGAGAACTACCTTACTGTAGTTGCGTGTTTTCTGTAATTATAAAAGTGTTCGCACAATAAAATTCAGTCAGAGACATGAGTTAAGTGAAAACCCCTTGGAAACAAGCTTCACTCAGACACCATTACACGCGTTGGACAAGCAGAGTCACTGTGGCGACTCTCATCTCCATCATCCCTTAAATTACACTTGTGACGACACTTTCAGAGAGGAGTTAAGGAATTAAATAAAATAACTAATTTAAAGTGTCAAGCATGCCTCCCACTACTCAGTGGATTTCAGGGTGAATTATATTGCAACCCGTCACACATGACGCATCCCTCACTTCTCCTGTGCTATTTCCACCTCTTCTCTCTGCATGGATTTGACAGCAGCAAGACTGGGTTGCGTACATTGACCAGGACGATTTCTCCACAGGGCGAGCCTGACTGCACACACCCTCTGCCACAGTCTCTGTACCGACTCCCCACAACTTTCAGAATGTCAGTCCTGTGGTAAGAATACGGCTTTCTGTTGTCTCCCTGCTGCCCACTTGGCGACACTCATCCACCACTTTTCATTCCTGGCCTTCATCATCTGATATGAACTATTTCATGTCATTTCCTAAGCATAAATGATAGCTCTAATACTGATCCCAATATTACTCCCTTCTTGTCACCTCCTTCGAGGTTCAATATGATTAGGAACTTTTCGGTGAATTCTCAATCAACCCCTCAGAAGAGGCAGTGATATGACCCAGTTCACCAGGATTGTTGAACCATCTTACAATATGGCCATTTTTTTACATGTCTGTAACCCTATAAAAACTGTGAGATTCCTGAGAGAAGGAGTAATGTCTTCCCATTTCTTTGTTTCCAGAGTATAATTTGGGGATGAGCAAAATAGCTGAGTGAGGTTACGTGGATCCTTCTAACAACGTGGGAGAAAGAGTTGTGGTGAAATAAGGATAAGGGCTGTTGAGAGAAGAAGTTGGCTGTGCAACCTGAAGACTATAATCAACAACACTGAATTGTTCAAGCAGAAGTTTTGGACTTGGAGAATGTTCTGTTGTGCACATTTTTGCCACAATTAGAGAAAACTACATTGATAACAATGAGTACAGGGAAGAAGAAAACATTCGAAAATTGAATACAGAGATACTTTGACAGCTCTTCTTGCTTTGATTGAATTATTGCATTATGAAGCATGTGGATGAAGTGCTAATAAAACTGTTTTTTAAAAGTTTTAAAAAGAAGGAGATTGCATGAATGAGGCAACACCAAGAAGGAAGAATAGAGAAAGAACACATTTATTGTCTACAGAATCATCCTCCAGAACCTGGAGCTTTAACTTAGCAGGACATTATATTATTAAAATGGCTGTGTATATATTAGTGCAGTTGCTATCCCCATGCCTATCATAGTGAGGCCCCTCACTTACACCCCGTCCCAGCACCTGTGAGGCTGCTGCAGGTCATCCAGGTGTTTTCACGGAAGAATCTCTGTTCAACAGCGCTGAGTCTTCCTTGTACTGCCGCTACAGCTAACGTTGAAGGCCATGAGGTTATAAGTGCTTATGAGGCCTCTGGAAGATGAAACTGAGTTTCCTCACCACCTGAAATTGTCAATTGCATGAGTCGGGAGAGGTGAAGTATTTACAACCCTGTGGCTTTAGCAGATAAATTCTCATGTGCCTCATTAAGGAATATTCTTTTGTCTTACGACACCTTCAGAAATGTTCTTCTCTGGATCTCAGAGAAAAACAAAAGAAAAACTTGTTCCACTTTGACCCTGGGGAGACAACTTGCAGCTCCAGGTTCAACTTTTGTCCCATCAAATTCCTTCTTCCCAGGAGGTTGTCTTTCTATGTTGGTGTCTCTACCATCCCGGGTAACCCACAAGGACTTGCTATGGGTGCATTTCCTTCTCTGGAGGGCTAAAGAACACAGCTGACATAATTCACTGAGGTATCAGAGTTTTATCCTGACCACGCACAAATCCATACAGTCTAACCACTGTATTTTTACCGTAGCTTTCATCGTGATGAATTGATAATAATACTTGAATAAAAAGAAAGTCATTCTTATTGGTAGAGAAGACTATCGAGTCATCTCAAAAAAGTCTGCAAACATCCACAGGAGACACAACATGAAGAGAAAAGATCACACAAATTTAGATTACTACCTAGACAGAAATAGGTTCTTCCCTAAAACGGTTTCATACTGTGGGAGAAATGCCCAATCCGACCCCACTGCGATGGGGTGAATACTAAGGGTGTTATATTTGCTTCTGTGGGTTTCTGAGACTGTTGCTTGTTACACAAGTAAAATTTCATGTTTACTCAGGTACTGGAAGAGAGGACTATCGAATCATCTCCAAAAGTCTCTAAAGATCTACAGGTCACACAAAATGAAGAGAGAAGATGACACAACTTTAGATTTCTACCCAGACAGGAAGAGGATCTTCTAGAAGACTAGTTCATACAGTGACAGGCATGCCTCATCAGATCCCACTGCACCAGGGTGAACACTAAGGGTGCACAGTGGAGCAGCAAGGGGAGCAAAGCAACGAAGGCCCCAATGAATACCACAAGTGGAGTTGGGAGCCAGGGCCTGGCACCCCAGAACTCAACTGGAAACACTCATAAAGGTCAACACCCAGATCTGGAATTGTCTCAGCGCTTTTCCCTTTGAGCTGTTGGTATTCTTTTAGTTTTTTTCTTCTCTTTTTTTTTAAATTAATAAATCTTTTTATTGGGGTGCATACAATCCATACATACATCAGTTGAGCAAAGCACCCTATACATTTGTTGCACTCGTCATTCTCAAAATTCACCTTCCACTTAGGTTTCTGGAATCAGCTCGATTTCCCTTTTTTTCCCCTCCTCCTCCCTCCCTGCTCCCCTCTTCCCCCTGGTCGCTTAATAGTTTATAAATAATTATTATATCTTATCTTACACTGCCCGGTGTCTCCCCTCACCCACCTCCCCAGTGCCCATCTCCCAGAGAGGAGGTCACACATACATCTCCAAGATCGGTTCTCCCTTTCTACACCCCTTCCCTCCCGGTGTCGCCACTCCCACCGCTGGTGTTAAGGGGTTCGTCCGCCCTAGATTCACTGTGTCTCCAGATCCCTACAGCACTACTGTACATCCTCTGGTATAACCAGGTCCTCAAGATAGAACTTTGTTTTATTGTATTAGCTGTTGTGGATTTATTTTGTGTCTTCTCTTTTGGTTATGTTTTCCTCTGCCTTGTGTTTCTGTTTATTACTGTGCATCTGTACAAGATAGGCACGATGCACTATTCAGAGGGGAGAACAATGGAACCAACAGTTCCTGGAAGACATGGGAGAGAGAGGGATGGGGGAAAAGCAGAGGGGTGTGAACAAACCCAGGGACAAGGGAAGAATAAGTTCTCAAAAATCAATGTTGAGGAGGGTGTAGGATGCTTGACGGACTCGATCAAGGGCAATGTAGCTGAGAGGAATTACCAAAACCGACATGATGGTGGGACAGGAGGAAAGTAAAATGAAATAGAAGATGGAACTAGGAGGCAAAGGACATTTATAGAGGTCTAACTACAGGCATGTATATATGTAATTATAATTATATAAAATGACAGGGGAATAGATCAATGTGCATATATTTATTTATAAAGTATTAGTGGATGGACACTGGGCGTCCACTCAAGTACTCCCTCAATGCAAGAAAAATTTGATCTAATAACATGGCACTCTACGATGTTCCCCTACCCTGACATGATTGCTGAAGACAAAATGAGTGTATAAGCAAATGTGATGAAGAAAGCTGACAGTGTCCGGGTCTTAATGGCTAGAAGATAAACAAGGGATCATGTAGCTGAGAGGCAACAAAGTTCACGTGGAAAATACAGACCAGCCTGGTGATCATGAGGTGCGATGGGATCAGGTATAAGGCGTCAAAGATTCACAACAACACAAACAAACAAAAAGCATATCAATTGCAATGAGAAGAGAGCAGAGTGGAGACCCAAAGCCAATAGTAGTCAATTGGACACCCCCTGTCAGAATGGCCACAAGGAAGGGAAGAGCAAGTCAGGTGCAGTATAGCACCCACTGACCACACCACATTCCTCTATCTTTAATACTTCCTTCAGCCCGTCTACCATGACCCCAATTCTGTCTTACAAATCTGGCTAGACCAGAACATGTATACCAGTACAGATAAGAACTCACAACATAGGGAATCCAGAAGAGATAGAACCCCCAGGACCAATAAAGGGCAGAGCAAAAAGGAGAGCAGTGAAATTAGGAGGCTAAAGGGCATCGGGCGAGTAACAGGGAACCGATCACAATGATACACACATGGCCCCTATCCCAGGAAGACAGACAGCAGAAAAGCGGGTAAAATGAGACAGCAGTTGGTTCAAGACAGGAAAATAAAAAGAATGATTTATAAAGTATCAAGGACATATGAAGGCAAGTGGACTGCGGGGAAAGAGCAGCTGGCGCCAGGGCCTCAAGTAGAAAGAAAATGTTTGAAAAAGATGATGACACCCTATGTACAGGTGTGTTTGACAAAATGGATATATGTGTGGAATGTGATAAGAGCTGTAAGAGCCACCAACAAAATAAAATAAAATTTTAAGAATATTTCATACACACTGCTCAATGTTATTTCATAATATCATCATAGAACAGAATATATCATGTAGGCAATATGTTAAGAATATGATGTGTTTCACATAGCTGACTACACTAATAGGAGCCCTGGGGGCATAGTGATTGTGCATGGGACTGGGATCTGAAATTCAGTATTTCAAAACCACCCCCAGTCACTCCGTGGGAGGAGAAGAGTCTTGTTAATCTTGCAAACAGTAAAACTCTCGGGAGGTCACGAGGGCATTTCTACCCTGCTTTTAGGGTCCCTATGAGTCAGCTTCAACTCAATGTCAGTGAATTTGGGATTTCTTTATAAAACATAAATATAAGCAAATAATTATATTATTGTGTACAAGGATTCGTTTCTAATGTAAATCAGATTCATATGCTGAGCCCCAGAATTCTATATTATGAAGGGAAATTACCAAGAATTCTGTATGCATCTTGGGACGGATCCAGTCTACATGAAGACATTAGGAGAGGTGAGCACAATCCTTCTGGGAGGATCCATTGAAGCCAATTGTTGAAGGATAGGAGTGCTTTTGGTCCAAAGACCAGGATGTGAGAAAGTGGGAAAGTTGGGCAAAATCTACATTCCTAAATAAATATATTTTTCACATTACAAAAGACAAACAGCAAAAGGATTGAAATGTGTCAAGGTTTGACTCTAGAATACAAACTGATGTTAAGCAAATAGGAGGAAACAGACATTTGTTTTGACCGAGATAATTGGTTTTTATTTGTCTCGGGATTGACATGCATTGACTAACCATTCTTGCCAGAAAAATGGCCTGTCTTTAAAAATTACATATAGAAATAGTAACAATCATGAGATAATACCTTCTTAATTTTTAATTGCATAAGGGTTTACATTTTGGATCATCACTTTTGTATTCAACAACTTAATTTATCACACCTCTGAATAGCTGGTCTTGTCATCTTTTCCCTCTCCCAGTTTTTGCTCTTCTTCCTCCTGTAGGATATTGTCTTCCCCTTCACCCAAGTGAGCATCAGTCTCCCTTACGGCAGCTTGCTTTCCCTTCCCTACGTCTCCTTCCTACCCCTTGTGTGATAGGTTTCTTGTGCCAACACGGCACCTGTAAGAAGACATGATGGAGTACAGTCTGTCAATCAGGTCAGTCTGGTGACCTAACTTTGAGGCCTTATGAAGATAAATAACTCTCTGAAGGCCAGTCTTGCCATCTCGCTCTCTCTCCCCTTCTACCCCTTGGTCTTCCTGCTTTTTGGCCACCTCAGAATGGCTGGGGACCTGCCATGTTTCAACCGACCTCAGATCCATGCAATTTTGCACCCAGCCTGTGATCTTCCTGTGATCTGCATCATTAAATGTGGCCGCATGAGTCTAAACCGGGACTTATGGCCTCGTATGGGACTAATGGATTGAGTCAGACTGGACTGAGACATCTCTTTTTTTCTTCTGAAATCATTATATTGGAGGTTCTTACACCTGTTATCACAATACATGCATGCACCCATTGTGTCAAGCACATTTACACATATATAACCATGATCATTTTCAAAGTATTTCCTTTCTACTTGAGCCCTTGATATTAACTCCTCATTTTCCCCTCCCAAACCCTCCTTCCATCATGGACCCTTGGTAAGTTATAAATGTATAATCCAAGTCCCTATCTGTCTTACACCAACCGCTGTCTACCTTCACCCACTTTTCTATTCCCATCTCCTTTGGAAAGAGTCATATGTAGTTCATTGAGATCAATTCTCTATTTCTTCCCCCACCTTCCCCTTACCATGCTGGTATCTTTATACTCCTAATTGAGTCGGAGGAGCTTATCTATCCTGGATTCCCTGTGTTGCGAGCTCTACTGTGGAGCAGTGTACATCCTCTGTTCTAGTCAGATTTGTAAACTAGAGATGAGGTCATGATAGTAGCCAGGAGGAAGCATTAAAGAAGTAGAGGAAAGTTGTATGCTTCATAGGTGCTATACTGCACAGAGAATCGTTCGTCTCGTCCTTGGAACCCTTCTGTAAGGGAATGTCCAGTTGTCTATAGATGGCCATTGGTTCTCCACTCCGCACCCCAGCCCACCCCTCTTTCACATTGATATAATTTTTCCTTCGGGATCTTTGATGCCTGATACTTGTTACCATTGACACCACTTGATCACACAGGCTGGTGTAATACTTCCAGGTGGACTTTGTGGCTTCTCAGCAAGATGTCCGCTTGTTTTTCTTCAAGCCTTTAAGACCCCAGATGCTATGTCTTTTGATAGTCGGGCACCATCAGTTTTCTTTATCTCATTTCCATTTGCACCGATATATCGTCAGCGATCATGTAGGGAAGATGAGCATCAGAGAATGCCAGATTATCAGAACAAAGTGTTTATATTACTGTTCTGGGTATTGTGGGATTTGGAAGTAGGGATTGAGAGGCTGCTGTCTTCTTTACTGTGATCCTTTCATATCGTTTAATAATCTCCTCTTTTCTCTTTTTGTCTGCACCATGTTTTACCCTCAGTAGACTAGCTTTCTTTCTCTCTCTATTACATGGTTCAATAACAATACAAAAGATCTCTGCCACAGGGCTGACTGGTCCTTGATATTCCCACAACCATGACTGTCCCCTCAGAGTCCCTGAATTATGCAATTCAGTTCTTAGAGGAAGGAAAAATGGATTAGTTCATTTGTACAGTGTGTTTTCTGCTGGATCAGCTCAGCCTGAGGTGTATAATTCAACATTCTGGTTGAAAGTGGAGGGGGTAGGAGAAAATATGAATGAATAGACAACCATTGATCAAATATCTTAAGCAAACATCTTAAATTATCTTCTATAATCAGAATATGAAAATGTTATGCCAAACAGGAGAGAGAGTCCATTTCATAGAAAGCTCAATTATGTATCATGTAGGTATCTTTTATTAGTATATACAAATAACATAATGTTGTTAGTTGGCATTGAGCCAAACTCATGACAGACGTTTGCGTGCAGAACAGAACCACTCTCTAAGGTTTCTGGGCGGGGACTTTTAGGAAGCTAGCCAGTAGGCTTTTCTCTGAGGCTCCTCTGTTTTGGCTGCAACTGGCAACCTTTCTGGTACCAATCAAGTGCTTCACCATGTGTCTTACCAGGGAGTCAGAATAATTTAATAATATAACACCAAGTAATCTTAATAGAGTAACATCTACTGTACTGTGGTTTGACACAGTATTATATCTAAGAATACTCATTGAACTCTAATGTCCCATGCCATGATGTCTTCCGTGGCATCATGATCATCAGATCCCTTGTTTTTCTCTGCCCCTAACTGGAAACTCATTCCAGCTTTCTGTTAGACTCATTCTGACCGTCCTCCTTGTTATTGCCCCAACATATGAGACATATTCCTGTACCGAGGACTTTGCACTACTTATTTCTTTGGCTAAAATATTTTCACATTTTTTGTTTGACTTGCATCCTAAATACCTTCTGACTTTCTATTCAAAGCCACCTTATTAAAAATGACTGTACAATGAAGTGGAGCCCTGGTGCAGTAGTGCTCATGGGTTGGCCTGAGATCTGCAGGGTTGTCAGCTGGAAATCACCAGCAGCTCCGTGGGAGTTAGACAGGCTTCCCATTCCCTTAAAAAGTTTCAGTTTCAGGTAGAGGCAGGAGGGTCGCTATGAGTCAGCATTGATTCAAGGCAGTGGGTTTTGTTCTACAATGAAGCATTTCCATTCCAAAGTACAGCCTTTTCTTGTTATTGTGACTCCTAGGTACATGAATACGACACTACGAAAATCTGCCCAGTCCTGCTCCATGGTCACAATTGTTACCAATACATCTCATCGAGGGTCTTCACCTTTTGTTGCCACTGCCCTACTCTACCTTATCTCATCAAGGCAATAATTAGAAATCATTTACTTATCATTAATAGCCTACTGGCCCCCTGGTGGAACAATGGTTACCCTTCAGACTGCTAACTTCAAAGTCACCAAGTCAAATTCACCAACCTCTCTTTAGGAGAAAGGCTGGGCTTTCTACTCATGGTGAGTTATCGTCTTGGAAACCCACAGGGGCAGTTCTAGCTTGTCTCACAGGGTCGATATGAGTTGGCATCAAGTTGATATTAGAGTGACACTAAGGGATTCACCCTCCACCTTCAATACATATATGTCCTAAAAAAGCACATCAGGGCAGAAATATATAATTTTTATGAATTAGATGAAAGTTTATAGATCAGATCGTAGTTATGCATTCAGTGATTCATAAACATTCTGAATCAACTCATCTCTTACAAATCACACTTGTTCCCTATATTTCCGATGTCCATTTCTTCTTTCTTATATTTCTGAATTTGTCCTTGAGGAAATTCTGCCCTGTTGATCTTAAATATTTAATTATTATAGCTGGATGTGCATTCAATTCTAGTCTGAAAAGATAAGGGCTCTATAGAGCTAGGGTTTCCATCAGTCTGTCTTGGCCAGTAAGGCTGGTGTCGTGTATGATTTTGAGTTTTGTTGCGGAAACATCCCCCACCCCAAACCCATTCTACCAAAGATTTTCTAACCTGAACTTGTTTGAAGCAGATGGTATTTGTAGACCAGCATCATCTACTTCTGCTGATCCACAGTTGTGGAGACTGATATTGGCAGGCCCCGTGAGTCTCGTTGCCTCATTCTTTTCATGTGTCTTTCAATTTACATCTTTCTTCTTTCTTCTGCATGAGGAGATGTCAGTAGGTACAGCTCAGCTGACTTCTTATTAGCTTTGAAATACTGCAGTTACTACTCATCAAATAAGTGCAATGGTTTAAAATTTCATTGCAGCTTTCAGTGACTGCCAGAATATTTGGCACTGATTTGGCTCAAGTAGAAAGCAAATGTTTTGAGCATGATGAAGGCAACAAATGGCCAAATGTGCTTGACACACGATGGATGGATGGATGGATTGTGATGAGTTGTATGAGCCCCATAAAAAATGATTTTTTTTAAGATAATGATGATGGCAATCTATGTACAAATGCGCTTGACACAATAGATGGATGTATGCAATGTGATAAGAGCTGTACAAGCCCGCAAAAAAATGATTGAAAAAAAAGAAAATACTTGGCAAAAAATAATTAGTTGAACACATTTTTTGAACGAAGAAAACAAAGTTTCATGGAAGTTGTTAATTTATACTGCTTTTTTTAAAAGATGTGATTTGAAGAAAGGAAGGCTAGTGAGGTGTGTTATCAACAGTGAGCATTTGGGACTTGTGACATTCTCAACTTAATATTATATTGGAATTAATTTACAAGTTAAATCATAACATACAGTATATCCTTTAATTTGGTATTAACTTCTTATATCTAAGTTTGCATTGCTCTTTTGTCTTTTCCAGTATTTTCTTCAGCTACATGGAACCAAGAAACCATACACATTTTCAACATTTGATCCTTTTGGGGCTCTCAGAAGAGGCAGAGTTGCAGTCCCTGCTCTTCGAATTGTCCCTGTCTATGTCCAGGGCCATCTTCACTGGAAACCTGCTCATCATCTTGGCCATTGACACAGACTCCCACCTCCACACACCCATGTACTTCTTCCTCTCCAACCTCTCCTTTTCATACATCTGTTTCACCTCCATCACTGTCCGAAAAATGCTGCTGAACATCCAGATGCAGGACAGAGTTATTTCTTATGAACACTGCATCACCCAGATGTATTTTTACTTTGTTTTTAACAAGACTGGATCATTTTCTCTCTACAGTGATGGCCTAAGACTGGTTTGTGGCCATCTGTCACCCACTGCACTACACGGTCATCATGAACCCAAAATCCTGTGGTTTCCTGCGTCTGGACTCCTGGGTATTGAGTGTACTGGATGCTCTGCTACATGGGTTAATGGTTTTGCGTTTGTCCTTATGTACAGAGTTGGGAATCTCCCATTTTTTCTGTGAACTTACCCAGGTAATACAACTTGCTTGCTCTGACACATTCCTCAATACCTTAGTAATTTATTTTGCAACTGCGCTTCTGCGTGTTATTCCACTCACTGGGATTCTCTTCTCTTACATGAAAATGGTGTCCCCCATTTTGAATATTTCATCAGCTAGGGACAAATATAAAGCCTTTTCCACTTGTGGGTCCCACCTCTCCATGGTTTCCTTGTTTTATGGTACCATTCTTGGGGTTTATCTCAGTTCTGCTGCTACTCAAAATTCCAGGTCCAGTGCCATCACCTCAGTAATGTACACTGTAGCCACACCCATGTTGAACCCCTTTATCTACACTCTTAGAAACAAGGACATAAAGCAGGCCCTAGGGAAATTTTGCAGTTGAAAATTATTCTCTACAAAGCAGAAAAAATCTCTTGATTAGAGAGCTAATCATGAGAAAGAGAGCTGATTATTGTGAATATCTAAATCGTACTTTCCTTATTGTGCACATGTGCTTTTAATCCCAAATTTGTCTGCTTTCTTGTTATACATAGTACATCAATGTGTCCGTATACTTCTTTCATAGGCGTTTATTTGTTTCAACATCCTGTCCTCCACAGATAATTCTTTCAGGGCGACTGCAGATTGAAACATGAAATATCCTCCACTGCTAGTCACAGAATATTCCTGTCTACAATGATCCCATAGGAACAGCATTATTATTGTTCTCAAACCTCAAGATGTTGAGATATAAAATTTCAAATTCCTATTTGGGAAGTATTTCTTGTGATCAATTCTTGAATGAAATATTTGCTTTTGATTCTTCTTTTTACAGTGAAGTCTTACTAAGTATTTTGATTTGGAACTTTATAAGCATGTTTTTCAGAGTTGGTTTGTGTCCATTGCATGCTCAGTGTTCTCAGTGAGTTGCTAGTTAAGACCTGGTTATCCCTCATGATGTTCTGTAACATAATGTCATCAATGCCAGTGCAAGGTCTCCTATTAACAGTCAATGAGCTTGTGGAGATAAATGTCGATTGCAACCTCTTCCCTCAGGTCAAAGCCCTGATCCAGTGTCAAGGACATTTCTTTGGGTGTGTAGCCCAATGCTCATAATGCGTTTGTTTCTTGATGGGCCTTGTTGTTGCATCTGTCTTATTGAGTTCTTATTCTTTGGACTTGAACCAAATGGCCTGCCATATTGCCTGCCAATACTGAGAGCTATAGGCAACCAATTCTCTGAACTGTGAGCCTTGTATTTGCTTTCATCTCCAGTGAGAAGCCTGATCTAATGTCATTGTTTTCATCCACATTTGAAGCCATGTTGTTACCACTGAACCCACAAAGCTACATTGGTCAGGAGAAGTCAACTGCTTAACACTGGACACTCTGTGTTTGGAACCAGACTTGACTTCGCCACTTCTACAGCTGTGTGAGCTATTTCCTTAATAAAAATGTTTCTGTTTATTATATTTATGATTATCATATCTTTTGCTTCTCTAGAAAAGGAAGTCTAGCACCTATGGTTTGAACATGGTTGTAGAGAAACAAAATCATATGCATGAATTTTCCAAATTTGTTATAAAGTCTGACTGATTCTCCAAGTGTTACTAACTCTGCCTTCATTAATCTACCACTACTATTACTAAGAAGGGTGCTGTTAACTCTGGTGAAGTGACAATGCTATTATGTAAAGTATTACCACGAACAGATTAACTCTTGGTGAGGACTGAAGTGCTGGGTGATCGTGTGTTTGATCATTTTCAACAGTTTTGTCAGGATGAGGAGTATAGGGAAGCTGATTGGTTGCTGCTTCTTATGACAGACAAAACGGTAATTGAAAGAGTTGAGCTCAAGACTTAGGAATCATTTCTCACATGACACATAAAACACCTAGTCACCATACAATTTTAAAAATCCCTGTTTCAAGAAGTAGTACAACATAAAACAAAATATCAGCAGTCAGGAAAAGTCATTTTTCTGAAAGAGTTTTTATGGATTAAAAAGCAAACTGTCCAATCAAAAGTAATTAGAAAAATATGTAAATAGCATGTGATGAACAATAATGATTTTTAAATCTAAAAGGTTTGTCTATCAGAAGTAAGATAGTTACTTGAAATGGGTAATTTTCTCTATTTAGAAAAATATTCTATAAAATATCACATACCTCTCAATTAAAGAAAAAAATCAGACATGTTAAAAACTTTAGTAAGAATACAAACACATCCCCAAACTATTTGAATGAAAAAAAATTTAATTCCAAATGCCTATTTTCCTACTTAAAATTATTCTTTATTTAACCATCCATATGTTCATACTGTATTTAATCCTAACTGTCCTCCAAAAGAAGCATTTCCTGAATTAGACATAAAATGTTTTTTTTCTCTCTCATTAGCTTTAATTTTTTTCAATAAATCATTTTATTGGGGCTCATATAGCTCTTATCACAATCCATACATATATCAATTGAGTAAAGCACCATTATACATTCGTTGCCCTTGTCATTCTCAAAATTCGCCTTCCACTTGGGTTCCTGGAATCAGCTCATTTTCATTTTTTTTAAATAAACAAATATCTAAGTGGAATCCTGATAGAAAAGACATTTCTCTGTGGGGTTTGAAATTTATCACAAGAGCCATTTTAGATCAATCAAAGTTGAATTATAATCCCTACGCAGTCTATAAAAGGGACATGCACACATTTCTAAATTCAATCATCAACCAATATGTGATGGTAGAATATTTTATTTCTGAAAACCAAGAATAAGAGTTCAATGTCCATGAGAAGGCTCTGTTTCCCAGTGATGACGCTTCATGTCCTGTCATGAGTTTTGCAGATTGTGTTCATGACAAGTTTCTGAGGAGTTCAGTTTGTTTCAAGTAAAAGGAAGTAGTTGTCATCTGTGTCCTATTCTAGTTTCTGCTCACATTTCATTACTGAGATGACGCTTAATTCTAGGCTATATCAAATAGTGCATTAAACCTTATATCACACACCTGGTAAATGCCTAGAAATATTTTTACAAACATCTAGTGGTATTAAGAAGCCCTGGTGGTGCAGTGTGTTAAGTGTTAGGAAATTAATCCCCAGGTAAGCAGTTCAAACCTTCCAGGAGAAAGATGAGGCAGTCTGCTCAGATAAAGATTTACCATCTCAGCAGCCCCCAGAATGCACGCTGTGACAGTGGACTAGGTCTCCCTTTTCTAGTTCTCTAATCAAACACCTAGAAACAAGAATTCAAAAACCCCACAATTGTCAGAATTTATCCTAACAGTCTCCCTGAGTGGGTTAGTCTGGAGTAACTAGAGAAACAAATTCTAAAGACATTTATCTGTGTGTAAGAGAGAACTTTATATCAGAGAGCAATTGTACATTAAGAAAACATCACAGCCAAATCCTAATCAAGTCCATAAGTGTGATATTATCACACTTGTTGATCCTAGTCCATACATTCCTCTTTAGACTAAGGCAGTCATACAATGATGCTCAATGTAAGAAGATCACATTCCCCTAGATAGAAAGTCGTGTGCATCCTGTGTCAGTGGAAGCATCTTTGTGCTGGTGTGGGTCTCCATGCAGTTCCTCCAGCTCCAGGGCTCTGGCTCCACCAGAGTAGCTCCATGTGGCTAGTATTCAGGAATATGAAGCAGAGAGAGTGTCCCACCTCCAGTAAGCTATTTATCTTCTTCTTGTCTCCAAACAAGGTTATCAAGCTGTGGCCTGATTGACAGGCTAAAGTCCATCCCTTCATTGTTAATAGTCTCAAGTTGACAGCAGAGTATGTAACTAGCACACACAGGAACCCCTTGGAGGAACACTTTGGCTGTTCTTTTCTCTGTCTGGTCACCTTCAAAGGAAACCTTTTCATTGTTTTGTTCCTTATTACTGACTCCCACCTTCACATGCTCCTGCCCTTTGTCTTCCCATCTCTTTTAGGCAGAATGCTGCACTTCCCTACCCGCCAAAGTTTCTGCTGAACATTCATAATAACGTAATTGTCTATGCAGAATATTTTATCCAGATTTGTATTTGTTCATCCTTTTTGAGAATTTGAACTACTTGCCTCTGACTGTTGTGGCCTCTAATTCGCTTGTGGTTACCTGTCATCCTGTGCATTACCAGTGTTAGTTATCGTCTGCACAATTTTACTTGTTTGTGATATGAATGACAATATTTGATCACTTCCAGATTGTGTTGGTTTCACCCTCCTTTTGACTTGGTACAAGCATCTGCAAGCCAGTTGGTCTGGTTCCTGTCGTCCAATTTCTTTTAGATGAGTGCCAATGTGCAGGGATGCATTGGTTTGTTGAAACATTTTAATTAATACTCCATCAATTCTTGGAGCCTTATTTTTCACCAATGCCTTTCTCTGGAGCAGATTCAACTTCTTCCTTCAATCCCAGCTGTTTTTGGTTATGTGTTATTCCTGAAATGGCTGAACATTGACTAATTCATTTGGTAATGTGACTCTGTTGGTTTTTCTGTCTTCTTTTGCTGCTTCATTTATTGTTTAATATTTTATTCTTAGTATCCGTCAATATTGCCACTTAAAGTTTATGTCTTTTAGTCAGAAATAAAGATCATTCCATTCCTCTTCCTAGTATTTCTTACTATGAATGCCCTCTGAATCCTACTTATTCACCATGAATGACATTCCTATTAATTTAAATTGCAGATGGCAAACTGTCCAGCACTACAGCAACCTGTGGGTAAATCACTCCACAACCTGTTTAACCTGTGAAAAATAGTAATTTCCACAGTTTCCCAAAGAAAGTCCCTTTTGGAGATGAGTTGTCATGAGTAGTTTTAATATACATAGATAGATAGATAGATAGATAGATATAATTACAACATACATAACAACATAACAGATATATTGTATGCTGTATTATACATCTGTGTTATCACAGGTTATAGATAGTATCAGGTATCACGGATCAAAGAAACCAGAAAAAAATTATGTATATATATATACACATATATTTGAATATTATATACATATATATATTGCCCATAATTAACCCATTCTTTCCTTCCTTATAATCTCTCTCTCTCTCTCTTGATACCTTTCCTCTCAGAAAATTATCTCAACAAATCAATTAATGACCAGACTTAACAGTCACAGAAAGAACAGTCACAACCTTCAGGTCACCTTGGAATAAAAGCATTCTGTTCAAGAAGACAAAAGTCAGCAGAAAGATGTAAGCACACTGTTGATGATAGTATCATTTTCTCTGACCTAACCCTTCAAGGAGAGTCCTTACTTTCTGCTGATTAAGAATGGCCAGGAGAGGTACAGGTGGGTCACTAGAAGTAGCAGTGAGTGGTGCAAATCTCACTGCCACCCCTTGGCTCCTAGACCTGTGAGTCTTGGCTATTGAAGCATTAGAACCACATAGTGGACATTGGTTATAGCATATACAGCCTCCTACAGAGCATTGTTCCAATCCTGCAAGGTATTGCCACCTAGCTGGCACTGTGATTGAGTTTTAAGAAGGCCAACCAATTGTTCCATAAAGCCAACTACTTCAGGATGTTAGAGAATCTGGGAAGACCAGTGTTTTCCAGGAGCACGCGCCCATCATGCTACTATTTCCCAGAGAGTGTATATTTTGATTTGAGGCAATGCTCTGTGTGTAAGGCATTCTGTAAGTCTATGAATGATAACTTTGGCAGAAGTACTGTGCACAGAGAAGGCACATCAGCATCAAGAACACAACCAAACTCATTGTCATTAAACTAAAACAGATTCATAATGACCCTATTGTCATTATATTTGCTTCTATGGGTTTCTGAAACTGAAAAAGAGAACGAATCCAAGGCTAGACGAGCAGATGACTGGCTGCCAATAGCTCTCAGTATTAGCAGGCAATATGGCAGGCCATTGGATCAAGTCCAAAGAATAAGAACTCAAAAAGACAGACGCAATAACAAGACACATAAAAAGGGAAACAAATTTTCTCACAACAACCACTTGTATGAGAATTGTGCTAGAACTCAAAGAAATGTCCTTACACATGCATCAGGGCTGTGACCTGAGTGAAGAGGTTACAATCCACCCTCATCTTCACACAGCTAATTGACTGTTAATAACAGATCCCACGCTGCCATTGATGACATTGAGTTACAGAACATTGTGAGGGATGACCAGGTGTTAACTACCAAATCACTGAGAATACTGACCATTACATTGACACAAAAAAACTCTCAAAGACATGCTTACATAGTTCCAAATCAAACTTCTCAATGAGATTTCAATTTAAAGAAAATAATGCAGGAGGTCAAATATTTCATACCAGAATTGATCATAAGAAATTGGCTATCCAAACAGGAAATTGAAATGTTATATCTGAACATTTTCAGGTTTGAAAACACTAATAATACTGTTCCCTTGGGATAATGGTATGCTGATATATTATATGATTAGAAGTTGAGGGTGTTTCATATTTCAATCTGCAGTCGCTCTAAAATAAGGATTTTGAGACAAACACCTTTGAAAGACATATACAAGAAACACTTGTGCATCATGTAGAAAGAGAAAGCAGATGTAATTGGGATTGTAAAGCAGATGAGCGCACTGAGGAAAGTAGGATTTAGATCTTCACGATTTTCACCTCTCTGTCTCATCAGGAGCTCTCTAATCTAGAGATTGTTTCTGCTTTATAGAGAATAATTTTCAACTGCAAAGTTTCCCTAGGGCCTGCTTTATGTCCTTGTTTCTAAGACTGTAGATAAAGGGGTTCAGCATGGGTGTGGCTACAGTGTACATCACCGAGGCTATCGCAATGGACCTGGAATTTTGAGTAGCAGCAGAACTGAGATAAACCCCAAAAGTAGTGCCATAAAACAAGGAAACCACAGAGAGGTGGGAACCACAAGTGGAAAAGGCTTTGTATTTGCCCCCAGCTGATGAAATTTTCAAAATGGAGGACACAATCTTTGTGTAAGAGAAAAGGATCCCAGTGAGTGGAACAACACCCAGAAGCCCAGCTGCAAAATAAATCACTAAGGTATTGAGGAATGTGTCAGAGCAAGCAAGTTGGACTACCAGGGTAAGTTCACAGAAGAAATGGGAGATTTCTAACTCTGTACAAAAGGACAAACGCAAAACCATTAACCCATGTAATAGAGCATCCAGAAGAGTCAATAACCAGGAGGCCAGAAGCAGGAGGCCACAGAATCTTGGGTTCATGATGACTGTGTAGTGCAGTGGGTGACAGATGGCCACAAAGCGGTCATAGGCCATCACTGTCAAGAGGAAATGATCTAATACTCCAAAAACCATGAAAAAATACATCTGGGTGATGCAATGTTCATAAGTAATAGCTCTGTTCTGCATCTGGATATTCACCAGCATCTTGGGGACAATAGTGGAAGTTAAACAGATGTCAGTAAAGGAGAGGTTGGAGAGGAAGAAGTACATGGGTGTGTGCAGGTGGCTGTCCTTGATGATGGCCAAGATGATGAGCAGGTTCCCAGTGAAAGTGACCAGGTACATAGACAGGAACACTCCCAAAAGGAGAGGCTGCAGTTCTGCCTCTTCTGAGAGCCCCAAAAGGATGAAATGTTGGAAATGTGTGTGGTTTTTTGGTTCCATGTAGCTGAAGAAACTACTGGAAAATAAAAGAGCAATGCAAACTTAGTTATAAGAATTTAACACTGGTTTAACAGATATGTTGTATATTCTATTTTAGCATGTAACTTAAATCCATTATAATATCTCTAGATGTATTCCCTTCAGTTGAGAATGTCATAAGTCTAAGTCCCGAATGCTCAATCTTTTGACAGCACACCTGACTAGCCTCACTTTCTTTGAATCACATCTTTCTTTTAACAAAAAAGCAATATAAATTCTAAAATTTCCATGAAGCTTTGTTTTGTTCATTCAACAAATGTGTTTGACTAATTTTATACACCAAATATCCTTGTAGTCACTGCAAGTACCAATAAAAAATTTAAACCATTCCCCTTATTTCATGAGTAGGAGCAGTAATATTTCAAAGCTAATGAGAACCTAAGTTGTACCTAGTGACATCTCCTCATTCAGAAAGAAGAAGAAATATGAAAATTGAAAGACACATGAAAAGAATGAAGTTCAGAGACTGATGGAACCTGCCAACATCCGTCTTCACAGTCTGGATGGGAAGAACTAGATGGTCCTGGTCTATAAATACCACCTGCTCCGAAAAAGTTCACATTAGAAGGTCCTAGAGAGAATGGGTGATTGAGGAGAGGAGATTGTGGAATCAAACTCAAAATCACACAAGACATCAGGCTTACTGGCCAAGAGAGACTGTTGGAACCCCAAAATCAATCTCCCATATCCTCCCAGTCTAGAACTGAACCCACATCCAGCTATAATAATTAATATTTAAGATCAACAGGGCAGCATTTCCTCAAGAACAAAGTTCAGAGATGCAGAAAAGTAGAAATGTACACAAGAAATATAGAGAAGAAGTGGGATTGTAAGAGATGAGTTGAATCAGAATGATTTTGAATGTGCTGAATGCCTAGCTATGTCTGTTATATAAACCTTTATCTAATTTATTATATATATATATATGCCATCATATGTTATTCTAGGACATATATGTACTTAAGGTGGAAGGTGAATACCTCATTCTCACTCTCACATCAAGTTAATGCCAACTCACTTCGATCCTATGGGTTAATGTACAATTGTCCGTGTGGTTTTTCAAGACTGTACCTCTTTACATGAATAGAAACAGAGTCTTTTTTCTGAATAGAGGCTGGTAGTTTTGACTTTGCTGTCATCAGCCAAAGGGGTAATCAATGTGCCACCAGGGGGGGGCAGTAGACTATGAATTATAAATAGATGATTTATAATTATTGCTTTGATGAAATAAAGTAGAGCAGAGGCAACAAAAGTTGATGATCCTCGATGAGATGGATTGACACAGTGGTTGCAAAACTATGTCCTCGAACATAAAACTTGGGACCATGGTGCAGGATTGGGTGGACTTTCCTAGTGTCGTATTCATGTAGCTAGGAGTCACAACAACAACAAAAGGCTATACCGTGGAATGGAAATGCTTCCTTGTAGAACAAAATCCACTGCCTTGAATCAATGCTGACTCATAACGACCTCCTACTGGTTCCTGAAACTGAAATTGTTTAAGGGAATGGGAAGCCCTGTCTTGCTCCCACAGAGCTGCTGGCGGTTTCCAACTGCCAACCATGCAGATCTCAGGCCAACGCATGAGCACTACTTCACCAGGGCTCCGCTTCGTTGTACAGTCCTCTTTAATAAGGAGACTTTGAATAGAAAATCGGAAGGTATTTAGGATGCTAGTCAAACAAAAATGTGAAAACACTTTAGACAAAGAAATAAGTAGTGCAAAGTCCTCGGTACAAGAATATTGCTCACATGTTGTGGCAATACAAGGAGGACGGTATGAATGAGTGAAAAAAAAGATGCTGAATTGAGTGTACAGTTAGGGGTAGAGAAAAAACAAGGGATCTGATGATCATGATGCCACGGAAGACACCATGACATGGGGTCTCAGAGTTCTATGAGTATTCTTAGATGGAATATTGAAACACATCACATCATGATACAGTGGATGCTACTGTATTAAGATTACTTGGTATTACATTATTCTGAGTCCTGGTGGGACAAATGGTGAAGCACTTGATTGGTACCAGAAAGGTTGCCAGTTGCACACACATCAGAGGAGCCTCAGAGAAAAGCCTACTGAGAGCATCCTAAAAGTCCCTGCCCTGAAACCTTAGAGAGCAGTTCTGCTCTGCATGCACATGTCTGCCATGTGTTTGGACTGACTTGATGCAAACTAGCTACATTATGTTATTTGTATATAGTAACAAACGGTACCTAAATGATACATGACCCAGCTTTCCATAAAGTGGACTCTCTCTCCTGTTTGGAATAGCATTTGCATGTTCTGATTATAGGAGACAGCTTAAGATGCTTGCTTAAGAGATTTGGTCAATAGTTGTCTCATTCAGTAATATCTTCTCCTTCCTCCTCCACTTTCAACCATAGTGGTGCATTATGCAGATAAGGCTGAACTGATACAAGAGGGAAACACACTCTACAAATGAGCCAGTACGTTTTTCCCTCCTCTGATAACTGAATTGCATAATTCAGGGATTCTGGGGGGACAGTCATGATTGTGGGAATATCAAGGACAAATTAGCCTTGTCGCAGAGATCCTTTGTATTGATATCCTACCATGTAATAGATAAAGAGACAAAGCTAGTCTACTGAGAGAGAATACGGTGTAGACAAATAGAGGAGACAGGAGATTATTAAAAGATATGTGAGAAACAGAGAAGATAACAGCCTCATAATCCCTACTTCTAAATCCCATATCACGCAGAACAATAATGTAACTAGAAAAACATTTCAAACTTTAAGACATAAAACGGTTCCTTACTCTCATAATATGCTATTCAAAAATGAGTAAATGATGGAAATACCCATAGGAAAAAAATAGAAGAGTACAACAGAGGATTTCAACTATTTTTTCTCAAAAAGCCATGTTTTGGGGAGACATTTTAAGTATAAGGACAATAATTGTTTCTCATCTTAGAGAAATACTAATGGATTCTGAGAACTGTAAGATTCCTGAGAGAAGGAGCAATGTCTTCCCATTTATTGGTTTCCAGAGTACAATTAAGTGCTAAATAAATATTTCATGAGTTGATGGATGAGCAAAATAGGTTTCATTGTGAGCTTGTATAGATATTTCTAACACCGTGGGAGAAAGAGATGTGGTGACATGAGGATAAGTGCTGTTGAGAGAAAGAACTTGGCTGTGCAACGTAAAGAGTATAATCAAGAACACTGCACAAGTAGAAGTTTTGGACTTAGAGAATGTTCTGTTTTTCCCACAATTAGAAAGAAAGCTACAGTTATAACAATAACGACAGGGAAGAAGAAAACATTCTAGAATTGCATATGGTGAAACTTTGACAGCTCTTCTTGCTTTCATGGAATTAATGTATTGTATAGCATGTGGATGAAGTGCTAAAGAAACTGTTTTTAAAAATTTGGAAAAATAAAGAAGTTGGATGAATGAACCAACACCAGGAAGACAGCTTAGAGAAAGAAGACATTCAGTTTATCGTACTCCAGAATCTGGGGCTTTAATTAGCAGGACTTTATATTGTTAAAATGGCTCTATAGGTTAGTGCAGTTGATATCCCCATGGCTAGGAGAGTGAGGTGCCTCACTCACACCCCATCCCAGCACCTGTGAGGCGGCTGCAGGTCATCCAGGTATTTTCGTGGAAGAGTCTCTGTCCAACAGTGCTGCGTCTTCCTAGTGCTGCTGCTAAAGTGAGAAGTTGTGTCTGCTGAAATGGCATGAGGATGTAAGTACTCGTGAGGCCTCTGGAATATAAAACTGAGTTTCCTCACCACCTGAAACTGTCAATTCCATGAGTGTGGAGAGGTGAAATATTTACAGTCCGGTGGCTTTAGAGGAGAAATTCCCATGAGCCTCATTAAGGAAGTATTCTTTTGTCTTACGCAACTTCAGATTTACTTCTCTGGATCTCAGAGAAAAACAAAAGGCAAACTTGTGCCAATTTGACCCTGGGGAGACAACTTGCAGCTCCAGGTTCAACTTTTATCTCATTGAACTCATTCTCCCAAGAGGTTGTCCTTTCTATGTTGGTGTCTCTAGCATGCAGGGTAACCCACAATGACTGTGCTATGGGTGCATTTCCTTCTCTGGAGGGCTAAAGAACACAGCTGGACATAATTCACTGAGACATCAGAGATTTATTCTGACCACATACAACTCCACACAGTCTAACCACTGTATTTTTACCATATCTTTCATTGTGATTAATTGACAATAATCCTTGAATAAAAAGAAAGTCATCCTTGTCAGTCAGGTTTGGCAGAGAGGACTATTGAATCATCTCAAAAAGGTATCTCCACATCTACAGGTCACAAAATATAAAGAAAAAAGATGACACAACTTTATATTTCTACCTAGACAGGAATAGGATCTTTTATACCACTGTTTCATACTGTGGGAGACATATGCAATCTGACCCCATTGTAATGGGGTGAGCACTGAGGGTGTTATATATTTGCCTCTGTGGGATTCTGAGACTGTTACTTGTTCCACAAGCAAAGTTTCATGTTTACTCAGGTATTGGCAGAGAGTACATTGGAATCATGTCCAAAAAGTCTCTAAACATCTACAGGTCACACAAAATGAAGAGAAAAGATGACACAACTTTAGATTTCTACCCAGACAGGAATAGGATCTTCTAGAAGACTAGTTCATACTGTGGGAGACATGCCCCATCCAACCTATTGAACCAGAGTGAATAACAAAGATATACAGCAGAACAGCAAGGGGAGCAAAGCAACTAAGTCCCTAATACATACCAAAAGTGGAGTTGGGGGCCAGGGCCTGACACCCCAGAACTCAACTGGAAACACTCATAAAGATCAATATGCAGATCTGAAACACTTTCAGGCTTTTCAGTTTGGGCTGTTGGTTTTCTATGTGTTTTTTCTATTTTGTTTTATTGTATTAGCTGTTGTGGATTTATTTTTCGTCTTCTCTTTTTGATGTTTTCCTCTGCTTTGTTACTGTGTGTGTTACTGTCTATCTGTACAAGATAGGTGGGATTGACAATCCGGAGGAGAGAACAATGGGACCAATGGTTCCTGGAAGACGTGGGCGAGGGAGAGATGGGGGTAAAGAAGGGGAATGCCAACAAACCCAGGGACAAGGGAAGAATAAGGTCTCAAAATTTGATGCTGAAGAGGGTGTAGGATGTTTGGGGGGCTCGATCAAGGACAATGTAGTGGAAAGGAATTATCAAAATCGAACATGATAGTAGGACAGGAGGAAACTAAATTGAAATAGAGGATAGAACTAGGAGACAAAGGACATTTGTAGAGGCCTAAGTGTATTTACATACAATCACAGGGGAATAGATCTATGTGCATATATTTATTTATAAAGTATTAGGTAGTGGATGGACATTGGGCCTACACTAAGTACTCCCTCAATGCAAGAACAATTTTTTCTTTGAATATGGCACTCTATGATGTTCACGTTCCCTGAAATGATCACTGAAGACAAAACGGGTGCATAAGCAAATGTGGTGAAAAAAACTGATGGTGTCCAGCTATCAAAAGACATAGCGTCTGGGGTCTTAAAGGTTTGAAGAAAAACAAGGGGTCATCTAGCTGAGAGGCAACAAAGTACACATGGAAAATGCATATCAGCCTGTGTGGTCATGAGGTGTTGATGGGATCAGGTATCAGGTGTCAAAGATGCAAAACAAGACAAACAAACAAAAATCATATCAATGACAATGAGGGGAGGTCAGAGTGGAGACCCAAAGCCCATCAGTAGTCAATTGGACACCCCCTGTCAGAGCGGCCACAGGGAAGGGAATAGCAAGTCAGGTGCAGTGTAGAACCCACTGAACACACCACGTTCCTCTAGTTCTTTAATGCTTCCTCCACCCCCACTATCAAGACCCCAATTCTATCTTACAAATCTGGCTAGACCAGAACATGTATAGTAGCACACATAAGAGCTCACAACACAGGGAACCCAGAGCAGCTAAACCCATCAGGACCAATAAGGGGAGCAGTGAAATTAGGAGGGTAAAGGGGGTGGGAGGAGTAATGGGAAACCGATCACAATGATAGACATATGTCCCCCATCCCAGGGGGACGGACAGCAGAAAAGTGGGTAAAATGAGACAGCAGTCGGTGCAAGACAAGAAAATAAAAGGAAGAACAAATAAATTATCGAGGATACATGAAGGCAGGTGGGGTGCGGGGAATGAGGAGCTGATGCCAGGGGCTCAAGTATAAAAAAATATTTTGAAAAATATGATGACAACATATGTACAGGTGTGTTTGACAAAATGGATATATGTATGGAATATGATAAGAGGTGTAAGAGCCCCCAATAAAATTAAATAAAAATTAAAGAATATTTCATATATGCTGCTCAATGTATATTTCACATAATCATAGAACAGAATATATCATATAGGCAATATGTTAAAAATATAATATATTTCACATAACTGAATACACGAATAGGAGCCCTGGTGGCATAGCAATTATGCATTCTACTGGCATCTGAAATGTCACTAGTTCAAAACTACCCCCGTCACTCGGTGGGACAATAAAGAGGCTTGCTGATCCTGAAAACAGTTAAACTCTCGGGAGTTCACAGGGCAGTTCTACCCTGTTTTTGGGGTCCCTATGAGTCAGCTTCAACTCAATGTCAGTGAATTTGGGTTTTCTTTATAAAACATAAATATAAACAAATAATTATATTATTGTGTACAAAGATAAGTTGCTAATGTAAATCAGATTCATATGCTGAGCCCCAGGTTTCTATATTACGAGTGGAGAAGTACCGAGAATTCTGTATGCATCTTGTGATTGATTCAGTCGACATGAGGGTATTAGGAGAGGTGAGCACATTCAGGGGGGATCCATTGAAGCCAATTGCTGAAAGATGGGGAGTGTTTTGGTCCAAAGACCAGTATGTGAGAAAGCATGAAAGTTCGACAAAATCTTCTTTCCTGAATAAATATATTTTTTCACTTTATAAAACACAAACAACAAAAAGATTCAAAACTGTCAACGTGTGACTCTAGATTACAAACTGATGTTGAGCAAATAAGAAATAGGCAGTTGTTTTGACCGAGATAATTGGTTATTAATTGTCTCGGGATTCACATGAATTGACTAAACATTCTCACCAGAAAATGGCCTGTCTTTTAAAAAATTACACAAAGAAATAGGAACAATGATGAGATAATCCCTTTTTAATTTTTCATTTTGAATTACATAAGGGTTTGCATTTCAGATCATCAGTTTTCAGATCATCAGTTCTGTACTTAAAAACTTCACATATATAACCTGTGCATAGCTCGTCTTGTCACCTTTTCCCTCCCCCAGTTTTTGCTCTTCTTCCTCCTGTAGGATATTGTCTTCTCCTTCACCCAAGTGAGCATCAGTCTCCCTTACAGCAGCTTGCTTTCCCTTCCCTACGTCTCCTTCCTACGCCTGGTGTGGTAGGTTTCTTGTGCCAGCACGGCACCTGTAAGAAGACGTGATGGAGTACAGCCTGACAATCAGGTCAGTCTGATGACTTACCTTTGAGGCGTTAGGAAAATAAATAGATTCCTCTCTCTCTCTCTCTCTCTCTCTCTCTCTCTCTCTCTCTCTCTCTCTCTCTCTCTGTGTGTGTGTGTGTGTGTGTGTGTGTTCCCTCCCTCCTTGGTCTTCCTGCTTGCTGGCCACCCTCAGAGTGCCTGGGGACCTGCCATGTTTCAACAGACCTCAAATCCATTCAACTTTGCACCCATCTTATTATCTTCCTGCATTCTGCATCATAGAATGTGGCTGCAGGAGTCTAAACAGGGACTTATGGACTTCTATCGGAATAATGGATAGAGTCGTACTGGGCTGAGACATCTTTTTTCTTCCTAAATCATTTTATTGGGGGTTCTTACAGCTCTTATCTCAATACATGCATACACCCATTGTGTCAAGCACATTTGTACATATATTCCTATGATCATTTTCAAAGCATTTCTTTTCTACTTGAGTCCTTGATATCAGTTCCTCATTTTCCTCCTCCCTGACACTCCTTCCCTCATGGATCATTTATACTTTATAAATTTATAATCCATCCCCCAACTGTCCTACTTGCACCTAATTTTCTGTTCCCATCCCCTTAGGAAGGGGTCATATGTAGATCATTGACATCAACTCCCCATTTCTCCCCCCACCTTACCGTTACCCTCCTGGTATCTCTATTCTCCTTATTGGTTCTGAGAGGTTTTTTCTGTCCTCAATTCCCTGTGCTACTAGCTCTAATTTGTAGCAGTGTACATCCTCTGGTCCAATCAAATTTGTAAGGTAGAATTGAGGTTATGATATTGGGAGGGATAAATCATTAAAGGACTAGAAGGAAGTGGTATGTTTCATAGGTGCTATACTGCACACTGAATGGTTTGTCTCTTGTGATGCTTCTGTAAGGAAGTGTCCAATTGTCTATAGATGGGATTTGGGTCTCCACTCCATGCCCCTGATTATTCTTATTGATATAACTTTTGTTCTAGGTCTTTGGTGCCTGATACCTTTTACCATTAGCACTTCATAGTCACAGAGACTTGTGGAATTTGTCCATGTGGACTTTGTTGCTTCTCAGCTAGATGTCTGCTTGTTTTCCTTCAAGCCTTTAAGATTAAGACCCCGGGCACTATATTTTTGATAGTGGGCACCATCAGCTTGGTCATCACATTTGCTTTTGCACCCATTTTATTTTCAGCGATCATGCAGGGAAGGTGAGCATCACAGAAGGTCAGATTATCAGAACAAAGCATTCTTGCATTGAGGGTGTACTTGTGTCCAGGCCCAGTGTCCATCTGCTACCTTAATATATTTATTTCCCTATCATTATATATAAATATATTTACATATGCACATGCATGTATTTAGACCTCTATAAATATCCTTTGCCTCCCAGTTCTTTTCTCTATTTTCTTTTACTTTCCTCTTGTCCCACAATCATGTTCAGCCTTTATCTGGTTTCAGTTGTTCCTCGCCATTAAATTTTTGTTGATGAAGCACCACTAGGGATCCTACACTCTGCTCTCCATAGATTTTAGTTCACTTGTTGTTCCCTTGTCCTTGTGTTGGTTGACACCCCCCTTCCTTATTCCTACCTCCCTTTCTCCTGTATCCACCTAGAACCATCAGCACCCAGAACCACTCAGAACCACCTGAATGGGGGTGGGAAGGTTAGTTATAGTTAGTATATTCATGTTTCATGTCAATGCTCACTAAAAGGATCCCTCTAGAGAGGAGGATTTTCATAAAACAATGTATAAGATGACCCATTCTGGGAACATAGTCATCTGCTCTCCTCACTGACTCATCATTACACAAAGGGTTCGTCAAAAAGGTGGCTATGGTGATAGTTATGAAGGTTATTTGGACACTGCCACTGATGAGTGCCAAATCTGTCAGCGACAGAGACCAACACTTAAGCTGAAATGTGAGACCACTCTTCTAGGTTGGTTACATGGAACCATCTCCCTTATGGAAAGGACACCATTTTGTTCTTACTGGAATAACCATTTATGAGCCCTCACTCATTATGTAGGGAGTTCCAAGATAGGCTTTTAACTGCAAGGTTAGTCCATTGAAGCCACAAGTGGCTCTGAAAGATGAAACTTTTGTAAAATATAACCCACAGAAGCAAATATCACCTCTCCAGTAGGGCCATTATGAGTCAGATATGATTTAATGACAATGAGTTTGGTTTTGTTCTTGATATTGATTTGCCTTCTCCAAACAGAATGCTTCTGCCAGAGCTGTCATTCATAGACTTACAGAAGGCCTTACTCACAGACCATTGCCTCAAATCAAAATATTCACTTTCCAGGAAGTGAAGTAATATCATGAGTGCATTCTCCTGGAATACACTGATCTTACCAGGTTCCCCCACATCCTGAAGTAGTTGACTTTATGCAACAGTGGCTGGCCTGCTGAAAACTCAATCACAATGCCAGCTAGGTGGCAATACCTTGCAGGATTGGAACAGTGTTCTCCAGGAGGCTGTATATGTTATAAGCAATGTTCAATATGTGGTTCCAATGCTCCAATAGCCAAGACTCACAGGTCTAGGAACCAAGGGGTGGAAACTGGAGTGGCACCACCCACTGCTACTTCCAGTGACCCACCTGTAGCTCTACTGGCCATTCTTGATCTGTAAAAATGTAAGAACTCTGCTGGTATGGATATATCAGAGACAATGGCACCATCATCAAGTATGTGGCTATATCTTTCTGGTGACTTTTGGTTCCTTGACCAAAATTGTTTTATTCCAAGGTCATTAGAAGGCTGTGACTGTCCTTCCTGTGCATGTTTGATTTGGTCATTACTGATTTGATGAGATATTTGTCTGAGAGGAAAGGCATCAAAAGAAACAGGTTAAGGAATAAGAAGTGGTCCAAAATCAGCAGCAAGGAGGGTGTAGGGGGCATAGTAAGGCTTGAGCAAGGGTAATGTAACCGAGAAGAGATGCTGAAACACAAATGAAGGCTAAGCATGATAGTGGGAAAAGAGAAAAGTAAAAGAAAATAGAGCTAAGAACCAGGGGGTAAAGGGCATTTGTAGAGGTCTAGATAAAGGCATGTACATATATAAATATATTTATTCAAGACAATGAGGAAACAAATCTATGTGCACATATTTATAGGTTTAGTACTAAGGTAAAAGGTGGACATTGCACCTGCACTCAAGTACTCCCTTAATGCAAGAACACTTTGTTCTATAAAACTGTCATTCCCTGATGCTCACCTTCCCTACACGATTGCTGAAGACAAATGGGTGCATAAGCAAATGTGGTGAAGAAAGCGGAAGGTGCCTGGTTATCAAAAAATATAGCTTCTGTGGTCTTAGAGGCTTAAAGATAAACAGGCGGCCATCTTGCTGAAGCAACCAAGCCTGCACGGAAGAAGCACACTAGCCTATCTGATCACAAGGTGTCTAAAGGATCAGGTTGCGGGCATCAAAGAAGGAAAAATTATAACATTGTGTGCTCTCCTTCCCAATATGATTGTGAGGACTATTGATGGCATAAGCAAGTGTGATGAAGAAAGCTGATGGTGCCCAGCTATCAAACAATATAGCATCTGTAGTCTTAAGGTGTGAAAATAAACAAGTTTCCATCTAGCTGAGAAGCAACTAAGCCCACACTGAAGAAGCACACCAGCTTGTGTAATAACAAAGTGTCCAAGAGATAAGGTTTCAGGCATCAAAGAAGAAAAATGATATCATTGTGTGCTTGCCTTCCCTATACAATCTCTGAGGACAAATGGTGGCATAAGCAAGAGTGGTGAAGAAAGCTGATATTGCCCGACTATCAAAAGATATAGGGTCTGGCATTTTAAAGGCTTGAGAGTAAACAAGTGGTCATCTAGCACAGAAGCATCAGAGCCCACATGGAAGAAGCACACCATCCTGTGTGATCACGAGATGTTCAAGGGATCAGGTATCAAACATCAAGGAACAAAAATCACATCATTGTGAATGAGGGGGAGTGCAAAGTGGGGGCCCAAAGGCCATTTGTGAGCAACTGGACATCCCCTTACAGAAGGGTCTCAGGGAGGAGATGAGCCTCTCAAGGGACAGTGTAGCAACGATGAAATATACCACTTTCCTCTAGTTCTTAAATGCTTCCTCTCCCCAACAGTCATGATCCCAATTCTACTCTACAAATTCAGCTG
This sequence comes from Tenrec ecaudatus, assembly GCF_050624435.1. NCBI lineage: Eukaryota > Metazoa > Chordata > Mammalia > Afrosoricida > Tenrecidae > Tenrec > Tenrec ecaudatus. The sequence continues at coordinate 18,553,544 of NC_134530.1, read as the reverse complement.
GACCAGAGGATGTTCACTTGTACAAGTGGGAACTGGAAATACAGGGGATACAGGACAGATGAACCCTTCAGTTCCAGTGGTGAGAGGGGTGATACCTAGAGGGTGGAGTGAAGGTAGGGTTGAAAGGGAGAACCCATTACAAGGATCTACATATAACATATATATTGCTATAGTGCTGGACAGTTTGCCATCTGGAATTTCAAATACTAGCAATGTCACTCATGGTGAGTAGATAGGATTCAGAGGGGTTTCATAGTAAGACACACTAGGAAAAAGAATGAAATGATCTTTATTTCTACCTGAAAAACATAAGCCTTAAATGTAGTACTGAAAGATTCTAAGAATAAAATATTGAACAATACAGGAAGCAGCAAAAGAAGACAGAAAAACAAACAGGGTCCCATTACCAAATGAATTAGTCAATGTTCAGCCATTTCAGGGATAGCACGTGATCCAGAACAGCTGGGATTGAGAGAAGAAGTTGAATTTGCTCCAAAGAAAGGCATTGGTGAAAACTAAGACTCCAAGAATTGATGGAATATTAATTAAAATGCCTCAACAAACCAGTGCAGCCCTGCAGACTCTCACTCATCTAAAACAAATTGGAAGACAGGTACAAGACCAACTGACTTGCAGATACTGGTACCAAGTCAGAAGGAAAGTGAACCCAACACAATCTGAAAGTGATCAAATATTGTCATTCATGTCAGAAACAAGTAAAATTTTGCAGAAGATAATTAACCTGATAATGCAGAGGATGACAGGTGACCACAAGCCAACAAGACGCCAGAACAGTCAGAGGAGAGTAGTTCAAATCCTCGAAATGCACAAACAAATACATATCTGAGTAACAGAGTCTGCACAGATAATTACTTTATTATGAATGTTCAGCAGAAACTGTGGAGAGTAGTGAGGTGCACCGTTTTGCAAAAGAGAGGTTGGAGAAGACGAAGGACATGCAAATGTGAAGGTAGGAGTCAGTAATAAAGAACCGGATAATGAAAAGATTCCCTTTGAACGTGACCAGACATGGAAACGAACAGCCAAAGTGTTCCTTTGCACGTGGCACGTACATAATGAAGTGTCAACATGAAATTATTAAGAATGAAGGGGTGGAGTTTAGCCTGCCAATCAGCCTGCAGCTTCATGACCACCTTTGGAGGCATGACAAAAATAATAGCTCATTGGTGGTGGGACACTCTCACTGCTTTGTACTCCTGATGACAAGCCGCATGGAACTACTCTGATGGAGCTGGAGGAACCATCTGGAGGCCCACACGAGCACTGAGATGCTTCCACTGTCACAGGATGCACAAGACTTTCCATCCAGGGGCTTTTGATCTTCCTACATTGAACATCATTGCATGACTGCATTAGTCTAAAGACAAGTGTATGGACTAGGATCGACATGTGGGGTAATATCACACTTATGATCTTGATAGGGACTGGGCTAAAATTGTTGAAAATATATCATGGGTCCCATGATCTAAAGGCAAGGCAGCTAATTGGACACCTTGTTGAGGCAAAGTGATGCAGCCCACATTGGGTTACCCAGACCCAACAAGATGAAGGAAAGATATTTGAGCCTGTGAACTGATGCACATTGAGGCTGACTTTATGGATGGCCTGTTCAGATTTGACTTTGATTTTGGGTGCTGAGGTCACAAGGTTACAACTTGAAGGCATTAAACATTAAACATTAATTAAACATTAAAGATTAGGATTGTCTCCTCAGAGCACTGGGTTGATATAACACGGCAGTAATTGTTGGATTGGGGGAGGGGACATGAGCTCACCTTGAGTGCACAGAATAATTATGACCAGTTGAGATGCAAAAGCAGCAAAAGGAGTTTATTTGCTAGCTCGAGCGAGGGCTTTCCTCCCTCCACTGCCCAGCGCAGCGGGGACCCAGCGTTCAAAAGGGGATCAGTCCTGAGTTCTTTGTTCCCTGGGCTTTTATGGGGCCAGGGACGGGGGTCAGTCCAGTGTTGCTGTTCTTTAAACTTATTGGAGAAAACTTCTGGCATCAGCGTTGTCCAGTGGTGGTTTGTGAGTAGTTCCATGCATATTCTCTTGACTGGTCAATTTGATGTGGTGGTCGCTGCTCCCTACTGGTCATCTGGAACAGGTGAAGCCTTCTCTGACAGAATTACCTCAGTGTCCAGGAATCTGAAATTAGAGCGTAAGCCTGTCCTAGACTTTGGTTTTATATAGCCTGTCATGGTGCTGGTGCTGGCAATTGCAAACCAGGACCCCACATAATGATATTAGATTCCCAAAATGGAGAGATAAAGGCATGAAGTGAATGGCTTACAACTTTCATAGTTGAGGGAGTATGTTCATAGGATTATGATGTAGGTGGTCACATAAGAATAGAATATTTTTGTTTAGTTCACTTGTAGAATGTTATGTTTAAGTGAGGGTGACACATGTTTTAATTGCATGCCTTTTAGTTTTATCCTATTAGATACAGAGATAATTGTATTATTGTTTGAAAATTACATATGGCCAAAGATTTGTGTGAAAGTGTCCTGGTGACAAGGGGTGGTCTGTGGTAGTTACATAATCTGGTGTCAACTTGAGACTATTAAGAGTTAGGGGTGGAGTTTAGCATATCAATCAAGTCACAGCTGTATGACGTCATTTAGAGTCATGAGGAAGATAAATAACTCATTGAAGATGGGACACTCTCTCACTTCACATTCCTTATGATAGCCACATGGAGCTTTTCTGTGGAGTCAGAGCCCTGGAACTGGAGGAATGACCCACAACAGCACTGAGATACTTCCACTGCCACTGGATCCACAAGATTTAATATCCATGGACCTGTTATTTTCCTGAATTGAGGATCATTGCATGGTTGTGTGAGGCTTAAGAGGAATTTATGAACTGGGGTCAACATATAGGACTTATGGACTTGATCTGGACTGGGCTGGAATGTTTTCTTAATGTACAATTGCTCTTGTATATAAAGTTCTTTCTTACGCACAGATTGGTTTCTTATGAATTTCTTTTGTTAACATCGACTAGCACAGTCTGCAAGGCCCATGAGGATAAATTCTGTCCGTTGTGGGGGGGTTTTCCTTCTTGTTTCTATGTGGCTGATTAAAGTGCTGAATTCTGAGGGTAACTGTGGTGGTAAATCTTTACATTTGCAGACTGCCTCATCTTTCTCCTAGAAGGTTTGAATTGCTTAACTTGGGACTAATTTCGTAGCACTTAACACACTGCACCACCAGGGATTCTTAATATCACAAAATGTTTGTAAAAATATTTCTAGACATTTACTAGGTGTGTGATATAAGCTTTAATACACTATCTGATATAGCCTATAATTAAGCGTCATCTCAGTAATGAAATGTGAGGAGAAACTAGACTAGGACACAGATGATGACTACTTCCTTTAACTTGAAACAACCTAAAGTTCTCAGAGATTTGTTATGAATACAATCTGCAAAATTCATTATAGGACATGAAGCCTCATCACTGGGAAACCATGCCTTCTCATGGGCATTTGAATTCTTATTCCTGATTTTCAGAAGTATAATATTCTACCATTACATATTGGTTGATGATTGGATTTGAAAATGTGTGCATGAGTCTTTTATAGAATGTGTAGGGATTATACTTCCACTTGGATTTTTCTGAAACAGCTCTTGTTTTAAATTTCAAACCCAATGGACAACTCTCTTTTCTACCATTGTTCTACTTGGATATTTGTTTTTGTTTTTTTAATTAAAGCAAATGAGAAGGAAAAACAATGTTTCATATCTAATTCAGGAAATGCTCCTTTCTCAGAGCAGCTTGGATTAAATACAGGTATGCACATATGGAGGGGTACATCAACAACAATCTTTAGAAGGAAAACTAGGTATTCGGAAGTAAATTTTTTGTTCATTCAAATAGTTTGGGGATGTGTTTGTAATCTTACTAAAGCTTTTAAAATGACTAATTTTTCTTTAATATAGAGGTGTGTGATATTATATTGAATTATTTTCTAAATAGAGAAAATTATACATTACACCTAACTATTTGACTTCTAATAGATAAACATTGTAGATTTAAAACCATTATTGTTCATCATATATGCTATGTACAATAATATATATGCTTCCAATAACTTTTGATTGGACAGTTTGAATTCTAATGAATAAAAAGTCTTTCTTTCAGAAAAATAACTTTTCCTCACTGCTAAGTTTTTGTTTTATGCTGTACTATTTCTTGAAGTAAGCATATTTTTAATTTTATTGTGACAAGGTCTTTTATGTGGCATTTAAGAGATGCTTCCTAAGCCCTGAGCTCAACTCATTCAATTAGCACTTTCTCTATTAAAAGCCGTAGCAATCAATCAGCTTCCCTATACTTCTCATCATCACACAATTGTTGAAAATGATCAAAGACATGAACATCCAGCACTTCATTCCTCAACAAAAGTTAATCTGTTGGTGGTAATACTTTACAAAATAACATTGTCAATTCACTTGAGTTAACAGCACCCTTGTTACTAATAATAGTAGCAAATTAAAAGAGGCAGAGTGAATAACACTTGGAAAATTAATCAGACTTTGCAACAAATTTGGAAAATTCATACATGATTTTGTTTCTCTACAACCACGTTCAGACCAAAGGTGTTAGGTTTCCATCTCTAGAGAAGCAAAAATCGTGATACTCATGAATATAATCAACAGAACGATTTATATGAAGGAAATAACTCACACAGCTGTAGAAGTGGATAGGTCTAGTCTGGTTCCTAACACAGTGTCCGTTGTTAAGCAGTTGACTTCTACTGACCACTGTAGCTTTGTGGGTTCAGCAGTAACAACCTGACTTCAAATATGGATGAAAACAATGACATTAGATCAGGTTTCTCACTGGACATGAGAGCAAATACAAGGCTCACAGGTCAGAGAAGAGGTTGCCTATAGCTCTCAGTATTGGCAGGCAATATGGCAGGCCATTTGGTTCAAATCCAAAGAATAAGAACTCAACAAGACAGATGCAACAACAAGGCCCATCAAGAAGCATCCACATTTTCTCACAGCATCCACTTGTATGAGAATTGGGCTACACAGTCAAAGAAATGTCCTTGCAACTGGGTCAGGTCTGTGACTTGAGCAAAGAAGTTGCCATCCACACTCATCCTTGCACACCTAATTGACTGTTAATTGCAACCCTCATGCTGGCATTGATGACACTGTGTTACAGAACATCATAAATGAGGACCAAGTGATACCTGCCAACTCACTGAGAATACTGAGCATTCAATAGACACAAACCAACTCTCAAGAACATGCTTATAAAGGTCCAAATCAAAATACTTAACAAGACTTCACTTTAAAGAAAATAATCAAAAGGTCAAATATCTAATGCCAGAATTTATCAATAGAAATAGACTATCTATCCAAATAGGAATTTGAAAATTTAAGTCTCAACAGCTTCAAGTTTGAGAACAATAATAAGTCTTTTCCTATGGGATAATTGTAGACAGGTATATTCTATGATTAGCAATTGAGGATGATTCATGTTTCAATCTGCAGTCACCCTAAAAGAATTTTCTGTTGAGGACAAGATGTTGATACAAATAAACACCTATGGAAGAAATATACAGGAAGCACTTGTATATTATGTATAAAGAGAAAGCAGAATAAATTGGGACTATAAAGCAGATGTACACACTGAGGAAAGGAGGACTCAGATCTTCACAATTCTCAACTCTCTATCTCATGAGTAGCTCTCTAATCTAGAGATTGTTCTGCTGTGTAGAGAATAAGATTAAACTGCAAAGTTGCCCTAGGGTCTGCTTTATGTCATTGGTTCTACGAGTGTAGATAATGCAGTTCAGCGTGGGTGTAGCTACAGTGTACATCACTGAGGTGATTGCACTGGAACTGGAACTTTTAGTAGGAGCAGAACTGAGATAAACCCCAAAAGTGGTACCATAAACAAGAAAACCACGGAGAGGTGAGACCCACAAGTGGAAGAGGCTTTATATTTGCCCCAGCTGAGGCAATTTTCAAAATGGAGGACACAATCTTTGTGTAAGAGAAAAGGATCCCACTGAGGGGAATAACACCCAGAAGCCCAGTTGTTAAATAAATTACTAAAGTATTGAGGGATGTGTCAGAGCAAGCAAGTTGCATTACCTGGTTAAGTTCACAGAAAAAATGGGAGATTTCCAACCCTCTACAAAAGGACAAGCGCAAAATCATTACCCATGCAATAATGCACGCAGTACAATAACCAGCAGGCCAGAAGCAGGAGGCCACATAACCTTGGGTTCATGATGACCATGTAGTGCAGTAGGTGACAGATGGCCACAAACCGGTCATTAGCCATCACTGTCAAGAGGAAATGATCCAATCCTGTAAAAACCAGGATAAAATACATCTGGGTGATGCAGTGTTCATAAGAAATAACTCTGTTCTGCATCTGGATGTTCAACAACATCTTTGGGACAGTAGTGGAGGTGAAACAGATGTCAGTCAGCAAAGGAGAGGTTGGAGAGGAAGAAGTACATGGGTGTGTGGAGGTGGGAGTCTGTGGAGATGGCCAGGATGATGAGCAGGTTCCCAGTGAAGGTGAACAGGTACATTGACAGGAAGAGTGCGAAGAGGAGGGGCTGCAGCTCTGCCTCTTCTGAGAGCCCCAAAAGGATAAATTTTAGAAAATATATGTGGTTTCTTGGTTCCATGTAGCTGAAGAAACTACTGGAAAAGAAAAGAGCAGTGTAACTTAGTTGTAAGAATTTAACACTGGTCTAACAGATTTGCTGTATATTCTATTTTAGCATGTAAATTAATTCCAATATAATGTTAAGTTGAGAATGTCACAAATCCTGAATGGTCAATCTTTGGTAACACATCTGACTAGCCTTCCTTTCTTCCAATATCGTATTTTTTTACAAGGCAAAAAAAATACTACAACTTCCATGAAACTTTGATTTCTTCATTCATCAAATGTGTTCGACTAATTATTGTTTGCCAAGTTTTCTCTTCTTTTTTAATCTTCTTTTTGGGGCTTGTACAGTTCTAATCACAATGCACACATCCATCTATGGTGTCAAGTATATTTGTACAAAAGTTGCCATCATCATTATCTTTTTAAAAAAGCATTTTATACCAGTCTCATACAACTGTTATCACAATCCATACATACATCCATTGTGTGTCAAGCACATTTGGCCATGTGTTGCCTTCATCATGCTCAAAACATTTGCTTTCTACTTGAGCCCTTGGTGTCAGCGCCAAATATTCTGCAAGTCACTGAAAACTGCAATGAAATTTTTAAACCATTGCCTTTATTTGATGAGCAGTAACTGCAGTATTGAAAACCTTATGGGAAGTCAGCTGAGTTGGACCTACTGACATCTCCTCATCCAGAAGAAAAAAGAAAGATGTACATTGAAAGACACATGAAAAGAATGAGGTAAACAGACTGATGGAGTCTGCCAACCTCAGTCTCCTTAACTGTGGATCTGAAGAACTAGATGGTGCTGCTCTACAAATATCATCTGCCCTGAACAAGTTCAGGTTAGTTCTTACATAGAATGGGTTGCAGGTGGGGGGAGTTTGCAGAACAAAACTCAAAATCATACAATACACCAGTATACTGGCGAAGAGAGACTGGTGGAAACCCAAGGACTACAGAGCCCTTACCCTTCCAGTCTAGAACAGAATGCACATTCAGCTATAATAATTAAATATTTAAGGTCAACAGAGCAGCAATTCCTCAAGAACAAAGTTCAGAAAAATAAGCAAGAAGAAATGGACACGGGAAATATGAGGAAGAAGTGGGATTGTAAGAGATGAGTTGAATCAGAATGTTTATGAATTACTGGATGCATAACTATGATCTGTTGTGTAAAACTTCATCTAATTCATAAAAAATTATATATTTCTGCCCTCAAATGTTCTTCTAGGATATATATATATATATATATATATATATATATATATATATATATATATATATATATATATATATATATATTGGAAGTGGAGAGTGAATTCCTTACTCTTATTCTTACATCAACTTAATGCCAACTCACAGTGACCCTGTGAGACAAGCTAGAACTGCCCCTGTGGGTTTCCCAGACTATAACTCTACAGGAGTACTAGACCCAGCCTTTCTCCTGAAGATAGGATGGTGGATTTCACCTGCTTACCTTGCACTTAGCAGTCCAAAGGGTAAACATTGTGCATCCAGGGGGTCAGCAGACCATTAACAATAAGTAAATGATTTATAATTATTGCCTCTATGACATAAAGTAAAGTAGAGCAATGGCAACCAAAGTTGAACACCCTCGATGACATGGATGGATACAGTGGCTGCAAAAACACGCCCTCGAACATAACAATGGTGTCCTTGGTGCAGGATTGAGTGGATTTCCTATAATCATATTCATGTACCTAGGAGTCACAACAACAACAAAAAGCTATACCAAGGAATGGAAATGCTTCGTTATAGAACAAAACCCACTGCCATGAATCAATGCTGACTCATAGCGACCCTCCTGCTGTTTTCTGAAACTGAAACTGTTTAAGGGAATAGGAAACCCTGTCTTACTCCCACAGAGCTGCTGGCGGTTTTCCAGCTGTTGATCCTGCAGATGTCAGGCCAACGCATGAGCACTACTGCACCAAGGCTCCGTTACGTTCTACAGTCATCGTTAGTAAAGAGGCTTTCAATAGAAAGTCAGAAGGCACTTTTAATGCTATGCAAATGAAAAATGTGAAAATATTTTAGACAAAGATAGAAGTAGTGCAAAGTCCTTGGTACAAGAATATTGCTCACATGTTGTGGCAATCACAAGGAGGACGGTATGAATGAGTGAAATGGGAAGCTGGATTGAGTTTACAGTTAGGAGTAGAGAAAAATCAAGGGTCTGATGATCATGATGCCAAGGAAGACACCCATCACGTGCTCCCCTTATTCACGATGATATGATTTCCCCACCACCTTTGGTGCTTGATACCTGGTTCCATTGACCCTGCATGATCACACATGTTGATGTGTGCTTTTTTGCTTCTGGGCTAGATGTTTACTTTCAAGCCTTTAAGACCCCAGACACTATATCTCTCGATAAATAGGCACCATCAGCCTTCTTCACCACACTTACTTATGCACACATTTGTCTTCAGCGTTTATAAGGGGAAAGTTATCACACAATGATGGTTTTTGTTCTTTGATGTCTGCTACCTGATCCCTTCAACACCTCCTGATCACACAGTCTTGTGTGCTTCTCTGTGGGCTTTGTTGCTTCTGAGCTAGATGGCTGCTTGTTTTCCTTCAAGCCTTTAAGATGCCAGACACTATATCTTTTGATAGCTGGACACCATCAGCTTTCTTCACCATGTTTGCTTATGCACATGCTTGTCATCAGCGATCAGGTGGGGAAGGTGGTATCATGGAATGACCGTCTAGCTGAGCAAAGTGTTCTTGTATTAAGGAAATGCATGCAAGGAAGCCCACTGTCCACTGCTACCCTACAAATAAATCTATAAATATATGTACATAGGTCTATTTCCTGTGTAAGCATACTTATATTTATATATGTACATGTTTGTATTTAGGCCTCTATGTATGCCCAAATCCTCCTTCTCCTATCCTCTATCTCCTTGTGCTTTCCTCCTGTCCCACTACCATGTTCAGCCTTCTTTCTGTTGTCAGTAATTCCTCTCAGTTACATTGCCTTAGGTCACTCCCTACCAGTCCTCCTTTCCCCTCCCTCCCACTGGTTTGCAACCACTTATTGTTCTCTTGTCCCTGCATTGGCCAACATCTCCTCCTTCCCCCACCTCCCACGCTCTCATGTCCCTCTGGAACCATTAGTCCCGTTATTTTCTTCTCACATTGTTTATCCAGCCTATCTTCCCTAGATGGACCTGCATAGATAATAATATGTGCATAAAATTGTGGATGGCTTCGACAGCACCAAAGTGGCCATCAGAACATGCCAATCACGCCTGCAACACCGACAAGCTAACAAACAAAAAAGACACTTACACAAAATTTAAAAGAGAAAAAAATAAAACAAATCAAAGAAAGAAAGAAACGCCTATTAATAGTTCAAGGTCTGTTTGTTGACCTTTAGGAGTGTTTTCCTGACTAGTCTGCTAGGGTGCCACATTCTGGCCCCAAAGTCCATCCTTTATATTCCCTCATGACCTCCTAGCTCTGCTTCCTGTGCCGCTCAATAGCACACCTCCAGTGTTTTGCCTGTGTGGTAGGGTCAGCTCAGTCACACATTCCACATTGTGTCTCTGGTGCTGTCCCGTGTAAGGCCATGGGTCAGTGCAGGATGTCACATCTCACGGTGGGGCCGGCCATATGGTCCTATCTGTACACTGGGCTATCGCCTTCTAAGCTTGGTGGGCCCAGGTGTGCTCCACTCCCTTCTTCCTCCTTTGTTTGCTAGAGCTTCCTTCTGGGTATGGTAGGTCGGTTGCTGTCCCACGCCAGATGATGAATTTTCATTTTCTATGGCACTCCCTTCGATGGTTGGGGTCGGGCTGATTCTGGTTTACGGCCCGGCCTATGGTCCAGTCTTTTTGTCGATTTCTCCACGCATTAGGTTGTGCACCTGTTTTGTGTGTCATAGTGGGGTCTGTATGCACATTCCAGTTCTGTGGTGACACAACCAATACTCTAACCCTGGGTGGGATAATGCTCTGTTCTCCCCGTGCCATCAACTCAGTTTCTTCTCATCCCGATTCTCCCTCCACCTGCCTACCTTCTTCTTCTTTATGTTGGACACTCATGTACCTCCCTGGGTGTGGTCTGCCCTCCCCTCAACTATCTATTCTTCCACCTGTTTATTGCGAGATAGGTATCTATTCTTCTATTCCTGCCATGCTTATTGTACTTACCTCAGGGACTCATGTTATATCTCTCCTTTTGAGTTTGGCTTACTTCACTTAACATGATTCCTTTCAGCTCTTCCCACAAAACGACATGTGTCATGTGATCGTCCGTGCTTTTCAGTGCTGCATAGTACTCCATTGTGTGTATGTTCCAGAGTTTACTAATCCATTCATCTATCGATAAAAATTTAGGCTGTTTCCAAGTCTTTATGATTGTGAATTGTGCCGCAATAAACATTGGAGCACAGATAACTGGTCGTGTTTTACTTGTTACCTCCACTGGGAATATGCCCAGTAGAGGGATTACTGGGTCTTAAGGTAGTTCAATTTCCATTTTTTTTTAAATATCTCCAGATTTCTTCCCACAGTGGCTGTAAAAATCTACACGACCACCAGCATTGGAAGAGGGTACCCACTTCATCACAGACCCTCCAACGCTTGTTGCTCTCTGATTTGCTGATTTAGGCTAGCCTCAGGGGGGTTAGGTGGTATCTCATGGTTGTTTACATTTGCAATTCTCTTATCGCTAATGACCAGAAACACTTTCTCAAAGCTTATTGCCATTTTGGGTCTCCTCCCTAGTGAAAGTTCTTTCAGTTCTATTGTCCACTTCCTTAGTGGGTTAACTGTTTTCCTCTGTTTGCAGGTCATGAAGGTGTTGTAGATTTTAGTAATGAGTCCTTTGTCCAATGTGTCATTACTAAAAATCCTATCCCAGTCTGTGGGTTTTCGTGTCACCATCTTGGTGAAGTCTTTGGAAGTGCACAGGTGCTTTATTCTTATTAAATCCCATTTGATGATTTCCAGTTCATCTGTGTGTATACCCTTCCCCATTGCAGTGAGCCTATGGGTTCCCTGGGCCAGTACTCTGAGGTTAGTCCCGATTCCCTCCTTGATGGTTCTGATGGTTTCAGGTTTAACTTCCAGGTCTGTGATCCACCTTGAGGTTATTCTTGTGCATGGGGTAAGGTAAACGTCTTGTTTCATTTTTCTGCATGTGCATATCCATTGTCTCCAGCACCACTTGTTAAAAAGGGCATCCAATTCCCACTTGATGATTTTGGGACCCTGGACAAAGAGCACTTGTCTATATGCTCATGGTTTTATTCTTGGGCTTTCTATTCTTTTCCAATGGTCTGAGCGTCCATCGTGCCGGTACCATGCTGTTTTGACCACTCTAGCTGTGTAATACGCATTTAAATCGGATGATGTGAGTCCTCCAACTATGTCCTTCTTCTAGGGGAGTTCTCTAATTCTGGATTTCTTCTCTCTCCATATGAAAGTTGTAATCAGTTTTTCAAACTCTTTGAAGAAGGTTGATGGTATTTGAAATGGTATGGCATTGAATTTGTAAAGTGCTCTAGGTAAGATTGTCGTCTTGACTATGTTAAGCCTTCCAATCCAAGAGCAAGGGATGTTCTCCCATTTGTGGAGGTCTCTTTGGGTTTCCTGTAGTAGGGTCTTACAGTTTTCCTTGTATAGGTCTTTCGTTTTATTGTTAAATATATTCCTGGGTATTTCAGTTTGTTCTTAGCTACTGTGAAACGTACTTCCTTCTTAATCCCCTCTTCCACGGTCCTGTCCAATGTGTATAGAAAACCTACCCACTTCTGTTTATGATCTTGTATCCTGCCACTCTTCCGTATTCCTCTATTGCTGTAAGTACTCCTGCTATGGAGCTTTTTGGGTTTTCAATGTACAAGATCATATCGTCTGCAAAGAGGGATCATTTCACCTCCTCCTCTCCCATTTGGATCCCTTTGCTGTCCTTCCGCTGTCTTATGTTGTTAGCCAGAACCTCCAGAATGATATTGAATAGAAGTGGGAACAAGGGACATCTTTTGTCTTGTACCCTTTTTCAGTGGGATTGTTCTTGTCTTTTCTCCATTGACTATGATGTTGGCCATTGGCCTTTCATAGATAGCTTGTATCAACTTGAGGAACTTACCTTTCAATCCTATCTTCATGAGTGTCTTAATTATGGATGATTACGGAAGGGTGTTGGCTGTGGTCAAATATTTTTTCTGCATCTATGGATATTATCATTTGTTTTATCCTTTCTCTTCTCAATGTGGTGTATAATATTGATGGATTTTCAGATGTTAAACTGTCCCTGCATCCCTGGGATGAACCTTACTTGGTCACGGTGGATGCTATGTTTTAAATACTATTGTACTCTATTGGCCAATATTTTGTTAAGGATCTTTTCATCTATGTTTATTAGAGATATTTCTCTCTAATTCTCAATTCATGTGGGACCTTTGCCCTATTCGGTTTGAGTCATACCACTGACGCCCGTGGACTTGGTTCATAGGTACTAGAGGAGAAAATGAGAGCAGATTGACTGGTCTAAAGTTCATTTCTTAGCACAAGAGGGCTGGGGTGCTAAAAATTTGAGACCGGGCCCATGGTCTAAAGGCAAGACAGCCAAGGGGGCACCTTTTTGAAGTGAAGTGAGGCAGCTCACATTGAGTTAACCAACCCAACAAGATGAAGCAAAGATGTTTGAGCCTGTGAACTGGTGCATATTGTTGCTGACTTTATGGATGGCTTGTTCAGATTTGGCTTTGATTATGGATGCTGAGGTCACATGGTTACAACTTGAAGGCAGAGTCTTCACATCAAAGATTAGCATTGTCTCCTCAGAGCACTGGATTGGTAGAAGACAGCAGTACAGAAATTGGATACCCAAAATGGGGGGTAAAGGCATGAAGTGGTTGACTTACAACTTTTATAGGTGAGAGAGCATGTTCATAGGATTATGATGTCGGTAGTTACATAAGTATAGAATATTTTTGCTTGGTTCACCTGTAGAATGTTATGTTTAAATGAGGGTGACACATGTTTTAATTGTATGCATTTTAGTTTTATCATATTAGATACAGATAAGTTTGTATTAATGTTTGAAATTTATATATTGCCAAAGAGTTGTGTGAGTGTCCAGGTGAAAAGGGGTGGTCTGTGATTGTTCCATAATGTGGTGTCAACTTGAGACTATTAAGAGTTAGAGGTGGTGTTTAGCATATCAATTAGGTCACAGCTTGATGACCTCATTTAGAGGCATAATGAAGAAAAATAGCTTGCTGTCTGTTGGTCTCTCTCTCTCTCTCTCTCTCTCTCTCTCTCTCTCTCTCTCTCTATCTATCTATCTCTCTCAGCTTCGCATTCCTTATGACAAGCCAAATGGAGCTACTCTGATTTAGCCAGAGTCCTGGAGTTGGGGAAGCCATATGGAGACCCACACCAGCACTGAGATGCTTCCACTGCCACTGGATCCACAAGACTTTTCATCCATGTGTCTGTGATCTCCCTGCATTGAGGATCATTGCATGGTTGCATAAAACTAAAGAGGAATTTATGAACTAAGGTCAACATATAGGGTAATATTGGACTTATGGACTTGATCGGGACTGCGCTGGGATGTTTTCTTGATGTACCATTGCTCTTTGATATAAAGTTCTCTCTGGCACACAGATGTGTGTCTTATGAATTTGTTTCTCTAGTTAACATGGACTAACACATTCCGTGAGCCACATGAGGATAAATTCTGACATTTGTGGGGGGTTTTCCTTCTTGTTTCTCTGTGGTTGATTAAAGTTCTAGAAAAGGGAGACCAAGTTCACGGTCAGAAGGTGAGTTCTGAGGGTTGCTTAGATGGTAAATCTTTACATGAGCCGACTGCCTCATCTCTCTCCTGGAAGGTTTGAACTGCTTACCTTAGGACTAATTTCCTAACACTTAACACACTGCACCACCAGGGATTCTTAATATCACAATATGTTTGTATAAACATTTCTAGACATTTACTAGGTGTGTGATATAAGGTTTAATGCAATATCTGATATACCCTAGAATTAAGCGTCAATTCTGTAATGAAATGTTAGCAGAAAATACTACAGGACACAGATGATGACTACTTCCTTTAACTTGAAAGAACATGAACTTCTCAGAGAGTTGTTATGAATATAATCTGAAAAATATTCATTACAGGACATGAAACCCATCACAGGGAAACAGAACCTTCTCATGGACATTTTAATTCTTATTCCCGATTTTCAGAAATAAAATGTTCTACCATTACATATTGGTTGATGATTGAATTTGAAAATGTGTGCATTGGGTCTTTTATTGAATGTGTAGGGATTATACTTCCACTTGTATTTTTCTGAAACAGCTCTTGTTTTAAATTTCAAACCCAATAGACAACTCTCTTTTCTACCATCGTTCTACTTGGATATTTGGTTGATGTTTTTTTTTATTAAAGCAAATGAGAGGGAAAAACAACGTTTCATGTCTCATTCAAGAAATGCTTCTTTCTCAGAGCAGCTAGGATTAAATACAGGTATGAACATATGGAGGGGTACATCAATAACAATCTTTAGAAGGAAAACTAGGTATTTGGAAGGAAATTTTTTGTTCATTCAAATAGATTGAGGATGTGTTTGTACTCTTACTAAAGCTTCTTAAATTACCAGTTTACTTAATTTAGAGGTGTGTGATATCATATCAAATTTTTTTCTAAATGGAGAAAATTATACATTACACCTAACTATTTGACTTCGAATACACAAACATTTTAGATTTAAAAACCATTATTGTTCATCACATATGCTATGTACAATAACATATGCTTCAAATAACTTTTGATTGGACAGTTTGATTTCTAATCCATAAAAACTCTTTCTTTCAGAAAAATAATGTCCCGACTGCTGATTTTTTTGTTTAATATTGTGCGATTTCGTGAAGAAGGCATATTTTTAATCTTTTTTTGTGACTAGGTCTTTTATGTGGCATTTGAGAAATGATACCTAAGTCTTGAGCTCAACTCTTTCAATTACAAATTTTTCTATTATAAGTCATAGCAACCAATCATCTTCCCTATACTTCTTATCATGACACAATTGTTGAAAATGATCAAACACATGAACATCCATCACTTCATTCGTCCCCAGAAGTTAATTTGTTGATGGTAATACTTTACGTAATAATATTGTCAATTCACTTGAGTTAACAGCACCCTTGTTACTAATAATAGTAGCAAATTAAAGAAAGCACAGTGAGTAACACTTGGAGAATTAGTCAGACTAATATAACAACTTTGGAAAATGCATCCATATAATTTGTTTCTATGCAACTAAGTTCAAACCATAGGTCCTAGACTTCCTTCTCTAGAGAAGCAAAAATCATGATACTCATAAATATAAGAAACTTTTATATCAGGGAAATAGTTCACACAGCTATAGAAGTGGAGAAGCCCACTCTGGTTCCAAACACGGTGTCCGATGTTAAGCAGTAGACTTCTCCTGACCAATGTAGCTTTGTGGATTCAGGAGTAACATCATGGCTTCAAATATGGATGAAGTCAATGAGATTAGATGAGGCTTCTCACTGGAGATGAGAGCAAATACAAGGCTCACAGGTCAGAGAATTGGTTGCCTATAGCTCTCAGTACTGGCAGGCAATATGAGAGGTCATTTGGTTCAAGTCCAAAGAATAAGAACTCAACAAGACAGATGCAATAGCAAGGCCCATCAAGAAGCATCCACATTTTCTAACAGCATCCACTTGTAAGAGAATTGGGCTACACACCCAAAGAAATGTCCTTGCAACTGGATCAAGGCTGTGACCTGAGTGAAGAGTTTACAATCCACATGCACCTTCACACAGCTAAATGTCTCTTAATAGCAACCCTCACGCTGGCATTGATGACATTATGTTACAGAACATCATGAAGATGACCAGGCCATACCTGCAAACTCACTGAGAACACTGAGCATTCAATTGACACAAACTAACTCTCAAAAACATGCTTCTAAAATTCCAAATCAAAATACTTAACAAGACTTCACGAAAATAATCAAAAGATCAAATATCTAATACTAGAATCCATCATTAGAAACAGGCTATCCAAATAGGAATTTGAAAATGTTTGTCTCAACATCTCTGGTTTGAGAACAATAATAAGGCTGTTCCTATGGGATAATTGTAGACAGGCATATTCTATGCTTAGCACCTGAGGAGGTTTCATGTTTCAATCTGCAGTTGACCAAAAAGAATTTTCTGTTGAGGACAGAATATTGACACAAATAAACATCTATGGAAGAAATATACAGGAAACACTTGTGTATTATGTATAAAAAGAAAGCAGATTTAATTTGGATTATAAATAAGATGTGCGCCCTGAGGAAAGAATGATTTAGATATTCACAATTCTCACCGCTCTGCCTCATGAACAGCTTTCTAATCTGGAGATTGTTCTGTTGAGTAGAAAAAAATTTTCAACTGCAAAGCTTCCATAGGGCCTGCTTTATGTCCTTGTTTCTAAGAGTGTAGATAAAGGGGTTCAGCATGGGTGTGGCTACAGTGTACATCACTGAGGCGATTGCACTGGAACTGGAATTTTTAGTAGGAGCAGAACTGAGATAAACCCCAAAAGCGGTACCATAAAACAAGAAAACCACGGAGAGGTGAGACCCACAAGTAGAAAAGGCTTTATATTTTCCCCCAGCTGAGGCAATTTTCAAAATGGACGACACAATCTTTATGTAAGAGAAAAGGATCCCACTGAGTGGAATAACTCCCAGAAGCCCAGTTGTTAAATAAAGTACTAAGGTATTGAGGAATGTGTCAGAGCACGCAAGTTGCATTACCTGGTTAAGTTCACAGAAAAAATGGGAGATTTCCAATTCTGTACAAAAGGACAAACGCCAAACCATTAACCCATGTAATAAAGCATGCAATACACTCAATAACCAGGAGGCCAGAAGCAGGACACCACAGAACCTTGGGTTCATGATGACCATGTAGTGCAGTGGGTGACAGATAGCCACAAACCGGTCATAAGCCATCACTGTCAACAGGAGATGATCCAATCCTGTAAAAACCATGAAAAAATACATCTGGGTGATGCAGTCTTCATATGTAATGACTTTGTTCTGCATCTGGATGTTCATCAGCATCTTTGGGATGGTGGTGGAGGTTAAACAGATGTCAGCAAAGGAGAGGTTGGAGAGGAAAATGTACATGTGGGTGTGGAGGTGGCTGTCCTTGATGATGGCCAAGATGATGAGCAGGTTCCCAGTGAAAGTGACCAAGTACATAGACAGGAACAGTCCAAAGAGGAGGGGCTGAAGCTCTGCCTCTTCTGAGAGCCCCAAAAGAATGAAATGATCAAAATGTGTGTGATTTCTTGGTTCCATGTAGCTGAAGAAACTACTGGAAAAGAAAAGAGCAATGCAACTTAGTTGTAAGAATTTAACTCCAGTCTAACAGATATGCTGAATATTCTATTTTACCAGGTAAATTAATTCCAATACAATATTAAGTTGAGAATGTCACAAGTCCTGAATGCTCAATCTTTTGATAACAAACCTGACTGACCTTCCTTTATTAGAATCATATCTATTTATAAAAGCAACGTAAATTCTACAACTTCCATGAAACTTTGTTTTCCTCATTCATCACATGTGTTCGACTAATTATTGTTTGCCAAGTATTCTCTTTTTTTTTAATCCTCCTTTGGTGGCTTTTTCAGCTCTAATCAGAACGCATACATCCATCTATTGTGTCAAGTACATTTGTACATATGTTGCCATCATCATTATCTTTTAAAAAAATCATTTTATACGGGGCTCATACAACTCTTATCACAATCCATACATCCATCCATCGTGTGTCAAGCACATTTGGCCATTTGTTGCCTTCATCATACTCAAAACATTTGCTTTCTACTTGAGCCCTTGGTGTCAGCGCCAAATATTCTGGCAGTCACTGAAAGCTGCAATGAAATTTTAAACCATTGCGCTTACTTGATGAGTAGTAACTGCAGTATTGAAAACCTTATGAGAAGTCAGCTGAGTTAGACCTACTGACATCTCCTCATCCAGAAGAAAGAAGAAAGATGTAAATTGAAAGACACATGAAAAGAATGAGGTAAACAGAATGATGGAGCCTGCCAACCTCAGTCTCCATAGCTGTGGATCTGAAGAACTAGATGGTGCTATTCTACAAATATCTGCTCTGAACATATTCAGGTTAGAAGATCTTACATAAAATGAGTTACAGGTGGGGGAACTTTGCCGAACAAAACTCACAATCATACAAGACACCAGTATACTGGCCAAGAGAGGCTCGTGGAAACCCAAGGACAACAGAGCCCTTACACTTCCAGGCTAGAACTAAACGTACATTCAGCTATTGTAATTAAATATTTAAGGTCAACGGGGCAGCAGTTCCTCAAAAACAAATTCATAAATATAAGAAAGAAGACATGGACATAGGAAATATAGGGAAGAAGTGGGATTGTAAGACATGAGTTGAATCAGAACGCTTCTGTATTACTGAACGCATAACTATGACCTGTTGTGTAAACCTTCATCTAATTCATAAAAATTATATATTTCTGCCCTCAAATGTTCTTCTAGGACATATATATACATATATATACATGGAATTCACCCTCTACTATATATGTATATATACATATATAGTAGAGGGTGAATTCCTTACTCTCACTCTCACATCAACTTGAAGCCAATTCATATCGACCATGTGAGACATGGTAGAACTGCCCCTGTGGGTTTCCCAGACTATGACTCTACAGGAGTAGTAAGCTCAATCTTTCTCCTGAAGAGAAGATGGTGGATTTCACCTGCTGACCTTATACTTAGCAGTCCAAAGGGTAACTATGGTGCATCCAGGGGGCCAGCAGACCATTAATGATAAGTAAATGATTTATAATTATTGCCTTGATGACATAAAGTAAAGCAGAGCAGTGGCAACCAAAGTTGAACACCCTCGATGACATGGACGGATACAGTGGCTGCAAAAACATGCCCTCGAACATAACACTTGTGTCCATGGTGCAGGATTGGGCGGACATTCCTATTGTCTTATTCATGTACCTAGGAGTCAAAACAATAACAAAAAGCTATACTGTGGAATGGAAATGCTTCGTTATAGATCAAAACCAACTGCCTTGAATCAATGCTGACTCATAGCGACCTTCCTGCCGGTTCCTGAAACTGAAACTGTTTAAGGGAATGGGAAGCCCTGTCTTACTCCCACAGAACTGCTGGCAGTTTCCAGCTGCCGACCCTGCAGATCTCAGACGAGCCCATGAGCACTAGTGCTCCAGGACTCCGCTTCGTTGTACAGTCATCTTTAATAAAGAGGCTTTGAATAGAAAGTCGGAAGGCATTTATGATGCTAGTCAAATGAAACCTGTGAAAATATTTTAGACCAAGATAGAAGTAGTGCAAAGTCCTTGGTACAGGAATATTGCTCACACTTTCTTGCAATAACAAGGACAGATTGAATGAGTGAAAAAAGAAGCTGGATTAACCTTACAGTTAGGAATAGAGAAAAAACAGGGGGGTGTGATGATCATAATGCTATGGAAGACACCATGACATGGGGCCTCAGAGTTCCATGAGTATTCTTAGATGTAATATTGTATCACCCACGTCATGATATAGTGGATATTACTGAATTAAGATTACTTGGGATTACATTATTATTTTATTCAGAGTCCTCGTGGGACAAATGGTGAAGCACTTGATTGGTACCAGAAAGGCTGCCATTTCAGCCACATCAGAGGAGCCTCAGAGAAAAGCCTACTGACAGCATCCTAAAAGTCCCCGCCCTGAAACCTTAGAGAGAGGTTCTGCTCTGCACGCACGCATCTGCCATGAGCTGGAACTAACTTGATGCCAACTAACTACATTACGTTATTTGATGCTATTTGTACTTACTAATAAAAGATACCTACATGATACATAATTCAGCTTTCCATAAAATGGACTCTCCTGTTTGGCATAACATTTGCAGGTTCTGATTATAGAGGACAAAGACTGTACAGATGTGCTTTATACAATTGATGTATGTATATGTATGAACTGTGAAAAGAATTGTATCAGCCCCAATAAATTGTTAAAATATATATATAAATAAATAAAAAAAATTTTAAAAAAGAGGACAACTTGGGATGTTTTCATAAGATATTTGTTCAATACGTCATTCATATCTTCCCTTACCCCCTCTTATACACCTCAGGCTGAGCTCATCCAGCAGGGAAAGACACTTTACAAATGAGCCAATCCGTTTTGCCCTCCTCTGAGAACTGAATTGCATAATTCAGGGATTCTAAGGGGACAGTCATGGTTGTGGGAATATCAAGGACCAGTCAGCCCTGCCGCAGAGATCCTTTGTATTGATATTCTACCATGGAATAGATAAAGAAAGAAAACTAATATACTGAGAGGAAATTGGTGTAGACAAGAAAGAAGACAGGAGATTATTAAAAATATGAAAGGATCACAGTAAAGAAGATAGCAGTCTTCAATCCCTACTTCTAAATCCCACAATACCCAGAACAATAATATAACAAGATAAATATTTCAAACTTTACGGCATAAAAGGATTCCTATACTCACATTACAAAGATACTGTTCAAACATCAGTAAATGATTGAAATATGTATAGGAAAAATACAAGAGAATACAAATGCAGTTTTCAACTATTTTTTTCAAAATTCAATGTTTGGGAGGCAATAATTGTTTAACATATAGAGATATACTACTGGATTCTATCTAACCTTTTGGACAGTAATGAAATTAATCCTGCACAATCTCTTCCAGAAAATAAGCATAGGGAACATTTCCCAACTTACTCTGTGAAGTTAACATTGATGTCATATCAAAACCAGATTTAGAAATTGTAGCAAAACTGCAGATCAACACCACTGATGAACATAAATAGAATTATCCTCAGAAAAATACTAGGAAAGCAATTCAAATACTGTATGAAAATAATTGTACAATGCAAATAGTAGGAGGTGTTTCAGGAATTAAAGACTAATTCAAGATTTGAAATTCAGAAAAAGTAATGTCTTACATAAGCTACATTAAAAATAGTCATATCAACTGAAGAACAATAAGCATTTGGTAAAAATTAAAATAAAGATTTGTGATTTTATTTTTTCCACAAACTTCCTACATTCGTTCAGAACATCTATTAAATCTTGCAAATACGGATCATGCTCAATGTTGAAAATGCAAAAAAATTCCACTTTAGTTCATGACACACTTATGGATGACCATATTTAAAGTGTTCTGGGAGTCCTAGGGAGAACAACAGCAAAAAATATTAAAAATCAGAAGGTGTACAGATTGGGAAGGTAAAAATAAAGCACTCTTTGTTTGTAGACGTCATCATTGTCTACAGAGAAATCCCAAAGAAACAACCATAAAAGTATACAACAGTGAAGTGTTTTCTACATGTCAACAATCAAAGAAAGCACTTCAATAAAAATAATAATACATAGGAGTTAGTTAAAAAAAAGACTAGCAAAATTGATAGAATGTAACCTACAAAATACTTCTAAAAGAAAAAATTAAGGTATATTTTGTTCATGAATTGGAAGGACCTTAATTATTCTGAAGATATAAATCCTTCACAATTTGATTTGTAGGTTTAACACAATCACAATCAAAACCCAAGTAAATTTACAGCTGTTGTTAAATGGATAGGTGAATAAGACACATCCCTCCTGGTTCATAAAAACATAAAGAAATCTGATAATACATTGAACCATATGACAAGCATTAGGCAAAAACCAACTGAAAGACAGTCTCTAAAATTTTTGACCAGTTTGCCTCAACACTAATATGATCCTCAAAATCAAGAAGTGCTCATCAGCCAGAGGAGTCTCAGCAGATCATGACCTATAAATGTAACCTGGGACTTTGCATGGAAGATATTAATAACAGGGAAGCACAGTTGAGGCCAAAGAGAACTACCTTACTGTTGTTGCATGTTTTCTGTAATTATAAAAGTGTTCAAACAATAAAATTCAGTAAAATAAGAGACATGATTTAAATGAAAACCCCTTGGAAACAAGCTTCACCCAGATGCCATGACACGCGTTGGACAAGCAGAGTCACTGTGGCAACTCTCATCTTCATCATCCCTTAAATTACACTTTTGACAACAGTTTCAGAGAGGAGGTAAGGAATTAAATAAAATAACGAATTTAAAATGTCGAGCGTGCCTCCATTGCTCAGTGGGTTCCATGGTGAATTATATTGCAACCCGTCACACTTGACACATCCCTCACTTCTCCTGTGCTGTTTTTACCTCTTCTCTCTGCAAGAATTTGGCAGCAGCAAGACTGGGTTCCTTGCATTGACCAGGACGATTTCTCCACAGGGCGAGCCTGACTGCACACACCCTCTGCTACAGTCTCTGTACCGAATCTCCACAACATTCAGAACGTCAATCTAGTCTTTGTTATCTCACTGCTGCCCACTTGGCCACACTCACCCACCATTTCTCATTCCTGGCCTTCAATCGCCATCAGATATGAGCTATTTCAGGTCATTTTCTAAGCCTAAATAACAGCTTTAAAACAATCCCAATAGTGTCCCACAGTAGCCACCTCCTTTGAGTATTATGATTAAGAGCTTTTCTATGAAGTATTCATTAATCCCCCAAGAAAAGGCCAGTCATATGAGCCACTTCATCAGGATTATTGAACCATCTTAGAAAACGGCAATTATTTACTTATTCATTCTTTTTTACATGTCTGTCACCCTATGAAAACTGTGAGATTCCTGAGAGAAGGAGCAATGTGTCCCCATATATTGGTTTCAAGAAGTTTCGGACTTGGAGAATGTTCTGTTGCACATATTTTTGCCACAATTAGAAGGGAAACTGGAGTTATAACAATGACGACAGGGAAGAAGAAAACAATCTAAAATTGAATATGGTAACACTTTGAAAGCTCTTCTTGCTTTAATTGAATTAGGGCATTGGATAGCATGTGGATGAAGTGCTCATAAAAGTGCTTTTAAAAGTTTTAAAATAGAAAGAAGTTGGATGAGTGAGCCAACACCAAAAGGAAAGAACAGAGAAGGAATACATTGAGTGCGTCTAGAATCATCCTCTAGAACCTGGTACTTTAACTTAGCGGGACTTTATATTATTAAAAGTGCTTTATATATTAGTCCAGTTGATATCCGTATGTCTGTAATAGTGAAGTGCCTCACTCACACCCCGTCCCAGCACCTGTGAGGCTGCTGCAGGTCATCCAGGTGTTTTCCTGGAAGAGTCTCTGTCCAACAGCGCTGTGTCTTCCTTGTGCTGCTGCTAAAGTGAGAAGTGGTGTCTGCAGAAAGGGCATGAGGATGTAAGTATTCGTGAGGCCTCTGGAAGATGAAACTGAGTTTCCTCACCACCTGAAACTGTCAATTACATGAGTCGTGAGAGGTGAAGTATTTACAACCCTGTGGCTTGAGCGGAGAAATCCCCATTTGCCTCATTAAGGACGTAATCTTTTGTCTGACGCAACTTCAGAAATTTATTTCTTTGGATCTCAGAGAAAAACAAAAGGAAAGCTTGTTCCACTTTGACCCTGGGGAGACAACTTGCAGCTCCAGGGTCAAGTTTTTTCCCATCAAACTATTTCTTCCCCAGAGGTTGTCCTTTCTAATTTGGTGTCTCTAGCACACAGGGTAACCCACAATGACTGTGCTATGGGGGCATTTCCTTCTCTAGAGGCTAAAGAACACAGCTGGAAATTATTCACTGAGACCTCAGAGTTTTACAAAATATTTCTGACCACGGACAACTCCACCCAGTCTAACCACTGTGTTTTTACCACATCTTTCATTGTGAGTAATTGCCAATATCGCTTGAATAAAAAGAATGTCATCTTTCTCCGTCAGGTGTTGGCAGAGAGGACTTTCAGATCATCTCAAAGAGTCTCTGCACATCGACAGGTCACAAAGAATGAAGAGAAAGATGACAGTATTGTGAATTTTCACCTGGACAGGAATAGGTTCTTCTATAACACTATTCCTTTTAAAAATAATTTTATTGGGGCTCATGCAACTCTTATCACAATCCACATATACATCAATTATGTAAAACACACTTATACATTCGTTGTTTCATCATTCTCAAAACTCGCTTTCTGCTTAGATTCCTGAAATCAGCTCCGCATTTTCCTTTCCCCCCTCACCTTCCCTCCCTGCTCCTCCCTCCCTCATGAGCCCTTGATAGTTTATAAATTATTATTTTATCTTATCTTCCACTGCCCAGCGTCTCCGTTCATCCACTCTTCTGTTGCCCATCCCCCAGGGAGTAGGTTATATATAGATATTTGTGATCGGTTCCCCCTTTCTACCCCACCTCTCCTCTCGGTATCACCACTCTCACCACTAGTCCTGAGGGGTTCATCTGTCCTGAATTA
Organism: Tenrec ecaudatus; assembly: GCF_050624435.1. Taxonomy (NCBI): domain Eukaryota; kingdom Metazoa; phylum Chordata; class Mammalia; order Afrosoricida; family Tenrecidae; genus Tenrec; species Tenrec ecaudatus. The sequence goes on along the minus strand of NC_134530.1, from coordinate 18,528,431 downwards.
TCTGTGTTTCCAGTTTCCATCTGTAATGCTGTGGATCCTCTGGTCTAACCAGGTTTGGAATGTAGAATTGGGATCATGATAGTTGGAGGAGGAAGCGTTTAAGAACTAGAGGAAGGTTGTGAGTTTCATTATTGCTACACTGAACCCTGAGTGACTCATCTCCTCCCCACTCCCCCTCTGCAAGGGATGTCCAGTTGTCTACAGATGGGCATTGGGTTCCCATCACTTGCTCCCCTTATGCACGATGATAATGATTTTTTCCCACTGCCTTTGGTGCTTGATACCTGCCCCCTCACCCCTTCATGATAACACATGTTGATGTGCTGCTTCCATGTGGGATTTGTTACTTCTGGGCTAGATGGCTGTTTGTTTACTTTCAAGCCTTTAAGACTCCAGACTCTATATCTCTCGATAGCCAATTCCATCGACCTTCTTCACCACACAATGATGGTTTTTGTTCTTTGGTATCTGCTACCTGATCCCTTCAATCCCTCGTGATTACACAGGCTTGTGTACTTATTCTCTGTGGGCTTTGTTGCTTCCGAGCTAGATGGCTACTTGTTGGCCTTCAATCCCTTAAGACCCAAGACACTATATCTTTTGATAGCCGGGCACCATCAACTTTCTTCACCACGTTTGCTTATGCACCCATTTGTCTTCAGCAATCATATCAGGAAGGTGGGTATCATGGAAGGAGTGTTTAGCTGAGCAAAGTGTTCTTGTATTAAGGGAATGCATGCGGGGAGGCCCAATGTCCACCTGCTATCCTACTACTAAACCTATAAATATATGCACATAGGTCTATTTCCCCCATAATCATAAATACATTTACATATGTACATGTCTGTATTTAGCCCTCTATGTATGCCTTTGCCTCCTACCCCTTTCCTCTATTTCCTTACGCTTTCTCTTGTCCCACTACCATGTTCAGCCTTCATTCTGGTTTCAGTAATCCCTCTCAGTTACCTTGCCCTTGGTCACTCCCTACCAGTCCTCCCTCCACTGGTTTTGAACCACTCGTTGTTCCCTTGTCCCTGGGTTGGCCAACACCTCTTCCCTTCCCCCACCTCCCACACTCTCATGCCCCTCTCAGACCTTTGGTCCTGTTATTTTCTTCTCACATGGTTTATGCAGCCTATCTTATCTAGGTGGACCTGCAGAGATAATAATAGGTGCATAAAATTGCAGATGGCTTCCACAGGACCAAACAAAGTAGCCATAAGAACACGGAGGTGACAGCAGCAACACTGACAAGCTAACAAACAAAAAGTCACTTAAACAAAATTTAAAAGAAGAGAAATGCAAAAAACACAACACAACAAAAAGCAAGCAAGCAAGAAAAGCCAGTTAATAGTTCAAGGTTTGTTTGTGGACCTTTAGGAATGTGCGGGGATTTAGACCAGCTATCCCTCATCAAGCTGGGTTCAAACTGAGACGTGCGGATGATAGGAAAATAAAGAGCTATGTACAAAGCATGGGATCGGGAGGACTCCAATCTGATGGATTGAAGTCCCAAGTACATTTGAAGCTTGGTTTTTATATTTTTCTTACACAAGGGAATTGGTCACAAAACAAACATCAAAGAATTTAAACATTCCTAAACTCTTTTCTATGCAAATGTTAGTTAACTAGTCACAGTTTCTTAACTTTAGAATAACAAAAGCACTAGGTTCAAGGACAATCACACAGATAGGCAGGATTCAAGAGAGCCTCAAAGAGATCCTAAATAACTGAGTTATCTCTCAATGTTTTTAGCAGCAAAGTCACAAATAACAGTCATTTTGCAAAGCTTTTGTCTGCAGAGATACAGAGGCACAGGGGACTAAATAGTCAACCACTAGTAAACACCTTGATCAGCCAGATGCTTCCTACAGGAATGTTTTTGGACAGTCTGACAGGGTGCCACGTCCTAGCCCCAAAGTCCATCCTTTATACTCCTTTGGAGCTTCCTTGCTCTGTTTCCCCCGCCACTCCATTGCATAACCCCAGTGTTTTGCCTCAAAGTGGTAGGGTCAGATCAGTCACACATCCCAAATTGTGTCTCTGGTGCTGTCCCATCTGTAGGACCATGGTTCAGTGCAGGATGTTGCATCTTGCAGTGGGGCCGGCCATATGGTCTTCTCTGTGGATTGGGTGCTCTGAGCCAGGCTATCATCCTCTGAGTTTGGTGGGCCCAAGTGTGCTCGACCCTCTTGTGGATTCCTCCATACTTTATGTCACCCACTTGGTTTGCGTGTCATGCTAGGGTCTGTATGCATGTTCTAGTTCTCTGGGAACACAATCAATACTCTCACCTTGGGTGGGCTAGTGCCCTGTTTTCCCCATGCTCTCAAGTCAGTTTCTCCCTGCCCTGATTCTCACTCCACCTGCCCTCCTTCATCTTCTTTATGTTGGACTCTCATGTACCTCCCTGGGTGTGGTCTGACCTCCCCCAACTATCTATGTTTATAACTCACCTGATTATTGTGAGATAGGTATCTATTCTTCTATTCCTGCCATGCTGATCATAATTACCTCAGGGGACTCATGTTATTTCTGTCCTTTGGAGTTTGGCTTACCTCACTTAACATGATTCCTTCCAGCTCTTCCCAGGAAACGACGTGTTTCATGTGATCATCCGTGCTTTTCAGTGCTGCATAGTGCTCCATTGTGTCTATGTGCCATTGTTTACTAATCCACTCATTTATCGATGGAAACTTAGGCTGTTTCCAAGTCTTTGCGATAGTGCCACAATAAACATTGGAGCACAGATGACTTATCATGTTTTATTTGTTACCTCCACTGGGTATATGCCAAGTAGGGGGATGACTGGGTCATAAGGTAGTTCAATATCCATTATTTTTAAGTATCTCCAGATTGCTTTCCACAGTGGCTGTACAAATCTACAGGACCAGCAGCAGTGGAGGGTTCCTACTTCACCACAGCCTCTCCAACACTTGCTGCTCTCTGATGTACTAATTTGGGCTAACCTCAGGGGGGTTAGGTGGTATCTCATGATTGTTTTGATTTGCATTTCTCTTATGGCTAATGACCAGGAACACTTTCTCATATGCTTGTTGGCCATATGGGTCTCCTCCCCAGAGAAAGTTCTTTCAGTTCTTTTGCCCACTTCCTTAGGGGGTTAACTGTTTTCCTCTGTTTGCAGGTCATGATGACGTTGCAGATTTTAGTAATGAGCCCTTTGTCTGATGTGTCATTACTAAAAATCCTATCCCAGTCTGTGGGTTGTCTTGTCACCCTCTTGGCGAAGTCTTTGGAGGTGCACAGGTGCTTTATCCTTATTAAATCCCATTTGATGATGTCCAGTTCACCTATGTGTGTACCCTTCCCTATTGCAGTGAGCCTATGAGTTCCCTGGGCCAGTGCTCTGAGGTTACTCCCAATTCCCTCCTTGATAGTCCTGGTGGTTAGGGGTTTAACTTCTAGGTCCGTGATCCACCTTGAGGTTATTCTTGTGCATGGGGTGAGGTTAACGTCTTGTTTCATCTTTCTACATGTGGATATCCATTGTCTCCAGCACCACTTGTTAAAAAGGGCATCCACATACCACAAGATGGTTTGAGGACCCTTGTCGAAGATCATTTGTCTATATGTTAATGGTTTTACTCTTGGGCTTTCTATTCTTTTCCACTGCTTTGAGTGTCTTTTGGTTTGCCAGTACTATATTGTTTTGACCACTGCAGCTGTGTAATAGGCATTAAATTCGTGTAAGCCGAGTCCTCCAACTTTGTCCTTCTTCCTGAGGAATTCTCTGCTAATTCTGGTTTTCTTCCCACTCCATATGAAATTAGTGATCAGTTTTTCCAATTCTTTAGAGAAGGCTGATGGTATTTGAATTGGTATAGCATTGCATTTCTGAAGTGTTTTACATAAGATTTCCATCTTTACTATGTTAAGTCTTCCAATCCACAAGCATGAGCTGTTCTTCCATTCGTGGAGGTCGCTTTTGATTTCCTGTAGTGGGGTTTTTTAGTTTTCCTTGTATCGGTCTTTAGTTTCTTTGTTAATTATAGTTCTCAGTATTTCATTTTGTTCTTAGCTACTGTGATGGGTCCTACCTTCTGAATCCCCTCTTCCATGGCCCTGTCCAATGTGTATAGAAAACCTACCGACTTCTGTTTATTGATCTTGTATCCTTCAATCTTCCCTATTCCTCTATCGCTGTAAGTACTCCTGCTGTGGAGCTTTTGGGGTTTTCAATGTACAGGATCATTTTGTCTGCAAATAGCGATAGTTTCAACTCCTCCTCTCCCATTTGGATCCCTTTAATGTCCTTCTGCTGTCTCATGTTGTTAGCCAGAACCTCCAGAATGATATTGAATAGACAGGATGCATCCTTGTCTTGTCCTCTTCTTCAGTGGGATTCTCAATGTTAAAAAATTTAAACAACTTCCACTTTGGCTCAAGAAACAGTTAGGTCTCCACTCTGTGCCCCCTCCACCCTTTTCATATTGATAAAATTATTTTTTCTGGGTCTTTGATGCATGATACCTGTTACCATTAACATCTCATGATCACACAGACTAGTGTAATTCCACCGTGTGGATTTTGTTGCTTCTCAGCAACATGGACATTTGTTTTTCCTCAATCCTTTAAGACCCCAGACTCTATATCCATTGATAGCAGCACCATCAAGTTTCTCCATCACATTTGCTTTTGCACCCATTTTATCTTTAGTGATCATGTGGGGAAGGTGAGCATCACAGAATGCCAGATTATCAGAACAAAGTGTTCTTGCATTGAGGGTGTACTTGAGTTGACACCCATTGTCCATCTGCTACCTTAATAGATCTATTTCCCTCTTTTATATATATATTAATATATTTACATATGTACGTGCCTGTATTAAGACCTCTATAAATGTCCTTTGCCTCCTAGTACTTTCCTCCATTTCCATTTACATTCCTCTTGCCTCGCAATCATGTTCAGCCTTCATTAGGGTTTCAGTTATTCTTCACCATTACATTGCTCTTGAATAAGCCCAACCAGGCATCTATGCCCTTCTCCCCATCGATTTTAGTTCACCTGTTGTTCCCTTGTCCTTGGATTGGTTGACACCCCCCTTCTTTTTTCCCATGGTTCTTTCTCCTGTGTCCACCCAGATCTATTGACACCCAGAACCACCTGATTGGGGTGGGCTAGTTAGTTATATTAAGTATTCTCATGTTTCTTGTCAATGCTCACCAAAGTGTTCCCTCTGGAGAGGAAGATTTTCATAAGATAGTGTATCAGATGATCCATTCTGGGAAGGCAGCCACCTCCTCTTCCCACTGATTCTTATCATTACACAATGGGTTCATGAAAAGGGTGGCTATGGTGATAGTTATGAAGGTTATTTGGACACTGCCACTGATGAGGGCCGAATCTCTCAGCGTCAGAGACCAACACAAGTTGAAATATGAGACCACTCTTCTAGGTTGGTTACATGGAACCATCTCCCTTATGAAAAGGACACGATATTGGTCACTTATGAGCCCTGGCTATGTAGTGAATAATCATTTATGAGCCCTGGCTATGTAGTGAATTCCAAGATGGGCTGCTAGCTGCAAGGTTAGCCCATTGAAGCCACAAATGGCTCTGAAAGATGAAACATTTCTCCTGTAAAAGGTAGCAGTCTCAGAAACCCACAGAAGCAAATATAACCCATCCGATAGGGTCATTATGGGTCTCATTTCATTTAATGACAATGAGTTCGGATTTTTCCTTGACACTGATTTGCCTTCTCTGTGCACAGTGCTTCTGCCAAAGCTGTCATTCATAGACTTACAGAATGCCTTACACGCAGAACACTGCCTCAAATCAAAATATTCACTTTCCGGGAGGTCAACTAGTATGATGAGCGCTGCTCCTGGGATACACTGGTCTTACCAGGTTCTCTAACATTCTGAAGTAGTTGGCTTTATGGAACAGTGGCCTGGGATGCAGAAAACTCAATCACAACACCAGCTAGGTGGCAATACCTTGCAGGATTGGGACAGTGTTCTCCAGGAGGCTGTGTATGCTATAACCAATGTTCAATATGTGGTTACAATGCTCCAACAGCCAAGACTCACAAGTCTAGGAACCAAGGGGTGGAAACGGGAGTGGCACCACCCACTGCTACTTCTAGTGCCCTACCTGTACCTCTCCTGGCCATTCTTGATCAGCAGAAAGTAAGAACTCTCCTGAAATGGTTAGTTCAGAGACACTGATACCACCATCCACAGTGTGATTACATCTGTCTGGTGCTTTTTGGTTCCTTGACCAAAAAACTTTTATTCCAAGGTGACCGGAAGGTTGTGATGGTCATTTCTGTTAATGTTTGATCTGGTCATTACTTCATTTGATGAGATATTTTTCTAAGAGGAAAGGCATCAAAAGAGACAGTATAAGGAACAAGAAATCGTCCAAAATCAGTGGTGAGAAGGGTATAGGAGGCCTAGTAGGGCTTGAGCAAGGGTACTGTAACTGAGAGGAAATGCTGAAATCCAAATGAAGGCTGAACATGATAGTGGGAAAAGAGGAAAGCAAAAGAAAATGGAGGAAAAAACTAGGGGGCCGACGGCATTTATAGAGGTCTAAATACAGGCATGTACATATGTAATATATATTTATTTATGAGGATGAGGAAACACATCTATGTGAATATATCAATAGGTTTAGTACTAAGGTACCAGATGGACATTGGGCCTTCACTCAAGTATTCCCTCAATGCAAGAACACTTTGTTCTATTAAACTGGCATTTCGTGATGCTCAGCTTCCCAAAAGGATCATGAAGACAAATGGGTTCATAAGCAAATGTGGTCAAGAAAGCTGATGGTGCCCGGTTATCAAAAATATATAGTGTCTGGGGCCTTAAAGACTTGAAGATCAATAAGTAGAGATTTTCCTGAGAAGTAACCAAGCCCCCACAGAAGAAGCACACCAGCCTGTGTAATCACGATGTTTTGAAGGTATCGGGTTTCAGGCATCAAAAAAAGAAAAATCATATCATTGTGTGGTGCCTTCCAGATAATATCCTGAGGACAAATGATGGCATAAGCAAGTGTGGTGAAGAAAGCTGATGTTACCTGGTTATCAAGAGGTATAGCTTCTGAAGTCTTAAAGACTTGAGGGTAAACAAGCGGCCATCTAGCACAGAAGCAACCAAACCCACATGGAAGAAGTGCACCAGCTTGTGTGATCACAAGGTGCCAAAGGGTTCAGGTATAAAGCATCAAGGAACAAAAATCACATCATAGTGAATGATGGGGAGTGCAAAGTGGGGACACAAAGGCTATATGTGGGCAACTGTACATTTCCTTACAGTAGCGTCTTGAGGAGGAGACTTGCTAATCTGGGGACAGTGTAGAGATGATGAAGCACAATTTTCCTCTAGTTTTTAAATGCTTCCTCCCCGAAAGTACCATGATCCAAATTCTAACTTACAAATCCAGCTGCCCTGGAGGATGTACACTGGAACGGATTGGATCTGGAAACACAGGAAATCCAGAGCAGATGAACCTTGCACTTTCCGTGGTGAGAGGGGTGATATCTAGACAGTGGAGGGAAAGTGGGGTAGAAAGGGGAACGGATAACAAGGATCTACATGTGACCTCCTCTCTGGAGGTCGGTCAACAGAAAGGGGGTGAAGGGAGACCGTGGACAGTGTAAGATATGACAAAATAATAATGACTTGTAAATTATCAAGGGTTCATGAAGGAGGGGAGGAAGATCAGAGGGGGAGAAGGAGGAGATGATGCCAGGGGCTCAAGTGGAAATCAGATGTTTTGAGAATGATGATGGCAACAAATGTGCAAATGTACTTGACACAATGGTTGTATGTAGGGATTTTGATAAGCATTGTATGAGCCCCCCCCCATGAAATTATTTTTCAAAAGAGAGGGAGACAAGTTATAAGGAAGGAAAGTATGGGTTAATTATGATTTCATATACATATTTCATATATATATTTGTTTTTTCTGGGTTTTTGATGCCTGATCCCTAATCCCATATACATCTTATGACCACACAGATATATATTGCAACATACAGTATATCTATTATGTTGTAATATTGAGGTTGTAATTATATACATATATATATTATTACAACAACTCATGACAACTCATCTCCTAAAGGGAGTTTGGGAAAGCTGTGGAAATAACTACATTTCACAGGGTAAGCAGGTTGTGGAGTGATCTTCCCCACATGTTGCTATAATGTTGGACAGTTTGCCATCTGAAATTTCAAATACTAGCAATGTCACTCATGGTGAATAGATAGGATTCAGGGGGTTTCATAGTAAGACAGACGAGGAAGAAGAATGAAATGATCTTTATTTCTGATGCAAAGCATAAGCCTTAAGTGGCAATATTGCAAGATTATAAAAATAAAATATTGAACAATACAGGAAGCAGCAAAAGAAGATATAAAAAACAAACAGGGTCACATTACCAAATGAATTAGTCAATGTTCAGCCATTTCAGGGATAACACATAATTAAGAACAGCTGGGATTGAAGGAAGAAGTCAAATCTGCTCCAAAGAAAGGGAGTGATGAAAAATAAGACTCCCAAAATTATTGAATATTAATTAAAGTGTCTCAACAAGCCAATGCACCCTGCACACTTGCACACATCTAAAAGAAATTGGAAAACAGGTACCAGACCAACTGGTTTTCAGATCCTTGTTCCAAGTCAAAAGAAAGTGAACCCAACACAATGTGGAAATGATCAAGTATTGTCATTCATATCACAAACAAGTAAAATTTTGCTGAAGATAATTAACACTGGTAATGCAGAGGATGACAGGTGACCACAATCCATTAAAAGAACACAACTGTGAGAAGAAAGTAGTTCAAATCCTCAAAAAGCACGAACAAATTCATATCTGGATGATAGAGTCTGCATAGATAATTACTTTACTATTAAAGTTCTGCAGAAACTTTGGAGAGTAGCGAGGTGTAGCATTCTGCCAAAGAGAGAGTGGAGAAGATGAAGGACATGCAAATGTGAAGGTGGGAGTCAGAAATAAAAAAACAGGATAATGAAAGATTCCCTTTGTACGTGACCAGACATGGAAACGAACAAAGTGTTCCTTTGCACGTGGCAGTTACATAATGTAGTGTCAACATGAGAGTATTAAGAATAAAAGGTTGGAGTTTTGCCTGTCAATCAGGCTGCAGCCTCATGACTGCATTTGGAGGTTTGACAATGATAAATAGCCCACTGAGGCGGGACGGTCTCACTGCTTTGTACTCCTGATGACAAACCACATGGAGCTACTCTGATGGAGCCAGAGCCCTGGAGCTGGAGGAACTACGTGGAGACCCACACCAGCACTGAGATGCTTCCACTGCCACAGGACGCACATGACTTTCCATCCATGGGCCTGTGATCTTCCTACATTGAGCATCATTGCATGACTGCATTAGTCTAAAGGGGAATCTATGAACTATGATCAACATGTGGGGTAATATCAGACTTATGGACTTGATTGGGACTGGGCTGGGATGTTTTCTTAATTTAAAATTGCTGTCTGGCTGGGATGTTTTCTTAATGTAAAATTGCTGTCTGGTATAAAGTTCTCTTTTACACATATAGAAATGTCTATGAATTTGTTTCGTCAACTCGCACTAACACATTATAGTATCTTGAGAGTGGAGTACTGGAGAAACTAATCATAAAGATGGAGAGTGGATACTTCCTTGAACTCTGCCTCATGGTAGTTTTTCTTTGGCTAGCCAGAGGTCAGATATGGCCATGGAGTTTACTGGATCGTTTTCTGGAAAGAATATGGAAATTTAGTTTTCATTTCTAGAAATTTCCTTTGGTTAATCTTGTCTGAAATGGTGAGAATGTTTGTGATAAATGTAAATTTTTAGCTGGCTGCTTAGTGAAAATGATTGAGGTCAAAATACCTGGTAGAAGGTCCTGCCCTGGCTTCAGGAAATGCATACAGAGGTCTAAGGCCATATGGGATAAGTTAAGATAAGAATAGAATTTGATAGTTTTAAGATTGAGTTCGGGATCGGATCTACTACTGAGGTAGTTAGTTTATTGTGCCAACCTGTCTGATAAACAGTTGTGGGGTTAATTGGAAGGGTGGAGGGATAAATGGCTCAGTGAGCCTTGCCTTTCTAGGCTTCAAGTCTCCAGCTTTCTGATGGTCGAACCAGCTTGCAGCTGCTATAACCAGGTCCCTGCTTTAGCTTTCAAAGCTCTCTTCCTGCAAGACATTCCTGAGCAGAAGCCTCATGGACCTTCCCCGATGTACCCCTGGGTGCTGGACCACCCATGTGGACACCCCTGCCAACCCTGGGATACTTACACATTCACTATTCACTGACTTGGCTCTCCTCCTGCAGTTGGCATCATTATGTCTGTTTTGTGAGATGGAGAAGGTCTTTGTGGATTGGTGCTGGACTTATGGGTTAATGGATTAATGTTGGACTTGTGGGCTTGGGTAGCACTGGGTTCGGATGTTTTCTTTGAATATGTGCACTTAAACTTTACATAAAATATTCTCTTATACATACATTTCTGTGGATTTGTTTCCCTAAAGTACCCAGAATAATGCAACTAGATCTATACCTTTTCTTCTGCCGAGTTCTTTAATGATTGATAGAAATAATTTGGGGGTCGGGGGAAGAATAGAGGGTTTAGAAGAATAATTGCCATCAATCATTAAATTGAAATTTGAAAGGTTTCAAAACAAAACTTCAAAGAAGGGTCTAAAAGGATAAGCCCCATCCAGTGTCTTCAGTGTTCAGAACCTTCAAGCGTGAAGAATTTTAACCATGGGGCTGTTGACAAGTTGGGTGAGGGGGAAACACTGCCTTTTTGTATTTCAAATTATTGCTTTGTGCCTAAGACTGGAATAATTTGTAACATGGAAGGTAACTCTCCACTATAGGGCTGAACTGTTAAAGGGAGCCTGTGGGCAGGATGAAATGCTTGCTAGGTGACTGGCTGGATCCACATGCTGAGTGCAAGTGAGAGAAATGCAGCAATCAAGAGATGGGTTGAGTCTTTCCACTGACACCCGTGGAGCTGGTTCACAGAGACTAGAGGAGAAAATGAGAGCAGGTTGACTGGTCTGAAGTTCATCTCCTAGCAAAGAGGACTAGCGTTGATAAAAATGTGTGATGTGCCCCATGGTTTAAAGGCAAGGCAGCCAATGGGACACCTTGTTGAGGCAAAGCGAGGCAGCCCCCACTAAGTTAACCAGAACCCGACAAGATAAAGCTAACATGTTTGCACCTGTGAACTGGTGCATATTGCGCCTGACTTTATGGATGGCCTGTTCAGATTTGACTTTGATTATGGATGCTGAAGTCACAAGGTTACAACTTGAAGGCAGAGTCTTCACGTCAAAGATTAGGATTGTTGCCTCAGAGCACCGGGTTGATATAAGATAGCAGTATAGAAATTGGGTACCCAAAATGGGGGATAAAGGCATGAAGTGATTGGGTTACAACTTTCATAGGAGACAGACTGTGTACATAGGACTATGATGGTGGTGATCACACAAGTACAGAATATTTTTGTTTGGTTCACTTGTAGAATATTATGTTTGAATGAGGGGGACACATGTTTTAATTGTATGCATTACAGTTTTATCCTGTTAGATACAGATATGGTTGTATTATTGTTTGAAAATTGCATGTGGTCAAAGAGTTGTGCGAAAGTGTCCAGGTGACAAGGGGTGGGTTATGGTAGTTGCATAATCTGATGTCAACTTGAGACTATTAAGAGTTAGGGGTGGAGTTTAGCATATCAATCAGGTTACAGCTGGTTGGCCTCATTTAGAGGCATTATGAAGATGAATAACTCACTGGAGGTGGGACACTCTCTCTCTCTCTCTCTGCTTCATATTCCTTATGAAAGCCAAATGGAGCTACTCTGGTGGAGCCTGAGCCTTGGACCTAGAGGAGCCATATGGAGTCCCACACCAGCTCTGAGATGCTTCCGCTGCCACTGGATCCACAAGACTTTCCATCCTTGGTCCTGTGATCTTCCCGCATTGAACATCATTTCTGGGTTGCATGAGGCTAAAGGGGAATTTAAGTTGCCTCAACATATAGGGTAATATTGAACTCATGGACTTGCTCGGGACTGGGAGGGATGTTTTCTTAATGTACAATTGCTCTTTGATATAACGTTCTCTCTTGCACAAATATGGGGGTCATAAGAATGTGTTTCTCTCATTAACGGAGATGAGCACACCCTGCAAGTGCCATGAAGATAAATTCTGACATTTGTAGGGAGTTTTCCTTCTTGCTTCTCTGTGGTTGATTACAGTGCTAGAAAAGGGAGACCAAGTCCTGGGTCACAGGGTGCATTCTGAGGGCTGCTGAGATGGTAAATCTTTACATGAGCAGACTGCATCATCTCTCTCCTGAAAGGTTTGAACCACTTACCTAGGGACTAATTTCCTAACACTTAATATACTGCATCACCAGGGATTCTTAATATCACAAGATGTTTATAAAATTATTTCTAGACATCTAGTATGTGTGTGGTGTAAGGTTTAATACACTATCTGATATAGCCTAGAATTAACCGTCATTTCTGTAATGAGAGTGAGCAGAAACTCGAGTGGGACACAGATGACGACTACTTCCTTTACCTTGAAACACCCGGAACTATTCAGAGATTGTCATGAATACAATGTACAAAACTCATTATAGGACATGACATGTCATCATTGGGAGAGAGCTTTCTCATGGACATTTGAATTCTTAGTCTTGATTTTCCGAATTAAGATATTCTACCGTCACATATTTGTTGATGATTGAATTTGGAAATGTGTGCATGTCTCTTTTATAGACTATGTAGGGATTATATTTTAACTTGAATTTTTCTAAAACACCTCCTGTGTTAAATTTTAAACCCAATAGAGAAGTCTCTTTTCTACCATGATTCCATTTGAATATTTGTTTCTAAAAAAATTAAAGTGAATGAGAAGTAAAAATCAATCTTTCATATCTAATTCAGGAAATGCTTCTTTCCCAAAATAGTTAGGATTAAATACAGGTATGACTATATGGAGGGATAAATATAAAACAATATTCGGAAGGAAAACAGGTGCTTGGAATTAAATTTTTTTTCATTCAAATACTTTGGGGATGTGTTTGTATTCTTACTAAAGCTTTTTTAATTACCAATTTTTCTTTAATTTAAAGATGTGTGATATTTTATGGAATTTATTCTAGATAGAGAAAATTACCCATTACCCCTAACTATCTAACTTATGATAGACAAAATTTTTAGATTAAAAACCATTATTGTTCATCATATATGCTATGTACGATATTCTTCCAATAACTTTTGATTGGACAGTTTGAGTTCTAATCCATAAAATCTCTTTCTTTCAGAAAAATAGCTTTTCCTGACTGCTGATTTTTTGTTTTATGTTGTACCTCTTCTTGAAATAAGGATTTTCTTAATGTGTTGTAGCCATTTTTATAATGTAGCATTTGAGAAAAAATTCCTAAGTCCTGAGCTCAAGTCTTTCAATTACCACTTTGTCTACTATAAGAAGTAGCAACCAATCAGCTTCCCTATACTCCTTATCCTGAAACAATTGCTGAAAATGATCAAACACATGATCATCCAGCACTTCACACCTCACCAAACATGAATCTGTTGGTGGTAACACTTTACATAGTAACATTCTCACTTCACTTGACATAACAGCATCACCGTTACTAACAATAGTGGCATATTAATTAAGGCAGAGTTAGTAACACTTGGAGAACTATCAGGTTTTATAATAAATTTGGAAAATTCATACATATGATTCAGTTTCACTACAACCACATTCAGATCAAAGGATGTAGACATCGTTCGTTAGAGAAGCAAAAATCATGATAGTCATAAGTATAATACATAGAAACATTTATATCAAGGAAACAGCACACACAGCTGTAGTAGTGGATAAATTCATTCGGGATCCAAATACAGAGTGTCCGATGTTAGGCAGTACACTTCTGACCAATGTAGCTATGTGGGCTCAGCAGTAACAACATGGTTTCAAGTGTGGATGAAATCAATGACATTAATCAAGCTTCTCAAAGGGGATGAGAGTAAATACAAGGCTTACAGGTCAGAGAAGAGGTTGCCTATATCTCTCGGTATTGGCAGGCAATGTGGCAGACCACTGGGTCAAGTCCAAAGAACTAGAACTCAACAAGACAGATGCAACAACTAGGCCCATCAAGAAATATCCAAATTTTCTCACAGCATCCACTTGTATGAGAATTGGGCTACACGCCGAAAAATGTCCTCGCAACTGGATCAGGGTTGACCTGAGTGAAGAGGTTGCAATCCACACTCATCTTCACGCAGCTAATTGACTGTTAATAGCAGCCCTTATGCTGGCATTGATGACATTGAGTTACAGAACATCATGAAGGATAACCAGGCCGTACCTGCCAACTCACTGAGAATACTGACCATTCAATTGACAGAAACCAACTCTCAAAAACATTCTTATAAGTTCCAAATCAAAACATTTAACAAGACTTCATTTTAAAGAAAATAATCAAAAGATCAAATATCTCCTACCAGAATTGATCATAAGAAACAGGCTATCCAAATAGGAATTTGAAACTTTATATCTCAACAGTTTAAGGTTTGAGAACAATCATAATGCAGTTCCCATGGAATAACTGTAGACAGGTATATTCTGTGACTAGCAGTGGAGGGTGTTTCATGTTTCAATCTGCAGTCGCCCTAAAAGAATTGTATGTTCAGGAGAGGATTTTTATACAAATGATCCCCTTTGAAAGAAATATACAGGAAACACTTGTGTATTGTGTATAAAAAGGGAGCAGATTAAATTGGGATTTTAAAGCAGAGGAGCCTGCTGGGGAAAGTATGATTTAGATATTCACAATTTTCAGCTCTCTTTCTCATCAGTAACTCTCTAATCTAGAGATTGCTCTGCTTTGTAGAGAATAATTGTCACCTGCAAAGTTTCCGTAGGGCCTGCTTTATGTCCTTGTTTCTAAGAGTGTAGATAAAGGGGTTCAGCATGGGTGTGGCTACAGTGTACATCACTGAGGTGATTGCAATGGACCTGGAATCTTGAGAAGCAGCAGAAGTGAGATAAACCCCAAGACCTGTACCATAGAACAAGGTAACCACAGAGAGGTGAGACCCACAGGTGGAAAAGGCTTTATATTTGCCCCCAGCTGAGGCAATTTTCAAAATGGACGACACAATCTTTGAATAAGAAAAAATGACCCCACTGAATGGAACAACCCCCAGAAACCCAGCTGCTAAATAAATTACTAAGGTATTGAGGAATGTGTCAGAGCAAGCAATTTGGAGTACCTGGTTAAGTTCACAGAAAAAATGGGAGATTTCCAACTCCGTACAAAAGGACAAACGCAAAACCATTAACACATGTAGTAGAGCATTCAGCACACTTAATAACCAGGAGGCCAGAAGCAGGAGGCCACAGAACCTTGGGTTCATGATGACCGTGTAGTGCAGTGGGTGACAGATGGCCACAAACCGGTCATAAGCCATCACTGTCAAAAAGAAATTATCCAATCCTGTAAAAAGCAAGAAAAAGTACATCTGAGCGATGCAGTGTTCATATGTAATGACTTTGTTCTGCATCTGGATGTTCAGCAACATCTTTGGGACAGTGGTAGTGGTGAAACAGATGTCAGCAAAGGAGAGGTTGGAGAGGAAGAAGTACATGGGTGTGTGGAGGTGGTTGTCCTTGATGATGGTCAGGATGATGAGCAGGTTCCCAGTGAAGGTGACCAGGTACATAGACAGGAACAGTCCGAAGAGGAGGGGTTGCATCTCTGCCTCTTTTGAGAGCCCCAACAGGATGAAATGTAGATAATGCGTGTGGTTTCTTGGTTCCATGTAGCTAAAGAAGCTATTGGAAAAGAATAGAGCAAAGGAAACTTAGATATAAGAAGTTAGCACCATTGTAAAGGATATGCTGTATATTCCATTTGAGCATGTAGTTTAATTCCAATATGATATTAACTTGATAATGTCATAAGTCCCGAATGCTCAACCTTTTGATAACACACCTTATTAGCCTTCCTTTTTTCGAATCACATTTTTTTTAAAAGTGATATAAATTCTACAATTTCCATGAAACTTTGTCTTCTTCCTTCAACAAATGGGTTCCACTAATTATTGCTTGCCCAGTATTCTCTTTTTTTTCATCCTTTTTTAGGCCCTGTACAGCTCTTATCACAGTGCATACATGCATCTATTGTGTCAAGTACATTTGTACATAGGTTGCCATCATCATTATCTTTTTAAAAAATCATTTTATACGGGGCTCATACAACTCTTATCACAATCCATACATACATCCGTTGTATGTCAAGCACTTTTGTACTTTTGTTGCCTTCATCAAGCTGAAAACATTTGCTTTCTCCTTCAGAACTTGGAATCAGCGCCAAATATTCTGGAAGTCACTGAAAACTGCAAAGAAATTTTTTAACCATTGCCCTTATTTGATGAGTAGTAAGTATAGCATTTCAGGGCTATTAAGAAGTCCGCTGAGTTTTACCTACTGACATCTCCTCAGCCAGAAGAAAGATGTAAAATGAAAGACACATGAAAAGAATGAGGCAAGGAGACTGATGGAGCCTGCCAACATCAGTCTCCACTACTGTGGATCTGAAGAACTAGATGGTGCTGCTCTACAGATATCATCTGCTCTGAACAAGCTCAGGTTAGAAGATCTCAGACAGAATGGGTTGCAGTAAGGAGAGTTTGTGGAACAAAACTCAAAATCATACAGGACACTAGGCATACTGGCCAAGAGAGACTGATGGAAACCCTAACCCTATAGAGCCATTATCCTTCCAGTCTAGAACTGAACCCACATCCAGCTATAGTAATTAAATATTTAAGATCAACAGGGCAGCAATTCCTCAAGAACAAAGTTCAGAAATATAAGTAAAGAAATGGACACAGGAAGTATAGGGAAGAAGTGGGATTATAAGAGATGAGTTGAATGAGAATGTTCATGAATTATGGAATACATAACTATGATCTGTTCTATAAACCTTCATCTAATTAATTAAAAAATTATATAAATCTGCCCTCAAATGTTCATCTAGGACTATATGTGTTGGAGGTGGAGGGCGAATCCCTTACTTTCACGCTCACACCCACTTGATGCCAACTCATATCAACCCTGTGAGGCAAGCTAGAATTGCCCCTGTGGGTTTCCCAGACTATGACTCTACAGGAGTTGTAAGCCCAGACTTTCTTCTGAAGAGAGACTGGTGCTTTTGACCGTCTGACCTTGCACTTAGCAGTTCAAAGGGTAACCATTGTGCCACCAGGGGGCCAGTAGACTATTAATAATAAGTAAATGATTTCTAATTATTGCCTTGATGAAATACGGTAAAGTAGAGCAGTAGCAACAAAAGTGGAACACCCTCAATGAGATGGGTTGATATAGTGGCTACAAAAATATGTCCTCAAACATAAAAATTGTGTCCATGTGCAGGATTGGGCGGGCTTTCCTATTGTCGTTTTCATGGAATTAGGAGTCACAACAACAACAAAAAGCTATACCGAGGAATAGAAAGGCTTTTTTATAGAACAAAACCCACAGCCCTGAATCAATGCTGACTCACAGTGACCCTCCTGCCGGTTTCTGAAACTGAAACTGTTTAAGGGAATGGGAAGCCCTGTCTTATTCCCACGGAGCTGCTGCCTGTTTCCAGCTGCCAACCCTGCAGGTGTCAGGACAATGCATGACCACTACTGCACCAGGGCTCCATTTCGTTGTACAGTCATCTTTAATAAGGAGAATTTCAATAGAAAATCAGAAGGTATTTTGGATGCTAGTCAAACAAAAAATGTGAAAACATCTTATACAAAGATGACTAGTGCAAAGTCCTTGGTACAATAATATTGCTCACATGTTGTGACAATAACAAGGAGGACGGTATGAATGAGTGGAACAGGAAGCTGGATTGAGTTACAGTTAGGGGTAGAGCAAAAACAAGGGTCTGATGAACATGATATCACGGAAGACACCATGGCATGGGGCCTGAGAGTTCAATGAGTATTCCTAGATGTAATATTGCACCACATCATGATACAGTAGCTGTTACTGCATTAAGATTACTTGGTATTACACTTTTATATTATCCTGAGTCCCTGCTGGGACAAATGGTGAAGCACTTGATTGGTACCAGAAAGGTTGACAGTTGCAGCCATATCAGAGGAGCCTCAGAGAAAAGCCTACTCACTAGCTTCCTAAATGCCCCGCCCTGAAACCTTAGAGAGCGGTTCTGCTCTGCAGGCACGCATCTGCCAGGAGCTGGAAATGATACATAATTCAGCTTTCCATAAAATGGACTCTCTCTCCTGTTTGGCATAACATTTACATATTCTGATTATAGAAGACAACTTAAGATGTTTGCTTAAGATATTTGATCAACAGTTGTCTCTTCAGTAATATCTTCTCCTACCCCCTCTACTTTCAACCATAATGGTAAATTATACACCTCAGGCTGAGCGCATCCAGCAAGGAAAACACTCCACAAATGAGCTAATCTGCTTTGCCCTCCTCTGAGAACTGAATTCCATGATTCAGGGATTCTGAGGGGACAGTCATGGTTGTGGGAATATCAAGGACCAGTCAACTCTGTCCCATAGGTTCTTTGTATTGATATTGTAGCATGTAATAGAGAGAGAAAGAAAGCTAGTCTACTGAGAGGGAAAATGGTGTAGACAAAAAGAGGAGATTATTAAAAGATATGAAAGAATCACAGTAAAGAAGACAGCAGCCTCACAATCCCTACTTCCAAATCCCAAAACACCCAGAACAGTAATATAACTAGATAAATATTTCAACCTTTAAGACATAAAGGATTCCTATACTCACATTATAAAGATACTATTCAAATATCAGTAAATGATGAAATATGTATAAGAAAAAATACAAGAGAATACAATGGAAGATTTCAACTATTTTTTCTAAAAATTCAATGTATTTGGGAGACATTTTTGGTATAAGGACAATAATTTTTAAGCATATTAGGGAAAGGCTAATGGATTCTATCAACTTTAAAGAATGTAATGAAATAAATCCTGTATAATCTCTTCGAAAAAATAAGCACAGGGAACATTTCCCAACTTATTCTCTAAAGTTAGCATTAGTGTCATATCAAAAACAAATTTAGAAATTGTAGCAAGTTGCAGATCAACATCACTCATGAATGTAAATGCAAATATCCTCAGCAAAATACTAGCAAATCTAATGAAATACCCTATGAAAATAATTGTATACTGCAACTAGTAGGAGTGGTTTTAGGAATTAAAGACTTAATTAATCAAAATTCCAATTCAGATTATGTAATATATCAGCTACATAAGAAATAATCATATCTTATCAACTGAAGCACATTAAGCATTTTGTAAAAAATAAAATAATTATTTTTGCTTTTTTCCACAAAATTCCTTACATTCATAAAGACCATTTATTAAAACTTGTAAATATGGATCATGCTGAATGTTAAAAATTTAAACAATTTCCACTTTGTCTCAAGACATAGTTAAGGATGACCACTTTTATACATCTCTGTGTGTCCTAACTAGCACAAGAGCAAAAAAATTTAAAATGAGAAGGTATACAGACTGGGAAGGAAGAAATAAAGCACTCTTTGTTCACAGAAGTCATCATTGTCTACAGAGAAATCCTAAAGAGCAACCATAAAAATATAGAAGAGTGAATTGCTGTCTACATATCAACAATCAAAGAAATCACTTCAAAAATAATAATAATACATAGGAGTTGGTGTAACAAAAGTCCTGCAAAGTTGATAGAATCTAAGCTAAAAAATACTCCTAATAGAAGAATTAAATATATTCTTTGTCCATGATTTGGAAGGACCAAAACTAGTGTGAAGATATAATTCCTTCACAATTTGACCTGTATGTTTAACACAATCACAAACAAAACCCAAGTTAATTTACACCTATTGTTAAAAGGATAGGTGAATAAGACACAAAACTCCTGGTTCATAAAAACAGAAAGAAAATCCAAAATAAACTGAAGCATGTGACAGGCATTAGGCAAAAGTCAACTGAAACACAGTCTCTAAAATGTTTGACCACTTTGCCTCAACACTAACATGATCCTCAAAATCAATAAGTGCTTCTCAGCCAGAGGAGTCTAAGCAGATCGTGACCGATAAACGCAACCTGGGACTTTGCATGGAAGATATTAATAACAGGGAACTACAGATGAGGCTAAAGAAAACTATTTTATTGTAGTTGCGTGTTTTCTGTAATTACAAATGTTCAAACAATACAATTCAGTAAAATGAGAGGCAGGAGTTAAATGAAAACCCCTTGGAAACAAGCTTCATGCAGACGCCATGACACACGTTGGAAAAGCAAAGTCACTGTGGTAACTCTCATCTTCATCATCCCTTAAATTACACTCGTGACGACAGTTTCAGAGAGGGGATAAGGAATTACATAAAATAACGAATTTAAAATGTCGAGCGTGCCTCCTATTACTCAGTGGGTTCCAGGGTGAATTATATTGCAACCTGTCACACATGATGCATCCCTCACTTCTCCTGTGCTATTTCCACCTTTTCTCTCTGCATGGATTTGGCAGCAGCAGGACCGGGTTGCTTACATTGACCAGGACGATTTCTCCAAAGGTCGAGCCTGGCTGCACACACCCTCTGCCACCCTCTCTGTACCGACTCCCCACAACTTTCAGAATGCCAATCCTGTGGTGAGAATACGGCTTTCTGTTATCTCACTGCTGCCCACTTGGCCACACTCATCAGCCACTTCTCATTTCTTGCCTTCAGTCGTCATCAGAGATGAACTACTTCATGTCGTTTCCTAAGCATAAATGACAGCTCTAAGAATAATCCCAATATGGTTGCCCTGTTGCCACCTCCTCTGAGGATCAATATGATTAAGAGGTTCTCTGTGAAGTCTTTACCAGACCCTGCAGAAGAGGGCAGTGATATGACCCACTTCTCCAGGATTGTTGAACCAACTCAGAATAGGGACATTTATTTACTCATTTATCATTTTTTACATGTATGTTACCCTATGAAAACTATATGACTCCTGAGAGAAGGAGCAATGTCTACCCATTTCTTTGATTCCAAAGTATAATTTAGTGCTAAATAAATATTTCATGAGTTGATGGATGAGAATATAGTTGAGTGAGTTTGCATAGATCCTTCTCACAACGTGGGGGGAAAAGAGGTGGTGAAATGAGGATAAGTTGAGAGAAAGAACTTGGCTGTACAATGAAGACTATAATCAACGACACTGAATTGTACAAGTAGAAGTTTTGGACTCGGAGAATGTTCTGTGGTGCTTGTTTTTGCCACAATTAGAAAGAAAACTATACTTATAACAATGACTACAGGGAAGAAGAAAGCATTCTAGAATTGAATATGGTGACACTTTGACAGCTTTTCTTGCTTTGATTGAATTACTGCATTGTATACTATGTGGATGAAGTGCTAATAAAACTGTTTTTAAAAAAAGAAAGAAATTGGATGAATGAACCAACACCGAGAAGAAAGAACAGAGAAAGAAAACGTAAAAGTGTTTAGAGAATCGTCCTCCAGAACCTGGGACTTTAACTTAGCAGGATTTTAGATAATTAAAATTACTTCATACATGTTAGTCCAGTTGCTATCCCCATGGCTAGCATAGTGAGGTCCCTCACTCACGCCCCATCCCAGCACCGGTGAGGCTGCTGCAGGTCATCCAGGTGTTTTCGTGGAAGAGTCTCTGTCCAACAGCGCTGCGTCTTCCTCGTGCGGCTGCAAAAGAGAAAAGTTGTGTCTGCAGAAAGGGCATGAAGATGTAAGTACTCGTGAGGCCTCTGGAAGATAAAACTGAGTTTCCTCACCACCTGAAACTGTCAATTCCATGAGTGTGGAGAGGTGAAGTATTTACAGTCCTGTGGCTTTAGCGGGGAAATTCCCATGAGCCTCATTAAGGAAGTATTCTTTTGTCTTATGCAACTTCAGAAATTGACTTCTCTGGATCTCAGAGAAAAACAAAAGGTAAACTTGTGCCACTTTGACCCTGGGGAGACAACTTGCAGCTCCAGGTTCAACTGTTATCCCATCGAACTCCTTCTTCCCAAGAGGTTGTCCTTTCTATTTTGGTGTCTCTAGCACACAGGGTAACCCACAATGACTGTGCTATGGGTGCATTTCCTTCTCTGGAGGGCTAAAGAACACAGCTGGACATAATTCACCACTGAGGCCTCAGAGATTTACCATATATTTCTGACCACATACAACTCCACACAGACTCATCCCTGTATTTTTACCATATCTTTCATTGTGAGTAATTGACAATAACACTTGAATAAAAAGAAAGTCATCCTTGTCAGTCAGGTATTGGCAGAGGGGATTATCGAATCGTCTCAAAAGAGTCTCTAAACATCTGCAGGTCACAAAACAATGAAGAGAAAAGATGGCACAACTTTAGATTTCTACCCAGACAGGAATTGGATCTTTGATCAGACCATTTCATACTGTGGGAGGCATGCCCGAGCCCACCCCACCACACCGGGGTGAGCACTAAGTGTGCACAGCAGAGCAGCAAGGGGAGCAAAGCAACTAAGTGCCAGATGAATACCACATGTGGAGTTTGGGTCAGGGCCTGGCACCCCAGAACTCAACTGGAAACACTCATAAGGTCAGCATCCAGACCTGAAACAGTGTCAGCGCTTTTCCGTTTGAGCTGTTGATGTTCTTTTTGTTTTTTCTTATTTGGTTTTATTGTATTAGCTGTTGTGGATTTATTTTCTGTCTTCTTTTTTTGTTATGTTATACTCCACTTTGTTTTTGTGTGTATTTCTATCTGTACAAATTAGGCGGGATGCACAATCCGGAGCAGAGAACAATGGAACCAACAGTTCCTTGAGGACATGGGGGAGGAAGAAATGGGGGAAAGCAGGGCAATGCCAACAAACCCAGGGACAAGGGAAGAATGAGGTCTCAAAAATTGATGCTGAGGAGGATGTAGGATGCTTGTGGGGCTCGATCAAGGGCAATATAGCCGAGAGGAATTACCAAAACCGAACATGATAGTGGGACATGAGGAAAGTAAAACGAAATAG
Organism: Tenrec ecaudatus; assembly: GCF_050624435.1. Lineage (NCBI taxonomy): Eukaryota > Metazoa > Chordata > Mammalia > Afrosoricida > Tenrecidae > Tenrec > Tenrec ecaudatus. The sequence goes on along the minus strand of NC_134530.1, from coordinate 18,505,340 downwards.
AATATAGAACTAGGTCAAGTCAAAAGGAAAGTGAACCCAACACAATCTGGGAGTCGTAAAATATTGTCATTCATATCACAAACCAGTCAAATTTTCCTGAAGATAATCAAAACTGGTAATGCAGAGGATGACAGGTGACCAAGACCAATAAGGGGCCACAACAATGAGAGGAGCATGAACAAATACATATCTGAGCAACAGAGTCTGCATAGACAATTATTTTACTACGAATGTTCAGCAGAAACTTTAGAGAATAGTGAGGTGCAGCATTCTGCAAAAGAGAGATTGGAGAAGATAGAAGACATGAAAATGTGAAGGTGGGAGTCAGTAATAAAGAGCAGGATGGTGAAAGATTCCCTTGGAAGGTGACCAGACATAGAAAAGTACAGCCAATGTGTTCCTCCAATGGGTTTCTCGGTGCAGTAGTAACATAATCTGGTGTCAACTAGAGACTATTAAGAATAAAGAGGTAGAGTTTAGTCTGTCAATGAGGTCGCAGCTTAATGACCGCATTTAGAGGCATGAGGAAGATAAATAGCTCACTGGAGGTGGAACAACCTCTCTGCTGTATACACCTGATGATACCCCACATGGAGCTACTCTGATGGAGCCAGAGCCCTGGAGCTGGAGGAGCCATATGGAGAACCACACCAGCACTGAGATGCTTCCACTGCCATCGGATGCACACGACTTTCCATCCATGGGCCTGTTATTTTCCTACATTGAGCATCATTGCATGACTGCATTAGTCTAAAGAGGAATTTATGGACTAGGATCAACATGTGGGGTAATATCATACTCCTGAACTTGTTCGGGACTGAGTTGGGATGTTTTCTTAGTGTACAATTGCTCTCTGACATAAAGTTCCCTGTTAAACATATATGAGTGTGTATGAATTTGTTTCCCTAGTAGACTTGGACTAACACGTTATAGTACCCAACTTCCAAGGTACTATAATGTGTTAGTCCAAGTTGACTAGGGAAACAAATCATAAAGATGAAGAGTGTATACTTCTTTGACCTCTGCCTAATGGTAGTTTTTCTTTAGCTAGCCAGAGGTCAGATATGGCCATGGTGTTTACTGGGTAGTTTTCTGGAAAGCATATGGGGATTTAAGGTTTTAATTTCTAGAAATTACCTTTGGTTAATCTTGTCCAAAATAGTGAGAATGATTGTGATGAATGTAAGTTTTGAGCTGAAGTGGCAAAACAGCCTCTTGAATTTCTCTGAGATCCACTTGCTTAGTGAAAATGGTTGGCTGAGGTCAAAATAGCTTGCAGAACGTCTTCCCCTGGCTTGAGGCAATGCAAACAGAGGTGTAAGGCCATATGGGATAAGTTGAGATAAAGATAGCGTTTGATTGTTTTAAGATAGCTTTTAGGATGTGGCTCTACTAGTGAGGTAGTTAGTTTATTATCCCAACCTGGCTGACAAACACATGTGGAGTTCATTGAAGGGAGAAGAGATAAATGGCTCAGTGAGCCTTCACTTTCTAGTTCTCGAGCCTCTAGCTTTCTGATGGTCGGACCAGGGTGCAGCTGCCTTAGCCAGTTCCCTGCTTTAGCTTGCACGGCTCACTTTATGTAAGACATTTGTGGTGAAGTTTCATGGACCTACCCAGATGCAGCCCTGGGTGCTAGAGCACCCTTGTGGACACCGGTGCCAGTGCTGAGATGCTTGTACATTCACTGACTCAGCTTTGTTCTAGTAATAGGTTTCATTGTGTCTGTTTTGTGAGATGGAGGTCTTTGTGGATTGGTGTTGGACATATGGGTTAACGTATTAATGTTGGACTTGTGGGCTTGGGCAGCACTGGGTTGGGACGTTTTCTTGATGTGCACTTAAACTTTATATAAAACTCTCAATTATACATAAGTTTCTGTGGATTTGTTTCTCTAAAGTACCCAGACTAATACAACTAGGTTTATACTATTTTCTTCTGCCTATTTGTGGGATACAGAAGGATTTCTCCCAAGCTGTCTCCCCCAAATATATGCCAGACAGCTGCTTGGGAATGACTATACTTGGAAGTCATCAGAAGTAGGTCAGGGGTTATTCTCCCTGAGAGCTATCAGCCATCTAGAGCAAGTAGTCACCACTGTTTATCCCACAACAAATAGGGCCCACTCCCTTCTGATAAGGAAAGAAGTTGTCTGTTTCCCTGTAGGAGACCCCCGAGAGGCCAAACCTGTCCAAGGATGATCAAGGTTAGGTCGCCATCTTGAATCTAGGGTCCGCCCATCTTGTCACATGCATACCCCCAATCCCTCCCCTTCCTATTGCGTGTATGTCCCTAGACCACCCTTTCTGATTACTGTATTACCTATAGTACAGCCCCTTCCTGTGACGTATGTCCTCACCTGTAATTAGGGGGCTTGCAAGTCCCCAGAGAATATAAAAGGGGCCGGGGCTGCCATTAAACTCTCTCTCTCTCCCTCCACATGGACCATCATGCAGGGAAGAGGTGAGCATGCTACCATGAAACGTGTCTGACTCTCATTTATTTCAATAGTTCTATCTCTCATGCTCTCTATAACTTTACTATGATCTTTACTTATTATCGCTGTACAATTGCGCCTACCGGACCCATAATGATGTGCTAGGGGCTGGCTTCTCCTGACACCTATTGATATAATTATTGATAGAAATTATTTGGGGGAAGTAAGAATAGAGGACTTGGAGGGATACTTGCCTTCAGCCATTAAATTGAAATTCAAATGGATTCAAGACAACACAGCCAAGAAGGTTCTAAAAGAATAAGTCCCATGAAGTGTCTTGAGTGTTTAGGACCTTCAAGGATGAAGAGTTTTGCCCCGGGGGCTGTTGACAAATTAGTGTTCAGGACATTCAAGGGTGAAGAATTTTACCCAGGTGACTGTTGACAAATTTGGAGGGGCGGGGAGGAAACTCTGCCTTTTTGTATTTCAAAGTAGTGGTTTGTGCTTAAGGCTGGAATAATGTGGAACATGGAAGGAACTCTCTACTACAGGACTGAACTGTTAAAGGGAGCCTGTGGGTTAAAGGATGAAATGCTTGCTAGGTGAGCAGCTGGATCCACTTGTTGAGTGCAAGTGAGAGAAATGCAGCAATCAAGAGAGGGGTTGAGTCTTTCCACTGCCACCAAGGGAGCTGGTTCATAGGGACCAGAGGAGAAAATGAGAGCCAGTTGACTGGTCTAAAGTTCATGTCCTAGCACAAGAGGGATAGGGTAGTTGAAAATTTGAGATGGGGCCTGTGGTCTAAAGGCCAGGCAGCCAATGGGGCACCCTGCTGAGGCTAACTGAGGCAGCACACATTCAGTTGACCAGACACAACAAGATGTAGAGAAGACGTTTGAGCCTGTGAATTGGTGCATATTGTACCTGACTTTATGGATGGCTTGTTCAGATTTAACTTTGCTTATGGATGCTGAGGTCACAAAGTTTCAGCATGAATGCAGAATCTTCACATCAAAGATTAGGAATGTCTCATCAGAGCATTGCATTGAGTACAGAAATGTGAATACAGGAATTGGATACCCATAACGGAGGGATAAAGAAATGAAGTGGTTGGTTTACCACTTTCATAGGTGAGGGAGTATGTTCATAGGACTATGATGTAGGTGATCACATAGTGTAGAATATTTTTGTTTTGTTCACTTGTAGAATGTTATGATTAAATGGGGGTGACAATTGTTTTAATTGTATGCATTTTCATTTCATCCTGTTAGGTATTGATATTATCTTATTATTGTTTAAAAGTTATATATTTCTGAAGAGTTGTGTAAAAGGGTCAAGGTAACAACGGGTGGTCTGTGGTAGTTAGAGTTAGGGGTGGAGTTTAGTACATTAATCAGGTACAGCTTGGTGACCTCATTTATTGGTATGATGAAGATAAATAACTCACTGGAGGTGGGACACTCTCTCCCTCTACTTGGCATTCCTTATGACAAACCACATGGAGCTACTCTGGTGGCACCAGAGCCCTGGAGCTGGAAGAGTCATATGGACCCCCACACCAACGCAGATGTTTCCACCACCACTGGATCCACAAGACTTTCCATCCATGGATTTGGGATCTTCCCGCATTGAGCATCATTACACAGTTGCCTGAAGAGGAATTTATGAACGGGGGCCAACATATTGGACTTACAGAATTGATCGCGACTGGGCTGTTTTCTTAATGTACAATTACCCTTTGATATAAAATTCTCTTTTACACACAGAAGAGTCTCTCATGAATTTCTTTTTCTAGTTAACCCAGACTAACACACTCTGGGAGACCCATGAGGATGAATTCTGACAACTGTGGGGGGGTTTCATTCTTATTTCTATGTGGTTGATTAAATTGCTATAAAGGGAAAGCTAAATCCACTATCACAGGTTGAATTCTGAGGGCTGATGGGATGGCAAATCTTTATCTGAGCAGACTGCCTCATCTTTCTCCTGGAAGGTTTGAACTGCTTAACTTGGGACTAATTTCCTAACACTTAACACCCTGCACCATCAGGGCTTCTTAATATCACACAATGTTTGTAAATATATTTCTAGTCATTTAGAAGGTGTGTGATATAAGATTTAATACACTATTTGATGTAGCGTAGAAGTAAGCGTCATTTCTGTGGTGAAATGTGAGAAGAAACTAGAATAGGACACAGATGACGACTACTTCCTCTAACTTGAAACAACCTGAACTTCTCAGAGACTTGTCATGAACACAATCTGCAAAACCCACGACAGGACATGAAGCGTCATCACTGGGAAACAGAGCCTTCTCATGGACATTGAACTCTAATTCTTGGTTTTCAGAAATAAAATGTCCTACCATCACATATGGGTTGGTCATTGGTTTTGAAATGTGTGCATGTCCCTTTTATAGTCGGTGTGGGGATTATAATTCAACTTGGATTTTTCTAAAGCAGTTCTTCTTTTAAATTTCAAACGCAATGGAAAACTCCCTTTTCTATCATAACAGCACTTGGAAACTTGTTTTTTGGGGTTTTTTTAATCAAACAAATGAGAGGGGGAAAGCCATGTTTCATGTCTAATTCAGGAAATGCTTCTTTCTGAGAACAGTTAGGATTAAATACAGGTGTGAACATATGGAGGGGTAAAGCAACAACAATCTTCAGAAGGAAAGCCTGGTATTGGAATTTAAAAAATATTTTCATTCAAATAGTTTGGGAATATGTTTTTATTCTTACTAAAGCTTTAAAATTTACCAACTTTCTTTAATTTAGAGGTATGTGATACTTTATAGAAATTTTTTCTAAATCAATGTAAATGACCAATTATACCTTTCTGACTTCTGATAGACAAATATTTTAGATTTAGAAACCATTATTGTTCATCATAAAGGCTATGTATAATAACTCATATGTTCTTCTCATAACTTTTGATTGGACAGTTTGATTTCTAATCCATAAAATCTCTTTCTTTCAGAAAAATAACTTTGCCGGACTGCCGATTTTTTGTTTTATGTTGTACAACATCTTGAAATGAGATTTTTTTTAATTGTATTATGAACAGGTCTTTCATGTGACTTTTGAAAAATGATTCCTAATTCCTGAGCCCAAACATTTTAAATTACCACTTTGTCTATTATAAGTAGTAGCAACCAATCAGCCAGCTTCCCTATACTGCTCATCCTGACAAAATTGCTGAAAATGATCAAACACATGATCAGCCAGCACTTCATTCCTCACCAGAAGTTAATCTCTTGGTGGTAATACCTTACATAATAACATTCTCACTTCACTTGACTTAACAGCACCCTCCTTACTAATAACAGTGACAGATTAAAGAAGGCAGAGTTAGTAACACTTGGAGAATTTGTCAGACTTTACAACAAATTTGGAAAATTCATCCATATGATTTTGTTTCTCTACAACCACATTCAGACCAAAGGTGTTAGACTTCATTCTCTAGAAAGCAAACATCACGATACCCATACATATAATAAGCAGAAACATTTATATCAAGAAAATATCTCACACAGCTATAGACATGAATAAGTCTAGTCTGGTTCCGAACACAGAGGGCCCAAAGTTAATAAATAGACTTCTCCTGGCTGGTGAGGTTTGGTGGGTTCAACAGTAACAACGTGGCTTCAAATGTGGTTGAATTCAATGACATTAGGTCAGGCTTCTCACTGGAGCGGAGAGCAAATCCAAGGCTCACAGATCAGAAAAAAAGTCACAGGTATATTCTGTGACTAGCAGTGGAGGATGTTTCATGTTTCAATCTGCTGTCGCCGTAAAAGAATTGCCTTTTGAGGAGAGGCTGTTGATTCAAATAAAATACCTTTGAAAGAAATATACAGGAAACATAGGTATATTATTCATAAAAAGAAAGCAGATAAAATTGGGATTGAAAGCAGATGAGTGAGCTGAGGAAAGTATGATTTAGATCCTCACGATGTTCAGCATTCTTTATCATTAGAAGCTCTCTAACCTGGACGTTGTTCTGCTTTTTAGAGAATAATTGTCAACTGCAAAGTTTCTCTAGGGCCTGCTTTATGTCCTTGTTTCTAAGAGTGTAGATAAAGGGGTTCAGCATGGGGGTGGCTTCAGTGTACATTACTGAGGCGATTGCACTTGACCTGGAATTTTGAGTAGCAGCAGAACTGAGATAAACCCCAAGAGCTGTACCATAAAACAAGGAAACCACGGAGAGGTGGGACCCACAAGTGCAAAAAAGGCTTTGTACTTTCCCCCAGCTGATGAAATTTTCAAAATGGAGGACACAATCTTCGTGTAAGAGAAAAGGATCCCAGTGAGTGGAATAACACCCAGAAGTCCAGCTGCAAAATAAATCACTAAGGTATTGAGGGATGGGTCAGAGCAAGCAAGTTGGACTACCTGGTTAAGTTCACAGAAAAATTGGGAGATTTCCAACTCTGTACAAAATGACAGTGGCAAAATCATTAACCCATGTAACAGAGCATCCAGTACACTCAATAACCAGGAGGCCAGAAGCCTGGGTTCATGATGACCGTGTAGTGCAGTGGGTGACAGATGGTCACAAACCGGTCATAGGCCGTCGTCACTGTCAAAACAAAATGATCTACTTCTACAAGATCCAGGAAAAAAAATACATCTGGGTGATGCAATGCTCATATGTAATGAATCTGTTCTGCATCTGAATGTTCAGCAGTATCTTTGGGACAGTGGTGGAGGGGAAACAGATGTCAGCAAAGGAGAGGTTGGAGAGGAAGAAGTACATGGGTGTGTGGAGGTGGGAGTCTGTGGTGATGGCCAGGATGATGAGCAGGTTCCCAGTGAAGGTGACCAGGTACATGGAGAGGAACAGTCCGAAGAGGAGGGGCTGCAGCTCTGTAGCTTCAGAAAGCCCCAGAAGGATGAATTTTTGAAAATGTGTGTGGTTTCTTGTTTCCATGTAGTTGAAGAAACTATTGGAAAAGAAAAGAGCAATGCAAACTTAGTTATAAGAATTTAACACCAGTTTAACAGATATTCTGTATATTCTATTTTAGCTTGCTACTCTTGCTATGAGTTAAACTCTTAGAAGCTCATAGGGATAGTTTTACTTCATTTTTAGTGTCCCTCTGAGTCAGCTTCAACCCAATGTCAATGGTTTGGGGCTTTGGTTTCTAATACATTAATATAAACACATTTATATTATTATTTACAAAGATGTGTTGCTAACTAAAGTCAGATTGATATGCTGAGCCCCAGATTTATGTATTATGAATGGAAAGCACAGAGAGTTGTGTATGCATGGTGTGAAGGATGCAATCTACATGAAGGTATTAGGAGAGGTGAGCACAGTCCTTCTGGGGACGATCCATTTAACTCAATTGTTGAAAGATGGGGAGTGCTTTTGGTCCAAAGACCAGCATGTGAGAAACTGTGGAAGTTGGGCAAAATCTTCATTCCTGAATAAATATATTTTTTCACTTTACAAAAAAAAGATTGAAACCGTCAATGTATGACGATATTACAAACTGATGTTAAGCAAATAAGAAGAAATAAAAGTTTGTTTTGACTGAGATAATTGGTTATTATTTGTCCGAGGATTCACATGCATGGACTAACCAGTCTCACAAGAAAATGGCCTGTCTTTTTAAAAATTACATGTATAAATAGTAGCAATGATGAGAGAATCCATTTTTAATTTTTCATTTTGAATTACTAAGGGTTTACATTTCAGATCATCAGTTTTGTATTCAACACCTTAATTTATCAAACCTCTGCATCGCTGGTCTTGTCACTTTTCCCTCCCCCAGTTTTTGCTCTTCTTCCTCCTGGAGGATATTGTCTTCTCCTTGACCCAAGTGAGCCTCAGTCTCCCTTACAGCAGCTTGCTTTCCCTTCCCTACGTCTCCTTCCTACCCCTGGTGTGGTAGGTTTCTTGTGCCAGCACGGCACCTGTAAGAAGACATGATGGAGTACAGCCTGTCAATCAGGTCAGTCTGATGACCGGCCTTACAGGCACTATGGAGATAAATCACTCTCAGAAGGATTCTCTCTCTCTCTCTCTCTCTCTCTCTCTCTCTCTCTCTCTCTCTCTCTCTCTCTCTCTCTCTCTCTCTCTGTCTGTCTGTCTCTGTCTCTCCCCTTCCCCTTCCCTTCTTGGTCTTCCTGCTTGCTGGCCACCCTCAGAACTGCAGGTGACCTGCCATGATTCAACCGACCTCAGATCCATGCAACTTTGCATCAACCTTGTGATCTTCCTGTGCTCTGCATCATTGAATGTGACTGCATGAGTCTGAAGAGGGACTTATGAACTACTATGGGACTAATGGATTGAGTTGGACTGGGCCGACGTGTCTCTTTTTTTCTTCTTAAATCATTTTATTGGAGGTTCTTATGGCTCTTATCACAATCCATGCATACACCCATTGTGTCAAGCACATTTGCATGTATATAACCATGATCATTTTCAAAGCATTTCCTTTCTACTTGAGTCCTTAATATCAGCTCGTTATTTCCCCCTACCCTCCCCTCCCTCCATTGTTGGCCCTTGATAATTTATAAATTTATGACCCACCCACCCCCATCTTACACCAACTGCTGTCTCCCTTCACCCACTTTTCTGTTCCCATCCCTTGAGGAAGGGGTCATATGTAGATCACTGAGATCAATTCCCCATTTCTCCCCCCACCCTCCCCTTACCCTCCTGGTATCTCTATTCTCCTCCTGGTATCTATACCCTCCTGGTATATCTGGTTCTGAGGAGTTCATCTGTCGTGGATTCCCTGTGTTACAAACTGAATCTGTAGCAGTGTACATCCTCTGGTCTAGTCAGATTTGTGAAGTAAAATTGAGATCACGATAGTGGGAGGGAGGAATCATTAAAGAACTAGAGGAAAGTTTTGTGTTTCGTAGGTGCTATACTGCACACTGAATGGTTCCTCTTTTCCTTGTGATGCTTCTGTAAGGGAATGTCCAATTGTCTATAGATGGGCTTTGCGTCTCCATTCTCCATGCCCCTGCATTCACATTGATATAATTTTTTGTTCTGGGTGTTTGATGCCTGATACCTGATCCCATCGAAACCACACAATCACACAGGCAGGTGTAATTCTTCCATGTGAACTTTGTTGCTTCTCAGCTAGATGGCCGCTTGTTTATCTTAAAGCCTTTAAGACCCCAGATGGTATATCTTTTGATGGCAGGCACCACTGGTTTTCTTAATCACATTTGCTTTTGCACCCATTTTGTCTTCAGCAATCATGTAGAGAAGGTGAGCATCACAGAATGCCAAATTATCAGAACAAAGTGTTCTTGCATTTAGGGTATACTTGAGTTGAGGTCCAATGTCCATCTGCTACCTTAGTAGATCTATTTCTGTATCATTCTATATAAATATATTTATATATGCACATCCCTGTATTTGAACCTCTATAAATGCCTTTGCCTCCTAGATCTCTCCAATATTTCCTTTTACTTTCCTCTTGTCTCACAATCATATTGAGACTTCATTCAGATTTTAGTTATTCCTCACGATTACATTGCCCTTGTTTAAGCCCCACTAGGCATCCTACACCCTTCGCTCCATTGATTTTAGTTGGCTTGTTATTCCCTTGTCCTTGGGTAGGTTGACATCCCCTTCCTATCTCCCACCTCCCCTCTCCTTTGTCCACACAGAACCATCACTATATGGAAACATCTTTCTGAATAGGGGTGGAGTAGTTAGGTATAGTATAGTATTTAGGTATAGTAGTATATTCATGTTTCTTGTCAATGCTCAACAAAGGGTTCCCTCTGGAGAGGAGGATGTTCATAATGCAGTGTATAATATGACCCATTCTGGGAAGATTGCCATCTGCTCTCCTCACTGACTCATCATTACACAGGGTTCATGAAAAGGGTGGCTATGGTGGTAGATATGAAGGTTGTTTGGACACTGCCACTGATGAGTGCCCAATCTCTCAGCGGCAGAGACCAACACTTAAGCTGAAATGTGAGATCATTCTTCCAGGTTGGTTACATGGAACCATCTCCCTTACGGAAAGGACACAATTTTTTTCTTACTGGAATAATCATTTATGAGCCCTGGTTGTGTAGTGAGTTCCAAGATGGGCTGCTAATTAAAAGGTTAAACCTTTGCAGCCACAAATGGCTCTGAAAGATGAAACTTTACTCATGTAACATGTAACAGTCTCAGAAACCCGCAGAAGCAAAAATAACACCCTTAGTGTTCACCCCATTGCAGTGGGGTTGGATCAGGCATGTCTCCCACAGTATGGAAGAAGAATCTATTCCTGTCCAGGTAGAAATCTAAATTGTGTTATCTTTTCTCTTCATGATTTGTGACCTGTAGATGTGTAGAGATTTTTTTGAGGTGATTTGGTAGTGCCCTCTACCAATACCCAATTGACAGGGATGACTTTCTTTTTATTCAAGGATTATAGTCAATTAATCACAATGAACGATATGGTAAAAATACAGGGATGAGTCTGTGTGGAGTTGTACATGGTCAGAAATATTTCATTAAACTCTGAGGCCTCAGTGAATTGTGTCCAGCTGTGTTCTTTAGCCCTCCAGAGAAGGAAATGCACCCATAGCACAGCCATTGCGGGTTACCCTGCATGCTAGAGACACCAAAATAGAAAGGACAACCTCTTGGGAAGAAGGAGTTCGATGGGATAAAAGTTGAACCTGGAGCTGCAAGTTGTCTCCCCAGGGTCAAAGTGGCACACGTTTGCCTTTTTTCCCCTTAGATCAAGAGAAATAAATTTCTGAAGGTGGATAAGACAAAAGAACACTTCCTTAATGAGGCACATGGGAATTTCTCCGCTAAAGCCACAGGACCGTAAATACTTCAACTCTCCACACTCATGTAATTGACAGTTTCAGGTGGTGAGGAAACTCAGTTTCATCTTCCAGAGCCCTCACGAGTACTTACATCCTCATGCCCTTTCTGCAGACACCACTTCTCACTTTAACAGCAGCACGAGGAAGACGCAGCGCTGTTGGACAGAGACTCTTCCACGAAAACATCTGGATGACCTGCAGCAGCCTCACAGGTGCTGGGACGGGGGGTGAGTGAGGGACCTCACTATATAAAGTGGACTAACCTATAAATCAATTTTAATGATATAATATCCTGATAAGTTAAAGCCCCGGTTCTAGAGGATGATTCTAGATACACTAAATGTATTCTTTCTCTATTCTTTCTTCTTGGTGTTGGCTCACTCATCCAACTTCTTTATTTTTTAAAACTTTTAAAAAGAGTTTTATTAGCACTTCATCCACATGCTACAAAATGCAGAAATTCAATCAAAGCGAGGAGAGCTGTCAAAGTGTCACCATATTCAATTCTAGAATGTTTTCTCCTTCCCTGTAGTCATTGTTATAACTGTAGTTTTCTTTCTAATTGTGGCAAAAATATGCACAACAGAACATTCTCCAAGTCCAAAAGTACTTGTAAAGTTCAGTGTCGTTGATTATACTCCTCACGTTGCACAGCCACCTTCTTTCTCTCAACAGCGTTTACCCAGTTTCACCACATCTCTTTCTCCCACGTTGTTAGATGTATCTATGCAACCTCACTCAGCCATTGCGCTCATCCACCAGCTCAGGAAAGATTTATTTCACACCAAATTATGCTCTGCGTCAAAAAAATTAGCAAACATTGCTCCTTTTTTCAGTCATCATGTAGTTTTCATAGGGTAACAGTCATGTAAAAAATGAATCCCATATCTTAAAATGGTTCAAAAATCTTGGTGAAGTGGATCATATCACTACCTTTCTGGGGGATTTAGTGAAGAATTCACAAGGGAGCTCTTAATCATATTGATCTTTGAGGAGGTGGCAACAGAGCAGCAATATTGGGATTATTATTAGTGCTGTCATTTATTTTTAGGGAATGACATGATCTAGTTCACATGTGATGATGACTGAAGGCCAGGAATAAAAAGTGGTGGATGAGTGTGGCCAAGTGGGCAGCAGGGAGATAACGAATAGCTGTATTCTTACCACAGGATTGACATTCTGAAAGTTGTGGGGAGTCGGTACGGAGACTGTGGCAGAGGATGTGTGCAGTCAGGCTCGCCCTGTGGAGGAGCGTCCTGGTCAATGTAAGCAACCCAGTCTTGCTGCTGTCAAATCCACGCAGAGAGAAAAGGTGGAAATACCACAGGAGAACTGAGGGATGTGTAATGTGTGACCGGTTGTAATATAATTCACCCTGAAATCCACTGAGTAGTGGGAGGCATGCTCGTCATTTTAAATTAGTTGTTTCGTTTAATTTCTTATCTCCTTTCTGAAACTGTCATCACGAGTGTAATTTAAGGGATGCGGAAGATGAGAGTTGCCACAGTGACTCTGCTTGTCCAATGCGTGTAATGGCGTCTGGGTGAAGCTTGTTTCCAAGGGGTTTTCATTTAACTCCTGTCTCTTATTTGACTGAATTCTATTTTGTGAACACTTTTATAATTACAGAACACACACAACTACAGTAAGGTAGTTCTCTTTAGCCTCATCTGTAGTTCCCTGTTATTAATATCTTCCATGAAGAGTCCAACATTGCATATATTAGTCACGATCTGCTTAGACTCCTCTGGCTGATAAGCACTTCTTGATTTGAGGATCATGTTAGTGTTGAGGCAAACTGGTCAAACATTTCAGAGACTGTCCTTCAGATGCTTTGCCTAATGCTTGTCACATGCTTCAGTTTATTATGAGTTGTTTTTATTTTTATGAACCAGGAATTATATGTCTATTCATCTATTTTTATAGCAATAGCTATAAATTAACTTGTTTTTTTATTGTAATTGTGTTAGACCTACAGATCAAGCTGAGAAGAATTTATACCTTGACAATACTTATGGTCCTTTCAATTCATGAACAAGGAATATCAATTTATTGAATTCTTCTTTTATAATTATATTTTAAGTACTCTGCTAGACTTTTGGTAGACTAACTCCTATGTATTATTATTATTGATGTGCTCTCTTTGGTTGTTGATATGTAGAAACCAATTCACTGCTGTATATTTTTATGGTTGTTTCTTTGGGGTTTCTCTGTAGACAATTATTACTTCTGTGAACAAAGATTGCTTTATTTCTACCTTCCCACTCTGTAAACCATCTTATTTTTAATTTTTTGCTATTGTGCTTGTGAGGACACCCAGAGCAATATAAAGTGATCATCCTCAAGTGTGTCTTGAGCTAAAGGGAAAATTGTTTAAATTTCAAACATTGAGCCTAATCCCTATTTGCAAGTTTTAATAGATGTCCTTTATGAATGTAAGGATGTTTGTGGAAAGAATAAAAGTGCAAATAATTATTTTAATCTTCACCAAATGCTTATTTTCATTCAGATGATATGATATGATTATTTTTTATGTAGCTGATATAAGACATTACATAACCGTATTTTCAAATCTTGAAACAGTACCAGTGTTTAATTCCTGAAACAACTTCTACTAGTTGCACTGTACAATATTTTCATATGGTATTTGATTTGATTTGCTAGTATTTTTTCTCAGTATATTTCCATTTATGTTCATGAGTGATATTGATCTGCAGCTTTGCTACAATTTCTATATTTGTTTTTTATATAAGATTAATGCTAATTTCACAGAATTAATTAGGAAATATTCCCTATGCTTATTTTCTATAAGAGATTGTACAGGATTAATGTCATTACTCTCTTAGAAGTTGATAGAATCCATTAGTATTTCTCAAATATGCTTAACAATGATTGTCCTTATACCAAAAATGTCTCCCAAACACACTGAATTTTGAGAACAATGTAGTTGAAATCATTCTTTGAATTTTCTTCTATTTTTTCCTATAGCTATTTCCATAATTTACTGATTTTTGAATAGTATCTTTATACTATGAGTACAGGAATCCTTTTATGTCTTAAAGTTTGGAATATTTATCTAGTTATATTACTGTTCTGGGTGCTGTGGGATTTAGAAGTAGGGGTTCTGTGTTAGAAGGGGTTCTGTGTTAGAAGTGAGGCTGCTGTGTTCTTTACTGTTTTTCTTTCATATCTTTTAATAATCTCCTGTCTTCTCTTTTCGTCTACGCCATTTTTTCAGTAGAATAGCTTTCTTTCTTTCTCTATTACATGGCAGAGTATCAATACAAAGAACTCCGCGACAGGGCGCCGTGGTCCTTGATATACCCACAATCATGACTATCCCATTGGAATCCATGAATTAGGAAATTCAGTATTCAGAGGAGGGAAAAATGAATTGGATTATTTGTAGAGTGTGTTTCCCTGGTGGATCAGCTCAGCCTCGGGGCATAATACAACATTATGGTTGAAAGTGGAGGGGGTAGGAGAAGATATGACTGAATGAGACAACAATTGATCAAATAGCTTACATAAACATCTTAAGTTGTCTGCTATAATTAGAACATGCAAATGTTATGCCAAACAGGAGAGAGCATCCATTTTATGTAAAGCTGAATTATTTATCGTTTAGTTTTCTTTTATTAGTATATACAAACAACATAATGTGGTTAGTTGGTATCAAGTTAGTTCCAGGTCGTGGCAGACACATGAATGCAGAGCAGAACCGCTCTCTAAGGTTTCAGGGTTGGGAGTTATAGGAAGCTAGTGAGTAGACTTTTCTCTGAGGCTTCTTTGATGTGGCTGCAACTGACAACCTTTCTGGTACCAATCAAGTGCTTCACCATTTGTCCCACCAGGCTCAGAATAATATAATAATGAAATACCAAGTAATCTTAATTCAGTAACATCCACTGTGATGTGATACAATATTACATCTACGAATACTCATTGAACTCTGAGACCCATGTCATGGTGTCTTCCGTGGCATCATGATCATCAGACCCTTATTTTTTTCTACCCCTAACTGTAACTCAATCCTGCTTCCTGTTTCACTCATTCATAATGTCCTCCTTGTTATTGTCAGAGCATGTGAACAATATTCTTGTACCAAGGACTTTGAACTACTTCTGTCCTTGTCTAAAATGTTTTGACACTTTTTGTTTGGCTAGCATCCTAAATACCTTCTGACTTTCTATTGAAAGCCTCCTTATTGAAGATGACTGTGCAACGAAGCGGAGCCCTGGTGCAGTAGGGGCCATGTGTTGGCCTGATATCTGCATGGTCGGCAGCTGGAAACCGCCAGCAGCTCCGTGGGAGTAAGACAGGGCTTCCCATTCCCTTACATAGTTTCAGTTTCAGGAACTGGCAGGAGGGTCGCTATGAGTCAGCATTGATTCAAGGCAGTGGGTTTTGTTCTGTAAGGAAGCATTTCCACTCCAAGGTAGAACTTTTTGCTGTTGTTGTGACTCCTAGCTACAGGAATACAACAATAGGAAAGTCCACCCAATCCTGCTCCATGGTCACAATTGTTATGTTCGAGGACATAGTTTTGCAGCCACTGTGTCCATCCATCTCATTGAGGGTCTTCAACTTTTGTTGCTACTGCTCTACTTTACTTTATTTCATCAGGTAATAATTATAAATAATTTACTTATTACTAATAATCTACTGGCACCCTGGTGGTACAATGTGTACTCTTTGGGCGCTGCTAAGTGCAAGGTCAGCAGGTCAAAGCTACCACTCTCTTTTCAGGAGAAAGGCTGGGTTTATGACTTGTGTAGAGTTATAGTCTTGGAAATCCACAAGGGCAGTTCTACCTTGTCTCACAGGGTTGATATGAGTTGGCATCACATTGATATGAGAGTGAGAGTAAGCAATTCACACTCCACCTTCAATACATATATGTCCTAGAAGAACATTTGAGAGTGGAGATATATAATTTTTTATGAATTAGATGAAGGTTTATAGAACAGACCATAGTTATGCATTCAGCAATTCTTAAACATTCTGATAGAACTCATCTCTTGCAATCCCCCTTGGTCCCTATATTTCCTGTGTCCATTTCCTCTTTCCTATCCCTCTGAACTTTGCTCTTGAGGATATTCTGCCCCTTTGATCTTAAATGTTTAATTATTGTAGCCGGATGTGCATTCAATTCTAGACTGGAAGGATAAGGATTATATAGTCTTTAGGTTTCCGACAATCTCTCTTGGCCTGTGAGCCTGGTGTCTTGTATGATTTTGAGGTTTGTTCCGCAAAGTCTGCCTACCCCAACACATTCTATACAAGAGCTTGTTCAGAGCAGATGATATCTGTAGAGCAGCACCATCTAGTTCTTCAGATCCAGAGTTGTGGAGAGTGATGTTGGCTGGCTCCATCAGTCTCTTTGACTCATTTATTTCATGTGTATTTCAATTTACACCTTTCTTGTTTCTTCTCGATGAGGAGAGGTCAGTAGGTTTCAACTCAGCTGACTTCTCATTAGCCTTGAAATTACTACTGCAGTTACTACTCATCAAATAAGGGCAATGGTTTAAAATTTTTACTGCAGTTTTCAGGACTTCCAGAATTTTTGGCACTCAGAACAAGGGCTCAAGTAGAAAAGAAATGTTTTGAGCATGATGAAGGCAACAAATGTAGAAATGTCCTTGACACACAATGAATTTATGTATGGATTGTGGTAAGAGTTGTATTAGCTCCCTTTAAAATTATTTTTTAAAATGATAATGATGATTGCAACCTTTGTACAAATGTACTTGACTCAATAGATGGATGTATGCATTGTGATAAGAGGTGTATGAGCCCCCCAAAAAGGATTAAAAAAAGAGAATACTTGGCAAACAATAATTAGTCAAAGACGTTTGTTGATTGAAGAAAAAACAAAGTTTCATGGAAATTGTAGGATTTACATTTCATTTTCAAAAAGATGTGATTTCAAGAAAGGGATGCGAGTCAGGTGTGTTATCACAAGGTTAAGCATTCAGGACTTGTGACATTCTCAACTTAATATTATATTGGAATTAATTACATGCTAAAATGGAATATACAGCATATCTGTTACAACGGTGTTAAAGTCTTATATTTAAGTTTCCATTGCTCTTTTCTTTTCCAATAGTTTCTTCAACTACATGGAACCAAGAAATCACACACATTTTCAACATTTCATCCTGTTGGGGCTCTCAGAAGAGGCAGAGCTGCAGCCCCTCCTCTTCGGACTCTTCCTGTCTATGTACTTGGTCACCTTCACTGGGAACCTGCTCATCATCCTGGCCATCATCAAGGACAACCACCTCCACACACCCATGTACTTCTTCCTCTCCAACCTCTCCTTTTCTGACATCTGTTTCACCACCACCACTGTCCCAAAGATGCTGCTGAATATCCAGTTGCAGAACAGAGTTATTTCTTATGAACATTGCATCACTCAGATGTATTTTTTCCTCCTTTTTGCAGGATTGGATCATTTTCTCTTGACAGTGATGGCTTATGACCGGTTTGTGGCCATCTGTCACCCACTGCACTACATGGTCATCATGAATCCAAGGTTCTGTGGATTTCTGCTTCTGGTCTCCTGGTTATTGGGTGTACTGGATGCTCTATTACATGGGTTAATGGTTTTGCGTTTGTCATTTTGTACAGAGTTGGAAATCTCCCATTTTTTTTGTGAACTTAACCAGGTAGTCCAACTTGCTTGCTCTGACACATTCCTCAATACCTTAGTGATTTATTTTGTAGCTGCGCTTCTGGGTGTTATTCCATTCAGTGGAATCCTTTTCTCTTACACAAAGATTGTGTCCTCCATTTTGAAAATTTCATCAGCTGGAGGCAAGTATAAAGCCTTTTCCACTTGTGGGTCCCACCTATCTGTGGTTTCCTTGTTTTATGGTACAGCTCTTGGGGTTTATCTCAGTTCTGCTGCTACTCAAAATTCCAAGTCCAGTGCAATAGCCTCAGTGATGTACACTGTAGCCACACCCATGATGAACCCCTTTATCTACACTCTTAGAAACAAGGACATAAAGCAGGCCCTATGGAAACTTTGCATTTGAAAATTATTCTCTACAAAGCAGAACAATCTCTAGATTAGGGAGCTATGCAAAAGAAAAAGAGCTGAAAATTGTGAAGATCTAAATCATCCTTTCCTCAGTGCACACATCTGCTTTATAATCCAAATTTTATCTACAAAAATACACCCATGTTTCTTGTATATTTCTTTTAATGGTGTTTATTTGTATCAAAATACTCTGCTCAGCAGATAATTCTTTTAGGGCAACTGAAGATTAAAACATCCTAAAGTGGTAGTCGCAGAATATACCTGTCTATAATTATCCCATGGGAACAGTATTATTATTGTTCTCAAACCTGAAAGTGTTGAGATATAAATTTTTAAATTCCTATTCTGGAAACGTTTCTTGTGATCCATTCTCCTATGAAATATTTGATCCTTTGATTATTTTCTTTAAAGTGAAGTCATGTTGAGAATTTTGATTAGGAACTTTATAAGCATGTTTTTAGAGTTGGTTTGTGTCATTGAATGCTCATTATTCTCAGTGAGTTGGCAGGTAAGGCCTGGTCATCCCTCATGATGTTCTGTAACATAATGTCATCAATGCCAGTGTGAGGGCTGGTATTAACAGACAATTAGCCATGTGAAGATGAGTGTGGATCGCAACCTCTTCACTCAGGTCATGGCCCTGATCCAGTTGCAAGGACATTTCTTTGGCTATGTAGCCCAATTCTCATACAAGTGGATGCTTTGAGATAATGTGTTTTCATCTTGATCGGCCTTGTTATTGCATCTGTTTTGTTGATTTCTTATTCTTTGAACTTGAACCAAAGGCCTGCCATATTGCCTGCCAATACTGAGAGCTATAGGCAACCTGTTCTCTGACCTGTGAGCCTTGTATTGCTCTCATCTCCAGTGAGAAGCCTGATCTAATGCCATTGATTTCATCCACATTTGAAGCCATGTTGCTACTGTTAATCCTATAAAGTTACATTGGTCAGGAGAATTCTATTGCTTAACATGGGACACTCTGTGTTTGGAACCAGACTGAACTTATCCACTTCTGCTGTGTGAGCTCTTTCTTTGATATAAATGTTTCTGTTTATTAAATTTGTGATTATCATGATTTTTGCTTCTCTAGAGAATGAAGTCTAACACCATTGTTCTGGACGTGGTTGTAGAGAAATAAAATCATATGGATGAATTTTCAAAATTTGTTATAAAATCTGCCTAGTTCTTCTAGGGTTACTCTCTCTGCCTTCATCAACCTGCCACTTTTGTTAGTAATGAGAGCGCTGTCAACTCATGTGAAGTGACAATGCTATTATGTAAAATATGACCACCAACATATTGATTTTGTTAAGGAATTAAGTGCAGGATGATCATGTATTTGATCATTTTCAACAATTGTGTCAGGATAAGAAGTATAGGGAAGTTCGCTGGTTGCTACTATGTATAATAGACAAAGTGGTAATTGAAAGTGTTGAGCTCAGGACTTACGAGTCATTTCTCAAATGCCACATAAAAGACATAGTCACAATACATTAAAAAATCCCTATTTCAGGAAGTAGTACAACATAAAACAAAAAATCAACAGTCAGGAAAAGTTATTTTTTCTGAAAGAAAGAGTTTTTATGGATTAGAAGTCAAAGTGTAAAATCAAAATTTATTGGAAGAATATGTATGTTATTGCACATAGCATATACGATGAACAATAATGTTTTAAAAATCTATAATGTTTGTCAATCAGAAGTCAAATAGTTAGGTGTGATGGGCAATTTTCTTTATTTAGAAAAAATTATGTAATATATCACACACATCTAAATTAAAGAAAAATTGGTAATTTTCAAAGCTTTAGTAAGAATACAAACACATCCCCAAACTATTTGAATGAAAAAAAATTAATTCTAAATATCTGTTTTCCTCCTGAAAATTGTTCTTTATTTACCCCTACATATGTTCATACCTGCATTTAATCCTAACTGTTCTGAGAAAGAAGCATTTCCTGAATTAGACATGAAACATTGTTTTTCCCTCTCATTTCCTTTAACTTTTTAAGAAACAAATATCTAAGTGGAATCATGGTAGGAACTAGATTTCTCTATTGGGTTTGAAATTTAACACAAGAGCTGTTTTGGGACAATCCAAGTTGAATTATAATCCCTACACTGTCTATAAAAGGGACATGCACACATTTCCAAATTTAATCATAAAAAATATGTGATGGTAGAACATTTTATTTCTGAAAACCAAGAATAATATTTAAAATGTCCAGGAGACAGCTCTGCTTCCCAGTGATGATGCTTCATGTCCTATCATGACTTTTGCAGCTTATGTTCCTGACAAGTCTCTGAGAAGTTCAGGATGTTTCAAGTTAAAGTATGTAGTCATCATCTGTGTCCTATTCTAGTTTATGCTCACATTTCATTACAGAAATGACGCGTAATTCCTGGTTATATCAGATAGTGTATTAAACCTTATATCACACACCTACTAAAGGTCTAGAAATATTTTTACAAACATTTTGTAATATTAAGAAGCCCTGGTGGTGCATGGTGGTAAGTGTTAGGAAATTAGTCCCAAGGTAAGCAGTTCAAACCTTCCAGGAGAAAGATGAGGCAGTCTGCTCAGATAAAGATTTACCATCTCAGCAACCCTCAGAATTCACCCCATGACAGTGGACTTGGTTTCCCTTTTCTAGCTCTTTAATCAACCACATAGAAACAAGAAGGAACAACTCCCCCACAAAAGTCAGAATTTATCCTTATGGGGCTCACAGAGTATGTTAGTTCAGGTTAACTAGAGAAACAAATTCATAAGACACTAATCTGTGTGTAAGAGAGAACTTTATATCAAAGAGCCATTGTACATCAAGAAAAATCCCAGCCCAGTCCTGATCAAGTCCATAGTCCAATATTACCTTATATGTTGAGCCCAGTTCATAAATTCCTCTTTAGCCTCATGCAACCATGAAATGATTCTCAATGTGGGAAGATCACAGACCCATGGATGAAAAGTCTTGTGGATCCAGTGGTGGTGGAAGCATCTCAGTGCTGGTGTGGGTTTCCATGTGGCTCCTTCAGCTCCAAGGTTCTGGGTCCACCAGAGTAGCTACCTTAGTAATTTATTTTGCAACTGGGGTTCTGGGAGTTATTCCACTCACTGGGATCCTATTTTCTTACACGAAGGTTGTGTGCTCCATTTTGAAAATTTCATCAGCTGGCCGTAATATTAAGCCTTTTCCACTATGGGTCCCACCACTCTCTGGTTTCTTTGTTTTATGGTACCACTCTGGGGGTTTATCTCAGTTCTGCTGTTACTCAAAACTCTAGGCCGAGTGCCGTTGCCTCAGTAATGTACACTGTAGCCACACCCATGCTGAACCCCTTTATCTACACTCTTAGAAACAAGGATATAAAACAGGCCCTAGGGAATATTTGCAGCAGAAAACTATTCTCTGCAAAGTAGAACAATCTCTAGATTAGCGAGCTACTGATGAGACAGAGAGCTGAAAATTGTGAGGGTCTGAATCATACTTTCTGTAGCATGGACATCTGCTTTACAATCCCAATTTAATCTGCTTTCTTTTTATTGATAACACACCAATGAATCCTGTATATTTCTTTCAAAGTTGTTTATATTTATAAAAATACTCTCCTCAACAGACAATTCCTTCAGGGTGAGAGCAGATTGAAACATGAAACATACTCAATTTCTAGTCACAGAATATACCTGTCTACCATTGTCCCATGGGAACAGCATTATTACTCTTCTCAAACCTGAAACTACTAATATATAAATATTCGAATTCCTCTTTGGATAGCCTGTTCTTATCACCAATTCTGGTATGAAATATTTGATCCTTTGATTATTTTCTTTAAAGCAAAGTCCTGTTGAGAACTTTGATTTGGAATTTATAAGCATGTTTTTGAGAGTTGGTTTGTGTCAATTGAATGGTCAGTATTCTCAGTGAGTTGGCAGGTACAGCCTGGTCATCCCTCATGATGTTCTGTAGCATAATGTCATCAATGCCGGCGTGAGGGCTGCTATTAACAGTCAAATGAAGTATGTGAAGATGAGTGTGGATTGCAACCCCCTCACTCAGGTCATGGCCCTGATTCAGTTGCAAGGACATTCATTGGGTGTGTAGCCCAAATCTCAGACAAGTGGATGTTGTGAGAAAATGGGTTTGCTTCTTGATGGGCCTTGTTATTGCATCTGTCTTGTTGAGTTCTTATTTTTTTGGACTTGAACCCATGGCCTGCCATATTGCCTACCAATACTGAGAGCGCGAGGCAACCCATTCTCTGACCTGTGAGCCTTGTATTTGCTCTCATCTCCAGTGAGAAGCCTCATTTAATGTCATTGTTTTCATCCACATTTGAAGCCATGTTGTTACTGCTGAACCCACAAAGCTACATTGGTCAGGAGAAGTCTACTGCTTAACATCAACATGCTGTGTTTGGAACCAGGCTGGACTTATCCACTTCTACAGCTGTGTGAGCGATTTCCTTCATAAAAATGTTTCTGTTTATTATATTCATGAGTATCATGATTTTTGGTTCTCTAGAGAAGGAAGCCTAACACCTTTGTTCTGAATGTGGTTGGAGAGAAACAAAATCACATGTGTGAATTTTCCAAATTTGTTATAAACTCTGAGTAGTTCTCCAAGTGTTACTAACTCTGCCTCCATTAACCTGCCACTATTATGATTAAGGAGAGTTCTGTTCACTCAAGTGAAGTGAGAATATTTTTATGTAAACTATTCCCACCAACAGATGAACGTTTGGAGAGAAGTGAAGTGCTGGGTGATCTTGTGTGTGATCATTTTGAACAATTGTGTCAGGATGAGAAGTATAGGGAAGCTGATTGGTTGCTACTTCTTATAATAGACAAAGTGGCAATTGAAAGAGTTGAGCTCAGGACTTAGGAATCTCTTCTGAAATGCCACATAAAGGAACTAGTCACAATACAAGAATCCCTCTTTCAAGAAGTAGTACAACATAAAACAAAAAAGCAGTAGTCAGGAAAAGTTATTTTTCTGAAAGAAAGGAGATTGATGGATTAGAAAACAAACTGTCTTTTCAAAAGTTATTGGGAGAATATATAAGTTATTGCATATAACTTATATGATGAAAAATAATGGTTGTTAAGTCTAAAATATTTGCCTATTAGGAGTGAGATAGGTATAATGGTTAATTTTCTATATGTATAAAAATTTGTACAAAATATCACACACGTCCAAATTTTTAAAAAGGTGATTTAAAAAGTGTTAGTAAGAATGCAAACACATCACCAAATATTTGAATGAAACAAATTTAATTCCAAATACTTAGTTTTCCTTCTAAAAATTGTTGTTTCTTTAACCCCAGATATGTTCATACCTGTATTTATTCCCAGCTGTCTGGGAAAGAAGCATTTCCTGAATTAGACATGAAACATTGCTTTTTCCCACTCATTTGCTTTAATACTTTTAAAAACAAATATCCAAGTGGAATCATGATAGAAAAAAAGAGTTCTATAATGAATTTGAAATTCCTAACAAGAGCTGTTTCAGAAAAATCCAAGTTGAATTATAATCCCTACACAGTCTATAAAAGGGACATAAACACATTTCCAAATTCAGTCATCAACCAATATGTAATGGTAGAACATTTTTTTTCTGAAAACAAAGAATAAGAATTCAAATGCCCATGAGAAGGCTCTGTTTCCCAATGATGACACATCATGTCCTGTAATGAGTTTTGCAGATTGCATCCATAACAAGTCTCTGAGAAGTTTAGCTTGTTTCAAGTTAAAGGAAATAGTCATCATCTGTGTCCTATTCTAGTTTCTGCTAAAATTTCATTACAGAAATGATGCTTAATTCTAGGCTATATCAGAGAGTGTATTAAACCTTATATCTCACACATACTGAATGTCTAGAAAAATTTTACAAACATTTTGTGATATTAAGAAGCCCTGGGGGTGCAGTGTGTTAAGTGCTAGGACATTAGTCCCAAGGTAAGCAGCTCAAACCTTCCAGGAGAGAGATGAGGCAGTCTGCTCAGAAAAAGATTTACCATCTCAGCAACCCTCAGAATTCACCCCATGACAGTGGACTTGGTCTCCCTTTACTAGCACTGTAATCAACCACAGAGAAGCAAGAAGGACCCCGCCCCCCCAAAAATGTCAGAATGTATCCTCAGGGTGCACGCAGGGTGTGCTAATCTGGGTTAACTAGGGAAACAAATTCATAAGACACTCATCTGTGTGTAAGAGAGAACTATATATCAAAGATCAATTGTACATTAAGAAAACATCCCAGTCCAGTCCTGATCAAGCCCATAAGTTCAATATTACCCTACATGTTGACCCCAGTTCATAAATTCCTCTTTAGCCTGATGCAAGCAGGCAATGATGCTAAATGCGGGAAGATCACAGGTCCATGGACGGAAAGTCTTGTGGATCCAGTGGCAGTGGAAGCATCTGAGTGCTGGTGTGGGTTTCCATATGGCTCCTCCAGCTCCAGGGCTCTGGCTCCACCA
The DNA here is from genome assembly GCF_050624435.1 of Tenrec ecaudatus. NCBI lineage: Eukaryota > Metazoa > Chordata > Mammalia > Afrosoricida > Tenrecidae > Tenrec > Tenrec ecaudatus. The sequence goes on along the minus strand of NC_134530.1, from coordinate 18,480,551 downwards.
GGGTAGCTGCATGTGGGCTTGTCATAAGGAATAGGAAGCAGAGAGAGAGAGAATGTCCCACCTCCAGTCAGTTATTCATCTTCATCATGCCTCTAAATGAGGTCATCAAGGTGTGACCTTATTGATATGCTAACCCTTACTGGTCTCAAATTGGCACCAGATTATGTCACTACCACAGACCACCCTTTGTCACCTGGACACTTTCACGCAACTCTTTGGCTATATACACCTTTCAAATAATAATATAATGGTATCAAACAGGATAGAACTAAAATGCATAAAGTTAAAACATGTGTCAGCCTCATTTACACATAGCATTCTACAGGGGAAGCAAACAAAAATATTCTATACTAATGTAACCACCTACATCATAATCCTATGAACATACTCCCTCACCTATGAAAGTTGTGAGCAAACCACTTCATGTATTTATCCGCCCATTTTGGGTATCCAATTTCTGTACTGCTGTCTTCTACGAACCCAGTGCTCTGAGGAGACAATCCTATTCTTTGATATGAAGACTGCATTCATGTTGGAATCTTGTGACCTTAGCATCCATAAGCAAATCAAATCCGAACAGGCTATCCATAAAATCAGCTGCAGTATGCACCAGTTCACAGGCTCTAACATCTTCTCTTCATCTTGTTGTGTTCTGGTCAACTCAATATGGGCTGCTTTATTTAGCCTCATCAAGGTGCCCTATTGGCTGCCTTGCCTTTAGACCATGGACCCCATCACAAATTTTCATCAACCCTAGCCCTCTTGTGCTAGGACATGACTTTAGACCAGTCAACCTGCTCTAGTTTTCTCCTCTAGTCCATATGAACCAGGTCCACAGGTGTCAGTGGAAAGACTCAACCCATCTCTTGATTGCTGCATTTCTCTCACTTGCATTCAACAAGTGGATCCAGCTGGTCACCTAGCAAGCATTTCATCCTGTCCATGGGCTCCCTTTAACAATTCAGTCCTATAGTGGAGAGTTCCTTCCATGTTACAAATTATTCCAGCCTTAGGCACAAAGCAATAGTTTGAAATACAAAGAGGCAGAGTTCCTTCCCCCCTCCCCACCCCCCAATTTTTCAACAGCCCCCTAGGCTAAACTTCACCCTTGAATGTCCTTAACACTCAAGACACTGGGGGGAGGGGGCTTATCCTTTTAGAGCCCTCTTTGTAGTCTTCTCCTGAATCAATTTGAATTTCAATATAATGCCCTAAGTATTCTTCTAAACTTTGTATTCTTACTTCCCTCAAATAAATTCTATCAATCATTATAAAAATAGGCAGAAGACAATAGTAGAAACCTAGTTGTACTAGTCTGGGTACTTTAGGGAAACAAATTCTCAGAAACTTATGTGTAAAAGAGGGTTATATATAAAGTTAAATGCACATCAAGGAATCGTCCCAGAGACACAGGGGAAGATGGTTGTCAGATAGTTAGCTCAAGCCCAGAACTCAGAGGAGATTGGTGAATGGGGACAGTTGGTGGTGAAATAGGGGTATCAAATCTGTCTGTTCCATTCCCAAGACTCCTCAGAACATCTCTCAGAACCAGAGGTGGACCCGCACCTGATCGCCAGGGCTAGTGCGAACACCCGGGGTCTCTGGTGTGGGACTGGCAGCACAGGACAGCCAAGGCAAGGTGGAGGCTGCGCCTACCTTGGTGCTCCGTGAAAAACCTCCAGTTAGTAACCCCCACCCAGCCTCAGGGTGTCCATGGTCTGAGTGTGTGCGCCAACCAGCATACACCCGCCTCCAGATTCGGGCACCACCCCTGCACCCCTTGTGGTCCAGCATGCCAGACCCTTCACCTTTCTCCTGGAATGCTCCTGCCTGGCGCCACAGCCAGGAAAAAGTAAGAGGCTGTGGTCCTGCCTTAATGCTCAGCGCAAACTGCCAATCGGAGCTGCTACATGCTCAGAGGTCTCAGCCCAGAGGTGCCTGCTCCTTCTCTGCACTCCTTGCAGATCTGCCAGCCTGTTCCATGTGTCTTCGCCCCTCCCCCGCCTCCCCAACCTTCCTCCTCTATACAGGCAGAGGTTCCCATCTGATCACACTGCTTCAGGTCTGCTAGGCAGAGGACCCAAGTCTGGTAGCACTTTCTGCAGCTGTGGGATAGGAATCCAAGCTATTGGGGCTTGCTCACTGCATTCTCCCTTCTCACGCTGTCCCACCAACTCTTGTGGACCATAGAAAACGATGGCAAACTTCCAAATTCCTTCTATGAAGCTAGTATAACTCTAATACCTAAACCGGGCAAGGATCCCACAAGAATTGAGAACTACAGACCAATTTCCCTAATGAATATCAATGCAAAAATCTTTAATAAAATACTAGCCAAGAGAATACAAAAATATATCAAACAAATAATTCACCATGACCAAGTGGGATTCATACCAGGGATGCAGGGATGGTTCAATATAGGAAATACCATTAGTGTGATTCGTCACATTGACATGAAGGAATGTAAGAACCACATGACAATATCAATAGAAGCAGAAAAATCATTGGACAACATCCAACACCAATTCATGTTTAAGACCTCAAGAAGATAGGAATGGAAAGAAAATTCCTCAATATAATACAAGTTACGTATGAAAACCAACAGTCAATGTGGTAATCAATGGAGAAAAGACGAGACCAATTCTTCTGAAAAAGGGGAGTATAAAAGGATGTCCCTTGTCCCCACTCCTATTTAACATCGTGCTGGAGGTCCTAGCTAACAATATAAGACAAAGAAAGGACATAAAAGGTATTCGTCTGGGGAAGGAAGAAATGAAACTATTGCGATTCGCAGATGATATGATTTTATATATGGAAAATCCTAAAAGTTCCACAAGAAGAGTACTGGAAGCAATAGAGGAATATGGCAGAGTAGCAGGTTACAAGATCAACAAACAGAAGTCTATCACATTACTGTACACATTGGACAAGGCCACAGAAGAGGGGATCAAAAAGGGGGTACCCTTCACAATAGCCAAATACAAATAGAAATATCTAGGAATATAATTGACTCAAAAAAAACAAAAGATCTGTATGAGGAAAACTACAAAACACTATTGAAAGAAATCAAGGATGACCTCAACAAATGGAAGGAGATCCCATGCTTGTGGATTGGCAGACTCAATATTGTAAACATGTCAATTACACCCAAGGCCCTACATAAATTCATGCTATCCCCTTCCAAATCTAGCAACTTTCTTCAAAGAAGTGGAAAAACAGATTACCAATTTGATATGGAGAGGAAAGAAACCGAGAATTAGCAGAGAACTCCTAAAGAAAAAGGACAAAGTCAGAGGGCTTGCTTTACTTGCTTTTGCACCTACTGTACAGCCACAGTGGTCAAAACAGTGTGGTACTGGTATAATGACAGATATTCAGACCCATGGAAAAGCATTTCAAACCCAGAAATAAAATCATCAACATACAGACAACTGATCTTTGATAAGGGGCACAAAACTGTCAAATGGGAAGTGGATGCACTCTTCACTTCATGGTGCTGGAAAAAATGGATACGTAGTTGCAGAAAATTGAAGCAATATCTTTACCTCACTGCATTCACAAAAATAAGCTCAAGGTGGATCACAGACCTTGAGGTGAAGCCCCAGACTATTAGGTCCATCAATGAGGGAATTGGGACAAACCTGAAAACCTTGGCACAGGGATTACATAGGCTGTCAGAAATTGGGAAGGACACCAACACAGAGGAGGCACAAATTGACCAATGGGACATACTAAAAATAAAACATTTATGTACATCAAAAGAATTCACCAAGAGAGTAATAAGAGAGACTACAGAATGGGAAAACATCTTTAGCAATGACGCATCAGACAAAGGCCTTATTACTAAAACCTACAAAACACTGTTAAACTACAACAAGAAAAAAAAAAAGCAATTGTCCACTCAGGAGGTGGACAAAGGACCTGAGCAGGAGGTTCTCAAGGGCAGAAATCCAAATGGCCAATAAATATATGAGAAAATTCTTCAGCTCTCTAGCTATGAGAGAAGTGCATATTAAAACAACTATGAGATACCATGTAACACCCTCAAAGATAGCCCAATTCAAGAAATCAGAAAGTAACAAGTGTTGGAGGGGATGCGGAGAGATAGGAACTCTTGTGCACTGCTGGTGGACCTGTAGGTATGTACAGCCATTATGGAAATCGATTTGGCAAAATCTAAAACAATTGGAAATTGAGCTACCTTATCATCCAGCAATACCTCTATGAGCATATACCCAGAAAAGACAAAAGACAAACCATGGCCAGACATCTGTGCCTCAATGTTCGTCGTGGCACAATTCACAATTCCAAGGAGTTGGAAACAGCCCAAATTTCCATCAACAGACAAAGGGATTAAAAAACTCTGGTACATACATACAATGGAGTATTACGCATCCCTAAAAAGCAGTGACGAATGCATGAAGTACATCGCCACATGGGAAGCACTGGAGGAAATCACGCTAAGTAAAGTAAGCCAAGCACAAATGGACAAGTAATACATGAGTCTGCTGAGGTAAGTTTAAAAAAATCAAAAGGAGCATAGGGAAGAAGATGCTGTATAAATATGTCCCGGGGGTGAGGCCCAGGTAATATGGTAGAGGCCAGACTAAACTCAGCCCCTTATAAGGTATGAGGGAAAAAGGTATGAGTAGCTGGGGGAACAGGGCACTAACCCACACAGCGGGAGGGTGTTCATTGTGTTTCCACAGGGAAAGAGGGATCATGCTTCAAACCAGAGCTCCAAGACAAGAACGCAACACACTGACATGAAGCAGGGAACACTTAGAGAGGCCTGGGTGGCTGGCCCCATTACCAACTAAGTGGACAGCACCATCCTCCCCACAAGAAGAATTCCCTTCAGAAGACAGCACTGAATCTATAGCTCAAGAAGAATGGAAGAGGGACTGGTAGGTCAGAGCACACAGTAACCAACAAGAGGGGATAGGGGGGGAAAAAGTGAGGCACATCCTGGCTCACCAAGCCCAGAGGACAATGTTCCTGCTCAGAACAGCAATGCACAGAGATGACCACAGGACCGCCCCACCACGGGACACAGCATTCCTCATTGACCCATAGCACCATTGGGGGTAACACTAGAGACACACAGCGGGAATTGTGGCCTCCATAAGCTCACCACACTGAACCCACCCTCTGGGGGCATGGAGCAGAGCAGTAGCAAGAGCAGAGCAATGAAGTTCCCAGAAGCGAGAACAACTGGATGACAGTTCTGGGCGGGATATGGGGGTAGGGAAGGCAGGGGGGAAAGGAAGAGGATGTCAACAAGCCCAGGGACAAGGGAACAACAAGTGATCCAAGATCAGTGTCGATGAGGGTGTGGGGGGTCTGGCTGGGCTGGATCAAAGGCAATGTAACTGAGAGGAATTCCTAAAACTCAGATGAAGGCAGAGTATGATAGTGGGACAAGAGGAAAGTATGAAGAAATAAAGGAAAGAACTAGGAGGCAAAGGGTAGTCATAGAGATTTAAATACAGGCATAAAAAGATGTAAATATATTTATATACGACGAGGAGGAAATAGATCTACGTACATATATTTATGCATTGAGTATTAAGAAAACAAATGGACAGTGGTCCCTGCACAAGTACTCCCTCAACACAAGAACACTTTGTTCTAACAATTCGGCAATCTGAGATGCTCACCTGCCTGGCAAGATCGCTGAAGACAATGGGTGCACAAGCAAATGTGGTGAAGAAACCTGATGGTGTCCAGCTACCAAAAGATATAGCACCTATAATTGTAAAGACCTGAAGAAAAACAGGCAGCCATCTAGCTGAGAGACAACAAATCTCACATGGAATTAGCACACTAACCTCTCCCGACTTGATCACTGAGGACAAAATGTGTGCATAAGCAAAAGTGGTGAAGAAAACTGATGGTGAAGTCTATCAAATTACATAACATCTGTGGAATTAAAGACTTAAAGACAATCAGGTGGCCATCAAGCTAAGAAACAACAGAGCCCACACGGAAGAAGATCACCAGCCAAGCCCGACACGAAGACAAAGCAGGCGCATAGGCTGATGGGGCCCAGCTGTAAAAATATATAGAAGCTGGGGTCCCATAGACTGGAAGATAAACAAGGGACCATCTAACTGAGAAACAACAAAGCCCACATGGAAGATGCACAGCAACCTGTGAGATGACAAGGTGTTGACGGGATCAGGTATCAGGTATCAAAGACCGAAAAATATATATATATATATTAGGATTGTGAACGAGGGGAAGTGCAGAGTGGGGACCCAGGGCCCATCTGGGGGAAATTGGACATCCCCTTGCAGAAGGGCTGCGGAAAGGAGACGAGCCAGTCAGAGTGCAGTGTAGCAACGATGAAATATACAATTTTCCTCTAGTTCTTAAATGCTTCCTCCCCTCCACTATCATGATCCCAATTCTACCTTACATATCTGGCTGCACCAGAGGATGTACACTGGCACAGATAGGAATTGGGAATACAGGGAATCCACGACAGATGAACCCCTCAGGACCAGTGCTGAGAGTGGCAGTATTGGGAGGGTGGATGGAAGGCGAGGAAGAAAGGGGGAACAGATGACAAGGTCTACATATAACCTCCTCCCTGGGGGACGGACAGTAGAGAAGTGGGTGAGGGAGACATTCGATTGTGTAAGATATGATAAAATAATAATAATTTATAAATTATCAAGGGTTCATGGGGAGCAGGAGTGAAGAGGGATGGGAAAATGAGGAGCTGATACCAAGGGCTCAAGTAGAAATCAGGTGTTTTGAGAATGATGATGACAACATATGTATGAATGTGCGGGGCACAAATGATGTATGTATGGATTGTAAAAAGAATTGTATGAGCCCCTAATAAAATGATTTTTTTGAAAAGAAAAGAAAACGTCCCAACCCAGTGCTGCCCAAGCCCACAAATCATATAATCATTTTATTAGGGGCTTATACAACTCTTATCACAATCCATACATATATCAATTGTGTAAAGCACATTTGTATATTTGTTGCCCTCTTCATTCTCAAAACGTTTGCTCTCCACTTAATCCCCTGGCATCAGGTCCTCATTTTTTCCTCTCCCTTCCCCCACCCCCTCCCTCATGAACCCTTGATTATTTATAAATTATTATTTTGTTGTATTTTGCTCCGTCCCATGTTTCCCATGCATCCCAAGGTAGTATAAGCATCTCAGTGCTGGTCTGGGTTTCCATATGGTTCCTCTAGCTCCAGGGCTCTCGCTCCATCACAGTAGCTGCATGTGGCTTATCATCAGGAGTCCAAAGCAGTGAGAGTGTCCCGCCTCCACTGAGCTATTTATCTTTGTCATACCTCCAAATGCGGTCATCAATCTGCAGCCTGATTGAAAAGCTAAAGTCTACCACTTCATTCTTAATAGTGTCAAGTTGACATCAGATTATGTAACGGCCACATGGAGGAACTCTTTCGCGTAACACTTTGCCTGTTCTTGTCAATGTCTGGTCACGTTCACAGGGAATCTATTCATTGTCCTCTTCTTTATTACTGATGCCCACCTTCACATTTGCATGTCCTTCATCTTCTCCAATCTCTCTTTTGCAGAATGCTGCCCCTCGCTACTCTCCGAAGTTTCTGCAAAGTATTCATAGTAAAGTAATTATCCATGCAGACTATGCTGTCCAGACATGTATTTCTTCATGGTTTTTGAGGATTTGAACTACTTTCCTCTAACTGCTGTGGTCTCTTATTGATTTGTGGTCACCTGTGATCCTCTGCATTACCAGTGTTAATTATCTTCAGCAAAATTTTACTTGTTTGTGATATGAATGACAGTATTTGATCACTTCCAGATTCTGTTGGGCTCACTTTCCTTTTGACTTAGTACCAGTATCTGTAAGCCCATTGGTCTGGTACCTGTCTTCCAATCTTTTTAGATGAGTGGGAGTCTGCAGGGCTGCATTTATTTGTTGAAACATTTTCATTAATATTTCATCAATTATTGGAGTCTTATTTTTCACCAATGCCTTTCTTTAGAGCAGATTCAACTTCTTCCTTCAATCCCAGATGTTATTGATCATGTGTTATACCTTAAATGGTGGAACATTGACTAATTCATTTGGTAATGTGACCCATTTGCTTTTTATGTCTTCTTTTGTTGATTCTTGTATTGTTCAATATTTTATTGTTAGAATCTTTCAGTACTTCCACTTAAGTCTTGTGTTTTTTTAGTTAGAAATAAAGATCATTTCATTCTTCTTCCTCGTCTGTCTTACTATGAAAACCCTCTGAATCTTATCTATTCACTATGGATGACATTGCTATTATTTGAAATTCCAGCTGGCAAACTGCTCAGCATTATAAAAACACGTGGGCAAATCACTCCACAACCTACTTACCCTGTGAAATATAGTGATTTGCACAGCTTTCCAAAACTCACTTTAGGAGATGAGTTGTCAGTTGTCATGTGTTGTTATAATACATACATACATATATATATATAACATATTACAGCATAATAGATTTATTGTATATTATAATATACATCTGTGTGGTCATAGATGTATTTGGGATTAAGTATCAGGCATCAAAGACCCAGAACAGAAATTTATGTACACATGCATATACATATGTTATAGATATATTTATAAAATCATATAGTGCCCATAATTAACCCATATTTTCCTTGTTTACAATCTCTCTCGCTCTCTTTTTAAAAAATCATTTTAAGGGGGCTCATACAATGCTTATCACAATCCCTGCATACATCCATTGTGTCAAGAACACTTGCACATTTGTGGCCATCATCATTCTCAAAACCTCTGTTTTCCACTTGAACCCCTAGCATCATCTCCTCATTTTTCCTCTCCCTTCCTGTTCCCCACTCTCTCATGAATCCTTGACAATTCACAAGTTGTTATTATTTTGTCATATCTTCCAAGGTCTCCCTCCACCCACTTTTCTGTTGACTGATTTCCAGAGAGGAGGTCACATGTACATCCTTGTAATCGATTCCACTTTCTACATCACCTTCCCCTCTACCAGCTAGGTATCACCACTGAACCTGAAAGTTTCATCTATCCTGTATTCCCTGTTTGCAGATCCCATCTGTACCAGTGTACATCTTCCTGTCCAGCTGAACTTGTAAGGTAGAATTGGCATCATGGTAGTTGGGGGGAGGAAGCATTTAAGAACTAGAAGAAAGTTGTATGCTTCATCATTTCTACACTGTCCCCTGACAGGCTTGTATCCTCCCTGAGACCCTTCTGTAAGGAGATGTCCAGTTGCCCACAAATAGCCTTTGTGTCCCCACTTTGAACTCTGCCTCATTCACTATGATGTGATTTTTGTTGCTTGATGCTTGATACCTGCTCCCTTTGACACCTTGTGATCACACAGGCTGGTGTGCTTCTTCCATATGGCCTTGGTTGCTTCTCTACTAGATGGCCGCTTGTTTACCCTCAAGTCTTAAGACGTCAGATGCTATATCTCTTGATAACCAGGCAACATCAGCTAACTTCAACAAACTTGCTAATGCAATCATTTCTCCTCAGCGATATTATCTGGAAGGTGAACACACAATGATATGATTTTTCCTTCTCTGATGCCTGAAACCTGACACTTTCAAAACCCATGATTACACAGGGTGGTGTGCTTCCTCTGTGAGGGCTTCGTTGCTTCTTAGCAAGATTGCCACTTATTTATCTTCAAGTCTTTAAAACCCCAGATGCTATATCTTTTGATAGCTGGGTGCCATCAGCTTTCTTCACCGCATTTGCTTATGAACCCATTTGTCTTCGCGATCCTATTGGGAAGGTGAGCATCACAAAATGCCAGTTTAACAGAACAAAGTTTTCTTGCATTGAGGGAGTACTTGAGTGCAGGCCCAATGTCTATCTGGTACATTAGTACTGAACCTATGAATATATACACATAGATTTGTTTCCTCATCCTCATAAATAAATATATTTACATATGTACATGCCTGTATTTAGACCTCTACAAATGCCCTTTACCCACTAGTTCTTTCCTCTATTTCCCCTCCACCACTGTCCCAAAGATACTGCTGAACATTCAGATGCAGAACAGATTCATTACATATGAGCATTGCATCACCCAGATGTATTTTTTTCCTGGATCTTGTAGAAGTAGATCATTTTGTTTTGACAGTGACGACGGCCTATGACCGGTTTGTGACCATCTGTCACCCACTGCACTACACGGTCATCATGAACCCAGGCTTCTGGCCTCCTGGTTATTGAGTGTACTGGATGCTCTGTTACATGGGTTAATGATTTTGCCACTGTCATTTTGTACAGAGTAGGAAATCTCCCAATTTTTCTGTGAACTTAACCTGGTAGTCCAACTTGCTTGCTCTGACACCTTCCTCAATGTCTTAGTGATGTATTTAGTAAGTGGACTTCTGGGTGGTATTCCACTCACTGGGATCCTTTTCTCTTACACGAAGATTGTGTCCTCCATTTTGAAAATTGCATCAGCTGCGGGGAAATACAAAGCCTTTTCCACTTGTGGGTCCCATCTCTCCGTGGTTTCCTTGTTTTATGGTACCACTCTGGGGGTTTATCTCAGTTCTGCTGCTACTCAAAATTCCAGGTCTAGTGAAAACGCCTCAGTGATGTACACTGAAGCCACACCCATGCTGAACCCCTTTATCTACACTCTTAGAAACAAGGACATAAAGCAGGCCCTAGGGAAACTTTGCAGTTGACAATTATTCTCTAAAAAGCAGAACAATGTCCAGGTAAGAGAGCTTCTAATGAGAAAGAATGCTGAAAATCGTGAGGATCTAAATCCTACTTTCCTCAGCTCACTCATCTGCTTTCAATCCCAATTTTATCTGCTTTCTTTTTATGAATAATATACCTATGTTTCCTGTATATTTCTTTCAAAGGTATTTTATTTGAATCAACAGCCTCTCCTCAAAAGGCAATTCTTTTACGGCGACAGCAGATTGAAACATGAAACATCCTCCACCGCTAGTCACAGAATATACCTGTGACTTTTTTTCTGATCTGTGAGCCTTGGATTTGCTCTCCGCTCCAGTGAGAAGCCTGACCTAATGTCATTGAATTCAACCACATTTGAAGCCACGTTGTTACTGTTGAACCCACCAAACCTCACCAGCCAGGAGAAGTCTATTTATTAACTTTGGGCCCTCTGTGTTCGGAACCAGACTAGACTTATTCATGTCTATAGCTGTGTGAGATTTTTCTTGATATAAATGTTTCTGCTTATTATATGTATGGGTATCGTGATGTTTGCTTTCTAGAGAATGAAGTCTAACACCTTTGGTCTGAATGTGGTTGTAGAGAAACAAAATCATATGGATGAATTTTCCAAATTTGTTGTAAAGTCTGACAAATTCTCCAAGTGTTACTAACTCTGCCTTCTTTAATCTGTCACTGTTATTAGTAAGGAGGGTGCTGTTAAGTCAAGTGAAGTGAGAATGTTATTATGTAAGGTATTACCACCAAGAGATTAACTTCTGGTGAGGAATGAAGTGCTGGCTAATCATGTGTTTGATCATTTTCAGCAATTTTGTCAGGATGAGCAGTATAGGGAAGCTGGCTGATTGGTTGCTACTACTTATAATAGACAAAGTGGTAATTTAAAATGTTTGGGCTCAGGAATTAGGAATCATTTTTCAAAAGTCACATGAAAGACCTGTTCATAATAAAATTTAAAAAAATCTCATTTCAAGATGTTGTACAACATAAAACAAAAAATCAGCAGTCCGGAAAAGTTATTTTTCTGAAAGAAAGAGATTTTATGGATTAGAAATCAAACTGTCCAATCAAAAGTTATGAGAAGAACATATGAGTTATTATACATAGCCTTTATGATGAACAATAATGGTTTCTAAATCTAAAATATTTGTCTATCAGAAGTCAGAAAGGTGTAATTGGTCATTTACATTGATTTAGAAAAAATTTCTATAAAGTATCACATACCTCTAAATTAAAGAAAAGTTGGTAAATTTTAAAGCTTTAGTAAGAATAAAAACATATTCCCAATCTATTTGAATGAAAATATTTTTTAATTCCAATACCAGGCTTTCCTTCTGAAGATTGTTGTTGCTTTACCCCCCCATATGTTCACACCTGTATTTAATCCTAACTGTTCTCAGAAAGAAGCATTTCCTGAATTAGACATGAAACATGGCTTTCCCCCTCTCATTTGTTTGATTAAAAAAAACCCAAAAAACAAGTTTCCAAGTGCTATTATGATAGAAAAGGGAGTTTTCTATTGGGTTTGAAATTTAAAAGAAGAACTGCTTTAGAAAAATCCAAGTTGAATTATAATCCCCACACCGACTATAAAAGGGACATGCACACATTTCCAAAACCAATGACCAACCCATATGTGATGGTAGGACATTTTATTTCTGAAAACCAAGAATTAGAGTTCAATGTCCATGAGAAGGCTCTGTTTCCCAGTGATGACGCTTCATGCCCTGTCATGGGTTTTGCAGATTGTGTTCATGACAAGTCTCTGAGAAGTTCAGGTGGTTTCAAGTTAGAGGAAGTAGTCGTCACCTGTGTCCTCTTCTAGTTTCTGCTCACATTTCACCACAGAAATGACGCTTACTTCTATGCTACATCAAATAGTGTATTAAATCTTATATCACACACCTTCTAAATGACTAGAAATATATTTACAAACATTGTGTGATATTAAGAAGCCCTGGTGGTGCAGGGTGTTAAGTGTTAGGAAATTAGTCCCAAGTTAAGCAGTTCAAACCTTCCAGGAGAAAGATGAGGCAGTCTGCTCAGATAAACATTTGCCATCCCATCAGCCCTCAGAATTCAACCTGTGATAGTGGATTTAGCTATCCCTTTATAGCAATTTAATCAACCACATAGAAATAAGAATGAACCCCCCCCACTGTTGTCAGAATTCATCCTCATGGGTCTCCCAGAGTGTGTTAGTCTGGGTTAACTAGAAAAAGAAATTCATGAGAGACTCTTCTGTGTGTAAAAGAGAATTTTATATCAAAGGGTAATTGTACATTAAGAAAACATCCCAGCCCAGTCGCGATCAATTCCGTAAGTCCAATATGTTGGCCCCCGTTCATAAATTCCTCTTCAGGCAACTGTGTAATGATGCTCAATGCGGGAAGATCCCAAGTCCATGGATGGAAAGTCTTGTGGATCCAGTGGTGGTGGAAACATCTGCGTTGGTGTGGGGGTCCACATGACTCTTCCAGCTCCAGGGCTCTGGTGCCACCAGAGTGGCTCCATGTGGTTTGTCATAAGGAATTCAAAGTAGAGGGAGAGAGTGTCCCACCTCCAGTGAGTTATTTATCTTCATCATACCAATAAATGAGGTCACCAAGCTGTACCTGATTAATGTACTAAACTCCACCCCTAACTCTAACTACCACAGACCACCCGTTGTTACCTTGACCCTTTTACACAACTCTTCAGAAATATATAACTTTTAAACAATAATAAAATAATATCAGTACCTAACAGGATGAAATGAAAATGCATACAATTAAAACAATTGTCACCCCCATTTAATCATAACATTCTACAAGTGAACAAAACAAAAATATTCTACACTATGTGATCACCTACATCATAGTCCTATGAACATACTCCCTCACCTATGAAAGCGGTAAACCAACCACTTCATTTCTTTATCCCTCCGTTATGGGTATCCAATTCCTGTATTCACATTTCTGTACTCAATGCAATGCTCTGATGAGACATTCCTAATCTTTGATGTGAAGATTCTGCATTCATGCTGAAACTTTGTGATTCAGCATCCATAAGCAGTTAAATCTGAACAAGCCATCCATAAAGTCAGGTACAATATGCACCAATTCACAGGCTCAAACGTCTTCTCTTCATCTTGTTGTGTCTGGTCAACTGAATGTGTGCTGCCTCATTTAGCCTCAGCAGGGTGCCCCATTGGCTGCCTGGCCTTTAGACCACAGGCCCCATCTCAAATTTTCAACTACCCTATCCCTCTTGTGCTAGGACATGAACTTTAGACCAGTCAACTGGCTCTCATTTTCTCCTCTGGTCCCTATGAACCAGCTCCCTTGGTGGCAGTGGAAAGACTCAACCCCTCTCTTGATTGCTGCATTTCTCTCACTTGCACTCAACAAGTGGATCCAGCAGCTCACCTAACAAGCATTTCATCCTTTAACCCACAGGCTCCCTTTAACAGTTCAGTCCTGTAGTAGAGAGTTCCTTCCATGTTCCACATTATTCCAGCCTTAAGCACAAACCACTACTTTGAAATACAAAAAGGCAGAGTTTCCTCCCCGCCCCTCCAAATTTGTCAACAGTCACCTGGGTAAAATTCTTCACCCTTGAATGTCCTGAACACTAATTTGTCAACAGCCCCCGGGGCAAAACTCTTCATCCTTGAAGGGCCTAAACACTCAAGACACTTCATGGGACTTATTCTTTTAGAACCTTCTTTGCTGTGTTGTCTTGAATCCATTTGAATTTCAATTTAATGGCTGAAGGCAAGTATCCCTCCAAGTCCTCTATTCTTACTTCCCCCAAATAATTTCTATCAATAATTATATCAATAGGTGTCAGGGGAAGCCAGCCCCTAGCACATCATTATGGGTCCGGTAGGCGCAATTGTACAGCGATAATAAGTAAAGATCATAGTAAAATTATAGAGAGCATGAGAGATAGAACTATTGAAATAAATGAGAGTCAGACACGTTTCATGGTAGCATGCTCACCTCTTCCCTGCATGATGGTCCATGTGGAGGGAGAGAGAGAGTTTAATGGCAGCCCCGGCCCCTTTTATATTCTCTGGGGAATTGCAAGCCCCCTAATTACAGGTGAGGACATACGTCACAGGAAGGGGCTGTACTACAGGTAATACAGTAATCAGAAAGGGTGGTCTAGGGACATACACGCAATAGGAAGGGGAGGGATTGGGGGTATGCATGTGACAAGATGGGCGGACCCTAGATTCAAGATGGCGACCTAACCTTGATCATCCTTGGACAGGTTTGGCCTCTCGGGGGTCTCCTACAGGGAAACAGACAACTTCTTTCCTTATCAGAAGGGAGTGGGCCCTATTTGTTGTGGGATAAACAGTGGTGACTACTTGCTCTAGATGGCTGATAGCTCTCAGGGAGAATAACCCCTGACCTACTTCTGATGACTTCCAAGTATAGTCATTCCCAAGCAGCTGTCTGGCATATATTTGGGGGAGACAGCTTGGGAGAAATCCTTCTGTATCCCACTAATAGGCAGAAGAAAATAGTATAAACCTAGTTGTATTAGTCTGGGTACTTTAGAGAAACAAATCCACAGAAACTTATGTATAATTGAGAGTTTTATATAAAGTTTAAGTGCACATCAAGAAAACGTCCCAACCCAGTGCTGCCCAAGCCCACAAGTCCAACATTAATACGTTAACCCATATGTCCAACACCAATCCACAAAGACCTCCATCTCACAAAACAGGCAAAATGATGCCTATTACTAGAACAAAGCTGAGTCAGTGAATGTACAAGCATCTCAGCACTGGCACCGGTGTCCACAAGGGTGCTCTAGCACCCAGGGCTGCATCTGGGTAGGTCCATGAAACTTCACCACAGGAATGTCTTACATAAAGTGAGCCGTGCAAGCTAAAGCAGGGAACTGGCTAAGGCAGCTGCACCCTGATCTGACCATCAGAAACCTAGAGGCTCGAGAACTAGAAAGTGAAGGCTCACTGAGCCATTTATCTCTTCTCCCTTCAATGAACTCCACATGTGTTTGTCAGCCAGGTTGGGATAATAAACTAACTACCTCACTAGTAGAGCCACATCCTAAAAGCTATCTTAAAACAATCAAACGCTATCTTTATCTCAACTTATCCCATATGGCCTTACACCTCTGTTTGCATTGCCTCAAGCCAGGGGAAGACGTTCTGCAAGCTATTTTGACCTCAGCCAACCATTTTCACTAAGCAAGTGGATCTCAGAGAAATTCAAGAAGCTGTTTTACCACTTCAGCTCAAAACTTACATTCATCACAATCATTCTCACTATTTTGGACAAGATTAACCAGAGGTAATTTCTAGAAATTAAAACCTTAAATCCCCATATGCTTTCCAGAAAACTACCAGGAAACACCATGGCCATATCTGACCTCTGGCTAGCTAAAGAAAAACTACCATTAGGCAGAGGTCAAAGAAGTATACACTCTTCATCTTTATGATTTGTTTCCCTAGTCAACTTGGACTAACACATTATAGTACCTTGGAAGTTGGGTACTATAACGTGTTAGTCCAAGTCTACTAGGGAAACAAATTCATACACACTCATATATGTTTAACAGGGAACTTTATGTCAGAGAGCAATTGTACACTAAGAAAACATCCCAACTCAGTCCCGAACAAGTTCAGGAGTGTGATATTACCCCACATGTTGATCCTAGTCCATAAATTCCTCTTTAGACTAATGCAGTCATGCAATGATGCTCAATGTAGGAAAATAACAGGCCCATGGATGGAAAGTCGTGTGCATCCGATGGCAGTGGAAGCATCTCAGTGCTGGTGTGGGTCTCCATATGGCTCCACCAGCTCCAGGGCTCTGGCTCCATCAGAGTAGCTCCATGTGGCGTAACATCAGGAGTATACAGCAGAGAGGTTGTTCCACCTCCAGTGAGCTATTTATCTTCCTCATGCCTCCAAATGCGGTCATCAAGCTGCGACCTCATTGACAGACTAAACTCTACCTCTTTATTCTTAATAGTCTCTAGTTGACACCAGATTATGTTACTACTGCACAGAGAAACCCATTGGAGGAACACTTTGGCTGTACTTTTCTATGTCTGGTCACCTTCCAAGGGAATCTTTCACCATCCTGCTCTTTATTACTGACTCCCACCTTCACATTTTCATGTCTTCTATCTTCTCCAATCTCTCTTTTGCAGAATGCTGCACCTCACTATTCTCTAAAGTTTCTGCTGAACATTCGTAGTAAAATAATTGTCTGTGCAGACTCTGTTGCTCAGATATGTATTTGTTCATGCTCCTCTCATTGTTGTGGCCCCTTATTGGCTTTGGTCACCTGTCATCCTCTGCATTACCAGTTTTGATTATCTTCAGGAAAATTTGACTGGTTTGTGATATGAATGACAATATTTTACGACTCCCAGATTGTTTTGGGTTCACTTTCCTTTTGACTTGACCTAGTTCTATCTTCTATTTCGTTTTACTTTCCTCATGTCCCACTATCATGTTCGGTTTTGGTAATTCCTCTTGGCTACATTGCCCTTGATCGAGTCCCACAAGCATCCTACATCCTCCTCAGCATCAATTTTTGAGACCTCATTCTTCCCTTGTCCCTGGGTTTGTTGGCATTGCCCTGCTTCCCCCCATTTCTTCCTCCCCCATGTCCTCAAGGAACTGTTGGTTCCATTGTTCTCTGCTCCGGATTGTGCATCCCGCCTAATTTGTACAGATAGAAATACACACAAAAACAAAGTGGAGTATAACACAACCAAAAAAAGAAGACAGAAAATACATCCACAACTGCTAATACAATAAAACCAAATAAGAAAAAACAAAAAGAATATCAACAGCTCAAACGGAAAAGCACTGATACTGTTTCAGGTCTGGATGCTGACCTTATGAGTGTTTCCAGTTGAGTTCTGGGGTGCCAGGCCCTGACCCAAACTACACATGTGGTATTCATCGGGCACTTAGTTGCTTTGCTCCCCTTGCTGCTCTGCTGTGCACACTAAGTGCTCACCCCGGTGTGGTGGGGTGGGATCGGGCATGCCTCCCACAGCATGAAATGGTCTGATCGAAGATCCAATTCCTGTCTGGGTAGAAATCTAAAGTTGTGCCATCTTTTCTCTTCATTTTTTTGTGACCTGCAGATGTTTAGAGACTCTTTTGAGACGATTCGATAATCCCCTCTGCCAATACCTGACTGACAAGGATGACTTTCTTTTTATTCAAGTGTTATTGTCAATTACTCACAATGAAAGATATGGTAAAAATACAGGGATGAGTCTGTGTGGAGTTGTATGTGGTCAGAAATATATGGTAAATCTCTGAGGCCTCAGTGGTGAATTATGTCCAGCTGTGTTCTTTAGCCCTCCAGAGAAGGAAATGTACCCATAGCACAGTCATTGTGGGTTACCCTGTGTGCTAGACACACCAACATAGAAAGGACAACCTCTTGGGAAGAAGGAGTTCGATGGGATAACAGTTGAACCTGGAGCTGCAAGTTGTCTCCCCAGGGTCAATGTGGCACAAGTTTACCTTTTGTTTTTCTCTTAGATCCAGAGACGTCAATTTCTGAAGTTGCGTAAGACAAAAGAATACTTCCTTAATGAGGCTCATGGGAATTTCTCCGCTAAAGCCTCAGGATTGTAAATACTTCACCTCTCCGGACTCATGCAATTGACAGTTTCAGGTGGTGAGGAAACTCAGTTTCATCTTCCAGAGCCCTCACGAGTACTTACATCCTCATGTCCTTTCTGCAGACACGACCTCTCACTTTAGCAGCAGCACGAGGAAGACACAGCGCTGTTGGACAGAGACTCTTCCACGAAAACACCTGGATGACCTGCAGCAGCCTCACAGGTGCTAGGTCGGGGTGTGAGTGAGGGACCTCACTATGCTAGCCATGGGGATATCAACTGGACTAATATATACATAGCCATTTTAATTATATAATGTCATGCTAAGTTAAGAGTCCCAGGTTCTTTAGGACGATTCTCGAAAACACTTTTACGTTTTCTTTCTCTGTTCTTTCTTCTAGGTGTTGGTTTATTCATCCAATTTCTTTCTTTTTTCAAAGTTTTAAAAGCAGTTTTATTAGCGCTTCATCCACATAGTATACAATGCAGTAATTCAATCAAAGCAAGAAGAGCTGTCAAAGTGTCACCATATTCAATTCTAGAATGCTTTCTTCTTCCCTGTAGTCATTGTTATAAGTATAGTTTTCTTTCTAATTGTGGCAAAAACAAGCACCACAGAACATTCTCCGAGTCCAAAACTTCTACTTGTACAATTCAGTGTCGTTGATTATAGTCTTCATTGTACAGCCAAGTTCTTTCTCTCAACTTATCCTCATTTCACCACCTCTGTTCCCCCCACGTTGTGAGAAAGATCTATGCAAACTCACTCAACTATTTTGCTCATCCATCAACTCATGAAATATTTATTTAGCACTAAATTATACTTTGGAATCAAAGAAATGGGTAGACATTGCTCCTTCTCTCAGGAGTCATACAGTTTTCATAGGGTAACATACATGTAAAAATGATAAGTAAGTAAATAAATGTTCTATTCTGAGATGGTTCAACAATCCTGGAGAAGTGGGTCATATCACTGCCCTCTTCTGTGGGGTCTGGTAAAGACTTCACAGAGAAGCTCTTAATCATATTGATCCTCGGAGGAGGTGGCAACAGGGCAACCATATTGGGATTATTCTTAGAGCTGTCATTTATGCTTAGGAAACGACATGAAGTAGTTCATCTCTGATGACGACTGAAGGCAAGAAATGAGAAGTGGCTGATGAGTGTGGCCAAGTAGGCAGCAGTGAGAAAACAAAAACCCGTATTCTCACCACAGGGTTGGCATTCTGAAAGTTGTGGGGAGTCGGTACAGAAAGGGTGGCAAAGGGTGTGTGCAGCCAGGCTCGCCCTGTGAGGAAATCGTCCTGGTCAATGTAAGCAACCCGGTCCTGCTGCTGCCAAATCCATGCAGAGAGAAAAGGTGGAAATAGCACAGGAGAAGTGAGGGATGCATCATGTGTGACGGGCTGCAATATAATTCACCCTGGAACCCACTGAGTAATAGGAGGCACGCTCGACATTTTAAATTCATTATTTTATGTAATTCCTTATCCCCTCTCTGAAACTGTCATCACGAGTGTAATTTAAGGGATGATGAAGATGAGAGTTACCACAGTGACTTTGCTTGTCCAATGCGTGTCATGGCGTCTACATGAATCCTGTTTCAAGGGGTTTTCATTTAACTCCTGCCTCTTATTTTACTGAATTGTATAGTTTGAACACTTTAGTAATTACAGAAAACATGCAACTACAATAAAATAGTTTTCTTTAGCCTCATCTGTAGTTCCCTGTTATTAATATCTTCCATGCAAATTCCCAGGTTGTGTTTATCGGTCAAGATCTGCTTAGACTCCTCTGGCTGAGAAGCACTTCTTGATTTTGAGGATCATATTAGTGTTGAGGCAAACTGGTCAAACATTTTAGAGACTGTGTTTCAGTTGACTTTTGCATAATGCCTGTCACATGCTTCAGTTTATTTTGGATTTTCTTTTTATTTTTATGAACCAGGAGTTATGTGTCTTATTCACCTCTCCTTTTAACAATAGGTGTATTAACTTGGGTTTTGATTGTGATTGTGTTAAACATACAGATCAAATTGTGAAGGAATTATATCTTCACACTAGTTTTGGTCCTTCCTAATCAGGAACAAAGAATTTCTTTAATTCTTCTTTTAGGAGTATCTTTTAGCTTAGATTCTATCAACTTTGCAGGACTTTTGTTACACCAACTCCTATGTATTATTATTATTTTTGAAGTGATTTCTTTGATTGTTGATATGTAGACAGCAATTCACTCTTCTATATTTTTATGGTTGCTCTTTAGGATTTCTCTGTAGATAATGATGACTTCCGTGAACAAAGAGTGCTTTATTTCTACCTTCCCAGTCTGTATACCTTCTCATTTTAAATTTTTTTGCTCTTGTGCTAGTTAGGACACACAGAGATGTATAAAAGTGGTCATCCTTAACTATGTCTTGAGACAAAGTGGAAATTGTTTAATTTTTTAACATTCAGCATGATCTATATTTACAAGTTTTAATAAATGTTCTTTATGAATGTAAGGAATTTTGTGGAAAAAAGCAAAAATAATTATTTTATTTTTTACAAAATGCTTAATGTGCTTAAGTTAATAGGATATGATTATTTCTTATGTAGCTGATATAGTACATAATCTGAATTGGAATTTTGAATCAGTCTTTAATTCCTAAAACCACTCCTACTAGTTGCAGTATACAATTGTTTTCATAGGGTATTTCATTAGATTTGCTACTATTTTGCTGAGGATATTTGCATTTATATTCACGACTGATGTTGATCTGCAATCTTTAAAAAATTTTTAAATTTTTTATTTATTATTTATTTATTTATTTCAACAATTTATTAGGGGCTCATACAACTCTTATCACAGTTCATACATATACATCCATCAATTGTATAAAGCACATCTGTACAGTCTTTGCCCTAATCATTTTTTTCCTCTTTTCTTTTTTTACATTTTATTAGGGACTCATACAACTCTTATCACAATCCATACATCAATTGTATAAAGCACATCCATACATTCCCTGCCCCAATCATTCTCAACGCATTTGCTCTCCACTTAAGCCCTTTGCATCAGGTCCTCTTTTTTTTCCCCCTCGTTCCCCTTTCCCCCCTCCCTCATGTGCCCTTGGTAATTTATACATCGTTATTTTGTCATATCTTGCCCTATCCGGAGTCTCCCTTCACCCCCCTTCTCTGCTGTCCCTCTCCCAGGGAAGAGGTCACATGTGGATCCTTGTAATGAGTTCCCCCTTTCCAACCCACTCACCCTCCACTCTCCCAGCATCGCCCCTCATACCCTTGGTCCTGAAAGTATCATCCTCCCTGGATTCCCTGTACCTCCAGCCCTCATATATACCAGTGTACAGCCTCTGCCCTATCCAGCCCTGCAAGGTAGAATTAGGTTGATGGTAGTTGGGGGGAGGAAGCATCCAGGATCTGGGGGAAAGCTGTATTCTTCATCGGTACTACCTCGCACCCTAATTAACCCATCTCCTCTCCTAAACCCCTCTATGAGGGGATCTCCATTGGTGTTGATCTACAATCTTGCTACAATTTCTAAATTTGGTTTTGATATGAAACTAATGCTAACTTTAGAGAATAAGTTGGGAAATGTTCCCTATGCTTATTTTTTGGAAGAGATTCCACAGGATTTATTTCATTACTTTCTTTAAAGTTGATAGAATCCATGAGCCTTTCCCTAATACGCTAAAAAATTATTGTCCTTATACCAAAAATGTCTCCCAAATACATTGAATTTTTAGAAAAAATAGTTGAAATCTTCCATTGTATTCTCTTGTATTTTTTCTTATACATATTTCATCATTTACTGATATTTGAATAGTATCTTTATAATCTGAGTATAGGAATCCTTTTATGTCTTAAAGGTTGAAATATTTATCTAGTTGTTTTACTGTTCTGGGTGTTTTGGGATTTGGAAGTAGGGATTGTGAGGCTGCTATCTTCTTTACTGTGATTCTTTCATATCTTTTAATAATCTCCTGTCTCCTCTTTTTGTCTACACCATTTTCCCTCTCAGTAGACTAGCTTTCTTTCTCTCTCTATTACATGCTACAATATCAATACAAAGAACCTATGGACAGGGTTGACTGGTCCTTGATATTCCCACAACCATGACTGTCCCCTCAGAATCCCTGAATCATGGAATTCAGTTCTCAGAGGAGGGCAAAACGGATGAGCTCATTTGTGGAGTGTTTTCCTTGCTGGATGAGCTCAGCCTGAGGTGTATAATTTACCATTATGGTTGAAAGTGGAGGAGGTAGGAGAAGATATTACTGAAGAGACAACTGTTGATCAAATATCTTAAGCAAACATCTTAAGTTGTCTTCTATAATCAGAACATGTAAATGTTATGCCAAACAGGAGAGAGAGTCCATTTTATGTAAAGCTGAATTATGCATAATTTCCAGCTCCTGGCAGACGCTTGCCTGCAGAGCAGAACCGCTCTCTAAGGTTTCAGGGCGGGGGCATTTAGGAAGCTAGTGAGTAGGCTTTTCTCTGAGGCTCCTCTGATATGGCTGCAACTGTCAACCTTTCTGGTACCAATCAAGTGCTTCACCATTTGTCCCACCTGGGACTCTGGATAATATAATAGTGTAGTACCAAGTAATCTTAATGCAGTAACATCCACTGTATCATGATGTGGTACAATATCACATCTAGAAATACTCATGGAACTCTGAGTCCACATGCATCATGATCATCAGACCCTTGTTTTTGCTCTACCCCTAACTGTAACTCAATCCAGCTTCCTGTTCCACTCATTCATACCGTCCTCCTTGTTATTGCCACAACATGTGAGCAATATTCTTGTACCAAGGACTTTGCACTAGTCATATCTTTGTATAAGATGTTTTCACATTTTTTGTTTGACTAGCATCCAAAATACCTTCTGATTTTCTATTGAAATTCTCCTTATTAAAGATGACTGTACAACGAAACGGAGCCCTGGTGCAATAGTGGTCATGCGTTGCCCCATCACCTGCAGGGTTGGCAGCTGGAAACCGCCAGCAGCTCCGTGGGAGTGAGACAGGTCTTCCCATTCCCTTACACAGTTTCAGTTTCAGGAACCAGCAGGAGGGTCGCTATGAGTCAGCATTGATTCAGGGCTGTGGGTTTTTATCTATAACGAAGCCTTTCCATTCCTCGGTATAGCTTTTTGTTGTTCTTGTGACTCCTAGTTCCATGAATATGACAATAGGAAAGCCCGCCCAATCCTGCACATGGACACATTTGTTATGTTCGATGACATATTTTTGTAGCCACTATATCAACCCATCTCATTGAGGGTGTTCCACTTTTGTTGCTACTGCTCTACTTTACTGTATTTCATCAAGGCAATAATTAGAAATCATTTACTTATTATTAATAGTCTACTGGCCCCCTGGCAGCACAATGGTTACCCTTTGAACTGCTAAGTGCAAGGTCAGAAGGTCAAAATCACCAGCCTCTCTTCAGGAGAAAGGCTGGGCTTACAACTCATGTAGAGTTATAGTCTGGGAAACCCACAGGGGCAGTTCTACCTTGTCTCACAGGGTCGATATGAGTTGGCATCAAGTGGATATGAGAGTGAAAGTAAGGGATTCGCCCTCCACCTTCAATACATATAGTTCTAGATGAACATTTTAGGGAAGATTTATATAATTTTTAATTAATTAGATGAAGTTTTATAGAACAGATCATAGTTATGCATTCAGTAATTCATAAACATTCTCATTCAACTCATCTCTTATAATCCCACTTCTTCCCTATACTTCCTGTGTCCATTTCTTTTCTTATATTTCTGAACTTTATTCTTGAGGAATTGCTGCCCTGTTGATCTTAAATATTTAATTATTATAGCTGGATGTGCATTCAGTTCTAGACTGGAAGGATAATGGCTCTATAGGGTTAGGGTTTCCACCAGTCTCTCTTGTCTTGGCCAGTATGCCTAGTGTCCTGTATGATTTTGAGTTTTGTTCCACAAACTCTCCTTACTGCAACCCATTCTGTCTGAGATCTTCTAACCTGAGCTTGTTCAGAGCAGATGATATCTGTAGAGCAGCACCATCTAGTTGTTCAGATCCACAGTAGTGGAGACTGATGTTGGCAGGCTCCATCAGTCTCCTTGCCTCATTCTTTTCATGTGTCTTTCACTTTACATCTTTCTTCTGGACGAGGAGATGTCAGTAGGTAAAACTCAGCGGACTTCTTAATAGCCCTGAAATGCTATACTTACTACTCATCAAATAAGGGCAATGGTTAAAAAATTTCTTTGCAGTTTTCAGTGACTTCCAGAATATTTGGCGCTGATTCCAAGTTCTGAAGTAGAAAGCAAATGTTTTCAGCTTGATGAAGGCAACAAAAGTACAAAAGTGCTTGACACACAACGGATGTATGTATGGATTGTGATAAGAGTTGTATGAGCCCCGTATAAAATGATTTTTTAAAAAGATAATGATGATGGCAACCTATGTACAAATGTACTTGACACAATAGATGCATGTATGCACTGTGATAAGAGCTGTACAAGGCCTAAAAAAGGATGAAAAAAAAGAGAATACTGGGCAAGCAATAATTAGTGGAACCCATTTGTTGAATGAAGAAGACAAAGTTTCATGGAAATTATAGAATTTATATCGTTTTTTAAAAAATGTTATTCGAAAAAAGGAAGGCTAATTAGGTGTGTTATCAAATGGTTGAGCATTCGGGACTTATGACATTATCAAGTTAATATCATATTGGAATTAAACTACATGCTCAAATGGAATATACAGCATATCCTTTACAATGGTGCTAACTTCTTATATCTAAGTTTCCATTGCTCTAGTCTTTTCCAATAGCTTCTTCAGTTACATGGAACCAAGAAACCACACGCATTATCAACATTTTATCCTATTGGGGCTATCAGAAGAGGCAGAGATGCAGCCCCTCCTCTTCGGACTGTTCCTGTCTATGTCCTTGGTCACCTTCACTGGGAACTTGCTCATCATCCTGACCATCATCAAGGACAACCACCTCCACACACCCATGTACTTCTTCCTCTCCAACCTCTCCTTTGCTGACATCTGTTTCACCTCCACCACTGTCCCAAAGATGCTGATGAACATCCAGATGCAGAACAGAGTCATTACATATGAACACTGCATCACTCAGATGTACTTTTTCTTGCTTTTTACAGGATTGGATCATTTCTTCTTGACAGTGATGGCTTATGACCGGTTTGTGGCCATCTGTCACCCACTGCACTACACGGTTATCATGAACCCAAGGTTCTGTGGCCTCCTGCTTCTGGCCTCCTGGTTATTAAGTGTGCTGAATGCTCTGCTACATGTGTTAATGGTTTTGCGTTTGTCCTTTTGTACAGAGTTGGAAATCTCCCATTTTTTCTGTGAACTTAACCAGGTACTCCAAATTGCTTGCTCTGACACATTCCTCAATACCTTAGTAATTTATTTAGCAGCTGGGTTTCTGGGGGTTGTTCCATTTAGTGGGGTCATTTTTTCTTATTCAAAGATTGTGTCGTCCATTTTGAAAATTGCCTCAGCTGGGGGCAAATATAAAGCCTTTTCCACCTGTGGGTCTCACCTCTCTGTGGTTTCCTTGTTCTATGGTACAGGTCTTGGGGTCTATCTCACTTCTGCTGCTTCTCAAGATTCCAGGTCCATTGCAATCACCTCAGTGATGTACACTGTAGCCACACCCATGCTGAACCCCTTTATCTACACTCTTAGAAACAAGGACATAAAGCAGGCCCTAGGGAAACTTTGCAGTTGACAATTATTCTCTACAAAGCAGAGCAATCTCTAGATTAGATAGCTACTGATGAGAAAGAGAGCTGAAAACTGTGAAGATATAAATCATAGTTGCCTCATCTGCTTTATAATCCCAATTTAATCTGCTCCCTTTTTATACACAATACACAAGTGTTTCCTGTATATTTCTTTCAAAGGGGTTCTTTTGTATAAAAATCCTCCCCTGAACATACAATTCTTTTAGGGCGACTGCAGATTGAAACATGAAACACCCTCCACTGCTAGTCACAGAATATACCTGTCTACAGTTATTCCATGGGAACTGCATTATGATTGTTCTCAAACCTTAAACTGTTGAGATATAAAGTTTCAAATTCCTATTTGGATAGCCTGTTTCTTATGATCAATTCTGGTATGAGATATTTGATCTTTTGATTATTTTCTTTAAAATGAAGTCTTGTTAAGTATTTTGATTTGGAACTTATAAGAATGTTTTTGAGAGTTGGTTTGTGTCAATTGAATGGTCAGTATTCTCAGTGAGTTGGCAGGTACGGCCTGGTCATCCTTCATGATGTTCTGTAACTCAATGTCATCAATGCCAGCATAAGGGCTGCTTTTAACAGTCAATTAGCTGCGTGAAGATGAGTGTGGATTGCAACCTCTTCACTCAGGTCAACCCTGATGCAGTTGCGAGAACATTTTTCGGGGTGTAGCCCAATTCTCATACAAGTGGATGCTGTGAGAAAATGTGAATGCTTCTTGATGGGCCTTGTTGTTGCATCTGTCTTGTTGAGTTCTAATTCTTTGGACTGCAACCAATGGTCTGCCACATTGCCTGCAAATACCGAGAGATATAGGCAACCTCTTCTCTGACCTGTAAGCCTTGTATTTACTCTCATCCCCTTTGAGAAGCTTGATTAATGTCATTGATTTCATCCACACTTGAAACCATGTTGTTACTGCTGAGCCCACATAGCTACATTGGTCAGAAGTGTACTGCCTAACATCGGACACTCTGTATTTGGATCCCGAATGAATTTATCCACTACTACAGCTGTGTGTGCTGTTTCCTTGATATAAATGTTTCTATGTATTATACTTATGACTATCATGATTTTTGCTTCTCTAGTGAACGATGCCTACATCCTTTGATCTGAATGTGGTTGTAGTGAAACTGGATCATATGTATGAATTTTCGAAATTTATTATAAAACCTGATAGTTCTCCAAGTGTTACTAACTCTGCCTTAATTAATATGCCACTATTGTTAGTAACGGTGATGCTGTTATGTCAAGTGAAGTGAGAATGTTACTATGTAAAGTGTTATCACCAACAGATTCATGTTTGGTGAGGCGTGAAGTGCTGGATGATCATGTGTTTGATCATTTTCAGCAATTGTTTCAGGATAAGGAGTATAGGGAAGCTGATTGGTTGCTACTTCTTATAGTAGACAAAGTGGTAATTGAAAGACTTGAGCTCAGGACTTAGGAATTTTTTCTCAAATGCTACATTATAAAAATGGCTACAACACATTAAAAAAATCCTTATTTCAAGAAGAGGTACAACATAAAACAAAAAATCAGCAGTCAGGAAAAGCTATTTTTCTGAAAGAAAGAGATTTTATGGATTAGAACTCAAACTGTCCAATCAAAAGTTATTGGAAGAATATCGTACATAGCATATATGATGAACAATAATGGTTTTTAATCTAAAAAGTCTGTCTATCATAAGTCAGATAGTTAGGGGTAATGGGTAATTTTCTCTATTTAGAAAAAATTCCATAAAATATCACACATCTTTAAATTAAAGAAAAATTGGTAATTAAAAAAGCTTTAGTAAGAACACAAACACATCCCCAAAGTATTTGAATGAAAAAAAAATTAATTCCAAGAACCTGTTTTCCTTCCGAATATTGTTTTCTATTTATCTCTCCATATGGTCATACCTGTATTTAATCCTAACTGCTTTGGGAAAGGAGCATTTCCTGAATTAGATGTGAAAGATAGATTTTTACCTCTCATTCACTTTAATTTTTTTAGAAACAAATATTCAAGTGGAATCATGGTTGAAAAGAGATTTCTCTACTAGGTTTAAAATTTAACACCGGAGGTGTTTTAGAAAAATCCAAGTTAAAATATAATCCCTACATAGTCTATAAAAGAGACATGCACACATTTCCAAATTCAATCATCAACCAATATGTGATGATAGAATATCTTAATTCTGAAAATCAAGACTAAGAATTCAAATGTCCATGAGAAAGCTCTCTCCCAATGATGACATGTCATGTCCTATAATGAGTTTTGCACATTGTGTTCATGACAATCTCTGAATAGTTCCGGGTGTTTCAAGGTAAAGGAAGTAGTCAGCATCTGTGTCCTATTTGAGTTTCTTCTCACATTTCATTACAGAAATGACGGTTAATTCTAGGCTATATCAGATAGTGTATTAAACCTTATACCACACACATACTAGATGTCTAGAAATAATTTTACAGACATCTTGTGATATTAAGAATCCCTGGTGGTACAGTATATTAAGTGTTAGGAAATTAGTCCCTAGGTAAGCGGTTCAAACCTTTCAGGAGAGAGATGATGCAGTCTGCTCATGTAAAGATTTACCATCTCAGCAGCCCTCAGAATGCACCCCATGACCGTGGACTTGGTCTCCCTTTTCTAGCACTGTAATCAACCACAGAGAAGCAAGAAGGAAAACCCCCTACAAATGTCAGAATTTATCTTCATGGCGCTTGCAGGGTGTGCTCATCTCCGTTAATGAGAGAAACACATTCTTAAGACCCCCATCTTTGTGCAAGAGAGAACTTTATATCAAAGAGCAATTGTACATTAAGAAAACATCCCTCCCAGTCCCGAGCAAGTCCATGAGTTCAATATTACCCTATATGTTGAGGCAACTTAAATTCCCCTTTAGCCTCATGCAACCCAGAAATGATGTTCAGTGCGGGAAGATCACAGGACCAAGGATGGAAAGTCTTGTGGATCCAGTGGCAGTGGGAGCATCTCAGAGTTGGTGTGGGTCTCCATATGGCTCCTCCAGGTCCAAGGCTCTGGCTCCACCAGAGTAGCTCCATTTGGCTTTCATAAGGAATATGAAGCAGAGAGAGAGAGAGTGTCCCAACTCCATTGAGTTATTCATCTTCATAATGCCTCTAAATGAGGCCAACCAGCTGTAACCTGATTGATATGCTAAACTCCACCCCTAACTCTTAATAGTCTCAAGTTGACATCAGATCATGCAACTACCATAAACTACCCCTTGTCACCTGGACACTTTCGCACAACTCTTTGACCACATACAATTTTCAAACAATAATACAACCATATCTGTATCTAACAGGATAAAACTGTAATGCATACAATTAAAACATGTGTCCCCCTCATTCAAATATAATATTCTACAAGTGAACCAAACAAAAATATTCTGTACTTGTGTGACCACCACCATCATAGTCCTATGTACACAGTCTCTCTCCTATGAAAGTTGTAACCCAATCACTTCATGCCTTTATCCCCCATTTTGGGTGCCCAATTTCTATACTGCTATCTTATATCAACCCGGTGCTCCAAGGCAACAATCCTAATCTTTGATGTGAAGACTCTGCCTTCAAGTTGTAACCTTGTGACTTCAGCATCCATAATCAAAGTCAAATCTGAACAGGCCATCCATAAAGTCAGCTGCAATATGCAACAGTTCACAGGCACAAACATGTTAGCTTTATCTTGTCGGGTTCTGGTTAACTTAGTGGGGGCTGCCTCACTTTGCCTCAACAAGGTGTCCCATTGGCTGCCTTGCCTTTAAACCATGGGGCACATCACACATTTTTATCAACGCTAGTCCTCTTTGCTAGGAGATGAACTTCAGACCAGTCAACCTGCTCTCATTTTCTCCTCTAGTCCCTGTGAACCAGCTCCACGGGTGTCAGTGGAAAGACTCAACCCATCTCTTGATTGCTGCATTTCTCTCACTTGCACTCAGCATGTGGATCCAGCCAGTCACCTAGCAAGCATTTCATCCTGCCCACAGGCTCCCTTTAACAGTTCAGCCCTATAGTGGAGAGTTACCTTCCATGTTACAAATTATTCCAGTCTTAGGCACAAAGCAATAATTTGAAATACAAAAAGGCAGTGTTTCCCCCTCACCCAACTTGTCAACAGCCCCATGGTTAAAATTCTTCACGCTTGAAGGTTCTGAACACTGAAGACACTGGATGGGGCTTATCCTTTTAGACCCTTCTTTGAAGTTTTGTTTTGAAACCTTTCAAATTTCAATTTAATGATTGATGGCAATTATTCTTCTAAACCCTCTATTCTTCCCCCGACCCCCAAATTATTTCTATCAATCATTAAAGAACTCGGCAGAAGAAAAGGTATAGATCTAGTTACATTATTCTGGGTACTTTAGGGAAACAAATCCACAGAAACGTATGTATAAGAGAATATTTTATGTAAAGTTTAAGTGCACATATTCAAAGAAAACATCCGAACCCAGTGCTACCCAAGCCCACAAGTCCAACATTAATCCATTAACCCATAAGTCCAGCACCAATCCACAAAGACCTTCTCCATCTCACAAAACAGACATAATGATGCCAACTGCAGGAGGAGAGCCAAGTCAGTGAATAGTGAATGTGTAAGTATCCCAGGGTTGGCAGGGGTGTCCACATGGGTGGTCCAGCACCCAGGGGTACATCGGGGAAGGTCCATGAGGCTTCTGCTCAGGAATGTCTTGCAGGAAGAGAGCTTTGAAAGCTAAAGCAGGGACCTGGTTATAGCAGCTGCAAGCTGGTTCGACCATCAGAAAGCTGGAGACTTGAGGCCTAGAAAGGCAAGGCTCACTGAGCCATTTATCCCTCCACCCTTCCAATTAACCCCACAACTGTTTATCAGACAGGTTGGCACAATAAACTAACTACCTCAGTAGTAGATCCGGATCCCGAACTCAATCTTAAAACTATCAAATTCTATTCTTATCTTAACTTATCCCATATGGCCTTAGACCTCTGTATGCATTTCCTGAAGCCAGGGCAGGACCTTCTACCAGGTATTTTGACCTCAATCATTTTCACTAAGCAGCCAGCTAAAAATTTACATTTATCACAAACATTCTCACCATTTCAGACAAGATTAACCAAAGGAAATTTCTAGAAATGAAAACTAAATTTCCATATTCTTTCCAGAAAACGATCCAGTAAACTCCATGGCCATATCTGACCTCTGGCTAGCCAAAGAAAAACTACCATGAGGCAGAGTTCAAGGAAGTATCCACTCTCCATCTTTATGATTAGTTTCTCCAGTACTCCACTCTCAAGATACTATAATGTGTTAGTGCGAGTTGACGAAACAAATTCATAGACATTTCTATATGTGTAAAAGAGAACTTTATACCAGACAGCACTTTTACATTAAGAAAACATCCCAGCCAGACAGCAATTTTAAATTAAGAAAACATCCCAGCCCAGTCCCAATCAAGTCCATAAGTCTGATATTACCCCACATGTTGATCATAGTTCATAGATTCCCCTTTAGACTAATGCAGTCATGCAATGATGCTCAATGTAGGAAGATCACAGGCCCATGGATGAAAAGTCATGTGCGTCCTGTGGCAGTGGAAGCATCTCAGTGCTGGTGTGGGTCTCCACGTAGTTCCTCCAGCTCCAGGGCTCTGGCTCCATCAGAGTAGCTCCATGTGGTTTGTCATCAGGAGTACAAAGCAGTGAGACCGTCCCGCCTCAGTGGGCTATTTATCATTGTCAAACCTCCAAATGCAGTCATGAGGCTGCAGCCTGATTGACAGGCAAAACTCCAACCTTTTATTCTTAATACTCTCATGTTGACACTACATTATGTAACTGCCACGTGCAAAGGAACACTTTGTTCGTTTCCATGTCTAGTCACATACAAAGGGAATCTTTCATTATCCTGTTTTTTTATTTCTGACTCCAACCTTCACATTTGCATGTCCTTCATCTTCTCCACTCTCTCTTTGGCAGAATGCTACACCTCGCTACTCTCCAAAGTTTCTACAGAACTTTAATAGTAAAGTAATTATCTATGCAGACTCTATCATCCAGATATGAATTTGTTCGTGCTTTTTGAGGATTTGAACTACTTTCTTCTCACAGTTGTGTTCTCTTAATGGATTGTGGTCACCTGTCGTCCTCTGCATCACCAGTGTTAATTATCTTCAGCAAAAGTTTACTTGTTTGTGATATGAATGACAATACTTGATCATTTCCACATTGTGTTGGGTTCACTTTCTTTTGATTTGGAACAAGGATCTGAAAACCAGTTGGTCTGGTACCTGTTTTCCAATTTCTTTTAGATGTGTGCAAGTGTGCAGGGTGCATTGGCTTGTTGAGACACTTTAATTAATATTCAATAATTTTGGGAGTCTTATTTTTCATCACTCCCTTTCTTTGGAGCAGATTTGACTTCTTCCTTCAATCCCAGCTGTTCTTAATTATGTGTTATCCCTGAAATGGCTGAACATTGACTAATTCATTTGGTAATGTGACCCTGTTTGTTTTTTATATCTTCTTTTGCTGCTTCCTGTATTGTTCAAAATTTTATTTTTAGAATCTTGCAATATTGCCACTTAAGGCTTATGCTTTGCATCAGAAATAAAGATCATTTCATTCTTCTTCCTCGTCTGTCTTACTATGAAACCCCCTGAATCCTATCTATTCACCATGAGTGACATTGCTAGTATTTGAAATTTCAGATGGCAAACTGTCCAACATTATAGCAACATGTGGGGAAGATCACTCCACAACATGCTTACCCTGTGAAATGTAGTTATTTCCACAGCTTTCCCAAACTCCCTTTAGGAGATGAGTTGTCATGAGTTGTTGTAATAATATATATTATATATATATATATATATAATTACAAACTCATTATTACAACATAATAGATATACTGTATGTTGCAATAAATATCTGTGTGGTCATAAGATGTATATGGGATCAGGCATCAAAAACCCAGAAAAAACAAATATATATATATGAAATATGTATATAAAATCATAATTAACCCATACTTTCCTTCCTGATAACTTGTCTCCCTCTCTTTTCAAAAATAATTTTATGGGGGGGGCTCAAACAATGCTTATCAAAATCCCTACATACAACCATTGTGTCAAGTACATTTGCACATTTGTTGCCATCATCATTCTCAAAACATCTGATTTCCACTTGAGCCACTGGCATCATCTCCTCCTTCTCCCCCTCTGATCTTCCTCCCCTCCTTCATGAACCCTTGATAATTTACAAGTCATTATTATTTTGTCATATCTTACACTGTCCACGGTCTCCCTTCACCCCCTTTCCTGTTGACTGACCTCCAGAGTGGAGGTCACATGTAGATCCTTGTAATCGGTTCCCCTTTCTGCCCCACTTTCCCTCCACTGTCTAGATGTCACCCCTCTCACTACGGGATGTGCAGGGTTCATCAGCCCTGGATTTCCTGTGTTTCTAGATCCAATCCGTTCCAGTGTACATCCTCCAGGACAGCTGGATTTGTAAGTTAGAATTTGGATCATGGTACTTTTGGGGAGGAAGCATTTAAAAACTAGAGGAAAATTGTGTTTCAACATCTCTACATTGTCCCCAGATTAGCAAGTCTCCTCCTCAAGACGCTACTGTAAGGAAATGTACAGTTGCCCACATATAGCCTTTGTGTCCCCACTTTGCACTCCCCATCATTCACTATGATGTGATTTTTGTTCCTTGATGCTTTATACCCGAACCCTTTGGCACCTTGTGATCACACAAGCTGGTGCACTTCTTCCATGTGGGTTTGGTTGCTTCTGTGCTAGATGGCCGCTTGTTTACCCTCAAGTCTTTAAGACTTCAGAAGCTATACCTCTTGATAACCAGGTAACATCAGCTTTCTTCACCACACTTGCTTATGCCATCATTTGTCCTCAGGATATTATCTGGAAGGCACCACACAATGATATGATTTTTCTTTTTTTGATGCCTGAAACCCGGTACCTTCAAAACATCGTGATTACACAGGCTGGTGTGCCTCTACTGTTATTTGTGACCTTGCTGCTGAAAACTTTGAGAGATAACTCACTTATTTATGATCTCTTTAAGATTCTTTTGAATCTTGCATATCCGTGTGATTGTCTTAGAACATAGTGCTTTTATTATTCAAATGTTAAGAAAGTGTGACTCCTTAAGTTACATTTGCATAGATAAGAGTTTAAGAATGTTTTTTTTAAGTTCTTTGATGTTTGCATTCTAACCAATCCCTTGTAAGAAGAGTATAAAAACCAAGCTTTGAATATACTCCCTACTTCAGTCCATCAGACTGTTGTCCTCCCAACCCCATGCTTTGTATATGTCTCTTTTCCTTTCATCTGCACGCCTCATTTCAGATGCAGCAGATGTGGGAATAACTGGTCGAATCGTCCGCATTACCCAAGGGCCAAATTGGCATGTTTCCCTTTTGTTTTTCTCTGATATCAAGAGAAATAAATTTCTGAAGGTGGACAAGAAAAAAAATACTTCCTTAATGAGGCACATGGGAATTTCTCCACTAAAGCCACGGGGTTGTAAATACTTCACCTCTCCACACTCACGGAATTGACAGTTTCAGGTGATGAGGAAACTCAGTTTCATCTTCCAGAGGCCTCACGAGTACTTATAACCTCACGGCCTTCAAAGTTACCTTTAGCGGCAGTACAAGGAAGACGCAGCACTGTTGGACAGAGATTTTGCCCTGAAAATACCTGGATGACCTGCAACAGCCTCACAGGTGCTGGGATGGGGTGTGATTGAGGGACCTCACTAGGCTAGCCATGGGGGTATCAACTGGACTAACATGTATAAAGTAATTTTAATTAAATAAAGTCCTGCTAAGTTAAAGTACCAGGTTCTGGAGGATGATTCTGGATACACTAAATGTGGTCTTTCTCTATTGTTTCTTCTTGGTGTTGGCTCATTCATGCAATTTCTTTCTTTTTTAAAACTTTTCAAAGCAGTCTTATTAGCACTTCATCCACATGCTGAACAATGCAGTAATTCAATCAAAGCAAGTAGAGCTGTCAAAGTGTCGCCACGCAAAATTTTTTGAATTTTTTCTTCTTCCCTGTAGTCATTGTTATCAATGTAGTTTTTCCTCTAATTGTGGCAAAAATGTGCACAACAGAACATTCTCCCTCCATTTCCAAAACTTCTACCTGTACAATTCAGTGTCATGGATTATAGTCTTCAAGTTGCACAGCTAACTTCTTTCTCTCAACAGCCCTTATCCTTATTTCACCACATCTCTTTCTCCCACATTGTTAGAAGGATCCACGTAACCTCACTCAACTATTTTGCTCCTCCAGCAATTCATGAAAGATTTATTTAGCACTAAATTATACTCTGGAAACAAAGAAATGGGAAGATATTGCTCCTTCTCTGAGGAATCTCACAGTTTTCAAAAGGTAACAGACATATTAAAAAAATAATGGCCATGTCCTAGGATGGTTCAACAATTCTGGTGAAGTGGGTCATATCACTGCCTCTTCTGGGAGGTTGATGGAGAATTCACAGAGAAGCTCTTAATAATATTGAACCTCAAAGGAGGTGACAAGAGGGGAGCAATATTGGGATCATTATTCGAACTGTCATTTATGCTTAGGAAATTACATGAAATAGTTCATATGTGATGATGACTGAAGGCAAGGAATGAAAAGTGGTGGATGAGTGTGGCCACGTGGGCAGCAGTGAGACAAAGAAAGCCGTATTCTTACCACAGGATTGACATTCTGAAAGGTGTGGGGAGTCGGTACAGAGACTGTGGCAGAGGGTGTGTGCTGCCAGGCTCGCGCTGTGGAGAAATTGTCCTGGTCAATGCAAGCAACCCAGTCCTGCTGCTGTCAAATCCCTGCAGAGAGAAAAGGTGGAAATAGCACAGGAGAAGTGAGGGATGCATCATGTGTGACGGGTTGCAATATAATTCATCTTGAAATGTACTGAGTAATGGGAGGCACGCTCGACATTTTAAATTATGTATTTTATTTAATTCCTTACATTCTCTCTGAAACTGTCGTCACGAATGTAATTTAAGGGATGATGAAGATGAGAGTTGCCACAGTGACTTTGCTTGTCCAACGCGTGTCATGGCGTCTGGGTGAAGCTTGTTTCCAAGGGGTTTTCATTTATCTCATGTCTCTTATTTGACTGAATTTTCTTGTTTGAACACGTTTATAATTACAGAAAACATGAAACTACAGTAAGGTAGTTCTCTTTGGCCTCATCTGTAGTATCTCTTACTAATATCTTCCATGAAAAGTCCCACGTTGCATTTATTGGTCATGATCTGCCACTCCTGTGGCTGATAAGCACTTCCTCATTTTGACGATCATGTTAGTGTTGAGGCACACTGGTCAAGCATTTTAGAGACTGTCTTTCAGTTGGCTTTTGCCTAATGGTTGTCAAATGCTTCAATTTATTATGGGATTTCTTTATGTTTTTATGAACCAGGAGGGATGTGTCTTACCCACCTATCCATTTAACAACAGCTGTAAATTTACTTGGGTTTTGATTGTGATTGTGTTAAACCTACAGATCAAATTGTGAAGGATTTATATCTTCAGAATAATTAAGGTCCTTCCAATTCATGAACAAAATATACCTTTAATTTTTCTTTTAGAAGTATTTGGTAGGTTACAGTCTATCTATTTTGATAGAATTTTATTAGACTAACTCCTATGTATTATTGTTTTTATTGAAGTGCTTTCTTTGATCATTGACATGTAGAAAACACTTCACTGTTGTATACTTTTATGGTTGTTTCTTTGGGATTTCTCTGTAGATAATGATGACTTCTACGAACAAAGAGTGCTTTATTTTTACCTTCCCAATCTGTACACCTTCTTATTTTTAAATATTTTTTGCTATTGTTCTCCCTAGGACTCCCAGAACACTTTAAATGTGGTCATCCATAAGTGTGTCATGAATCAAAGTGGAAATTTTTTGCATTTTCAACATTGAGCATGATTCATATTTGCAAGATTTAATAGATGTACTTTACGAATGTAAGGAAGTTTGTGGAAAAAATAAAATCACAAATCTTTATTTTAATTTTTACCAAATGCTATTGTTCTTCAGTTGATATGATATGACTATTTTAATGTAGCTTATGTAAGACATTACTTTTTCTGAATTTCAAATCTTGAATCAGTCTTTAATTCCTGAAACAACTCCTACTATTTGCATTGTACAATTATTTTCATACGGTATTTTATTTGATTTTCTAGTATTTTTCTGAGGATCTTTGTATTTATGTTCATGAGTGATGTTGATCTACAGTTTTGCTACAATTTCCAAATGTGGTTTTGATATGACATCAATGCTAACTTCACAGAGTAAGTTGGGAAATGTTCCCTATGCTTATTTTCTGGAAGAGATTGTACAGTATTAATTTCATTCCTGTCCTAAAAGTTGATAGAATCCCGTAGCATATCTCTAATATGTTAAACAATTATTGCCCCCCAAACATTGAATTAAAAAAAATAGTTGAAATCTGCATTTCTTTGCTCTTGTATTTTTTCCTATATATATTTCAATAATTTAATGATATTTGAACAGAATCTTTATAATGTGAGTATAGGAATCCTTTTATGTCTTAAAGTTTGAAATATTTATCTAGTTATGTTGCTCTTCTGAGTATTGTGGGATTAACAGTAGGGATTGAAGACTGATATCTTCTTTACTGTGATCCTTTCATATCTTTTAATAATCTCCTGTCTTCTTTTTTTTTTGCACCATGTTTTCCCCTCAGTAGACTAGTTTTCTTTCTCTCTCTATTGCATGGTAGAATATCAATACAAAAGATCTCTGCGACAGGGCTGACTGGTCCTTGATATTCCTACAACCATGACTGTCTCCTCAGAATCCCTGAATTATGCAATGCAGTTCTCAGAGGAGGGAAAAACGGACTGGCTAATTTGTAAAGTGCTTTTCCCTGCTGGATCAGCTCAGTCTGAGGTGTATCATTCAACATTATGGTTGAAAATGGAGAGGGTAGGAGAAGAGATGATTGAAGTATTGATCAAATATCTTAAGCAAACATCTTAAGCTGTCTTCTATAATCAGAACATGCAAATGTTATGCAAAACAGGTGAGTCCGTTTTATGGAAAGCTGAATTATGTATCATGTAGGTATCTTTTATTAGCATATACAAATAACATCAAGTAACATAATGTAGTTAGTTTGCATCAAGTCAGTTCCAGCTCATGCCAGACGCGTGCATGCAGAGCAGAACCGCTCTCTAAGATTTCAGGGCGGGGACTTTTAGGAAGCTAGTGAGTAGGCTTTTCTCTGAGGCTCCTCTGATATGGCAGCAACTGGCAGCCTTTCTGGTACCAATCAAGTGCTTCACCATTTGTCCCACCTGGGACTCTGAATAATATAATAATATAAAAATATAATACCAAGAATGCTTAATGAAGTAACATCCCCTGTGATGTGGTGTCTAAGAATACTCATTGAACTCTGAGGCCCCATGTTATGGCGTGTTCCATGGCATCATGATCATCAGACTCTTGATTTTTCTCTACTCCTAACTGTACACTCAATCCTGCTTCCCGTTTCACTCATTCATGCCATCCTCCTCGTTATGGCCACAACATGTGAGCAATATTCTTGTACCAAGGACTTGGCACTACTTCTATCTTTGTCTAAAATATTTTCACATTTTTCATTTGCCTAGCATCATAAGTGCCTTCTGACTTTCTATTCAAAGCCTCTTTATTAAAGGTGACTGTACAATGAAGCGGAGCCCTGGTGCAGTAGTGCTCATGCGTTGGCCTGAGATCTGCAGAATCGACAGCTGGAAAACCGGCAGCAGTTCCGTGGAAGTAAGACAGGGCTTCCCACTCCCTTAAACAGTGTCAGTTTCAGGAACCAGCAGGAGGGTCGCTATGAGTCAGCATTGATTCAAGGCAGTGGGTTTTGTTCTATAAGGAAGCTTTTCCATTCCTTGGTATAACTTTTTGTTGTTGTTGTGACTCCTAGCTACATGAATATGATTAGAGGAAATCCACTCAACCCTGTACCATGACACAATTGTTATGTTCGAGGACATGTTTTTGCAGCCACTGTATCAATCCATCTCACTGAGGATCTTCAACTTTGGTTGCCACTGCTCTACTTTACTTTATGTCATCAAGGCAATAATTATAAATCATTTACTTATCATTAATGGTCTGCTGGCCCCTGGATGCAAAATGGTTACCCTTTGGACTACTAAGTGCAAGGTCAGCAGGTGAAATCCACCATCCTATCTTCAGGA
This sequence comes from Tenrec ecaudatus, assembly GCF_050624435.1. Taxonomy (NCBI): domain Eukaryota; kingdom Metazoa; phylum Chordata; class Mammalia; order Afrosoricida; family Tenrecidae; genus Tenrec; species Tenrec ecaudatus. The sequence continues at coordinate 18,441,179 of NC_134530.1, read as the reverse complement.
GAAAGACTGAGCTTACTACTCCTATAGAGTCATAGTCTGGGAAACCCACAGGGGCAGTTCTACCTTGTCTCACAGGGTCGATATGAGTTGGCATCAAATTGATGTAAGAATAAGAGTAAGGAATTCACTCTCCATTTCCTATATATATATATATATATATATATATATACATACATATATATATATGTATGTATATATATATATATCCTACAAGAACATTTGAGGGCAGAAATATATAAATTTTTATAAATTAGATGAAGTTTTATAGAACAGATCATAGTTATGCATTCAGTAATCCATAAACATTCTGATTCAACTCATCTCTTACAATCCCACTTCTTCCCCATATTTCCTGTGTCCATTTTTTCTTGCTTATATTTCTGAACTTTGTTCTTAAGAATTGCTGCTCTGTGGATCTTAAATATTTAATTATTATAGCTGAATGTGCATTCAGTTCTAGACTGGAAGGGTAAGGGCTCCACGAGCCTCTCTTGGCCAGTATACTGGTGTCTTGTATGATTTTGAGTTTGTTCTGTAACTCCCCCCACCTGTAACTCATTCTATGTAAGATCTTCTAACCTGAATATGTTCATAGCAGATATTTGTAGAGCAGCACCATCTAGTTCTTCAGATCCACAGCTATGGAGACTGAGGTTGGCAGACTCCATAAGTCTGTTTACCTCATTCTTTTCATGTGTCTTTCAATTTACATCTTTCTTCTTTCTTCTGGATGAGGAGATGTCAGTAGGTCCAACTCAGCTGACTTTTCATAAGGTTTTCAATACTGCAGTTACTACTCATCAAATAAAGGCAATGGTTTAAAAATTTCATTGCAGTTTTCAGTGACTTGCAGAATATTTGGTGTTAACACCAAGGGCTCAAGTAGAAAGCAAATGCTTTGAGCATGATGAAGGCAACAAATGGCCAAATGTGCTTGACACACAATGGATGTATGTATGGATTGTGATAAGAATTGTATGAGACTGGAATAAAATGCTTTTTAAAAAAAGATAATGATGATGGCAACCTATGTACAAATGTACTTGACACAATAGATGGATGTGTGCATTGTGATTAGAGCTGTACAAGCCCCCAAAAGAGGATTAAAAAAGAAGAGAATACGTGGCAAACAATAATTTGTTGAACATATTTGATGAATGAAGAAATCAAAGTTTCATGGAAGTTGAAGTATTTTTATTGCCTTTTTTAAAAAAAATGTGATTTGAAGAAAAGAAGGCTAGTCAGATGTGTTACCAAAGATTAACATTCAGGATTTGTGACATTCTCCACTTAATATGATATTGGAATTAACTTACATGCTAAAATGGAATATACGGCAGATCTGTTAAACCGGTGTTAAATTCTTACAACTAAGTTGCATTGTTCTTTTCTTTTCCAGTAGCTTCTTCAGCTACATGGAACCAAGAAACCGCACACATTTTCAACCTTTCATCCTTTTGGGGCTCTCAGAAGACGCAGAGCAGCAGCCTGTCCTCTTCGGACTGTTCCTGTCTATGTCCTTGGTCACCTTCACTGGGAACCTGCTCATCATCCTGGCCATCTCCACAGACTCCCACCTCCACACACCCATGTACTTCTTCCTCTCCAACCTCTCCTTTGCTGACATCTGTTTCACCTCCACCACTGTCCCAAAGATGCTGATCAACATCAAGGTGCAGAACAGAGTTATCATGAACACTGTATCACCCAGATGTATTTTTTCCTGGTTTTTACAGGATTGGATCATTTCCTCTTAATACTGATGGCTTATGACTTGTTTGTGGCCATCTGTCACCCACTGCACTACACGGCCATCATGAACCCAAGATTCTGTGGCCTCCTGCTTCTGGCCTGCTGGTTATTGAGTGTACTGCATGCGTTATTACATGGGTTAATGGTTTTGCGTTTGTCTTTTTGTAGAGTTGGAAATCTCCCATTTTTTCTGTGAACTTAACCAGGTAATGCAACTTGCTTGCTCTGACGCATCCCTCAATACCTTATTTCACAACTGGGCTTCTGGGTGTTATCCCACTCAGTGGGATCCTTTTCTCTTACACAAAGATTGTGTCCTCCATTTTGAAAATTGCCTCAGCTGAGGGCAAGTATAAAGCCTTTTCCACTTGTGGGTGTCACCTCTCTGTGGTTTCCTTGTTTTATGGTACCACTTTTGGGGTTTTTCTCAGTTCTGCTCCTACTAAAAATTCCAGGTCGAGTGCAATAGCCTCCGTGATGTACACTATAGCCACACCCATGCTCAATCCCTTTATCTACAGTCTGAGAAACAAGGACATAAAGCAGGCCCTAGGGCATCTTTGCAGTCGAAACTTATTCTCTACAAAGCAGAACCATCTCTAGATTAGAGAGCTACTCATGAGATAGAGAGTTGAGAATTGTGAAGATCTGAGTCCTCCTTTCCTCAGTGCGCACATCTCCTTTATATTCCCAATTTAATCTGCTTTCTTTTTATACATAATGCGCAAGTGCTTCCTGCATATTTCTTCCATAGGTGTTTATTTGTATCAACATCCTGTCCTCAACAGAAAATTCTTTTAGGGTGACTGAAGATTGAAACATGAATCATCCTCAATTGCTAATCATAGAATATACCTGTCTACAATTATCCCATAGGAAAAGCTTTATTATTTTTCTCAAACTTGAAACTGTTGAGATATAAATTTTCAAATTTCTATTTGGATAGCCTATTTGTATCGCTAAATTCTGGCATTAGATATTTGATCTTTCGATTATTTTCTTTAAAGTGAATGATTTGAACCTTTATAAGCATGTTCTTGAGAGTTGATTTGTGTCTATCGAATGCTCAGTATTCTCAGTGAGTTGGCAGGTACCACTTGGTCTTCCTTTATGATGTTCTGTAACACAATGTCATCAATGCCAGCATGAGGGCTGCAATTAACAGTCAATTAGGTGTGCGAGGATGAGTGTGGATTGCAACCTCTTTGCTCAAGTCACAATCCTGATCCAGTTGCAAGGACATTTCTTTGACTGTGTAGCCCAATTCTCATACAAGTGGATGCTGTGAGAAAATGTGGATGCTTCTTGATGGGCCTTGTTGTTGCATCTGTCTTGTTGAGTTCTTATTCTTTGGACTTGAACCAAATGGCCTGCCATATTGCCTGCCAATACTGAGAGCTATAGGCAACCTCTTCTCTGCCTGTGAGCCTTGTATTTGCTCTCATGTCCAGTGAGATGCCTGATCTAATGTCAATGTTTTCATCCACATTTGAAGCCAGGTTGTTACTGCTGAACCCACAAAGCTACAGTGGTCAGGAGAAGTCTACTGCTTAACAACGGACACTGTGTTAGGAACCAGACTAGACCTATCCACTTCTATAGCTGTTTGAGCTATTTCCTTCATATAAATCGCTCTGTTTATTATATTCATGAGTATCATGTTTTTTGCTTCTCTAGAGATGGAAACCTAACACCTTTGGTCTGAACGTGGTTGTAGAGAAACAAAATCATGTATGAATTTTCCAAATTTGTTGCAAGTCTGATTAATTTTCCAAGTGTTATTCGCTCTGCCTCTTTTAATTTGCTACCATTATTAGTAACAAGGGTGCTGTTAACTCAAGTGAATTGACAATGTTATTACGTAAAGTATTACCACCAACAGATTAACTTTTGTTGAGGAATGAAGTGCTGGATGTTCATGTCTTTGATCATTTTCAACAATTGTGTGATGATGAGAAGTATAGGGAACTTGATTGGTTGCTACGACTTTTAATAGAGAAAGTGGTAATTGAAGGAGTTACGCTCAGGACTTAGGAAGCATTTCTTAATTGCCACATAGAAGACCTTGTCACAATAAAATTAAAAATATGTTGACTTCAAGAAATAGTACAACATAGAAAAAACTTAGCAGTCAGGAAAAGTTATTTTTCCCGAAAGAAAGACTTTTTATTCATTAGAATTCAAACTGTCCAATCAAAAGTTATTGGAAGCATATATGTTATTGTACATAGCATATATGATGAACAATAATGGTTTTAAAATCTAAAATGTTTATCTATTAGAAGTCAAATAGTTAGGTGTAATGTATAATTTTCTCTACTTAGAAAAAATTTCGATATACTATCACACAGCTCTAAATTAAAGAAAAATTAGTAATTTAAAAAGCTTTAGTAAGAGTACAAACTCATCCCCAAACTATTTGAATGAACAAAAAATTTACTTCCGAATACCTAGTTTTCCTTCTAAAGATTGTTGTTGATGTACCCTTCCATATGTTTATACCTGTATTTAATCCCAGCTGCTCTGAGAAAGAAGCACTTCCTGAATTAGATATGAAACATTGTTTTTTCCTCTCATTTGCTTCAATTAAAAAAACAAATATCCAAGTAGAACGATGGTAGAAAAGAGAGTTGTCCATTGGGTTTGAAATTTAAAACAAGAGCTATTTCAGAAAAATCCAAGTGGAAATATAATCCCTACACATTCTATAAAAGACCCATGCTCACATTTTCAAATCCAATCATCAACCAATATGTAATGGTAGAATATCTTATTTCTGAAAATCAGGAATGAGAATTAAAATGTCCATGAGAAGGCCTGGTTTCCCAGTGATGAGGCTTCATGTCGTGTAATGAATTTTACAGATTGTATTCATAACAAATCTCTGAGAAGTTTAGGTTGTTTCAAGTTAAAGGAAGTAGTCATCATCTGTGTCCTAGTCTACTTTCTCCTCACATTTCATTACTGAGATGATGCTTAATTCTAGGCTATATCAGACAGTGTATTAAAGCTTATATCACACACCTAGTAAATGTCTAGAAACATTTTTAGAAACATTTTGTGATATTAAGAATACCTGGTGGTGCAGTGTGTTAAGTGCTAGGAAATTAGTCCCAAGTTAAGCAATTCAAACCTTCCAGGAGAAAGATGAGGCAGTCTGCTCATGTAAAGATTTACCACCACAGTTACCCTCAGAATTCAGCACTTTAATCAACCACATAGAAACAAGAAGGAACCCCCCCCCAACAGACAGAATTTATCCTCATGGGCCTTGCAGACTGTGCTAGTCGACGTTAACAAGACAAACAAATTCATCAGACACCAATCTGTGTGTAAGAGAGAACTTTATATCCAAGAGCAATTGTACATTAAGAAAACATCCCAGCCCAGTCCAGATCAAGTCCATAAATCCAATATTACCCTATATGTTGACCCCAGTTCATAAATTCCTCTTAAGCTTCACACAACCATGCAATGATCCTCAATTCAGGAAGATAACAGGTCCATGGATATTAAATCTTGTGGATCCAGTGGCAGTGGAAGTATCTCAGTGCTGGTGTGGGTCTCCATATGGCTCCTCCAGTTCCAGGGCTCCGAAAGGTCCATGTGGCTTGTCATAAGGAATGTGAAGAGAGAGAGATTGTCCCATTTTCAGTGAGTTATTTATCTTCATCATGACTCTAAATGAGCTCATACAGCTGTGATATGATTGATATGCTAAACTCCACCCCTAACTCTTAATAGTCTCAAGTTGACACCAGATTATGTAACTACCACAGACTACCCCTTGTCACCTGGACACTTTCACACAACTCTTTGGTCATATGTAATTTTCAAACAATAATACAATTATCTCTGTATCTAACAGGATAAAACTAAAAGGCATGCAATTAAAACATGTGTCACCCTCACTTAAACATAACATTCTACAAGTGAACTAAACAAAAATATTCTATTCTTATGTAACCACCTACATCATAATCCTATGAACATACTCTCTCACCTATGAAAGTTGTAAGCCATTAACTTCATCCCTTTATGCCTCCATTTTGGGAATCTAATAACATTATGTGTGGTCCTGCTTTAAAACTGCCGGCACCAGCACCATGACAGGCTGTATAAAACCAAAGTCTAGGGCAGGCTTAAGCTCTAATTTCAGATTCCAGGACACTGAGGTAATTCTGTCAGAGAAGGCTTCACCTGTCCCAGATGACCAGTAGGGATCAGTGACTACCACACCAAACTGACCAGTCAAGAGAATATGCGTGGAACTACTCACCAACCACCACTGGACAACGCTGATGCCAGAAGCTTTCTCCAATAAGTTTAAAGAACAGCAACACTGGACTGCCCCCCGTCCCTGGCCCCATAAAAGCCCAGGGAACAAAGAACTCAGGACTGAACCCCTTTTGGACGCTGGGTCCCCGCTGCGCTGGGCAGTGGAGGGAGGAAAGCCCTCGCTCGAGCTAGCAAATAAACTCCTTTTGCTGCTTTTGCATCTCAACTGGTCATAATTATTCTGTGCACTCAAGGTGAGCTCATGTCCCCTCCCCCAATCCAACAATTACTGCCGTGTTATATCAACCCAGTGCTCCGACAATCCTAATCTTTATTGTCAAAACTCTGCCTTCAAGTTGTAACCTTGTGACCTCAGCACCCATAATCAAAGTCATATCTGAACAGGCCATCCATAAAGTCAGCCTCAATGTGCATCAGTTCACAGGCTCAAATATCTACCCTTCATCTTGTTGGGTCTGGTTAACCCAATGTGGGCTGACTCACTTTGCTTCAACAAGGTGTACAATTAGCTGCCTTGCCTTTAGATCATGGGACCCATGACAAATTTTCAACAATCTTAGCCCAGTCCCGATCAAGTTCATAAGTTGTTATTACCCCACATGTCGATCCTACTCCATAAATTTGTCTTTAGACTAATGCAGCCATGCAATGATGTTCAAAGTAGGAAGATCAAAAGCCCCTGGATGGAAAGTCTTGTGCATCCTGTGACAGTGGAAGCATCTCAGTGCTGGTGTGGGCCTCCAGATGGTTCCTCCAGCTCCATCAGAGTAGTTCCATGCGGCTTGTCATCAGGAGTACAAAGCAGTGAGACTGTCCCACCACCAATGAGCTATTATTTTTGTCATGCCTCCAAAGGTGGTCATGAAGCTGCAGGCTGATTGGCAGGCTAAACTCCACCCCTTCATTCTTAATAATTTCATGTTGACACTTCATTATGTACGTGCCACGTGCAAAGGAACACTTTGGCTGTTTGTTTCCATGTCTGGTCACGTTCAAAGGGAATCTTTTCATTATCCGGTTCTTTATTACTGATGCCCGCCTTCACATTTGCATGTCCTTCATCTCCACTCTCTCTTTTGCAAAACGCTGCACCTCACTACTCTCCAAAGTTTCTGCTGAACATTCATAGTAAAGTAAATATCTGTGCACACTGTTACTCAGATATGTATTTGTTTGTGCTTTTTGAGGATTTGAACTACTTTTCCTCTGACTATTGTGGCCTCTTGTTGGCTTGTGGTCACCTGTCATCCTCTGCATTATCAGGTTAATTATCTTCTGCAAAATTTTACTTGTTTCTGACATGAATGACAATATTTGATCACTTTCAGATTGTGTTGGGTTCACTTTCCTTCTGACTTGGTACCAGTATCTGCAAGTCAGTTGGTCTTGTACCTGTTGTCCAACTTGTTTTAGATGAGTGAGAGTCTGCAGGGCTGCATTGATTTGTTGAAACATTCTTATTAAGATTCCATCAATTTTTAGAGTCTTATTTTTCACCAATGATTTTCTTTGGAGCAGATTCGACTTCTTCCTTCAATCCTAGCTGTTCTTGATCATGTGTTATCCCTGAAATGGCTGAACATTGACTAATTCATTTGGCAATGTGACCCTGTTTGTTTTTCTGTCTTCTTTTGCAAATAGAAAAACCACATAGAAAACCAAAAGCCCAAACTGAAAAGCCTGAAAGTGTTTCAGATCTGCATATTGATCTTTATGAGTGTTTCCAGGTGAGTTCTGGGGTGTCAGGCCCTGGCCCCCAACTCCACTTTTGGTATGTATCAGGGACTTAGTTGCTTTGCTCCCCTTGCTGCTCTGCTGTATATCTTTATTATTCACTCTGGTTCAATGGGGTGGGATGGGGCATGTCTCCGACAGTATGAAATAGTCTTCTAGAAGATCCTATTCCTGTCTGGGTAGAAATCTAAAGTTGTGTCATCTTTTCTCTTCATTTTGTGTGACCTGTAGATGTTTAGAGACTTTTTGGACATGATTCCAATGTACTCTCTGCCAATACCTGAGTAAACATGAAACTTTGCTTGTGGAACAAGTAACAGTCTCAGAATCCCACAGAGGCAAATATATAACACCCTCAGTGCTCACCCCATTACAATGGGGTCAGATTGCATATGTCTCCCACAGTATAAAACAGTGGTATAAAAGATCCTATTCCTGTCTAGGTAGAAATATAAAGCTGTGTCATCTTTTTTCTTTATATTTTGTGACCTGTAGATGTGGAGATACCTTTTTGAGATGATTCAATAGTCCTCTCTGCCAAACCTGACTGACAAGGATGACTTTCTTTTTATTCAAGGATTATTGTCAATTAATCACAATGAAAGATATGGTAAAAATACAGTGGTTAGACTGTGTGGAGTTATATGTGGTCAGAATAAAACTCTGATGTCTCAGTGAATTATGTCCAGCTGTGTTCTTTAGCCCTCCAGAGAAGGAAATGCACCCATAGCACAGTCATTGTGGGTTACCCTGGATGCTAGAGACACCAAAATAGAAAGGACAACCTCTTGGGAGAATGAGTTCAATGAGATAAAAGTTGAACCTGGAGCTGCAAGTTGTCTCCCCAGGGTCAAATTGGCACAAGTTTGCCTTTTGTTTTTCTCTGAGATCCAGAGAAGTAAATCTGAAGTTGCGTAAGACAAAAGAATATTCCTTAATGAGGCTCATGGGAATTTCTCCTCTAAAGCCACAGGATTGTAAATACTTCACCTCTCCACACTCATGGAATTGACAGTTTCAGGTGGTGAGGAAACTCAGTTTCATCTTCCAGAGGCCTCATGAGTACTTACTTCCTCATGCCCTTTCTGCAGACACAACTTCTCACTTTAGCAGCAGCACTAGGAAGACGCAGCACTGTTGGACAGAGACTCTTCCACGAAAATACCTGGATGACCTGCAGCCGCCTCACAGGTGCTGGGACGGGGTGTGAGTGAGGCACCTCACTCTCCTAGCCATGGGGATATCAACTGCACTAACCTATAGAGCCATTTTAACAATATAAAGTCCTGCTAAGTTAAAGCCCCAGATTCTGGAGTACGATAAACTGAATGTCTTCTTTCTCTAAGCTTTCTTCCTGGTGTGGGCTCATTCATCCAACTTCTTTCTTTTTCCAAATTTTTAAAAACAGTTTCTTTAGCACTTCATCCACATGCTATACAATGCATTAATTCCATGAAAGCAAGAAGAGCTGTCAAAGTGTCACCATATGCAATTCTAGAATGTTTTCTTCTTCCCTGTCGTTATTGTTATAACTGTAGCTTTCTTTCTAATTGTGGGAAAAACAGAACATTCTCTAAGTCCAAAACTTCTACTTGTGCAGTGTTGTTGATTATACTCTTTACATTGCACAGCCAAGTTCTTTCTCTCAGCAGCACTTATCCTCATGTCACCACATCTCTTTCTCCCATGGTGTTAGAAATATCTATGCAAGCTCACAATGAAACCTATTTTGCTCATCCATCAACTCATGAAATATTTATTTAGCACTAAATTGTACCCTGGAAACCAATAAATGGGAAGACATTTCTCCTTCTCTCAGGAATCTTACAGTTCTCAGAATCCATTAGTATTTCTCTAAGATGTGAAACAATTATTGTCCTTATACTAAAAATGTCTCCCCAAAACATGGCTTTTTGAGAAAAAATAGTTGAAATCCTCTGTTGTACTCTTCTATTTTTTCCTATGGGTATTTCCATCATTTGCTCATTTTTGAATAGCATCTTATGAGAGTAAGAAACCTTTTTTATGTCTTAAAGTTTGAAATGTTTTTCTAGTTACATTATTGTTCTGCGTGATATGGGATTTAGAAGTAGGGATTATGAGGCTGTTATCTACTCTGTTTCTCACATATCTTTTAATAATGTCCTGTCTCCTCTATTTGTCTACACCGTATTCCCTCTCAGTAGACTAGCTTTGTCTCTTTCTCTATTACATGGTAGGATATCAATCAAAGGATCTCTGCGACAAGGCTAATTGGTCCTTGATATTCCCACAATCATGACTGTCCCCCCAGAATCCCTGAATTATGCAATTCAGTTATCAGAGGAGGGAAAAACGTACTGGCTCATTTGTAGAGTGTGTTTCCCTCTTGGATCAGTTCAGCCTCATCTGCATAATGCACCACTATGGTTGAAAGTGGAGGAGGAAGGAGAAGATATTACTGAATGAGACAACTATTGACCAAATCTCTTAAGCAAGCATCTTAAGCTGTCTCCTATAATCAGAACATGCAAATGCTATTCCAAACAGGAGAGAGAGTCCATTTTATGGAAAGCTGGATCATGTATCATTTAGGTACCGTTTGTTAGTATATACAAATAACATAATGTAGCTAGTTTGCATCAAGTCAGTCCAAGCTCATGGCAGACATGTGCATGCAGAGCAGAACCGCTCTCTAAGGTTTCAGGGCAGGGACTTTTAGGACGCTGTCACTAGGTTTTTATCTGAGGCTCCTCTGATGTGGCTGCAACTGGCAACCTTTCTGGTACCAATCAAGTGCTTCACCATTTGTCCCACCAGAACTCAGAATAATGTAATACCAAGTAATCTTAATACAGTTGCATCCACTGTATCATGATGTGATGTGTTTCAATATTCCATCTAAGAATACTCATAGAACTCTGAGACCCCATGTCATGGTGTCTTCCGTGGCATCATGATCATCAGACCCCCTGTTTTTTTCTACCCCTAACTGTACACTCAATTCAGCATCTTTTTTTTCACTCATTCATACCGTCCTCCTTGCATTGCCACAACATGTGAGCAATATGCTTGTACCAAGGACTTTGCACTACTTATTTCTTTGTCTAAAATGTTTTCACATTTTTTGTTTGACTAGCATCCTAAATACCTTCTGAGTTTCTATTCAAAGCCTCCTTATTAAAGATGACTGTACAACGAAGCAGAGCCCTGGTGCAGTAGTGCTCATGCGTTGGCCTGAGATCTGCATGGTTGGCAGTTGAAAGCCGCCAGCAGCTCTGTGGGAGCAAGACTGGGATTCCCATTCCCTTAAACAGTTTCAGTATCAGGAACCAGTAAGAGGTCGCTACGAGTCAGCATTGATTTAAGGCAGTGGATTTTGTTCTACAAGGAAGAATTTCCATTCCACCGTATAGCTTTTTGTTGTTGCTGGGACTCCTAACTACATCAATGCGATACTAGGAAAATCCGCCGAATTCTGCACCATGGACACAATTGTTATGTTCAAGGACATAGTTTTGCAGCCACTGTATCCATCCATCTCATCGAGGGTCATCAACTTTTGTTGCCTCTGCTCTACTTTATTTCATCAAATCAATAATCATAAATCATTTATTTATAATTCATATTCTACTGCCCCCCTGGTGGCACATTGATTTCCCCTTTGGCTGCTGACAGCAAAGTCAAAACTCCCAGCCTCTATTCAGAAAAAAGACTCTGTTTCTATTCATGTAAAGAGGTACAGTCTTGGACAACCACACGGACAATTGTACATTAACTCATAGGATCAAAGTGAGTTGACATTAACTTGATGTGAGAGTGAGAATGAGGTATTCACCTTCCTCCTTAAGTACATATATGTCCTAGAATAACATATGATGGCATATATATATAATGAATTAGATAAAGGTTTATATAACAGACATACCTAGGCATTCAGCAAATTCATAATCATTCTGATTCAACTCATCTCTTACAATCCCACTTCTTCTCTATATTTCTTGTGTCCATTTCTACTTTTCTGCATCTCTGAACTTTGTTCTTGAGGAAATGCTGCCCTGTTGATTTTAAATATTAATTATTATAGCTGGATGTGGGTTCAGTTCTAGACTGGGAGGATAAGGGAGATTGATTTTGGGGTTCCAACAGTCTCTCTTGGCCAGTAGCCTGATGTCTTGTGTGATTTTGAGTTTGATTCCACAATCTCCTCTCCTCACTCACCCATTCTATCTAGGACCTTCTAATGTGAACTTTTTCGGAGCAGGTGGTATTTATAGACCAGGACCATCTAGTTCTTCCCATCCAGACTGTGAAGACGGATGTTGGCAGGTTCCATCAGTCTCTTAACTTCATTCTTTTCATGTGTCTTTCAATTTTCATATTTCTTCTTCTTTCTGAATGAGGAGACGTCACTAGGCACAACTTATGTTCTCATTAGCTTTGAAATACTACTGCTCCTACTCATGAAATAAGGGGAATGGTTTAAAATTTTTTATTGCTATTTGCAGTGACTACAAGGATGTTTGGTGTGTAAAGTTAGTCAAACATATTTGTTGAATGAACAAAACCATGCTTCAAGGAATTTTTAGAATTTATATTGCTTTTTTTTTAAAGAAAGATGTGATTCAAAGAAAGTGAGGCTAGTCAGGTGTGCTGTCAAAAGATTGAGCATTCGGGACTTAGACTTATGACATTCTCAGCTGAAGGGAATACATCTAGAGATATTATAATGGATTTAATTTACATGCTAAAATAGAATATACAACATATCTGTTAAACCAGTGTTAAATTCTTATAACTAAGTTTGCATCTCTCTTTTATTTTCCAGTAGTTTCTTCAGCTACATGGAAGCAAAAAACCACACACATTTGCAACATTTCATCCTTTTGGGGCTCTCAGAAGAGGCAGAACTGCAACCTCTCCTTTTGGGAGTGTTCCTGTCTATGTACCTGGTCACTTTCACTGGGAACCTGCTCATCATCCTGGCCATCATCAAGGACAACCACCTGCACACACCCATGTACTTCTTCCTCTCCAACCTCTCCTTTACTGACATCTGTTTAACTTCCACTATTGTCCCCAAGATGCTGGTGAATATCCAGATGCAGAACAGAGCTATTACTTATGAACATTGCATCACCCAGATGTATTTTTTCATGGTTTTTGGAGTATTAGATCATTTCCTCTTGACAGTGATGGCCTATGACCGCTTTGTGGCCATCTGTCACCCACTGCACTACACAGTCATCATGAACCCAAGATTCTGTGGCCTCCTGCTTCTGGCCTCCTGGTTATTGACTCTTCTGGATGCTCTATTACATGGGTTAATGGTTTTGCGTTTGTCCTTTTGTACAGAGTTAGAAATCTCCCATTTCTTCTGTGAACTTACCCTGGTAGTCCAACTTGCTTGCTCTGACACATCCCTCAATACCTTAGTGATTTATTTTGCAGCTGGGCTTCTGGGTGTCATTCCACTCACTGGGATCCTTTTCTCTTACACGAAGATTGTGTCCTCCATTATGAAAATTTCATCAGCTGGAGGCAAATACAAAGCCTTTTCCACTTGTGGGTCCCACCTCTCTGTGGTTTCCTTGTTTTATGGCACTACTTTTGGGGTTTATCTCAGTTCTGCTGCTACTCAAAATTCCAGGTCCATTGCGATAGCCTCGGTGATGTATACTGTAGCCACACCCATGCTGAACCCCTTCGTCTACAGTCTTAGAAACAAGGACATAAAGCTGGCCCTAGGGAAACTTTGCAGTTGAAAATTATTCTCTATAAAGCAGAAACAATCTCTAGATTAGAGAGCTCCTGATGAGACAGAGAGCTGAAAATCGTGAAGATCTAAATCATACTTTCCTCAGTGCGCACATCTGCTTTCAATCCCAATTACATCTGCTTTCTCTTTCTATGTAATGCAGAAGTGTTTCTTGTATATGTCTTTCAAAGGTGTTAATTTGTCTCAAAATCCTTCTTTTAGGGCAACTGCAGATTGAAATATGAAACCACTTCAACTTCTAATCATATAATATATCAGCATACTATTATCCCAAGGGAACAGTATAATTAGTGTTTTCAAACCTGAAAATGTTCATATATAAAATTTCATTTTCTTGTTTGGATAGCCGGTTTCTTATGAACAATTCTGGTATGAAATATTTGACCTCCTGAATTATTTTCTTTAAATTGAAATCTCGTTGAGAAGTTTGATTTGGAACTATATAAGCATGTCTTTGAGAGTTGGTTTGTCTCAACTGACTGGTCAGTATTCTCAGTGATTTGGTAGTTAAGGCCTGGTCACCGCTCACAATGTTCTGTAACTCAATGTCATCAATGGCAGCGTGGGATCTGCTATTAACAGTCAATTAGCTGTGTGAAGATGAGGGTGGATTGTAACCTCTTCACTCAGGTCACAGCCCTGATGCATGTGTAAGGACATTTCTTTGAGTTCTAGCACAATTATCATACAAGTGGCTGTTGTGAGAATATTTGTTTCCCTTTTTATGTGTCTTGTTATTTCGTCTGTCTTTTTGAGTTCTTATTCTTTGGACTTGATCCAATGGCCTGCCATATTGCCTGCCAATACTGAGAGCTATTGGCACCTGTCATCTGACCCACTAGCCAGGATTTGTTCTCTTCTTTAGTCTCAGAAAACCACAGAAGCAAATATAACCTGTACAATAGAGTCATCATGAATCAGTTTTAATTTAATGACAATGAGTTTGGTTTTGTTCTTGATACTGATTTGCCTTCTCTGTACACAATACTTCTGCCAAAGCTATCATTCATAGACTTACAGAAGGCCTTACAACAGAGCATTGCCTCAAATCAAAATATTCACTTTCCAGGAAAGGAAGTACTATGATGAGCTCATGTTCATGGAATACACTGGTCTTACCAGTTTCTCCCACATCCTGAAGTTGCTGGCTTAATGGAGCAGTGGGATGGTCTGCTGAAAACTCACTCACAATGCCAGCTCGGTGGCAATACCTTGCAGGATTGGGACAGAGTTCTCCAGGAGGCTGTATATGCTATAACCAATGTTCAATATGTGGTTCCAATGCTCCAATAGCCAAGACTCACAGGTCTAGGAACCAAGGGGTGGAAATGGGTGTGGCACCACCCACTGCTACTTCTAGTGACCCACCTGTACCTCTCCTGGCCATTCTTGATCAGCAGAAAGTAAGGGCTCTCCTTCAATGGTTAGTTCAGAGACACCGATGCCACCATCAACAGTGTGGTCACATCTTTCTGGTGACTTCTTATTCCTTGACCAAAAAACTTTTATTCCAAGGTGACCTGAAGATTGTGACTGTCCTTTCTGTGAATGTTATGTCCGGTCATTACTTGATTTGATTAGATATTTTTCTGAGAGGAAAAGTATTGAGAGAGACAGGTTATAAGGAAGGACAGAACAGGTTAATTATGGGTACTATATGATTTTATATATATGTATTTTGTTCAGGGTCTTTCATCTGTGATACCTGATACTATCTATAATTTGTGATCACACAAATGTATTTTACAACACGGAATATATCTATTATGTTGGAATATATGTTGTAATTATCTATCTATCTATCTATCTATCTATCTATCTATCTATCTATCTATCTATCTATCTATTAGAACTACTCCAACAGGGGCTTTCTTTGGGAAAGGTGTGGAAATTACTATATTTCACAGAGTAAACAGGCTGTTGAGCTATTTACCCACATGTTGCTATAGTGCCAGACAGTTTACCATCTGGAATTTCAAATACTAGCAATGTCATCCATAGTGAATAGGTAGGATTCAGAGGGCTTTCATAGTAAGACATACTAGGATGAGGAATGAAATGATCTTTATTTCTGACTAAAAATCATAAGCTTTAAGTGGTAGTATTGAAGGATTCTAAGAATAAAATATTGAACCATATAGGAAGCAGTAAAAAACACATAAAAAACAAAAGAGTCACATTACCAAATGAATTAGTCAATGTTTGGCCATTTCAGGAATAACACGTGATCAAGAACAGCTGGGATTGAGGGATGAAGTTGAATCTGCTCCAAAGAAAGGCATTGGTGAAAAATAAGACTCCAAGAATTGATGGAATATTAATTAACCTGTTTCAATAAAGCAATGCAGCCCTGCAGACTCTCACTCATCTAAAACAAATTGGATGACCGGTACCAGACCAACTGGCTTGCAGATAATGGTACCAAATCAAAAGTAAAGGGAACCCAACACAATCTGGAAGTGATCAAATGTTGTCATTCATATCACAAAAAAGTACAATTTTGCTAAAGATAATTAACACTGGTAATGCAGAGGATGACAGGTGACCACAAGCCAACAAGAGGCCACAACAGTCAGAGGAAAGTAGTTCAAATCCTCAAAAAGGATGAACAAATACAAATCTGGGTAAAATATTCTTCATAGACAATTACTTTATTATGAATGTTCAGCAGAAACTTTTGAGGGTAGGGAAGTGTAGATTTCTGCCAAAAAGAGATGGGAAAACAAAGGACAGGAGCATGTGAAGGTGGGAGTCAGTAATAAAGAAGAGGACAATGAAAAGATTCCCTGTGAAGGTGACCAGACAGAGAAATGAACAGCCAAACTGTCCCTCCAAGGGGTTCCTCTGTGCGGTAGTAACATAATCTGGTGTCAACTTGAGACTATAAACAATGAAGGGATGGGTTTTAGCCTGCCAATCAGGCCGCAGCTTGATATCCTTGTTTGGAGACATGAAGAAGATAAATAGTTTACTGGAGGTGGGACACTCTCTCTGCTTCATATTCCTGAATACTAGCCACATGGAGCTACTCTGGTGGAGCCAGAGCCCTGGAGCTGGAGGAACTGCGTGGAGACCCACACCAGCACTGAGATGCCTCCACTGACACAGGATGCACACGACTTTCTATCTAGGGGATTGAGATCTTCTTACATTGAGCATCATTGTATGACTGCCTTAGTTTAAAGAGGAACTTATGGACTAGGATCAACATGTGTGGTAATATTACACTTATGAACTTGATTAGGATTTGGCTGTTCTGTTGTCTTAATGTACAATTGCTCTCTGATATAAAGTTCTCTCTTATACACAGTTGAGTGTCTTAAGAATTTGTTTCTCTAGTTACTCCAGACTAACCCACTCTGGGAGCCCGTGAGGATAAATTCTGACATCTGTGGGGTTTTTGAATTCTTGTTTCTATGTGGTTGATTAAAGAGCTAGAAAAGGGAGATTAAGTCCACTGTCACAGCATGCATTCTGAGGGCTGCTGAGATGGTAAATCTTTATCTGAGTAGAATGCCTCATCTTTCTCCTGGAAGGTTTGAACTGCTTACCTTGGTATTAATTTCCTAACACTTAACACACTGCACCACCAGGGCTTCTTAATACCACTAGATGTTTGTAAAAATATTTCTAGACATTTACCAGGTGTGTGATATAAGGTTTAATGCACTATTTGATATAACCTAGAATTAAGCGTCATTTCATTAATGAAATGTTAGCAGAAACTAGAATAGGACACAGATGACGACTACTTCCTTTAACTTGAAAAAAACTGAACTCCTCAGAGACTTTTCATGAACACAATCTGCAAAACTCATGAGAGGACATGAAGCATTATCACTGGGAAACAGAGCCTTCTAATGGACACTTTAATTCTTATTCTTGATTTTCAGAAATATAATATTCTATCATCACATATTGGTTGATGATTGAATTTAGAAATGTGTGCATGTCCCTTTTATAGACTGCATAGGGATTATAATTCACCTTCGATTGTTGTAAAACAGCTCTTGTAATAGATTTCAAATGCCAAAGAGAAATGTCTTTTCCATCAGGATTCCACTTAGATATTTGTTTATTTTAAAAAAATGAAAATGAGCTGATTCCAGGAATCCAAGTGGAAGGTGAATTTCGAGAATGATGAGGGCAACGAATGTGTAATGGTGCTGTGCTCAATTGCTGTATGTATGGATTGTGATAAGAGTTGTATGAGCCCCAATAAAATGATGTATTAAAAAAAATTAAAGCTAATGAGAAAGGAAAAAACGCTTCATGTCTAATTCAGGAAATGCTTCTTTCGGAGGACAGTTAGGGTTAAATACAGTATGAACATATGGAGGACTAAATAAAGAACAATTTTCAGTAGGATAACAGGTATTTGGAATTAAAATTTTTCTTCATTCAAATAGTTTGGGGATGAGTTCGCATTCTTACTAAGGTTTTTAACATGACAAATTTTTCTTTAATCGACTGGTATGTGATATTTTTATAGAAAATTTTTCTAAATAGAGAAAATTACCCATTTCACATAACTATCTGACTTCTTGTAGAAAAACCTTTTAGATTTAAACACCATTATTGCTCATCACACGCTATCTACAATAACAAATTTTTCTAATAACTTTTGATTGGACAGTTTCCTTTCTAATCCATAAAAACTCTTTCAGAAAAATGACTTTTGCTGACTGCTGATATTTTGTTTTATGTTGTACTACTTCTTGAAATAGGGATTTTTTATTGTATTGTGACTAGGTGTTTTATGTGGCATGTGAGAAATGATTCCTAATTCCTGAACTCAACACTTTCAATTATCACTTTGTCTATTATAAGAAGTAGCAACCAATCAGCTTCCTTATACTCCTTATTCTGACAGAATTGTTGAAAATGATCAAGCACATGATCACCCAGCACTTCAGTTCTCACCACGAGTTAATCTGTTGGTAGTAATACTTTACATAATAACATTGTGACTTCACCTGAGTTGAAAGCACCCTCATTACTAATAATAGTGGTAGATTAATGAGTCAGAGTCAGTAACACTTGGAGAATTAGTCAGACTTCATAACAAATTTGGAAAATTCATCCATATGCTTTTGTTTCTCTACAACCATGTTCAAACCAAAGGTGCTAGATTTCCGTCTCCAGATAAGCAAAAGATATGATAATCATAAATATAATAAACAGAGCGATTTATATGAAGGAAATAGCTCACACAGCTGTAGAAGTGGATAGGTCTAGTCTGGTTCCAAACACAGTGTTCGATGTTAAGCAGTTGACTTCTCCTGACCAACGTAGCTTTGTGGGTTCAGCAGTAACAACATGGCTTCTAATATGGATGAAATCAATGACATTAGATCAGGCTTCTGACTGGAGATGAGAGCAAATACAAGGCTCACAGGTCAGAGAATTGGTTGCCTCGAGCTCTCAGTTTTGGCAGACAATATGGCAGGCCATTTGGTTCAAGTCTAAAGAACCAGAACTTAACCAGACAGATGCAACAACACGGCCCATCTAGAAGCATCCACATTTTCTCACAGCATCCACTTGTATGAGAACTGGGCTACACACCCGAAGAAATGTCGTTGACACTGGATCAGGGCTGTGACCTGAGGGAAGAGGTTGCCATCTACACTCATCTCCACAAGCTCATTGACTGTTAATAGGAGACCTCGCACTGGCATTGATGACATTATGTTACAGAACATCATGAGGGATAATCAGGCCTTAACTAGCAACTCACTGAGAACACTGAGCATGCAATGGACACACACCAACTCTGAAAAACATGCTTATAAAGTTCCAAATCAAAATACTTAGCAAGACTTCACTTTAAAAAAAAGAACCAAGAGGTCAAATATTTCATACCAGAACTGATCACAAGAAATACTTCCCGATTAGGAATTTGAAAATTTGTATCTCAACGTTTTCAGGTTTGAGAACAATAGTAATGCTGTTTCTATGGGATCATTGTAGACAGGGATATTCTGTGACTAGCAGTGGAGGATATTTCATGTTTCAATCTGCAGTTGCCCTAAAAGAATTGTCTGTGGAGGACAGGATGTTGAAACAAATAAACACCTATGAAAGAAATATACAGGACACATTGATGTGTTATGTATAAAAAGAAAGCAGATAAATTTGGGATTAAAAGCAGACGTGCACACTAAGGAAACTATGATTTAGATATTCACAATATTCAGCTCTCTTTCTCATGATTAGCTCTCTAATCAAGAGATTTTTTCTGCTGTCTAGAAAATAATTTTCAACTGCAAAGTTTCCCTAGGGCCTGCTTTACGTCCTTCTTTCTAAGAGTGTAGATAAAAGGGTTCAGCATGGGTGTGGCTACAGTGTACATCACTGAGGCGATTGCACTGGGCCTGGAATTTTGAGAAGCAGCAAAACTGAGATAAACCCCAAGACCTGTGGCATAGAACAAGGAAACCACGGAGAGGTGGGACCCACAGGTGGAAAAGGCTTTATATTTGTCCCCAGATGATGAAATTTTCACAATGGGGGACACAATATTTATGTAAGAGAAAAGGATCCCATTGAGTGGAAGGGCAGTTGCAAAATAAATTACTAAAGTATTGAGGAATGTGTCAGAGCAAGCAAGTTGGATTACCTGGTTAAGTTCACAGAAAAAATGGGAGATTTCCAACTCTGTACAAAAGAACAAATGCAAAACCATTAACCCATGTAACAGAGCATCCCGTAACACTCAATAACCAGCAGGCTAGAAGCAGGAGACCACAGGATCTTGGGTTCATGATGACCGTGTAGTGCAGTGGGTGACAGATGGCCACAAAACAGTCATAGGCCATCACTGTCAAGAGAAAATGATCCAGTCTTGTTAAAAACAAAGTAAAAATATATCTGGGTGACGCAGTGCTCATGTGTAATGAATCTGTTCTGCACCTGGATGTTCAGCAGCATCTTTGGGACAGTGGTGGAGGTGAAACAGATGTCTGCAAAGGGAGGTTGGAGAGGAAGAAGTACATGGGTGTGTGGAGGTGGGAGTCTGTGGTGATGGCCAGGATGATGAGCAGGTTCCCAGAGAAGGTGACCCAGGACATAGACAGGGACAGTCCAAAGAGCGGGGGCTGCAGCTCTGCCACTTCTGAGAGCCCCAAAAGGATGAAATGTTGGAAATGTGTGTGGTTTCTTGGTTCCATGTAGCTGAAGAAACTACTGGAAAAGAAAAGAGCAATGCAACTTAGTTATAAGAAGTTAACACTGGTCTAACAGATCTGCTGTATATTCCATTTTAGCATGTAAATTAATTCCAGTATAATATTAAGTTGAGAATGTCACAAGTCCTGAATGCTCAATCTGTTGATAACACACCTCACTAGCCTTCCTTCCTTCAAATCACACCTTTTTTAAAAAGCAGTATAAATTCTACAACTTCCATGAAACTTTGTTTTCTTCATTGAACAAATGTGTTTTAGTAATTATTGTTTGCCAAGTATTCTCTCTTTTTTTCAATCCTTTTTTGCAGGTTTGTAGAGCTCTTATCACAATGTATACATCCATCTATTGTGTCAAGTGCATTTGTACATAGGTTGCCATAATCATTATCTTTAAAAAATCATTTTATACGAGGCTTATACAACTCTTATCACTATCCATACATCCATGTAGTGTGTGTGAAGCCCATTTGGCCATTTGTTGCCTTCATCATGCTCAAAACATTTGCTTTCTACTTGAGCCCTTGATATCAGCGCCAAATATTCTGGCAGTCACTGAAACCTGCAATAAAATTTTAAACCATTGTGCTTATTTGATGAGTAGTAACTGCAGTATTTCAAAGCTAATAAGAAGTCAGCTGAGCTGTACCTCCTGACATCTCCTCATCCAGAATAAAGAAGAAAGATGTAGATTGAAAGACACATGAAAAGAATGAGGCAAAGAGACTCACGGGGCCTGCCAACATCAGTCTCCACAACTGTGGATCAGCAGAAGTAGATGATGCTGGTCTACAAATACCATCTGCTCCAAACAAGTTCAGGTTAGAAAATCTTGGATAGAATGGGTTGGGGGTGGGGGATGTTTCCGCAACAAAACTCAAAATCATACACGACACCAGGCTTACTGGCCAAGACAGACTGGTGGAAACCCTAGCTCTATAGAGCTCTTATCTTTTCAGACTAGAATTGAATGCACATCCAGCTATAATAATTAAATATTTAAGATCAACAGGGCAGAATTTCCTCAAGGACAAAGTTCAGAAATATAACAAAGAAGAAATGGACATAGGAAATATAGGGAACATGTGTGATTTGTAAGAGATGAGTTGATTCAGAATGTTTATGGATTATGGAATGCATAACTATGATCTGATCTATAAACCTTCATCTAATTCATAAAAAATTATATATTTCTGTCCTCAAATGCTTTTTTTAGGACATATATGTATTGAAGGTGGAAGGTGAATCCCTTAGTCTCACTCTCACATCAACTTGATGCCAACTCATATCGACCCTGTGAGGCAAGCTAGAACTGCCCCTGTGGGTTTCCAAGACTATGACTCACCATGAGTAGTAGACCCAGCCTTTCTCCTGAAGAGAGGCTAGTGCTTTTGACCTGCTGACCTTGCATTTAGCAGTACAAAGGGTAACCATTGCTCCACGAGGGGGCCAGTAGACTATTAATGATAAGTAAATGATTTATAAATATTGCCTTGATGAAATAAAGTAAAGTAGGGCAGTGGCAACAAAAGTTGAAGTCCCTCAATGAGATGGATGGATACAGTGGCTGCAAAATATGTCCTCGAACATAACATTGTGACCATGGTGCAGGATTGGGCAGATTTTCCTATTGTTGTATTCCTGTGGCTAGGAGTCACAACAACAACAAACGGCTATACCTTGGAATGGAAATGCATCGTCGTAGAACAAACCCCACTGTCTTGAATCAATACTGACTCAAAGCGACCCTCCTGCTGGTTCCTGAAACTGAAACTGTTTAAGGGAATGGGAAGCCCTGTCTTACTCCTATGTAGCTGCTGCCGGTTTCCAGATGCCAACCCTGCAGATGTCAGGCCAACGCATGAGCACTACTGCACCAGGGCTCCACTTCGTTGTACAGTCATCTTTAATAAGGAGACTTTGAGCAGAAAGTCTGAAGGTATTTAGGATGCTAGTCAAACAAAAAATGTGAAAACATTTTAGACAAAGAAATAAGTAGTGCAAAGTCTTCAGTACAAGAATATTGCTCACATGTTGTGGCAATAACAAGGAGGATGGTACGAATGAGTGAAACAGGAAGCTGGATTGAGGTTCCAGTTAGGGGTAGAGAAAAACAAGGGGGTCTGATGATCATGATGCCACAGAAGACAGCATGACATGGGACCTTAGAGTTCAATGAGTATTCTTAGATGTAATATTGTATCACATCACTTCACAATACAGTGGATGTTACTGTATTAAGATTACTTGGTGTTATACAATTAAATTATTCTGACCCCCTGGTGGGAGAAATGGTGAAGCACTTGACTGGTACCAGAAAGGTTGCCAGTTGCAGCCACATCAGAGGAGCCTCAGAGAAAAGCCTACTGGCTAGCTTCCTAAAAGTCTCTGCCCTGAAACTTTAGAGAGCGGTCCTGCTCTGCACGCATGCGTCTGCCATGAGTTTGACTCGATGCCAACTAACAACATTATGTTATTTGTATATACTAATAAAAGATACTTACATGATACATAATTCAGCTTTCTATGAAATGGACTCTCTCTCCTGTTTGGCATAACATTTTCATGTTCTGATGATAGAAGACAATTTAAGATGGCTTAAGATATTTGATCAATAGCTGTCTATTCAGTCATATATTCTCCTACTCCCTCCACTTTCAAACATAATGTTGAATTATACACATCAGGCTGAGCTGATCCAGCAGGAAACACACTCTACAAATGAATTAATCCGTTTTTCCCTCCTGTGAGAACTGAATTGCATAATTCAGGGATTCTGAGGGGATAGTCATGGATGTGGGAATATCAAGGACCAGTCAGCCCTGTTGCAGAGATCATTTGTATTGATATTCTACCATGCAATAGAGAGAGAAAGAAAGCTAGTCTACTAAGGGGAAAACATGGTGCAGAAAAAAAGAGAATAGAGGAGATTGTTAAAAAATATGAAAGGATCACAGTAAAGAAGACAGCAGCCTCTCAATCTCTACTTCCAATCCCACAATACCCAGAACAGTAATATAAACATTTTGTTCTAATAATCTGGCATTCTCTGATGCTCACCTTCCCTACATGATCGCTGACGATATACCGGCACAAATGGAAATGCAATAAAGAAAACTGATGGTGCCTGGCTGTCAAAAGACATAGCATCTGGGTCTTAAAGACTTGGAGAAAAACAAGCGGCCATCTTGCTGAGAAGCAACAAAGTCCACATGGAATTATTATACCAGCCTGTGTGATCAAGAGGTGTCAATGGTAACAGGTATCAGGCACCAAAGATCCAGAAGAAAAAATTTTATCAATGTGAAAGAGGGGTGGGGTGGGGTGCGGAGTGGAGACCCAATGGCCATCTATAGACAACTGGACATTCCCTTACAGAAGGGTTCCAAGGAAGAGATGAACAATTCACTGTACAGTATAGCACCTATGAAGCATACAACTTTCCTCTACTTCTTTAATGCTTCCTCCTGGCTACTATCATGACCTCATCTCTAGTTTATAAATCTGACTAGATCAGAGGATGTACACTGCTCCACACTAGAGTTTGCAACACAGGGAATCCAGGATAAATAAGCTCCTCTGAATCAATTAGGAGAATAGAGATACCAGGATGGTAAGAGAAAGGTGGATGAAGAAATAGCAAATTTATCTCAATGATCTACATATGACTCTTTCCAAAGGAGATGGGAATAGAAAAGTGGGTGATGGAAGACAGCGGTTGGTGTAAGATAGTTGTGGACTGAGATTATAAATTATCAAGGGTCAATTATGGAAGGAGGGTTTGGAAGGGGAAAATGAGGAGTTAATATCAAGGGCTCAAGTAGAAAGGAAATGCTTTGAAAATGATCATGGCTATATATGTGCAAATGTGCTTGACACAATGGGTGCATGCATGTATTGTGATAACAGCTGTAAGAACCTCCAATAAAATGATTTAAGAAGAAAAAAAGAGATGTCTCAGTCCAGTCCAAGTAAATCCATTAATCCCATACTAGTTCATAAGTTCCTGTTTAGACTCATGCGGCCACATTCAATGATGCAGATCACAGGAAGATCACAGGCTGGGTGCAAAGTTGCATGGATAGGAGGTCTGTTGAAACATGGCAGGTCCCCATCTACTCTGAGGGTGGCCAGCAAGCAGGAAGACCAAGGGGTGGAAGGGGAGAGAGAGCGAGATGGCAAGACTGGCCTTCAGAGAATTATTTATCTTCATAGAGCCTCTAAGTAGGTCATCGGACTGTGACCTGATTGACAGGCTGTACTCCATCATGTCTTCTTACAGGGGCCGTGTTGGCACAAGAAACCTATCACACCAGCGGTAGGAAGGAGACGTAGGAAAGGGAAAGCAAGCTGCTGTAAGGGAGGCTGATGCTCACTTGGAGGAAGGGGAAGACAATATCCTACAGGAGGAAGAAGAGCAAAAACTGGGGGAGGGAAAGTGACAAGACCAGCGATGCAGAGGTTTGATAAATTAAGTTGTTAAATAAAGCACTGATGATCCGAAATGTAAACCCTACGTAATTCAAACTGAAAAATTTAAAAGGGATCATCTCATGATTGTTACTATTTCTATATGTAAATTTTAAAAGACAGGCCATTTTCCGGTGAGACTGGTTAGTCAATGCATGTGAATCCCCAGACAAATAATAACCAATTATCTCGGTCAAAGCAAATGTCTGTTTCTTCCTATTTTCTCAATATCAGTTTGTAATCTAGATTTATACCTGGACACTTTTCAATCTTTTTGCTGTTTGTCTTCTGTAAAGTGAAAAAATATATTTATTCAGAAATGTAGATTTTGCCCAACTCTCCTGCTTTCTCACACCCTGGTCTTTGGACCCAAAGCACTCCCCATCTTTTAGCAATTGCCTTCAATGGATCCTCCCCAGAAGGATTGGGCTCACCCCCTCCTAATACCTTCATGTAGACTGGATCCGTCACAAGATGCATACAGAATTCTTGGTAATTTTCCTTCATAATATAGAATTCTGGGACTCAGCATATGAATCTGATTTACATTAGAAACTTATCCTTGTACACAATAATATAATTATTTGTTTATATTTATGTTTTACAAAGAAATCCCAAATTCACTTACATTGAGTTGAAGCTGACTCATAGGAACCCTAAAAACAGGGTAGAACTGCCCCTGTGAACTTCCAAGAGTTTCACTGTTTGCAAGATTAGCAAGCCTCTTCTCCTCCCACAGAGTGACTTGGGGGTGATTTTGAACTACTGACCTTTCAGATCCCAGTCCAATGCATAATCACTATGTCCCCAGTCCTCCTATTTGTGTAGTCAACTATGTGAAATACATCATATTCTTAACATATTTCCTACATGATTTATTCTGTTCTATGATGATATTATGAAATAACATTGAACAGTATGTATGAAATATTCTTAAAATTTTATTTTATTTTATTTTTTGGGGGGCTCTTACAGCTCTTATCACATTCCTTACTTATGTACATTTTGTCAAAACATGTGTACATATGTTTTCATCATCTTTTCAAATATTTTCTTTCTACTTGAGGCCCTGGCACCAGCTCCTCATTTCCCGCAGTCCACTTGCCTTCATATGTCCTTGATACTTTATAAATCATTCTTTTTATTTTCCCGTCTTGAACCGACTGCTGTCTCATTTTACCCACTTTTCTGCTGTCTGTCTTCCTGGAATAGGGGCCATGTGTGTATCATTGTGATCGGTTCCCCGTTACTCACCCCATCCCCTTTACCCTCCTAATTTCACTGCTCTCCTTTTTGGTCCTAATTTCACTCTGCCCTTTATTAGTCCTGGGGGTTTTATCTCTTATGGATTCCCTGTGTTGTGAGTTCTTATCTGTACTGGTATACATGTTCTGGTCTAGCCAGATTTGTAAGACAGAATTGGGGTCATGCTAGTGGGGGTGGAGGAAGCATTAAAGAACTAGAGGAACGTGGTATGTTCAGTGGGTGCGATACTGCACCTGACTTACTCTTCCCTTCCTTGCGGCCGTTCTGACAGGGGGTGTCCAATTGACTACTGATGGGCTTTGGGTCTCCACTCTGCCCTCTTCTCATTGCAATTGAATGTTTTTTGTTTGTTTGTGTTGTTTTGAATCTTTGACGCCTGATACCTGATCCCATCGCACCTCATGATCACACAGGCTGGTCTGTATTTTCCACGTGAACTTTGTTGCCTCTCAGCTAGATGACCCCTTGTTTATCTTCAAGCCATTAAGACCCGGACACCATCAGCTTTCTTCACCACATTTGCTTATACACCCGTTTTGTCTTCAGCCATCATGTCAGGGAAGGGGAACATCGTAGAGTGCCACGTTATTAGATCAAATTGTTCTTGCATTGAGGGAGTACTTGAGTGGAAGCCCAGTGTCCATCCAGTAACTAATAGTTTATAAATAAATATATGCACATTGGTCTATCCCCTTGTCATTGTATATAAATATACTTACATATATACATGCCTGTAGTTAGACCTCTATAAACGTCTTTTGCCTCCTAGTTTCATCTCCTATTTCATTTTCTTTTCCTCTGTCCCACTATCATGTCAGTTTTGGTAATTCCTCTCAGCCACATTGCCCTTGATCGAACCCGTCAAGCATCCTACACCCTCCTCAGCATTGATTTTTAAGAACTTATTCTTCCCTTGTCCCTGGGATTGTTGGCACCCCTATGCTTTCCCCCATCCCTCCCTCTCCCATGTCTTCCAGGAACCCTTGGCCCCATTGTTCTCCCCTCCGGGTAGTGCATCGTGCCTATCTTGTACAGATGAACAGTAATAAACACAAACACAAGGCAGAGGCAAACATAACAAAAAGAGAAGGCAGAAAATAAACCCACAACAGCTAATACAATAAAACTAAATGAAAAACAAAAGAATACCAACAGCTCAAAGGGAAAAGCGCTGAGACAATTCCAGATCTGGGTGTTGACCTTTATGAGTGTTTCCAGTTGAGTTCTGGGGTGCCAGGCCCTGGTTCCCAACTCCACTTGTGGTATTCATTGGGGCCTTCGTTGCTTTGCTCCCCTTGCTGCTCCACTGTGCACCCTTAGTGTTCACCGTGGTGCAGTGGGATCTGATGAGGCATGCCTGTCACTGTATGAACTAGTCTTCTAGAAGATCCTCTTCCTGTCTGGGTAGAAATCTGAAGTTGTGTCATCTTCTCTCTTCATTTTGTGTGACCTGTAGATCTTTAGAGACTTTTGGAGATGATTCAATTGCCCTCTCTGCCAATACCCGAATAAACACGACACTTTACTTGTGTAACAAGTAACAGTCTCAGAAACCCTCAGAGGCAAATATAACACCCTCAGTGTTCACCCCATCGCAGTGGGGTCGGATTGGGCATGTCTCCAACAGTATGAAACCATGTTAGAGAAGAACCTATTCCTGTGTAGGTAGAAACCTAAAGTTGTGCCATCTTTCTCTTCATTTTGTTTCTCCCGTAGATGTTTAGAGACTTTTTTGAGATGACTCAATAGTCTTCTCTACCAATACCTGTCTAATAAGAATGACTTTCTTTTTATTCAAGTATTATTGTCAATTCATCACAATGAAAGCTACTGTAAAAATACAGTGGTTAGACTGTGTGGAATTGCACATGGTCAGAATAAAACTCTGAGGTCTCAGTGAGTTATGTCCAGCTGTGTTCTTTAGCCCTCCAGAGAAGGAAATGCACCCATAGCACAGTCATTGTGGGTTACCCTGGATGCTAGAGACACCAAAATAGAAAGACAACCTCCTGGGAAGAAGGAATTTGATGGGATAAAAGTTGCACACCTGGAGATGCAAGTTGCCTCCCAGGGTCAAGTTGGCCCAAGTTTGCCTTTTGTTTTTCTCTGAGATCCAGAGAAGTAAATCTGAAGTTGCATAAGACAAAAGAATATTCCTTAATGAGGCACGTGGGAATTTCTCCCCTAAAGCCACAGGGTTGTAAATACTTCACCTCTCCCGACTCATGGAATTTACAATTTCAGGTGGTGAGGAAACTCAGTTTTATCTTCCAGAGCCCTCATGAGTACTTATAACCCCAAGGCCTTCAAAGTTCGCTGTAGTGGCAGTACAAGGAAGACGCAGCACCGTTGAACAGAGATTCTTCCGTGAAAATATCTGGATGTCCTGCAGCAGCCTCACAGGTACTGGGACAAAGTGTGAGTTCTTCTTGATGTTGGCTCATTCATGCAATTTCCTTCTTTTTAAAACTTTTAAAAACAGTTTTATTAGCACTTCATCCCCATGCTGTACAATGCAGTAATTCAATCAAAGCAAAAAGAGGTGTCAAAGTATCGCCATATTCAATTTTTGAATGTTTTCTTCTTCCCTGTAGTCATTGTTATCAATGTAGTTTTCTCTAATTGTGGCAAAAATGTGCACAACAGAACATTCTCCATTTCCAAAACTTCTACCTGTACAATTCAGTGTCGTTGATTATAGTCTTCAAGTTGCACAGCCAACTTCTTTCTCTCAACAGCCTTTATCCTTATTTCACCACATCTCTTTCTCCCACGTTGTTAGAAGGATCCACGTAACCTCACTCAACTATTTTGCTCATCCTGCAACCCATGAAATATATATTTAGCACGAAATTATACTCTGGAAACAAAGAAATGGGAAGACATTGCTCCTTCTCACAGGAATCTCACAGTTTTCATAGGGTGACAGACATGTAAAAAAATGGCCATATCCTAAGATGGTTCAGCAATCCTGGTGAAGTGGTCATATCACTGCCTCTACGGGTGGGGGGCGGGGGTTAATGGAGAATTCACAGAAAAGTTCTTAATCATCTTAAACCTCAAAGGAAGTGACAAGAAGGGAGCAATATTGGGATCAGTATTAGAGCTGTCATTTCTGCTTAGGAAATGACATGAAATAGTTCATATCAGATGACGATTGAAGGCCAGGAATGAGAAGTGGTGGATGAGTGTGGCCAAGTGGGCAGCAGTGAGACAACAGAAAGCTGTATTCTTACCACAGGACTGACATTCTGAAAGGTGTGGGGAGTCAGTACAGAGACTGTGGCAGAGGATGTGTGCAGTCAGGCTCGCCCTGTGGAGAAATCGTCCTGGTCAATGCAAGCAACCCAGTCCTGCTGCTGTCAAATCCCTGCAGAGAGACAAGGTGGAAATAGCACAGGATAAGTGAGGGATGCGTCATGTGTGATGGGTTGCAATATAATTCACCCTGAAAACCACTGAGTAATGGGAGGCACGCTCGACATGTTAAATTAGTTATTTTATTTAATTCCTTACCTCCTCTCTGAAACTGTCGTCACGAGTGTAATTTAAGGGATGATGAAGATGAGAGTTGCCACAGTGACTTTGCTTGTCCAATGTGTGTCATGGCGTCTGGATGAAGCTTGTTTCCAAGGGATTTTCACTTAACTCCTATCTGTTATTTTATTGAATTTTATTGTGCTAACACTTTTATAATTACATCTGTAGTTCCCTATTATTAAATCTTCCATGAAAAGTCCAACGTTGCATTTATTGGTCACGATCTGCTTAGACTCCTGTGGCTGATATGCACTTCTTGATTTTGAGGATCATGTTAGTGTTGAGGCAAACTGGTCAAGCATTCTAGAGACTGTCTTTCAGTTGGGTTTTGCCTAATGTTTGTCATGTTTCAGTTTATTGAGGGATTTCTTTATGTTTGTGTGAACCAGGAGTTATGTGTCTTATTCACCTGTCCATTTAACAACAGCTGTAAATTTACTTGGCTTTTATTGTGATTGTGTTTAACATACAGATCAAATTGTGAAGGATTTATATCTTCAGAATAATTAAGGTTCTTCGAATTCATGAACAAAATATATCTTTAATTTTTCTTTTAGATGTATTTTGCCGCTTACATTCTATCAATTTTGCTAGACTTTTGTTAGACTAACTCCTATGTATTTTTATTTTTATTGAAGTGCTTTCTTTGATTGATGACATGTGGAAAACACTTCACTGTTGTATACTTTTATGGTTGTTTCTCTGGGATTTCTCTGTAGACCATGATGACATCTGTGAACAAAGAGTGCTTTATTTTTACCTTCTCAATCTGTACACCTTATTTTTTTCTTTTGCTGTTGTTCTCCGCAGGACTCCCAGAGCACTTTAAATGTGGTCATCCGTAAGTGTGTCATGAACTAAAATGGAAATTTTTTACTTTTTCAACATTGAGCATGATCCGTATTTGTAAGTTTTAATAGATGTTCTTTATGAATGTAAAGAAGTTTGTGGAAAAATAAAATCACAAATGATTATTTTCATTTTTACCAAATGCTTATTGTTCTTCAGTTAATATATGATTATTTTAATGTAGCTTATGTAAGACATTACATAATCAGAATTTCAAATATTGAATCAGTGTTTAATTCCTGAAACAACTCCGACTATTTGCATTGTACAATTATTTTTATACGGTATTTGAATTGATTTTCTAGTATTTTGCTGAGGATATTTGCATTTATGTTCGTGAGTGATGTTGATCTGCAGTATTGCAACAATTTCTATACCTGGTTTTCATATGACACCAATGCTAACATCACAGAACAAGTTGGAAATATTCCCTATGCTTATTTTCTGCAAGAGATTGTACAGGATTAATTTCATTACTAACCTAAAAGTTGATAGAAACCATTAGCATATCTCTAATATGTTTAACAATTATTGCCTCCCAAACATTGAATTTTGAGAAAAAAAGTTGAAATCTGCCTTGGTAGTCTCTTGTTTTTTCCTATAGATATTTCAATCATTTATGGTGTTTGAATAGTATCTTAATAATGTGAGTATAGGAATTCTTTTATGTCTTAGAGTTTAGAATATTTATCTAGTTATAATATAATATATATTAATATATAATATATATTATAACTATTTATCTAGTTATAATACTCTTCTGGGTATTGTGGGATTTAGCAGTAGGAATTGAAGACTGCTGTCTTCTTTACTGTGATTCTTTCATATCTTTTAATAATCTCCTGTCTTCTCTTTTTGTCTACACCAGTTTTCCTCTCAGTAGACTAGCTTTCTCTCTTTCTCTATTACATGGTACAATAACAATAAAAAGGATCTCTGCGACAGGGCTGACTGGTCCTTCATATTCCCACAACCATGACTATCTCCTTAGAATCCCAGAATTATGCAATTCAGTTCTCAGAGGAGGGCAAAACGGATTGGCTAATTTGTAAAGTGCTTTTCCCTGCTGGATCAGCTCAGCCTGAAGTGTATAATTCAGCATTATGGTTGAAAGTGGAGGGGGTAGGAGAAGATATGACTGAAGTATTGATCAAATATCTTATGCAAACATCTTAAGTTGTCTTCTATAATCAGAACATGCAAATGTTATGCCAAACAGGAGAGATAGTCCATTTTATGGAAAACTGAATTATGTATCATGTAGGTATCGTATCATGTAGGTATCTCTTATTAGTATATACAAATAGCATCAAATAACATAATGTGGTTAGTTGGCATCAAGTCAGTTCCAGCTCATGGCAGAAGCGTGCATGCAGAGCAGAAGCACTCTCTAAGGTTTCAGGGCGGGGACTTTTAGGAAGCTAGCAAGTAGGCTTTTCTCTGAGGCTCCTCTGAAGTGGCAACAACTGGCAACCTCTCTGGTACCAATCAAGTGCTTCACCGTTTGTCTCACCAGGGACTCTGAATAATATAATAATGTAATATCAAGTAGTCTTAATACAGTAACATTCCCTGTGACGTGGTGTGATACATTATTCCATCTAAGAACACTCATTGAACTCTGAGACCCCATGCC